>NC_080651.1:6049912-6649912 GCF_027579445.1 Ammospiza nelsoni
TTAGCGTCTCTTGTGGTCTACATCCTAGCAGAAAGCTTTTCCACTCTGTCTGGCAGGGAGAAACTGTGCCAGCACAGAAAACATCTCCCATCGTGTTCTAGACGTTGCACGGAGGTCTGCCAAGCAAAGGAGCTGCACTACAAACACAGCTCTGATCCACTCCAGTTTCTCCCCTCTAGGTCCAAGTTCCAGCTGGAACGGAGGAGGATTTTTCAGAACTTCCAGAGCTTTCTGTTTTGTGCAAGACAGCACGTTCATTGCTCCTTTGGAAAGGCCCCAAGGAACATCTGTCCCAGCTGAACAAAAGATCAGGGAGAGAGAGCAGCCTCTGGAACCAAATCTGAGAGTTAAACACCACACAGGCTGCTCCCTGAGCCCAGCATGAGGGATGGAAACAAAACCTCTCCAGTGCTTTGTGTGCTTCTCATCTAAACAGTTCAGTTTGATCTAATCTTGAAAAACTGACTGCTGTCCTCAGTATAAAAACCAATTCATTGTCATTTCCTGAAAGGGTGCTGCTCCTGGCAATGCACATGAACATATTGGGGAGTGGGAATTTACTGCCAGGATGGTGCTGTGAAACAGAGGGAGCCCAGAGCAGATGGTCAGGCCAGCACTGTGTGCACAGGGCACAGCAGGCTCAGGGCTCTGCACAAGGAGCACACAGAGCTCTGAACAGGGCCAGCACTCCCAGCCAGCCACACTGCCAGCAAGGCTTCAACTTCATGCAGTCACATCTATCATTACTGCAAATAATCTATATTTATCAATAAATTAATAATAATTCTTAAATATCAATCAGGAGCTACACAAATCTTCAAGTCATATTTTAAAATATTTACTGTATAAGGGTCATTACCTCAAATTATCTGCTTTGTATTCAGACAGTACATGCAAATTTATATTATGTTTTATATTACTTTTATAAATAGCAAGAACATCTAAGAGAATATTTTTGTGGGTTTGGCCACTCTAAGTGTGAAGCTGTGGTATATTCAGGCTTTAGTGCAGGTTTTTTCCTCTAAAAAGAAAAACCATTCTTCTGAGCAGTTTTACATTTATGTTGTGTGGGAAATGGGTTTATAGAAAATTCTCAAAGGTTGACAGAAAACTCACAAAGTGTACACCTGTATGCAAACATTAAAATAAGAAATACTGACTTAAAAATACCATAGAATAAACCAGACATTGTTAAGAGAGAAATTGAACTAAAAACAAGTTCAAAGGATGACCTTACAAATAAGACTAGATACTTTAGAGAATAAAACTATAAAAATGCATTGTAGTAAGATCCACAAGGAGTAATTTTAGATGATTGATTTTAAGACATTTACAACACAGTTCAGCAAAAACTGATAAACCAAAATGCTTATAATGTATTATAATTAAGAAATAGTTGGCTTCTGATTGTGATGGCATGAATTATAACATCTGTATTGTCTCACCCTTCAAATGACACTGAAAATAGAAATAAAAGTTTTTTAAATGCCTCTCTAAAAGTTTTTAAAATGCCCCATCTCTAAGTCAAAAAAGAGCTTTATCCAACAATGTTGAATATGATCCAGCATGTCATTTGTCATCCAAACAAGGAAGCAATCCACAACAAAACTACTTACAAACTATCTACAGCTACTTCAGTCACATCTTTCATTGACACATTTTTCTGTTCCATTATCTGGACAATTTCACCTGTAGGAAAACACATGAATTTCACTTTTATCACAAAGCACAACACCCACTGTGCCTCTGCTTCAGAGAGCAACATCCCAACACCTGCAAGTGCTTTGTGTCACATTCTCCAGCTCCTCCTGCAGTCACCTCCCTCCTGAGAATTCCTGCTCAAAGAAAAGGGGCCCTCAGCCTGCCCAAACCCTGCTCAGATCCTCAGCCTTCCTGTTAGGCCAAGTCTGGAAATATCCAAACTTGGACACCAAGGCTAAAGACAAGATCCTCACCAAAAGGCAACTTGTACCATGAATGAGGAATAATTCCTAATAAAATAATGACCATAGACAAGCCAGAAAATTGTTTTAAATATGGATTTGCATAACTTGTACCTTCTTTAACAGCCTGTCAAAATACATGATTTTTTAGATGAATAGCAACTTAGAAGGAAAGGGTGTGTCACACTGCCCTCCCTGTGCAGTACCTGTACTACCAGGAGCACAAAAATATGTACTAATTTTTAAAGCCAACCTTATGACTAAAGCAGACTTGAAAAAAGCAAATTCTGGCAGAAAGGCTATTCTAAAAATGGTGATTCACTTTTATATTTAAAAATTATAAGTTTAAAAAAGTTAACCTGATGTCAGGACACAATCAACTTCTGCTGAATTGTACAAGGCAGTGTAGAAATCTTCCCTCAAGGCTTCCAACTTTTTGTCATAACAAGGTGCCACGACTACATGGAAAATTTTATCAGGAGACAAATTCTGTGGAACACAGAAGGGAACACATGTGAACTCCATGAAGAGCAAAAGGCAGTTTGAAGGATGACAAGGACAAAAATAGCGACATAAACCTCATGCAGGCAATACCAGGAGTAAGTCCCTACATTAAATTTAAAGAATGTTCACACAGATAATGATTTGCCAGAAGTCACAAAGCATCAGCAATAAACTTCCAAAGTTACTGTCCTGGCTGGAGCAAATTCCCTCACATTTTCTGCAGCTTTTTGATTGCCTGAGAAAGTGGCTACAAGTCAGGAGTTCAGAGTTCTGGTTCCTGGCTGTCACCCACTCACTTTCGCCCACAGCAAGCCCTTCACAATTTGTCTGTCCATGTGCAACCATTCCCTACAGAATGTGCCTGTGTCTCCTTTGAGGTATGGGATGGAAAGAACGCAATTTTTTCAACATACAAAACTGAGGAGATAAAAAGGTTAGCTCCAAGGATACAGTGCTTTTATTGAGCTCAGGTCACAGGGCAATTTCCACATTATTCTTCTCCACTCCTGTTTTGGCTCTGCTGTAGAAACACACAGGCAGCATTTCACAAAAAAAAAAAACCCTTTAGCTGCTATGGATTTAACTTTAGCCATAAATATCTAAATCCATGCTGCACTGGGGGTGCAAGGACTGCTGCCAGTTCACACTGATGTATGAAAATCATGGAGGAAATCATGGAGGAAATCATGGAGGAAATCATGGAGGAAATCATGGAGGAAATCAGGTGCTTTGTACATTCCTCTCATCATGGGCACTTGTACAGCACACAGCACCATTTCTTCTTCAAGTAAAGGACAAATATAATACACTAAGATCTGTATCTCAGTGTTAAAACCCATCTGCTCTATTTAGAAGAATATAAAGGTAACAATAAATCAGAATGACTTACCTGCTGCCTGGCAAAGTAGCCCTTCACTAGGGAGCCCATGATCTGCTGTGGGGACTTGGCAGTGCAGATGTGAGAGGTGACCAGGTTGGTGAGCACCCTCTCAGCATAACGGATCCAACCTGGAAGCACAAAAACATCCCAGGCACAGAGGAGTGAGCCATGAGCACAGCAAGTGCAGCAGTCACACAGCACACCCTGAAAATGGGGACACCCTCACACCAGGGAGGACATGTCTGTGTAGGCTGGGAGCCATAGGAAACCTCAGGGCTCTGTTAATAATGATTTAGTCAATAATTCACTGTGCCAGGAGTTCTAGACCAAGGTCCACTGTGAACTTCATGACCTGCTGCCCCTTCCTCATGCACAGATTTAACAAAGCAGAAAGAACAAGACCCCAGCTAACAGAAATTTGACCTTTTAGACCTCAGCCCTTGGATCACCACATTCTACAACAAATGCACTGTTTGGCTGCTTAACTGAAACCTGCTATTTCCTGAGATTTAATATCCCTGCACCCAGCCTGCTCCCCCAGAACAGAAGAGTCACATGAGAACATTATCACAAGATGCACATGGATTAAGCCTAGGGAAAAAAGGCTTTTTTTTACTATTGTTAAAGTAGCCCCACCTTCAGAAACATCCCCACACTCACAGGAGCCACCTGGAATCTCTCTGTATGCAACACCCTGTCCTCAGCTTCTCAGGAACTTCCTCTCACCAACCCCTTCAGCATTCCAGCTGTGGATACCCACAGCACCCAACATCCAGAGCTGCTGTATTATTCCCCCAGTAAATGAACAAATCAAAGTATTTAGGGTGTGTAATTCTTTCCTGGGCTCTGGAGCTCTCACTGAAAAGCCCAAAATCCTTCACAGCAAAGGTTTGGAGCTTTTTTCATCTATATGACACCTACACTGTACAGCAGAGTTAGGCCCAGCCTTCAAGGCAGGTGTGCTGCTTATGCTGCTAAGAAATAGTGGAAAAAAACCCCACAAACATTTTGTCTTCATGCAAATCAGTGATTACATAAAAGAGAAACTGCTGTGCAGTACATGCTGCCCAGGAAGGGGAAAACCTGGAGGTTAACTTTCAAGCTTGAAATTACCACTTCTGTGAAAACACCTGGTGCTGTTCAAGTCTCAACAATACCACAAATGCCAACACCAGCACAAAACTGGGATGAAAAGCAGTGTTCAGATTATTTGTCTCTGTGTAGCAGAGAAATAGTTTTAATAAGATATAGTTGAATAGTTGAAATAGTTGTAATAAGATTTTATTGATGAAAACAAGGTGCTGAATATTATGGAAACCCAAGGATCTTCCAGCTGTTTAAATATTCCCAGTTGTTCTGCACAGACCTCAAGTTGGTTTCCATAAAAACCTCAAAGGCACACATCATCTTCACCAAGCATTCATTTCTGCTGTAGGAAAAGCTGAGGCCCATGGATTTGTCTATTAGGACTGTACTGAACTGCAAGACTGAACTGAAATTTGCCTAATGTCCACCTTCACCTGGGACTTTAAATCACAGACATTATCTACAAAAAAGCACTGAATTTACTGGTGCTTGGTAAAAATCTATTAGCATATTCTGCTAATGATATGTACATCGTATTGCTTAAATGGCTTTAGTGTCAAGTGCTGTCCAAACAGAACAAAAACTGCTTCAAACAAAACAAGGACAGTTTTTAAAATACTTGTACTCACCATTTATCAACCCTGCAATGAGGCTGGTTCACATAATTGGAATAATTTTGATATTGTACTCATGACCTATAAGGAAATTTCACTAAATCCCAGGAGATTCCTGACAGGTATTGTCTGAAGCAATTCCTTAAATTGTTTCTGTCCTTGCAGTGGATGGAACAAGTGTCTCACAGCTGCAGCTGCCACAGATCATTAGTGTCATTAGTCACTGGTTAATTGCACAGCAGCCTGGGTGAGTGAGCATTTATCACACACTGCTCTTTGTGCCCCCTCACCACAGCGAGGGAAAACCTCAGACACCCCATTGCAATGTCAGGAACACCAGCTCTCACCCAGACCTACACCCTTCATAAATTCATTGGGATTCTTGGCCATTTGCTGGCTGTGTTGCCATCAAAGAACAAGGAAGCATTACAAATTACTACATAAATCCCTGCAGCTGGAGCTCAGAACATGTTATTTTTGGTGGTTCTTGTGAGATCATGAAAATGCATGCAGGCATCTGTAGGAAGTGCAAAAAATGCAAAAACGAAGCAAACTTTTGCTACTGTAAAAACCTCATTCCTGGGAAAGGAAATTCACTGACTGGGACAAAAGCATCAGAATCCTCAATATTTATGATATTCCTGCTGCTGCTGCAAGTCTGCCCCACAGGCTTTTCTGGGAGAACACAGAGGTTGGCAGTGCCTTAAAGCCACCAGATTTTCCACAGCAAATGCTTCATGTTGCTCACCAGCTCAGTACACTAAGGAAGGGAATTGATTCTTTTGAGATATTACAAATACTATCAGTAGTAACACTGCTGTTCTTTAACAGGAAAACCCAAAATGAGCTCACTTTCTCCTCAGAGAGCAGCAGGAGGTGAACAATTAACACAGAGACAAGAAATCAGCTTTTCTCAGGTTCTGGATGTGCAGGCTCTGATCTTTGCTCATGGTAGATGTCACACCCTGCCTGCTGCAGAGGGTGATAGCTCTGTGCAAAGTCACACACCAAGATAAAAACCAGTAAAGCATTTTTTATACTTGAGTTCACACTGACCTTGCATCTACAGAGCTATATAAAAACCATTTTGTGCTGAATACACCCAGTAAACAACAGCTCAGGGACAAATTTATGTAATCTGGGGGCAGAAAGAGGAAGGAGAAAAATGAACAGAAAATGCACACAGACAAATAAGGACAGGAAACACAGTGATCAACCTCACTTGGAAGATGACTAATCAGGATTTTTGCTTTCTCTAATTGCTGACAAAGAAACATAACCATGTTTTCAAAATGGATTGACAGTGATATTCTGGGTTAGCTTCCCAGAAATGGAAAGCACCCAAGCTTGTTACCACCTCTATCACAGCAGAGAGCTGACACCAAAACCAGCACTGACACCAAAAACTATTTTGTGCAGACGACACAAGGACAAGGAAAGTGCTCCATTAACTATGTTAAAGTATCTCCACTGAGAGCAGCAGATAATCTGAGCTCTGTTTCCTGATGAAGCAAATTAAAATTATCACAGAAATTCTAAAAGAAATCCTCAGGTTTTGAATTTTACCTAAAGAAAATAGAAGACAACAAAACTAAGTAATGGGGGGGTTTCAGCTGCACAGGTTTTATATGAAAAAGAGCAATATATGATGTGTCTGCTCCTGAAGATAAGAGGTAACACTAAGATAATAGTAACAGAAAAAAGAGACATGTTTTTAATACATATATGTAGTAGTTAAAGCATAACCCAGATATTTCCACTACAAAATGCACAGAACAAACAATAATACAAGTATAATTCAAACAGCAGTATTTAAACTTCAAACCAATAACAAAAGCAGATTGTGGGGATCACTGACTGCAACTCCTGATCACTCTAACATTTCTTTAATAAATGCAATCCACTTGAATGATTTCAAAGCTAGCAAGAAGTGTTTTGCTATTTTTCTCAGCCTTTTGAAAAGCAACACTATGAACTTTAGGGTGGAGCTGATGAGGGTGTTAGGCAAAGGAGTTACTTTTATCTCCTTTTTGATACTTCTTTTTTAGGAATATTTTTATTTGAATTGAAATGGTGCTGTGCTAACAATGCAAAAGGTAAGCAGTGACTGCATGTTCTGCATCTGTGCAGGCTCTGCTCATACAGAACACATTCTGAGGGGCAAGGTTCTCAGAAGTGAGACATCCAGTGAGTCAAGTCTGTGGCATTTCATGTGAGAATTATTTTCCAAGTGTCAGACACATCATCTCACAGCCATCACAAACAATGTCACTTGCTACTTTCTCCTAAGCTTAAGTGGCAAGTTCTAAACTTTGCTTAAGGTAACAGAGGTTGTGCTTTAATTCTATCAAAGTTCCTTTAAGATTCTTTTGCATGAGGAAACACCCAGTTAAACTTTGAGGTGTGAACACACAAGAAACACCCACTAAACTCCTTTTACTTCTGATTCTCAATCCAAGCACTGAAATGCACTCAGCATGACCAGTGACACTGGGAACAAACACTGTGTGCTTGAAAAGCAAATAAAAAATTTAAATTATATAAGGCTCCCGAAGGAAGCCACCCTTTTCTGAGCTCCTTGGTGGTTCCAGTTTGAAGGGAAGGAAGGATGGATAAATCAGATCTCACCAGGGCAAGCAGAGGCAAACATTGGTAAGGCATGTTCCTCCTGGTTCCTCCGCTGGTAGCGCTGCACAAACTCCCTCTGGCTCTCCAGGATACTGAAATCTGCAGCTATGGTGGTGTCAAACACATAATGCACCCCTGGGGAGGCAAGCAGAAAGGAACAGGGAATCACTGGAATGTTGTTCCCCTTCCAAAGTTCCAGGCCTATGAAAAATCTTGAAGGATCAACAGGTATATTCCTTCCCCCCTGCACATTTTCACAGAGTCATAAATAAAAGCCATACACTGCAAAAACATCTTCTACACCCTGAGTTTACAAGGACCACCAAGAGCACTGCAAACATTCTCTGCTTCCCTCTGAGCACTTTGCATCTGTCACTTTTAGCTCAGCTGAACAGATGTCACAACTCCTGCAGTGACTCTGGCAGAGAAATGTTCTTTTCGAGACATGCTGAAGTCACAAAAAATCCTATCCAGCTCAGAGGCACATGTGCCATTGCTGCAGCTGTTTGCAGAGCTACAGGAGATATCAGCACCCCAGCAGGGACCTGCTGGCTCTCACTTGGCAGCACACTCCCTGAGAGCCTACGTAACACTGAGCACATCCCCACAGAAGTGAGGGCAGATAATCAATGCATTCTAGGAAAACTGGGGCCCACCAGAACTCAGGAATGCTTTGAGATGAAGAATATACACTGGGTACACAGATGCATCAGAAAAAACATGTAAAATGAATATATATACATACAGATAGAAGGAAAGAGTTTATAGGTTTCTTACTGTTCTTTTTCTTTCTTCAAGTAAATTTTAAAAAATCCCAAGCTTACAAGGAAAGTGGCTATTGCTTTTTATTTAAAACTATATACACTGACCAAAGGAAATACAGCTTTAACATAAAACAGGCAGATACAACAGTTCTTGTAATTTCAAATTACAGCAAAAAACCAGAACTGAGAATCTCCTAGAGATACAATGTGTCAAAAGCACTGAAAGGAACTTTGAATAAGAATTACCTTCTCCCTCAAGTTTTACAACAATGGGAAGCTTGTGACTAAACCCTCCCTGACTTCGTGGTAGCCAAGGTTTTGGAGGCAGCTCTACAATGTCCCTGTGTTCTGTGACCTTTCCTGTGAGCAGGGAATGTCCCCAGTGTGTCTCTCACACTGCTGCAGGTGGCACTGGTGCCTGGAGTTCAAACTCTGAACGAGGTTGTGCAAGGGCACTTCAGTACTGTTTAACAAAACATCATGGAATGGAATCAAGGGAGATGCAAGTTAGAATTAAGAAGGAAGTATTTTACAGAAAGAGTGGTCAGATACTGGAATCATCTCCCCAGTGAGGTGGTGGAGTCATCATCCCTCGAAGAGTTCAAAAAAGACTGGATGTGGCACTTGCTGCCATGATCTAGTTGAATTGTTAGAACACGGGTTGGACTTGATGATCTTACAGGTCTCTTCCAGCCTTGAATTTCTGTGATTCTGTGAATCCCACCATTGGCTTTGCTTGGGAGGAGCCCTAAAGCTCATGCAGTGCCAGTCCCCCATGGCAGGGACACCTTCCATTGTCCCAGGTGCTCCCAGCCCTGTCCAGCCTGGCCTTGGACATTTCCAGGGATCCTGGCGCAGCCACAGCTGCTCTGGGAACCTGGGCCAGGGCAGGCCCTCATTCCTTCCTATTATCTAACCTAACCCTGCCCTGTTTCACTCCATGCCCTTGTCAAAAACCCTCTCCCGCTCTCCTGCAGCCCCTTCAGGTACTGGAGGGCTGCTGAGAAGGCAAAACCAACCAAAATGATCCCTCCCTTTCTGCTTCACCACCATTATCAATGCAAACTTACCAAGACTTTTGAGGAAACCACAGAGTCTCTTGGCTGCTTCATTCACAGAGAGATTGAATTTAGCAGCAAAATAAGGCAATGACTGAGGGCACAGTGACACTGCCAAGACTTTGTGTTTTGAGGTATCACATTTCTGGGAAGTGAAACAAAGAGAAAAACAAAGTCATTAAAACAGGGTAAAGCTCCTTGCCTTCCCTTCCTTTCCCATTCCTGGAGTTATTCTTTAGAGTCTCATGCTTCAGTGGGCCATATCATTAAAAACCCTGTGAAACAAGCCTCAAGTGCAGCAGAACAGGATGTTCCTCTGGTCCTGACAGTGTTCATCTGCAGTCATCTGTAGATGTCCCTTTTACAGAACTCAGGGGAAATCCATCCCTCCTAGGACAATTCTGTGCTTGAATTCCAGGTGGCACAAGGAAAGTTAAGGGATATTCAGCACCTCTGATGTTCTAGTAGGATGAAATATTCTAACAAATAGGAAAAGAGCTGTGTGTTTAAACATTTACAAAGAATGTTTACAGAAGCAGGGGCGTTCAAAGCTGTAGATACAACCCAGCAAATGACACATCTGATTTTTTGTTAAGGCTCCTGTGTCTTTATCACTGCAATTGTGGAGGGAAAGTGGCAAGATGGGACTCTCAGCAAATCCTCTCAGCCAGTACCCTGGCTACTTTCATGGGATTCCTCAGCATTGTAGGCACTGAGGAATCCCATGAAAGTAGCCAGGGTATGGTGTGGAACTGTGCAGCTCTAGTGACTCTGGCATTTAGCTGAAGATTTATCTTGTGTTTCAGCTGGGACATTTTCCACACCAGTGCAACCCCTGGAAGACAAAGCAGGCCTGTGCCACAGACAAGTGTCACCCTGCAAAGGTCAGAGCCCACAGTCTGCACTGATCCAATAACCCTTCAAGGAGAGCTCCTGGCTCAGAGCTCCTGACTGCCCCTGGCTTGTGCTTGGACCCCTGGAGCTGTGATCAAGGCACCTGACTGCCTTGCTGTTGTAGGATTCAGGCCCTCTTAACAGGGCTCAAAATATTATTTTCCCCCCGTTCTCTTCTAATTTTCTCATACATGACAACACCATTCTGTATGGACAGTAAACTCCTAAGAAAATGTAAGTACTATGTAACTAATCCATATTTATGACACACATGTACAGATCAAGAAGGTTCAATTCTAGTAGCTTTTGCACAGAAGTCTGGAGCAGAACTAAAATAATTTAATATCGGGGTCTAAAGATCTGAGCACTACACACAGCAACTAACTTCTAGAAAAAACAGAACTCAGCAGAAAATAAACCAGCAATAGAACACTTACAAGGTTTGCTAAGAATATGGACAAAATGTAGTCAGGTTGAAAGTCTATTAAACAGAATTTTAATTTCAAGAACATGTCTTTATAGGTGTGTATAATGTAGGTGTATTAGCACCAAAACCACCCAGAACAGTCCTAGCAGTGAAGGTATGAATATCTATAAACACTGAACTGCAGAATGATTTGTTAGTGCAGTAATGAAATCATCACATTGCCAATAAATTTTCCTTCTGCAGGTGCAGCAACTTTCCTCTGGTGTTTACATTAAGTGCTGTGACCTTGCAACTCCAGTACAAAATTATTTTAAGTACTTTTAACGTTTGTGTTGCATGACTTCCTCTTTGGAAAAAGCATATCCTGACAAATCTTCACATTATCTGCCTTGGGAGACCAAGCTGCTTAGTCATTCTGTAACTGCCTCCTCCTCAGAGCCAACAGTGGGGCATTGTTTGGGTCACTTTACCTTATTAAGGTTGAGAACACGAAAGAACTCCTTCTGATTCTGCTGGAAAACTCTGGCTCCTTCTTCCAATGTCATGCAGCTGTCACAAGCTAGGCAGTCGCTAAGGAGTATTTTAGCATTAGCCAATGTATCAAACTCATTTTTCTGGGGGCAAAAAAAAAAGAAGTAAACAAGTATTTAGTAATGATCAAATGATTTTCAACATTTCTGCAAGCAAACACAGTATCCCTGTTTGGTTTAAAGCAGGACAATCCACAACACTTGCATAATATCCAAGATTATTTACAGGTAAACAAAACAATATGTTCCATCCCAATCATAGCTCCGCTCCTCCTATTACTGTGAAACTGCAAATGTTTAAGTGTAAACAAAAATCTAAATTTAGCTCCTAGTCCATATGCTAGTAACTTAATTTGCACTGTGCTTCAGAGCTGACAGTGCCCATCAACTCACCCAGCAACTGAGAAAACTTTCCCTTGAACTATTAAAGCTCTTTAACCAGATACCCTCTATAACAGCAAGGTGGCTTAGGCTTTGTAACACGAGGTAAAACAAAGAGAACACAGTCCTACAATTGCACTGAACATATTCTGTGAGATCAAGAGTTTCACACTATCTGCAGCTCACTTGAGAAAAAGGAATACTTGAATATACAGAATAAATTGATATTTTGTCCATTTGTACTATCAAAACTCTGCTTCTTATAAGTTCTGTCTCTGTTCTGAAGACTTGATATAAGAGTTTTAGCACTCTAAATTTTTAGAATTTAGAATTTCTGTTTTGTGTTTGCATTGTAAGGGCTTTTATTGCACCTTTTTGCAAGATTTTTGATTCACATATTAAGGGATGTCTACAAGAGCTCATCATTGTTTTCAACTGCTTGTTGTTTATTATACTTAGTAGTTGAAAGTTGTCTCCTTATAATCTCCTTCGGGGTGCACAAAACAAAAGAATATAGAGTCTAACAGAGGTTTTAGAAGGAACATTACCTCTTCAGAGCCATCATTTGAACTCAATGCATCAACAGATGCACTTTGCGTATCGTCATTTTTCTGTTTTTTACTGCATTCCTGAAACAAAACATAAAATGTGCAGATTATGCAAAGCCTGCTCACCATGCTGTAAGAACACTTCTGCAGAACCGTTCATGCCATGAACCACGGACAGAGCTATTTACAGCGTTGCGGAACACATGCAAGACCCCGCGTTCAAAGTGCCATCGCTACGATGGAAATAATTTCTCCGAATTCCCCCGCTCCATCGGTTCGAGCGTTCCGGGCGTTTGTTAACCCGAGGGGCCGTCCGGGCAGGCACGCCGGCGACACGGCGCTCGGGGCTGTCACGGGGAGGACGCGGAGCTCGGTGACCTTGGGGCCGGCGGCCAGCGCGGCTCTGTCTCCCCGCCGGGGCTCTCCGGGGACGGGGCCGTGCCCGCGGGCAGCATCCCCCCATACCCGCGGCGTGTGCCCCGCACGAGGGGCGGCAGGACGCGGCCGGGCACTCGCTCACCTTTTTGCTGCAGTTCTCGCACTTCATCTGCGGCGCGGCCCTGGCGCGGCTGCCGCGCGGTGCTGCCGCCGGGGCTGCGGGACAGGAGAGAGCGGGGCGGGAGGTGAGAGCCGCTCGAGCAGCGCCAGCCCGGCCCCCGACGCGCTCCCTCCGTCCCCGCCGCCCTTTGTTACCGCGCCCGCCCCGCCGGGCGGTCCCGGGGCGGCCCCGCCGCGCTCACGTGTCCCGCAATTCCCGGGCCCGGAATTACCCCGCAAACGCCGCCGGCCCCCGGCAATGCGGTGGCACCGAGCGGCCTCGGCGGAGACGCGGGGGGAAGGCGCCCCCGCAGCCCCGCACGGAGAGCGGAGCCCTCACCGCGGCACCCCCGGCTCTTCAGAGCCCCCCGCACCGAGGTAACGGGAGAACGGGCGGGCACGACCCGCAGCTCAGCAGCTCCACCGGGATAAAAACCCCGACAGCGAAATCCCCCCGAGAGCCCGAGCGCAGCCTGTCCGGGGGCAGCGCCGGTGCCGTACCTGCCGCCGGGGCTGAGC
Source organism: Ammospiza nelsoni (assembly GCF_027579445.1). Taxonomy (NCBI): domain Eukaryota; kingdom Metazoa; phylum Chordata; class Aves; order Passeriformes; family Passerellidae; genus Ammospiza; species Ammospiza nelsoni. Next base: position 6,063,226 of record NC_080651.1, read on the forward strand.
CTGTGGCCGCAGAGCGGGCGGGGCGGCACCGCCTCCTCCGCCGCCTCCCCCGGCCGCGCCCGCGCCCGCCGGGCTCATTGCGGACCTGCGGCGCCGCACGTACGCGAGGGACGCCCCCATCCCGATCCCCGGCCCCATCCCGGTTCCCTTTCCCCATCCCCATCCCGACCGGGACCCCCGGGCCGCACCGACCCGCCAGGCCTGCCCTCCGCGCCCGGCTCTGCGCCCGAAGCTTCGCCGCTTCTCTGGAGAGTCCCTGCGTAATTTTTTACAACGCGCTCCTCTGTTATATCGTACAATGGGTTTTTTCCCCTGGATTTCTGTTTTTTTCCTAATGGCTTTAAAGTGAAATGACACTCTGCGATTTATTAAATACAGCATCATCACCATTTTATTTAACCGATATGCTGCGGTTTCCCATTCCTGTAACAAAACACAAGTAGCAGCAATGCTGTTCCCAGGCAGGAATCACAAATCCTCATGAACAGGCTTACTGAACAGATATCAGCCTTCCAGTCTCAAAGGCCCTGGAGTATTAATCGAGAATTTTTACCATTTCTTGTGTTTCTGAACCTCAGGTAGGATTAAACACAAAGGTTCAATCAACATTTTGCTCCTTTTTTAACCCCCAGCCATATGAACACACACATACAAGCAAACGCCTACACAGAGTTTTTGAAGTGTAAAATGACGTTTTATAAATTAAACCACAGAACTTCCGAAAAACATGCAATTTCCTGCCTTAACTGCAACTTTTCTACAGCACTGGGTAAATCCCCTCCTGTAACAGTGCTTTAAGCCACACATGGTTTTTGAGCACAAGGGCTGGAAACAGGCACAGCCAGAGATGTTTGTTACCCAAAACCACAACTTTAAACACTTGTTCCATGTTCAGGACACTAAAGATAACCCCAGAGAAGAATGTTGACCTTTTTATAATTATTTTTTAATTTGCAGACTATAGGTGAGTTATCACTGAGGTCAGAGAAATCAACAATTCTTTAGCTTAACCATGATGAAAGAAAAGAGAAATGTTTTCATACTTACCACTTAAAGAAAAGTAAGCTGATGCTGCTTTACATATACCCTGGAAAAATATCACTAATCCCGGCTTGAGGTTAAAATTGTAATAGCTTTGGTAATTATTTTCTGTGCCTCTGCTCTCTTCATTCAAAATACTCTCACATTTTATATTCGTGTATTAGCCCAAGCTTTTTAAAAGCACCACAACCACTGAGCAATTCCTATGTGATCTAAGAATTCCCATTTCCTACAGACTTGCTGGAATGCAGCATTATCTGACATCTTTTTTGTTCCTGTGGACGAGTATTTTCATACAAGAAAAGCACCTTATTCCACCAGGATACAACAGCTATAGCTGCACTGGCCAATAAAGTGACAGGATAGATGGGAAGTTCTAAATTAAAAATGTGTTGAGATTTGCACTTAAAAGCACAGCTAAAATCTTCCTGTTTCACACTCTGATTATACTTACACTTATTATCCAAAACTGATAAAGTGATTCTTCAAAAGACATGCCAGTTTTGGATATTTCTGTAACTGCACAGATCATATTTAAAATATTTTTTTATTTCACAGAATCACAGAGTGGTTTGGGTTGGAATGGACCTTTGAAAGTCATTTAGTCCAAACCCCCCTTGCACCAGACCAGGCTGCTTCAAGCCCTGTCCAGCCTGGCCTTGAATTTCCAGGGATGGGAATCCCTGGTGAACTAAGTTAGTAATCTGTTAGAGGACTGGATTAAACACATTCTTCTGCACGTCAGCAAAGGGCAAAGACTGAATTTCCCCCCTATTTCTTGTACTCACAATGAAAAACTGCATAGAAATGGAAGCGTTTTGCAAGAATATTGAGGACACCTTAGGTACCTACATAAAGTATCCCTATTTCATCCTTCATCTTAGGAATACTTGGACTGAATTTATTTCAATTTCAAAATTCAAACAAAAAGAGCTAAAACTTATACAAACTGAAGAGTGTGCAAGGAATCTCTGTTTCAGTGCACAGTATAAGGTTGTATTTATGAAATCATTAGATAATTAGATGTCTCATTTATTTTATTGCCAAGAGCACTCTGTGCTTTCCATTCTCCCACAGAACAGTGGATCTTTGATCAACCCTCACGGTGTGCCTGAAAACATGAGACAAGAAACAGCATCCTGCTTTAATCTGGGCATGGTGACACCACCTTTGCACTCTCTAAAAGCTTTCCTATGCCAGCAGTAGGCAGCTCTTAAAGGCATCACTTCTTTTATGGCCACTGTTGATTGGCCTTCATGTAACATTTATCCCTGCACCTGAAGCATTGACACCCTGAATGAAATGGAGAAATAAGAATTTCCCTGTGAAAACAGCAAAGTGCTGCAACCAACTGCAAAGTGCTGCAGGCTTTGCAAGGCTCCTGCAGGGCAGAGCCAGCTGTGAATGCTCCCTGCCCACAGTGCCAGCTCATGGCACTCCCCAGCTGGCAGAGCTGGGCAGTAACTCCTGGCTGAACGTGTGTCCATGAGATCTGTGCCCTGTTCCACCCCGGGCAGGGCCAGCACAGGCTCCTTCTGTGGGATGAGCTCATTTCTGACAGCACTCCCAGCCAATTCTCCAGCCAAAGCATTTGGTGGCTGCTTCCGAGCAAGCGCTCTGGAATTTCTCCTGGCATGTCAGTCAGATCACATGCTTATTGCACAGCTGAATTCTTAAGTTTAAGAACTTAGGGTGGAAAAAAAAAATAAGGAGTTAGAAAAGAATATTTAGGGAAATGGTGTGAAATAGGAAAAAGCACCAGAATTACACACATGTCAAACTAATTCAAAATAAAGGCCAGTTCTGTTTTATTTGCATGTTCTTGGGTTTAGGTCAATGGCCTAAAAGTTACAAGTGTGTTTGCTACACAAATAGAACATAAACACTTCCACAGAATCTATTTTTACATTGTTGAGGAAGAAGTCTACAAATAGTCAAACACATATTCTTGAATTGTTTCTTTTGGAAAATGGTTTTTGTTTCTGCAGCAGTGGTTTGGAATTCATGCTGTTCTTTAGGTCCAGCATCAGGCTTTCAAAATGTTCCTTCTTCCTTTTTCTATTGGAAGGCATAACAGCACTTACCTACTTGAAAGAGCTGGTGTAAAATCCCCAGATTTTAGAAAAAATGCTGTAAGAATCATTAATGGATAGCAAAAGCTTACAAGGATCCTTGGCATATTTATTTGGATTGTGTATGTGTGTGATGTTTCCCATGGCTGAAAAAATTTCTCTGTAACTTCATAATTAAATTAAGTCACATCAGGTTATCCTGGTGTGACCTTTGAAGAACTGCAGAAGTAGAGAGTTGCTGATATTTTTGCAGTTAGTAACAATAATAAAATATATGCTTTGTGGCTTTTGCTGAACGGAGAGGAATTTCTTGCTTATTTCACTCTGCTCTAGACACAAGAAACCTTTTGTCTTTTATCAATCCAAACAGCTTAACATTTGGTTTCCAGATAAACCAGTCGCTTATAAAAACTGATTGACAGCTAATTAGACATAAATTTCTTCCTAAAAGCCTCAGTCAGCTGCTTGTTTGGGTTGAGCACACGTGATACTTGTTACTTCCAATTTTTCATCCAAATCCAGCAGCTGGTACCTTGTGACTCACAAGCAGCCAATTCATTCTTGCACTTCCTCACTGCCTTTTCCCATTAACTCTTACACAGAATTTTACACAGGTATTTTCCAGTACTTACACTTAAATGTCTGTATTGTGGACTCTCTGGGGGATTATCCATATCTTCACTCTGGAATGTTATGAAAGTCACTGGTCAAAATCTTAATTTGCCAGAATAGTGTTGAGAAGAGCTAAATAAACTTCTATCATGTCATGGCCCTGAGAAAACACTCCAGAATATATTAATGTTTGGAAAAAAGCCAAAATTTGAGGATTTCATCCAGGAAGGACATTCCTGTGCAACTGAGAGAGGACCAAGTATCATTTGTAGATGACTGACTTAGAATAATTTAAGAAGTTAAGCTAAACTGCAGATGTCTGCATTTCACCTCGAATGGACTGAACAGGAGCAGCTTTCCCATATGAATGATGTTTGAAGCATGAGACATTTTCCAAATGCAGCCTATTTGTCCACAACAGGAAAATTACTCTGTATTTCAAGTGAATTAGAAACTTTCCTCCCCAAATAACAGATTTTCAAACCCAAGCCTTCAGCTGATGTACAGTTCAGAAAACTCATGACATCAATGTTAGACGTGTAAGATTATCACTGATATTTCTGCTTTGCAAATATAAGTGATGTCGAGGTGTTAGAAAAAACAAGTTATTTGTTGGTGAAATTGCCTTGTTGAAGTCTAGGGCTTGATAATACTTTAATGACCTCAGACCTAGCAGAGGTTAACAAAGTGTGAGCAAAAAGGATGCCCACTGGCAGTGGACACACAGAATTCAGAATTTAGGGGCCATCTGGCCAGAACTCCCAATATAAGGAAGAAACAGATGAAGCCAACTCAGCAACTGTGCTGAAATCAGCTCCAGCTGGGTAAAAGGGAATTCTGGCGGGTGGAATCTGCAACCACTGACACAAGAAATTCACCTATAAGAAGGAAAGGCTGAGCATGAGAGTTATTAGCATGATGGATCGATAGAAGACAGAATGCTAATTATTAAGAGAACGATGTAACTTATAACCAGTGAACACTGATGTCTTTGCTAAAATGTATAAATAGTTAAAAGCTTTGGTGTGCTTGATGTGTGGAAATGGCCACCTTGCACCCTGTGCAGAATAAACAACATCTCCTTCCTAAAGTAACATGTCTGTGTTTAGAGGGGTCCTAAAATCAGCAAAACTTTCCTGCAGCCATTCCAAACCCACCTGGACGCGTTCGAGGCGTCAGCAGGGCTTGGACTGAGCGATCTCCAGAGGATCCTTCCAACCGCAGCCGTGCTGTCACTCTGCCACAGCCGGGGCACAGCACCAGCTCTTTGTGTCACTGCCGTCCCAGGTGCTGCCATCGAGCACCCAGAGGTTTCCTGGCTCTGCAGGAGCTGCCCGAGCCTGGGGAGAGCCCCCAGGGCTCCCCTGCCCTCCCCGACCCCTCATGCAAGGGGCCATGTCCGCCTCACCCATCTCGGCTCGTATCCACTGAGGCTCTCCCACACACCCGGCCTCACCCTACAGCAGCTCACGCGAGGTTTCTGCTCTTTCCAAGCACCGCTAAAGTAAAACAACCAAGGAAACATCGACGCTCTTACTTCAGCAGCATCCGCGGGCCCCGGCGCCATGCTGAGTACTGGCAGCGCGCCGCCATCTTGGCGCGGCGCTGCCCTCACGGGCGGGGAAGGGAAGGGAAGGGAGGTTCATGTCCCCTCCTCTGCCCTCACCCAAAATGGCCGCGGGCGCCTCCGTCCATCCCTGAGGCGGGACCAGCGCTGAGGGCGCGGGACGCGGAGGCGGCCGAGGATCTTTAGAAGGCGGCTGGAGGCCGGGCAGGTACCGCGGGCACGGGGCTGGGTGAGGGTGAGGGCGGCCTGGGGCTTCCCACACGCGGGGGAAAAAAAGCCGCGGGTCGGGTGGGTCATGGCTGGGGAGGGTCTTCCCCTCCCTGAGGGGGAAACCACGCTGGGCTGGGAGCAGGTGCAGGCTTGGGAGGTAACAAAAATAAGCTCTGTAAAGAAAATTCACCTGATGTGTGCTCCTGACTTGATGGCCGCTGGTGGTGAAGATTTCAAGGGGTGAAAATTTCAATTCTTCCAATGGGTTTTGCTGGCTTGCCTTCAACCGAGAGCTTGGAGGAAGCGTGAGAATGTTATTTTGATGCTGGAGATCAGTTCATTGTAAACCAGACAAATTCAAGCAAAATTGAATTTTTAAGAACTTAGCAAGAGCAGCACAAAAATACCTCTTTCTCTGTGTTCTGGTAAAACTTTAGTATTTGTTTTAGGGTGCATTTATGATTTATTTATTAAATGTAACTTTAGAAGCTGCTTTGCTGCTTTTTATTCCAAGCAACAGCCTGTGAGAGACAATGCACTGATGTTGAGTGTCCAGCATTAAACCAAAACTGGCATTTGCCTGCTTGAACTTCCCTAAATTATTATGGGGAGGAGATACCAAAGGTTGCATTAATGGACTTGACTGATAAGTGTGAGAATTATGTTCTAAGTAGGGTGTAATATTTATAAAATACACTGATATTTCTGCGATGATGTTGATGTGTTTTTTAACTTGGATTTGGTACCAGGCAGGAGAAGGCATTGTGCATGCAGAAGTGTTTTCTGGTGTATTGAGAACAACTCACAGGAGTCATTTGAAAATTAAAATTTGATGCTTGACATCCGGAGGAGATGGAGTGTGTCTCATGCATAAGTGCTTTTGGCTCTTTCGGTTTCAGATGCTCTCAGATGTGTTGCTAAGAGATTAAAATCAAAGCTGTGGGTGCTTTTTGTTTAACTGAAAAGACCTGGCTAAATCTGCTCCCCTGGAGCTTTGTATCCAAACTCCCAGAATTGCAGGAGCATATTGCATCCAAGAACAGCTGGATAAGTAAAGGACTGAAAATCACATATTTGCCTTTTGTGAGAACTTGGATGTGCTCAGACCTGCTCTCTCAGTGTTATTCAGAACCTGATGAATGTTGGCATTTTCTTGAAACCTGTTATCTTGGGCAGCTAACAGCAGCTTAATGCCAGCCTCCTTGAGCTGGTTCTGTGGGACAGGATGCCCAGGGAAGTGGTGGAGTCACCATCCCTGGAAGTGTTCAAAAATCCTGTAGGTGAGGTGCTTCAGGACATGGTTTAGTGGTGTGCTGGGTTAATGGTTGGGCTTCATGATCCTAAAGGTCTTTCTCACCCTAGATAAGTCTGATTCTGTGCTGTGAAACAGTAAAAATATAATGAAAATGCTGCATGAGATTACCCAGCTCTTCCTGGTTTTAATTAGTGCCTGGCCTTTTAGTCTCTGCTGTTTCTGCCTGGGCTGAAGGGATGGTCTTGTTGAGGACAGACAAACGTGGTTGTTGGAAGCTCCTGGTTGGGTTCCTGAGGTGCCTTGGAAGATGGGCATGCTGTCTGTGGCATTATGGGGTGGTGGCAGTGCTTGGCTGCAGCCCCTCCTGGGGTGCAGAAGGCTGCACTGTCCTGCCCAACTCCCAGATTAACCCTTCACCCAACCCTCTGAGCTCACAGGAGAAATGCTGTCAAGAGATTTCCATTCCCCTTGCTGTTTTATCTGAAGGGCTGCATGAATTAACAACAACATTGTTCCAGCTCCTTGTTTTGCACATTTTTCTTCCAGAATCTGATTATAACAGAAAGAGACTTTTACCCCTAAAATGAGAACTTTCTTCCAGGAGTTCACATTCCTGTTGTTGTTATGCAACTCTCGACATGACAGTTTTACTTTGTGGTTATTTTCAGTGTTCATACTGCTCTTCCTGTCAAAAAAGATTGTGTTCTTACCCTGGAGTATCTTTTATAGTCTAGATTGAGACTTGGTAAGTCCTGGAGGGGGAACTGGTGGAATTGTCAAGGATTTAAAAATTTTCCCTTTTTTTCTTTTTGTTTTTTTTGGTGCAGTGAGGTTTGATGAGTCAGACTGGGCTGTTGGGAGCTGCTGTTGAAGATGTACATGTTGGTTGAAAAACGCACAAATTCCCATCTGCACCTAAAGAGGTCACCTGGCATCCGCTCCTGGTCTGTCTGTGTTGGTAAGAGCACAGCTTTCATTCCAGAGCTTGCTGTAAGAGAAGAGGGTCACAATAAACTCCTGAAAGAGCCCCTGGTGAAATCCCTGCCTTCCAGGCATTTTCCTTTCCAGAGGAGGAGAGACTGGGCTCTGAACTCTTCCTTTCCATAGCCACTGAATGAGTGTGAGGCCTCAGCATGGCAGTTTCGCTGTGGGACTTTCAGTCTCATCTGGAGAACCTCAGAAGCTCATGGATGGAATTTTAAGGGAGTCCTGAAAGATCAAGAGCAGAAGGTTTATTATGAAATGTGAAGCTTCTGGAGGGGGTTTTGCTTGAGAAACATCTCAGTTTGCAGGAGTGGAAAGCTGCAGCGTGACCATGCTGGCTGTGTGGGGTTGGTGCTGAGCTCCTGAGGACTCTGTATGAAATGGGAAGTCATACAGGATATTCTGAAAGGCATCTTCATAAACACCACTGAATATGCAGGAAAAATAAACTTGTTAGGATTGTACTGAGAGAGCTGCTGGGGAAAATCTGGTATATCCTGCTTTCCAGCTGAGATCCCACTGCAGCAACACCACCTTGTCAGTGCTTTCAGGGATGTGGTTGAGAAGATCTTTGCAGTTGCAGCAGCCCCTGGGGCATGGGGCACTCTTCAGCTGCTTCCTCCTCTCTGAGAGAAAGGGGCTGGCAGTTTCTGACCCAGCTTTACTGCAAAAGTTGTCTTTTGGCTCCATAGAGCACTTAAAGGGGAAAATAACCATTGCAAGGTTTGTGAGCACTCCAGGTTGTACTGTGCTGAGAGGAACTATGGTGTCATGGTTAAACTGAGTCCCTCTGAGCTTCTGTTCCCAACTGTGTCACAAAATTTTTATTTCTGACTCCAACCACTGTGCTTTTAATGCCTCTGCAGGATGGAAGCTTTTTTTTAATACTGAGAGAAAAAAAGAACTTGACTTTCATATAGTCATATATGTTGCAATCAGGTTTGTCCTGGTTTTGAAAAGTGATGTTTTTCATCAGGGAATTTTAGATGTTTTTTAGTTATTTGTTATTTATTTGTCTTAATTCTCTCCTCTTTCCTCCTAGGAATAGCCTCCATAGGTTTGGCTGCTGCTTATTATAGTGCAGGTAATGCTCTATCACTTTTGTGGGAATTATTTCTTTGCTGTTAATCTGTTTTTCATGCTGATGACTCCTCTGCAGCTTCTGTCTGGCCCTTCAAAGGCAGTGGAGGTTCCTCTCCCCCTTTGTGGTGTGAATGTTAAAACCAATAATAATTGTTGCCTCTATGGCTTACTGTGCTTTAGTGCTGTATTTCTTACTCTGCCTCCTTTTCCATTTGCAAGTATTTTTAATAATGATATTGGTACTCTGTGGCATTTTGTACTTTCAATGTTTTATAAATGTGATTAGCTGCTCCTCACAGCTCTCCTGGGAGGACATGTAATGATTATTTGACACCATAATGAAATGATTGCTTTGCCTGTGACGGAAATTCTCTGTTTCTCTGGAAACTGTCAGATCATCACTGGCAGAGATTTACTCATTCCAGCACCTTTAGGGATGAGCCAGCTTCTGCTGCTTCCTCCCCCTGCAGTACAGCAGCCTTTGCACCAAATGCCAGCTGTCCTTTCATCCTGGAAGCTGCCCTGTGATTCTTGTGCTGCACCCTGTTAACATCAAATGTTAAAACTTAAAAATGTGTAGGAATGTGCTACCAACAGAACCCACATATTTTTATTTCAAGAGAAAAATTCAAGCTGCTTGAGCCACCAGCTAAATCAGCCTTGTTTTTCTTAAGACATTGCAACAAAGTTTTCTGAAATCTCAGCACAGTTCTGCTGTGCCTTCAGTTAAAAGCCTGAGTGAGCAGATTATTCAGGCTGTGACATGTAAACATTTCCAGGACATGAAATGCAAATGTTTGTTTGTCAAGAGGACCAACTGCTTCCTTTTATGCAGAAACATGTTTCCTTTATTGAATTTTCATTGTCCTTATCCTTGTCCTCTGCAGCACAAATATTTGGTGTTTGACTGCAGGTTGGCAGTTTTGTGAATGCCTTTTAAGATGCCTTTGTACAGAAGAGAAAGATGTGATGTTCCAGCCTTGCCAATAATACAAATGCTTATAATTCTGCATGGTTTGAAGCCCAGTGTGAATGAAGTCTCTGAAAAGTGTGAAGATTTTCTGTATTTTCATTCTGGGAAAGAGCTGTAAAATAGCTTGTAGTACAACTAAAAGCAAAAATGTTCCATCAGAGAAACCTTTCCTCCTTTTGTTGATTTTAAAGGGAGCATGTTGCTTTCAGGATTGTTTAAATACCAGAGAAGGAGTAAAAAAACCTAAATTTATGCATTTTTTACATTGTCCAGACAGCTTGGCATGGAAGCTCTTCTACATGGCTGGGTGTTTCTTTGTGGCAGCCCAGAATCTGGAGCAGTGGGAGGTAAGATGCTGAGCTCAGGAAATGAGGGGCTGTGAGTAGGAAGCACTTGGCAGATGCTGATCCCAAACAGACAAGTTCTGCTTTTGGTTTTGGGGAAACCCTCTGGGTTGCTATGCTGGGACTAGAATTAGGGCAAGAATTCTTGGATTATACAAGCATAAAAATGTGAAGCTAAACATTTGGGTATTTTTAAGGGGAGACTTGGCCCAAAATGTACTCTCTTGTACAACAGAGGGAAGATGACCAGGACATTCAGCTGCACAAATGATTTTGAAATTAGCCTTCAGGCTAATGACAGAGAAACCACTAAATAAGGGAGCTCTAAGCTTCCAGGCTCCTCAGCTTTTTTCCTCTGCTTTAGAATTGTGTGGATGTTGATTTGAGAGCAGTAACCCACCTTGTCACCCTGCTGACCTGAGCTGTGTTAGAATGAGCAACTCACCTAAAGAGAACAAGATCCTCTTTTCATTGATTAATATGAAATTTTATTAATATCCCATATCATTAATATTCATTTTCATTGGGATATTTGAGGTCTGTGTAAGCCTGGCCAAATGAGCACAGCACTGGGATGTCAATTTCACTAGAAGTGAGAATTATAGGAGTTACAAGTTAGTGTTCAAATTTAATTCCAGCTTTTATTACTTGGGGAATGTGGCAAGAGGGACAATGAACCCATTTTAACTCCTTTCTAGAAGTCACACCAGAGATATGGTAAAATTTCTATTAAAACAAAGAGCAAGATTGTGATTTTCATGGTCTGGTAATAAAGGAATGTATCTCTGTCTCTCTCTGAGTATTTTTCTGTTACCAAGATTATTTTCCAGTGGAACTATTTTTATTTTACTTTGAAGCATAGCTAGTGATGGTGTTTTCAAGAAAATCTTAATTCTTATTTTTTAATTTTACAGGAAGCAGTATTTGATAAAAATAAGGGAACAATCTGCCTAAAAACATTCAACCTCTACAAAAAAATCCTGACCTTGTCAAAAGGAGGCAATGAACAAGGTGAGAAAGCAGCATCTGTGGTAGAAAATGTGGTGAGCAGCAGAAGAGATGGATGTGTGCCCATTTAATGGCTTCTCTGGAGTTCTGTACTCAAATTAAGTCACATCTGCTCCCAGATCTGCTTTGTTCCCAAGCAGCAGATGTAACAATCTGCCTCTCTGGGCCCAAATGCTTTTTCTCAGTGTGCTGAATGCATCTTGTTAATTATTTTAATCCAACATAAGTAGGCCTACACATTGTTTTCCCTAATATTGTTAGCCATTCCTTTGGGATGTTAATGTGTTTACCTTGCTCTTGGCTAGCCTGCTTGGCAGCTGGGGCTGGTGGAAAAACTTCAATTTTGGAACCAGAAGTTGAGATTTCTGTAATCTCATCTGCTTTGGGGAGCAGGCACAGGTTTGATAGCATATGCAAGCAGGCTTGTTCCATCCTGCAGTTACAGAATATGCATTTAAAGCAGCCTGAGCAGGAGGCTCTGTTTAATGCAGGATCTGATGGCCTTGGGCTTCCTCTTGGACTCACAGAAGCTGCAGTTTGGTCTGTGAGTTGGGGGAGTCAGGGTGGTGAGTTGGAAGCTCTATTGCAATCTGGGATCTTCTATTCTGTTGCAAAAGTAGGATCTTCTATGGCAGAACATCTAAACCTGAACCTGCCAAACACTCAACCCTGCACACAACTGAACTGCACTGAATCTTGTGACTGTCACCCAACAGTCCTGACACACACACACCTGGCCCTGACAGGCCAAGGAAGCAAAACACCATCACTGTGGGTAAACAGTCTCCATATTGCATCCTACTTTTGCACAAACACGGGCACAGCAAATGATAAGAATTGATTTTCCTTTCTCTGAGGTTCAGAGAATGTGAAACCCAGAAATATTCTTGGGAAGAATTGTGCCTTGCTTTTCTCTGTGAAGAGAAATGGGGCTACAGGGAGACAAAACAATTCCTTCTCTAGCTGGGGACCAAGGACAAATGATCCAAATCTCAGGCCCAAAGAGCATAAAAAATGTGGAGTGAAGAGAGAAAAACAAGCAGGATGGGACTGGATGGGCTAAAGCTGGAATTGGACAATGAACTGCAAGATGCAAATGGAGCAGAACTTATAAAAGTGAGAGAGCCCATGACCAGTTGTGCATTTTGGGACCATTTTGGTTCATCTTGGGTGCAGCCCTGGCTGGGCTCTGGTGCTGCCCAAGGTGGATCCATGGAGGCCTTTTAATAAATCCCTAAGAAGAATAAAGTTATTCTTTAGCTCCATCTGGTCTCTGCTCTAGATCAGCCTGCACAAGGCATCAGTTTGGTGCTGCAGGAGTGCCCTGGCTGTGAGGGATCACAGCAGTGGTGCCCCAGAGCAGGGTCCCTCTGAGGATGAGGGAAGAGATGAGGATCTGACTCCATGTTTCAGAAGGCTTGATTTGTTATTTTATGATATATACTATATTAAAACTATACTAAAAGAATAGAAGAAAGGATTTCATCAGAAGGCTGGCTGAGAATAGAAAAAGAATGATAACAAAGGCTTGTGACTGACTGAGACAGTCTGGACAGCTGGGCTGTGATTGGCCATTAATTAGAAACAACCACATGAGACCAATCCCAGATGCACCTGTTGCATTCCACAGCAGCAGATAACCATTGTTTACATTTTGTTCCTGAGGCCTCTCGGATTCTCAGGAGGAAAAATCCTAAGGAAAGGATTTTTCATAACAGATGTGTGTGGCAGGGTCCCTGTGACCCTGTCAGCAGTGCTGAGGGTTTGCAGTGCTGCTGAAGCTGCTGTTGTGCCCTCCCTGCAGTGGTGGCCGTGCTGAGCGAGATCCGCGATGTGAACGTGGAGGAGGAGGCCGTGCGCTATTTCGGGAAGGGCCACCTGGTGGTGCTGCGCTTCGTCACCGGCTTCTCACACCCGCTCACCCAGAGCGCCGTGCTGGGCTGCAGAAGGTGCAGTGGGGACTTGGTAAAATTGGAATGTGGAAGGTGGGAATGCCAATCATGTGGGTCAGTAATTGCCAGGTATTGTTGATGCCTCAGGTTTTAGTTTTTAGATTTTTCACATTCTGTGCTGCATTAGTGTGCGAGTCTGAGCTCCATATGAGGGGATGGTGAGTTCTGTTCACAGAGCAGGGAGACAAAACAATTCCTGCTCCAGCTGGGCACCAGGGACAAACAATGTGGACTGAAGGGACAAAAAACCCAAGAAGGCTGGGACCTCATGAGCTCAAGCTGTAATTGGACAATGAACTCCAAGATGCAAATGGAGCAGAACTGATCAAAGTGAGAGACCCCATGAGCAGTCATCCATTTTGGTTCACCTTGGGTGCAGCCCTGGCTGGGCTCTCGTGCTGCCCAAGGTGGATCCATGGAGGAGATCCTTTTCATAAATCCCTGCTTTATTCTTTGACTCTGTCCAGCCTCTGTTCTAGGTCAGCCTTCCCAAGGCATCATTATAACTAAGCTCAGTTTTTAGACTTGCTGTTATGACCTTGTGTTACTCAATTTAACCTTTTAAACCCCATAATGTTTTCATTTGCAGACATTTTGCTAACACCATCTGTCAGGATCATGTTTAAATGTCTAAGATCCCTTTAGTGCTGCATGTCTGCTGGAGTTGCCTTTCTGAGCTAGGCAGTGGCAGAGAGGTCTAATTCTACTTTGCAAACATTTGATGTATTAGTTAGAAAATTTATCTTAAGCATTGATAATAAGGAACCTTGCAGCAGGGAGTGGGAAAGGACTGATTTGTTCTGATGTGGAGGGAATGGCTTGGTGTGTCAGCCATACCCTCTATGCCCATATGAGTTTCCCTCTAGGCAGTTATTCTCAGGAATTAGCATGCCTGCTCTTGTCTTGTCAGCACTGCAGTTCCACTAACTCTTCCATTGTTTCTTCCTTCCCACAGTGATGTGGAAGCAGTTGCCAAACTCATTACGAGTTTTCTGGAACTGGACAGAGTGGAGACCCCACAAGATTTCTCCCAGAGCAGCGAAACAGAGGCAAGTGATGCAGATGAACCACAGGTTAAATACTGATAGTCATTGTGAACTGAAGCAAGCAGAGGCCTTCACACATCTGGAAAATATTCTGATTGTTCTTCAGAACAAGAAACCCCTCACAACCTTGATCTGGGCATTTCTCAATGTGTGCATTTACAATGGGTGGAATCTGTCTTAGGGCCCATTGTTCAGTGCTAAACTGCTTCAAGACCCTGCATGTGGACACTGCTGGCTCTTGAACTTTTGTCACCTCATCAAACTTGCTAGGAATAGTTATTTATTAATGAATTGGTTTGAAATAATTGCTTTTCCATTAATGAAGATACAGATGTGAGCTTCTGGTTACTGCAAACATTTGCTGCAGGTACAGTATATGCAATGTAGAAGAGTTGAATTTGTAACTCAATACACAAAGCTTTGAGGTTTCCCCTTTAATATATGCAATTAGGAGATGCAGAATAGTGGCACTTTTATGTTCTCTACTACTGACTTGCCACTGGATATCTGTGGAAGTTGAAGTCTCAGTGCCTCTCTTGGAATTTTAAACATCAGGGTAATCAACTTGTAAAGGTGTCTTAACTTATCTCAGACTCACCGAGGAGCCATAAATAGCAAAGGAAAAAGGATCATGATGAAAGTCTTTGGGATGCTCTACCTTAATCCTGTTCTGTTTCACTTGTGGGCAGGACAGAGCAATCTTTTTCTACACCTCAATGTTTACTGTTTAAACTGTGGATTTAGAAAGGAAGCAGGGACATGTTTAACTTTAGGTAGGGAAAGGGCTGATGTCAAACAAGGTGGTAGCTTAGAGTTGTTGAGTATTTCCTCACTTGAAATGATACCCAAGTGCTAAATAATAACTTTTTTTAAGGTAGGTAGCACAGACTAAATGTCTGACTGTGTTTTACTCCAGCTGTGTGGTGTCCTCTGTTCTGACCAATGGTTTCACAAATAGTTCAAATATGCATTTTTTCAAGGTATTTCTGAAGTAAAAGCTACCTCTGTTAGTCAACATATTCTCTGTAGAGCTAGAACTGCTTCATGCTTACATTAACATGTCAGTACAAGAAAGAAATGTCAAAAGCTGCAAGTCCCTTCAGCATGCTACAGCTGCTTGTACTGAAGTTCACTAGGTTTTATTTAGGAATCTTATGGTCTTTAGACCTGATTTAGAAAATCTGTGCACAGTTACATCTAGGAGATGTGAACAGGTACGAGGTAACTGTGTTCTGTGCTTTCACAGTTGGCCAGCAGCAAATGTCTCCTGGCAGCAGTTCCTTCAGATTTAAAAGAGCCTGTGTTCTTGTTCCCAATCACTCTACCTCTACAGAGAGAAGGCTCTGGAAAGCTTTTGGTGGAAGGCACATCCTGTTGTGAGTTCAGTTTGGTGTGAAGCTGAGCACAGGTTTCCCTTCCAGCTGTCACACCCAGGCTGTGAGCAGAGGCTGGGGCTGTCAGGGGAAGGTGCTCACACTGCAGCAGGGCTGGTGGCTGTTGGTGTAGCTGCCTGCAGCACAGAACTAGGTCTGTTTCCTTTAAATAAGGTAAAAAACTTGTAATCATGTCAGGTATCAGCACAGAGCTCTGCCAGTACATGTTCCTCAAAGTCCTCTGAGTTGTTGGGGTGATCATGGGGCTTTTGGTGCCTACCCCACACCACTGGAGCTGGGAAGCTGCAGTATATGAATGTGGGAAAATCAGGTTGCAATTAGCTAAATTTGCCTTTATTCTCCAGCACAGCTGTAGGCTAAGCATAATCATCAAACCTGTTTAAAAAATACTGCAGGGTGTAACACTTAATGTAGAGTTCCTCATTTAAATCCACTGTAATGTACACCCCAGGTGATGCTCATTTTAGAGAGAGGAGGATGAGATTGGGGAGTTGGAGAACTCTTTTTCCCCACAGTGTAAAATGAGAATGGTGAGTGTTCTAAGGACTTCAGCAGGAAGTTCTGTCCTGTATGTCATGGTGCAGTGTAAGCACAAGGGCTCAGCCTGTGCCAGCTGCTGCTCTGTACCAAGGATATTCAGAGGGCATTGTGCTGTGCCCTGCACTTACTCTGAGCCTGTGGAATGACCATGGATAACCCAGACCAAACTGCCCTCAGCCTCAGCTCTGCTGGCTTTCATTTGGATTCCCATGACAGCTGACATTCCATGGAAGATGTAAACCACACTGTAGATCTCCAGTTAAAAATCAGCTTTTGAGAGGTCCATCTGTTGGTGTGACCCTGCACTGCATCCTGTGTGTCCTCTGCTGCTGAGCTGCAGTGCCTCCAGCTTGCTGTGCATTCATGGTGTTTGATGCCTACACTGACAGACTGTGCAGTACCTTAGACAAAGAGACTAAAAAACAATGTCAGGAAATTGAGAATATAGAAAAGGGAATGACCTATAGTGAGGTACAATGTAACTTGAAATACATCCTGTGGAGTAATTTGTATGTTGGGTTGGTGTCAGTGATCACCTCTGCAGAGGTGTTCAGCAGTATCCTCCTCACTCCTCATTACCCTGCTGTGTTAGGCAGGGCAGGGATGGCTGCACCATGCACTGTGTGTCTAGGAGGAATATTGGCTCCTCAGCCTTTCCCTTGGAGCAGCTGGTGCCATCCTCTGGTGCCATTTCCATTTAGCATTTGGCAGCTGTCACTGTACCAACAAGTCCAGTTCCAGTGGGAATCTGTGTTCTGCAGCCTGAGCTGGCAGGATGGGCCCTGGGGATGTTCTCAGATCTGTGTTCTGCAGGGCAGGATGGGCTGTGGGGATGTTCTCAGAGCTGTGTTCTGCAGGATGGGCCCTGGGGATGTTCTCAGAGCTGTGTTCTGCAGGATGGGCTCTGGGGATGTTCTCAGAGCTGTGTTCTGCAGGATGGGCTGTGGGGATGTTCTCAGAGCTGTGTTCTGCAGGGCAGGATGGGCTGTGGGGATGTTGTCAGATCTGTGTTCTGCAGGACGGGCTCTAAGAGTGTTCTCAGATCTGTGTTCTGCAGGATGGGCTCTGGGGATGTTGTCAGAGCTGTGTTCTGCAGGATGGGCTCTGGGGATGTTCTCAGAGCTGTGTTCTGCAGGGCAGGATGGGCTCTGGGGATGTTCTGGCAGGCTGGGGGGCTCCTGTGGGGACGTGTCAGGCACTGCTGGCAGATCCACCCAGGAGCTTGTGTGGCACTGATCCATCTGAGCCTGGCAGGGGACACTGCCCCAGAGGTAGCACAGGCTGATGGAGGCTGATGGGCTTTTCTCTTGTTTCTCTCTCCACATGTGGAGCTTCTTGCCCTCCAATATCATTTCTAGCTGGAAGACACGGCCAGATGAGTGCAGTGACAGTGCATGGACAATTCAGCTGCAGTTGCTGTTGCCATGATTTGGCTGTGGCAGGGTCTGTGCCCTCAGCAATGGCAGCACCCTGAGGAGCTGTGGGGAGCAGGTGCAGCTCAGGGCAGGGTCCACTCTTCCCTCTTTGGACAAATCCTTTCTCCTTCTCCTTTTGTGCCACTTCCCACCATTCTGCTGGAGGATTTCCTGGTTTTCCTCACTCCTCAGTGCACAGAGCCTGACATGTGCCTGCTGTGAAGTGACTTGGACTCAAGGAATGACATCAAAGACTCATTTTGGGTAGGAAATTCAGTACTCCCAGGAGACTTTGTACAGATGTGCTCATGAACTTCTGCATCTCAGGCTGTCTCTAGAGACCTGTGCCTGACTTAGCCATGATTTAAAAAGCTGCACAGCAGAGCTCAGATCAGCTCTAACACCTAAACCAAGCCCTTTTGTCAGCTCCTTGCATGGCTGTGCTGGGATGGGACTGGGGCTGTGGCTGCTGCACTGCTCTGTGTAACCTTGGTGTAACCTTGGTGTAACCTCATATTCCAGTACTTCACAATGAAATATTCCATTCCTGGCATTAAGTGTGCAAATCTCAAAGAAAATCCAACTATTTCTAGTTGAGATCTGATTTTTTGAGCTGTATTTATGAAGTTACACAGGTACCAAAACCTCAGCTGGCTCCCATAATAAATAAAAAGTGCTAGTTCTGCAGGGTCATAGATGGCTGGGAGGCAAAAATACTTCTGGAAAATGTTTAGAAATTGCCTTTTTTTTTTTTTTTTACTTTAAAATTGCAAGTAGAATTTCAGCAAGGCCTTGTTGTGTTGTCTTTTTTTAAAAATAATGTTCATTGATAAAATCAACTTTGATAACTTGTTTTGCATCGCTGTAGTATTTTGTATATTGTTTTTAATTAAAATTATTAAAAATATTAATGGCTGTCTAAATTATTATTGGGAAGGAGTTAATGAGGGGGAGGACAGAATAGAAGAAGGGGGAGGACAGAATAGAAGAAGCCCAAATACCTGCTTAGAAGTGACCCTGCTGACACTTCTGCAGCACTCCAGCTTTTAATTCCATTTTGTATTATTCCATATAATAGAGATTGATAGATCCAACTCTCTATTGGTGAATATTTCCATTTTCTCTCCTTTAAACGAAACCAACATGCTACACACACACACAAAAAGCAACACCCTTCCACAAACACTTTGAGTATCAAAGGTTTTATTCAAGTAAAATAAATTAAGATCTTGTTTGGTTCAAGCTTTGTGACAGGTATACACAGCAATTAGTTTTTTTAAAATAAAGATTTGCATGTGGGCCTGGTTCCTGAGGCTCTCATTGAGTCACCTGAACCTTGTCTTATGCTGTAGTTTTACTTTTTGTATGTTAAAATTTGTTCCAAGAAAATTTCAATACCAGTGCTCCCAAAAAAATTTAAAGAAAGGTATAAATGAAGCACAGAAATAAATACTTTGAATATACAGGGTGAAGTAACATACTTAGCAAGAGAGAATTAGGATAATCACCAAAAGTCCCCAAAATATATTTCTATACATCGTGACAAGTTTGACATTAAAGCAGAATAAACCAGCATTTTTTCCTTAGATTTAGTAGCTTTAGTCATGGCTCAAAGTGGGACAAAGCTGGGAAGTGCAGGTTGCAGTTTGGGGTTTTACAGAGCCCAACAGGTCTGTTCTGTGGGGATGGGGCTGAGCTTGGGTGCTCTGGCAGAAAGTGAAGCAGCCCAATGTGTGTCAAGGCATTTTCCCTCCAAGCCCAGGTGTCCCTGATTCCTCTGAGAGAATGAATGAATGAATGAATGGTGGGACACAACTCAGAGCACAGCTGGCGTCTGAAGGACTTTTGGTACAGAACAAAATGACCCAAACATTTTAAAAATATCCTAAATATTAGAGTAGAACTTTCCCAGGTCATTGTTATGTAAGAGTCTGTTGTTTCAAATGCTGAATTTGGAAGGACCTGGGTTTTTTCCTGCTGTGACTCACAGGGCAGCAAACCTGACTGATGGGTGAGTTAAGGCTCAGCACGTGTTAAGACAAGAAAATTGAGCTGAAGTGTTTTATGCTAATAAATTCCTTCATGCCTTCAGGTCACTTTTGTTTAACCACACTCTCAAGATGACAAACTCCAGCTCAAGGCTAGGTGCTGATTTTCACTAGCCATGTTTTCCCAGGGAATGAGTCAGACTAATTGAAATGTCTCTAATTTTGTGCTCTTATTGCTTCATCTAAATCCTCCACCACTTCCTGCAGCTTCTGTAGGTGGGGGTGGACATTCTCCTCCATCCATTCCTCTATAGCACACCTGGGGAAAACTTGCTCCATGGCTGCTTGCAGGTCTTGCACCACAGCACTCCACTTGGAGAAGAGCCTGAGTAGAAGTGAAAAGAAGAAATAATGACTTTGGCAGGTGAGCTCTGCCCCAGGGGAGGGTTGGCTTACTGCCTTTGGAAGGGAAAACTGTCCTTAAAACCACTTGACAGGAAAAGAAGCTTCTGTTACAAGAGCCCAAAGGACTTGATTTGGTTCAGATGGCAAAAGCTTGATGCTGTTTCAGTTTAATTCCATTAATTTTGGCACTTTCCTCATGCCAAGACTTTTAAAGTACCAAAAAGTGAGCTCAGAAAAACACTTTGCACATTTTAAGTGTAACTGAAACCCACTGTGAGACTTGTTGGGAATTTAATTCTGGGTTTTATCAGAAAGGGAGATGAGGCTGGAGTGGATGTTCATCTTAACACAGAAAATAAAATTATAAATGAACCTTTTAGCATGAATTGGCAGAATGTCTAGGACAGGTTCTGAAAAGCCCATGGTGACAAGGGGAAGGGCCTGCCTTTATTCCAAGCCCTTGGAGCCACTGCTGAAGGTGCAGCAGGGCTGTAACTCCTGTGAATCCTTGTTACAGGAATAACAAGGGAGAAGCTTCTGGATTCCAATTTTGTACTTGTTCTCAAAGAATTCATTCAACAGAAGGCAAAGATAAAATTAGAACCATAGAATGGTTTGTGTTGGAAGGGAACTGTGAAGATCATCTAGTTCCAACCCAAACATGTTGTATAAAAACAGATTATGGATACTTTGATTCCCACTGATGTTTCTGAGATAATTTTAGCAGAGGTAAGGGCTCACAGCTCTCTGTACCTGAGTGCCCAAAATATCTCAGACTTTATTTCCCCTGGAGTGCAAAACAAGTGCTGTTACCTGACTGCATCTGGCTGGAGGTGGTGCACTATGATGGGATGAATAATCTTCCTTTTCCTGTGGTAGGGGCTGAACCAGCCTGTGGAATATCTGAAAATGGAGGGTGGTGGGAGCAGTGATGGAGCAGCAGCAACCTCTGTTTGTCACTGCTGGGGAGGTTGCAGCTGAACTCTGCACAGAGATGATGCTTAAGGAGTAAATTTATTTCAGGCTCTAGATCTTTGGAATTACCTTGTGAAAGTGCTCCTGGCAGATGAGCACCTGATCATCTGCTGCAGTGTAAGTTTCAAAGTTTCAATTCAAGCTCCTTTCTTTTTTAACTACACCATTCAAAATGTTCATTTTAACTTTAAACAGCAGTAAAATGTAATTAGGGAAAGAACTACATGCTTCAAATAAGGCAGCATACAGTATTTAGGAACTTCACTAAAATATTTTAAATTTTGATGTAAATATTATGTTCTGCTGAGGTGTCAGTGACACCTGAAATGCACAGCTTGATATTTAAATCACTTTTCTGGAGTTGTGCCCCACTTTGAGAGGATACAGCTCCAACAGTGCTGCAGCCAGACAGAGAATCAACAGAAACTTCATTACCTGTTCCTTTCGAGAAGTTCATCCACTGATGACTTGAGGTGGAAACTGATTTGTGTCACAAGGGTGAGGACACTGCTCCCAGGAAAGGTCCCCAGACCTGGGCTGTCCAAAGAGGATCTGTTACTTTCTGAACTCACCACACAAGGAGAAGCAGCTGAGTTCTGCAGCTGGAATGTTGTTACCTCATGAAAGTTTCAATTTCCAGGTTAGGCATTCCCAGGAGGTTTTCCACATTTTCTTTAACCTTTTCAGAGAAGCCACCTGGCAGAAGACAGTGGAAATGAGTAAAGGAGCCTAAAGAACCAAAATGTTCATACAAGAGGGGTTTTCTGCAGTATTCTGCCTTGGCTTAGTAGCTCCCCTTTGGTGGAGAATTTTTTAAAAGGTGAAATGGAAATAAAAGAAGGAAAAAACATTTGTGGGTGGGAGGAGGAGCTCAGTGTCTTTCACACAGTTGTCTTGTGCAAGGTGAGCACTTTCTAGCTCTGAGCTTTCTGTTCAGGGTGCTGAATATTTCTAGTGGCTTAATTAAAAATCAGTGCATTGTGGGGGTTTATTTTGAAAATAAGAAAAATATTGTTGGCAACTGCCTGTAAAGAAAGCAGAAACTACAGGAGGTATTTTACAATGTCCTCCCTAGATCCATTTTAAGAAAAACAATTACTTAAAACAACTTTTACACATGAGCACATTCTAAATTAAACTAAATTAGGCTCATTTATATATCACTATTGTTTCAGGTAAGTTTGAAGAGCAATTCTGCATCTTAAATTTATTTTTAATATAAGCATGAAGTTTTTGACCATTTGTGTGTTAGTTCACAATAAATGAAGGGGATACAATGGCTATTTTTAAATACTTTGGCCAAAAGGCTTCTCTGCTCCCATACTGCAAATTCTAATTTATTGTTCATAATTCAGGCCATGATCAATTCAGCAAACCACCTCAAAATATAACAATCCTGTGCTAATCTTAGGGCAAAGTCACTTCACTCCTGTGCTAGGCATTGTCTGAGAGAGAATAAAGTTGTCATTGTACCATTCTTTAGTGCCTGCAGACACACAGCCAGGGATGGAATGGCCACAGGGAGAAGCTCACACAGAACAGCAAAGTGATCATACCTGTGTCAGAAAACATCCATGAATCACACATTTTACTGTCAGAGCAGACTAACCAAATGGGAGGGTTTAATATTTCAATCACCAAAATTCAAAGAGCTTTAGAAACATCAGTTTCTGTCTCAGAGAAGACATCACTTATCTCTGAAATGTGAAGTATTTCTGTTTAACCAGTAAGAACAGAGGAAAACCAAATTCTCAAGGTAAGTTAGGGTCAGAAATTGGACATCAGTTCTCTGATATTCCCTACTCTTGACTGCATAAAAATGTTTTACTCCTTCATAACTTTAACAAATTCTCATCTCTTATGTGATTTCACAGTTTTTGAGTTCCCATCAGACATTCAGATAGACACAGCATGCATGAACTCCAGTGTCTGTGAGCAGTTCAAGGTGGCACAAAATCCATTCAAGCCTTCCAACCCAATCTGCTGGGGTGGTGTCCCCAAAGCCATTGTTCCTGCTGCTCAGTGCTGCACAGCTGCAATGCACCCTCACAGTCTGGGGGTGAGGCACAGCAGGGACAGAAGAATTGCAGGGTGGCAAAATTCCCTTCCAAACCCTCAGCTTCCCTGCACCTCTAAGGGAGCTTTGGGGTGGAAGTTGGGTTATCTGTGACTCCTGGAGGCACACAAGGGCCGCTCCTCACCTCTGCCAGCCAGTCAGTGCAATCCCTTCCAGGACATCAGCAGGGCTCCTCTGGGCCACCTGAAGCCACTCCAGCTGGTTCCTCAGGTGGTGCCCAATCAGGGTCAGAGACTGGTTTGCTCCCGTGGCTCCCTTGAAGGCACTTGCAAACCACACCTTGGAGAAGCCACACCTGCGGTACTTCTCGATGAGCTGCACTGCAGGGACACACAAAGGGCACACACAGGATGAGCTTCCTCCAGTTCCAGCCCTGACTGCAAGGCTGCAGTGAAGGGAAACAGCTCCAGGTGCAGCAGGCTGCTGAGCCCTCCCAGGCTTGGAGCATCAGCAAGGATGGGGATTGACACCCTCTCTGAGCAGCCTTTGAGTGGCTGGCTGTGGGAACCCAGGACATCCCTCTGGCTGGCCAGGATGGGCAGGGCCCTGCCAGGGGGCTCAGAGACCCTGGCACAGAGCCCAAAACACCTGTGGGTTTGATTATGACCCATGGAGCAAATTACCAACCTTAGATGAAGATCTGCAAGCCACAACAGTTTAGGTAGAATAGTGAAGTTATCACAGGGTGGAAAAGTAGATTTTGGGGTTTTTAGAATGGGGGTTCAGGGGCAAGACAGAGGGATCTGGGCATGTCCAGCCTTTCTCCTTCTTCTTCCTGGCCTCCATCTTCTGCTGTGATGTTGGCACTTACAGATTGCTTTAGAGTGGAAGCTCACTGTCTAACATAGATGAAAGGTATTGGAAAGTAATTGTAAACATTGTACAGGTAGTTTTTAGTATAAAGAAATAACACAGCCCTGGGGGCAGGCAGAGTGCCTGGAACTGTCCTGCTGGATGGACCTCGGCAGGGCAGGAGAAAGAATTTTATAGATAAAATGCAATAAACAACCTTGAGACCAAGAATTGAAGAGCTCCAACTCATTCTTCAAGAGCTGGGGTGGGAAAAGAGACTTTTAACATTCTTGGGGTCAAGGAACCCAAAAGACCCCGAGAGGTGTCCCCCTATTTCCATGTGCCAGTTATGTACTCCAGTACATAGTATTGCTAGCATGCTAAGAGCTGTGAGGTTATAACAAGCATGGACAACATCTGAGAGCTGATGGTTCTGGCAAAAAGAAATATTTGCATGAATGTTAGATGCCTGACAGGGGCCTTTAGGAGCTTCCCTCTGAATTCTATAGATGTATGAAGCCCTGAAGCTTCTTTTGCAGAGCTGTTCAATACAGAGTTATGTGCTCCAACTGGTGTTAATGCAAGGAGAATTAATGTAACAGTGCTTGTGGAAAACCTCTGAATCTCCTATCAGTGATTCCAAAGCTCTGCTGAAAAGAATTAAGCAGCCTACAATGCAAGTCATAGGGGAAACACAAATAGAAAAAGAAAATAAGTAATAGCAACTATGATGTGAATCAAACAAGGGCTGTCTTTATGCTATGAAAGCAATAAAAAACAATTTCACAAAACCAGATGTTTTGGTGTGCAGCTAAGGTAGGTTTTAATGGCAGAATTTTACTTCTACACAGCTCAGCAGAGAATACAAACCTTTGCCCTCCACGTTGATGTCTGTTGCATAGTCCCAGATCATGGGCTGCACCAGCTGTGGGACCCCGGACTCTGAAAGGAACAGAGCTCTGCTAAACCATGGAGAAAAGCTGCTTAAATGGGAACTCAGCACAGGTTACAACAGCCAAGGCTGTCACTCACAGCTGCAGTGCCCCTGGGCATTTCAGCATGGCCAGGGTTTGGCACATGCCCACTGTCCTCAGGCATGGGGAAACCATGAACATGGAGGAGCAGTGACAATTCACCAGAGACCCCACTCACCCCAAGCCCCCCTCGTTTTTAGCTCTTTGCATCTCTCTGTACCAGCTGGATTCCACTGGCAGAGCCACAAGAGGAGATTTAGCTGAATTCAAATGTAACATTTACCCTTCCACTTACAGAGTGCCTTTCAAGAACAACTAAAGATACAAATTTAGCTTTAACTCCTTTCATAATCAACTCCTCAGCTAGTTTTAAACATATAAAACTGACCCTTAGAGAAACTGCAGTAAATTGTGCAGAAATTCAGTATTTTAACTCCATCACATTTCAATTTGTGTTTTTGTGGCAGTGCACTTAGAGTGCTGTACTGCTCTTGTGGAAACCCCATGGGTCCCACCTGCATTTTTGGGGATGATTTCCCTCTATCAAAGCCTTGAATAGGTCAGTCACTGTTGGATGAGCTGCACAGCTCTTCCTGTTACCATCTAAATTTATTTACAGCAGCCATGTAAGGTGGCTCTGAAAATGCTGGAGCTCCATCTGTGCTCAGACTACTCCAATTTCAGCAGTGCTTTGATATTTTTCCACAAACAAGACTTGTGATGTCAAGGTCTTGGAGCTAGCCCACAACTGAGTATCAAACTCCTCACAATGTGCACCATGATCACAAAGATGCTCACAGGGCTGCAGCTTCTCTGAGTTTGCACCACTTGGGATCAGGTGCTGCAAAGGGCAGCAATGAACATCAGAAGGTGGTGAGAGGCACAGAGATTTGGACTTGGACCACAGATGTTAATAGGTTGTTGTTTTAATGTTGGTTGTTGTTTCAATGTATAAGGAAAGTAGAATTGAGCATTTTGTAATGGAAAACTGAATTGTTCAGACTCACCCACACTCCCACAGGGCCTCTATGGCAGCCAAGGACTGAGTGCTTCTATTCTCTAGTCAAACCACACCTCAGCTCTTGCCAGATTTGTTGTTTTCATGACATTCAGCTGCCAAGCAATCTTTTTTACCTGTGCAAACCTGCTCACACACCTGCCAGTGTTTCCTCACTTATCCCCCTGAGCATGTCATCCCACACGATGGGTGTCACCATGGGGTAGGACCAGGCCAAACAAGTGGCAACTGCTTTGATGTGGGACAAGCACAGCTTCTGTGGGGTGTTGTTCTGCTGCTGCAGCCACTGCTTCGACTCCTCTCCTTCACCAAGGTAGTAGACCTGAAACACCAAGCAAATCATCCTGATTTTTATTTTTATTTCCACAGAAATAGAGAAAGTGAGGTGGACAACATTCCAAACCTTTGTCCAGATGTGACTGAGGGGACACATGCCAAAGCACCTCTCAGGGCTGAAAACACTGCCAGCATTTCCATCAGTCTGCAGGAGACTGTGGCCATGATTACATGCATCACTTGAGGGGATTTTCCTACAGAAACTAGAATATCTACATGCTATGTTTGCCTTTGGAGTGCTTGTCCTAGAAATAGCTCTCACCACATTTATTCACTTCAAATCCATCAGGACCTGAGATGGATAAAATGAGGTTCCTGTCTTGGGGAAGATCATCCAAATGTGAGTCTAGAAGGAGCCTGGGGCCATGTACAAGGGTGTCCCGGCATACTTGGTCCCATTCAGAGAGTGAATTAAAATTTGATAGTTTAGAGCAGGTTTTATTTATTCTACATAAATACTATTTTGCTTTATAACAGCTCCCTGTCCAGCCTTCCCACCAGTTTCAACACAACAGAATACAAAATGCTAAACTAATACCAGTACAGATAATTAATACTGAATTCCAGGGATCTGTGTGCCATCAGCATGGTTTTAAGAAACTATGAGAATGAGAAGAAAAAAACTCAAGCTTCTCTGAGACAAACTACCAAGGTAAAAACCCAACACTTCCAACCACAGAAGGGTTTACTTTGAGTAACTTGCCCAGAAAAATGAGCCAATATCTTACACCAAACTTACAGGATTTCTAATGAACAGCTCTAATTGATATCTCACTACAAACACTCACTAAACCCCAACACTGTTAGCTTCAAGAAGCTGCTTTCAATACTTTGATATTACATTCCTATCTATGGAAATGACAATTTGTGCTATTGGAATAATTGGCAAAAAGGCTTTTCTACACTGGCTCAAGTGGTGTTTTCTGCCCCCAAAATCCCACCCAAACATGGCCTGGCCACCACTGAAATGCAAAAGCCTCAGCCCTTGCTATGATTCCTCAAAAGAAAAGAAACATTCCCAGCTGAAGAGGAGCCCCACCTCATCACATCCGATGTGGAACCACTGCAGGTCCTGGTGCAGGGCCATGACCTGGTCAATCATGGCTTTGACCAGCGCCAGGGACTCCTCCTTGTGCGGGTTCAGGGCGTTGGGCAGCTCCTTCACCTCCCGCAGATGGGCAAACTGCCTGTGCTTCAGCACAAACTGCAGGGAAAGGAAGGGGAGCTGGGGACAGCCACCACACCAGGCACAGCGCTGCCCTCCTGTCCCCAGGGTGTCCTGCTGAACCCAGGGACAGGCTGGGGGCTCAGCTGCTGCCCCACGCTGCTGGGGGGTCTCTGACCACAGAGCACCTCACAGGGTGGGTGAAGGAAACGGGGAGGTCACTGCAGTGTGACCCTGATGTCAAATCCTGCAGCTGGCAGAGCTGGATAACCAGAGCACTGGGACTTGGATTGGAAAATTCCAGCAGAGAATCCCAGAATGGGTCAGGCTGGAAGGGAGCACTGTGGCTCATCTGGTCCCACCAGATGAGCAGTGCCAGGGTTGTGTCCAGAGTGGGTGTGGAGTCTCTCTCACTGGGGATATTCCAACCTGCTCAGGGCCTGGTCACTGCACAGGGAAGAAATTCTTCCTCACGTCCAGGTGGAACTTCCTGGCCATGGTTTGTGCCCAGAACTGGACACACTGCTCCAGATGTCACCAGGGCTGAGCAGAGGGGCAGGATCACTCCCTGCCCTGCTGCCAATGCCATTCCTACTGCACACTGAGGCTCCACCAGCCCTGCTGTCCCCCCGGGCACTGCTGGCTCAGCACACCAGCTCTCACCCAGCTCACCTCCATGTGCCCAAAGCTCTGCACCAGTGGCACCACGTCCAGGCCCTGTGCCCGTGCCCAGCTCAGCAGCGCCTGGAGCTCCTCGGGGCTGCAGGAGAACGACTGTCAGTGCCTGCTGTGCACGGCCCGGGCTGCCTGCAGCACCCAGAGCTGCCTGCAGGGTACCCAGAGCTACCTGTAGGCGTGGGGGGCCTGCAGCACCTCCAGCGGCCCCGTGTACGGGAAGGTGTCCTCATATTCCAGCAGCAGCCCGGTGGCACCCAGGGCACGGAGCAGCGGCAGCACCTGAGGGAGAGACGGACGGGACACTGGGGATACAGCTGGGCTGTGGGCAGTGCCACTGTCACCTGCAGCAGGTGTATCCCTCACCTGAGCCCAATAAATCCTTCACCCATATCAGGTACATCCCTCACTTGAGCCCAGTACATCCCTATCTGAGCCCAATACATCCTTCACCTGTGCCAGGGACATCCTTCACCCATAACAGGTGTACCCCTCACCTGAGCCAAATAAATCAATTATTTGTGCCAGATACATCCCTCGCCTGCTCCAGGTTCACCCCTCACATCCCTCAGGTTCACCCTCACCTCCCTCAGGTGCACTCCTCACCTGCTCCATACACATCCCTCAGGTGCACCCCTCAAATCCCTCAGGTTCACCTTCACCTCCCTCAGGTGCACCCCTCACCTGCCCCAGGCACATCCCTCAGGTTCACCCCGGATATCCCTCAGTTTCATCCCTCACCCCCCTCACGTTCCCCCCTCACCTGCTCCAGGTACTGCGCGCGCGGCGCGGCGCCCTTCAGATCCAGGTGCACCAGGCGCCGCCACATGCTCCAGCCTCGATTGCTTTGGCCTGTCGCCGCGGCGTCCCTGCTCACCCCGCCCGGCCGCACCCCGCCGTCCCTGCCCCGCTGTCCTGGCTGCGAGCCCTGCTGTCCCGGTGTGCCGTTGTCGCGCTGTCCCCTTGTCCCCCTGTCCCGGTGCCGCCCCTCCGCCGCTCCCAGCTGTGCGCTGGATCCTTCCACTCTCTCTCGGCTGCCGAGCGCGTTCCCCTGTCAGGCAGGCCGGCAGGCCAGGGCGAGGCGCGCCGAGCGCATCGCTCGAGGCGGAGGAGGCGCGATGGCTCCGCAGCGGCGGGCGCTGCCCCGCGGCCCCGACAGCGCCGGGACGGGACCGGGACCGGGCCGCGGCAGCCGCCGGCACAGCAGGTAGCAACGAGCGCGGGGCCCTGGCCCTCATCTCTTACCGCCAGGCCCAGCGGCGGTGCGGCTTTCGGGGATGCCCCGGTGGGGAGGCGATCGCGCAGTGCCGGGCCCGGGAGCGATCCGCGTGTTTGTAACGCGTGTGGTGTGCTCCAGACCGGGATCCCGGGAGAGAACCGTGTGTGTAACGCGTGTGGTGTGCTCCAGACCGGGATCCCGGGAGAGAACCGTGTGTGTAACGCGTGTGGTGTGCTCCAGACCGGGATCCTGGGAGAGAACCGTGTGTGTAACGCGTGTGGTGTGCTCCGAACCGGGATCCCGGGAGAGAACCGTGTGTGTAACGCGTGTGGTGTGCTCCAGACCGGGATCCCGGGAGAGAACCGTGTGTGTAACGCGTGTGGTGTGCTCCAGACCGGGATCCCGGGAGAGAACCGTGTGTGTAACGCGTGTGGTGTGCTCCAGACCGGGATCCCGGGAGAGAACCGTGTGTGTAACGCGTGTGGTGTGCTGTAAACCGGAATCCCGGGAGAGAACCGTGTGTGTTTGTAACGCGTGTGTTCGGCTCCGAACCGGGGTCCGCGGGCCCGGTGCTCCCCGGTATCGGCCCGGTCCGTCCCTCCACGCTCACGGTGCCCGTTCTGTGCTCCCTCGCAGCGCCAGGAAGGGCAGATCGCAGCAGGATCCCCGGGCAAGGTGGCTGAAGGCGGCGATCCTCCTCCTCCTCTTCCTCTGCGCCGCGGCCGGCGGCGGCCTCGTGGTCTGGAGCCGCGTCCGCACCCAGGATGGGATCCCCGAGGGTGCAATCCCCGGAGATGGGATCCCCGAGGGTGCAATCCCCGGAGATGGGATCCCCGAGGGTGGAATCCCCGCAGACGGGGTCACCGAGGTGCTGGCCCATCGCAGTGACACCCTGCAGGACAAGTTCGTGGAGGTGCCTTGCTCCGAGGACTACGAGAGCCACAAGCGCTTTGCAGGTACCTGGGCAGGGCTGGCCGTGCTCGGGGGGCAGCAGCAGCTTGGCCGGGGCACCAAACCTGGGCTGTAAAACTCCCCTGTTTGCAGCAAACTCCTGGTCACTGTCCCTTACCTAAAGCCCCAAACGTTCGTGCCCCTCGGGCCGGCTGAACTTGGTGTAACTGAGCTTCCAGCTTGGTGCAGCTCCCTGCTTCCAGCTGAACTTGATGTAACTGAGCTTCCAGTGGATTCTGAGAGGTTTTTTCCCCCTTCTGAAGCTGCTTTGCAAAGGCTCTATGAAATAAACTTCCTGCTAAGTCTGTTTCTGGTTTGTTTCCATACTCTGTTCCATACAGAGCATGGGGTGGCGCTGATGCAGGACATTGTGCCACCAGTGTGTGGTGACTGACAAGTGCCAGCTTTTGTCACCTATTCTGAGATCTGTGTATCTGCTTTGGGGGGTGCCTGCAGAGCACTTTTCTGTCTTTGTGTCTTTCTGCTGAGCCTGTTTTCAAATTGGTATCTGTTCCCCCGGCACTTATTTCTTTGAAGTGTTGAGGTTGGTTCTTCAAGAGACAGGGAAGATTTTAATCTTCTCTGACAAAGAGCAGTGAGAGTTTGACTTGCAGCTTCCATGGATGAGCAGTGCTGATGTTCTCTTTCAGATTTGCAGAGTGTGTTGTGATGAACATTTTCAGTTGGTACAGCTGCCAGAGAGCAGCTCTGCTCTTGGTTTTTGTCAGTATGTCTGGCTGTGTGTTGGCTGATAAGCTGTTGAATCCAAAACAAAACCAAACCAAAATTTTCTGAGTTAGTTTTTAGCCAAATTGGTCATTTATCTGCTTCATGATGTGGCTGAGAAAATGCTGACACAAAGCTGGAGGCTGGAAGAAGCTGCTGTGAGCTGAGGAAGAACAAAGGTGATCAAAGGGCTGGAGAACCCATCCTATCAGGAAAACCTCAGGGAGCTGAGTCCCCTTTTACCTGGAGAAGGCTCAGGGAGGGCACATTTCATTATTCCAGTGCTTAAAGGGAAGCTACAGAGGACACAAGCTCTGCCTTTGTCAGGAGCAGCACAGAGCAGACAAGGCACAGTGGGTGCAGGTTGCGTTAGGCAAGATTTCATCTTGATATAAAAAGAAATTGCAGACAGAACACTCAGTCACTGGAACCACCTCCTCTGGCTGAGGGTTTCCAGGATGTGGCTGAGCACTGTGCTGGATAATCTTATCCAGGCTCTCTACACCACAAAAAGCTGAGCCAGATGATGTTTGGAGGTCCTTCTTTCTCCTGTGCTAGTTCTGATAGAAAGTGTTTGACAAATTGCAGCTCCATGTTCTTCAGGTGCTGTTGGTCAAAAAGACTTAGAACATAAAAGAAAATTTTATGTGGAGTCTGAGGTTATGTAGTTTTTCCTCAGTGCTGCTAATGTAGCATCTTTTTTTTGAGGATTCATCTCAAATGTTATTTAGGCCAAGAAAACTGATGTCAGGAAGCTACCAATAAAAAATTGTCTTGGTAAGGCAATGTTTTGGTTTTTTTGGTTTTTTTTTAACATGAGAACAGGTGTTCTGTGTTAGCTTTTCATAGTTACAGTAAGGGGAAACTGCTGCTGGGTGAATTTGTATAGTGCAAGGCCAGAGAAAACTGCAGCTGGTGATTTGGTTATAACTGAACTGGGGCTAAAAGTCTCTGGATTCTGCATCTGCAGTGTTTTCTTACCAAAAGAAACCCCCCAAACCAACAAAACTTTACTTTTCCCTTCCCAGGTTTGCAAAAGCAATTTTTTTTTTGTTCTGGGCCACCACCAGTTATGCTTGTCATTGTTTTCTTTTTATTCCTTCTTTTTCATCCTATTCTTTTCACTGTAAGGAAGGCAGGAATTTAAAGCACATCTCTCCAGCAACAGGAATGAATGTATTCTTTATTTTTAGGGGTGTCTGGGGAGCAGCAGCAAGTGCTGCTGTGAGATCTCACCTCTTGACTTTGTATGGGGATAATTGATAATTGTCCTCCACCTTTCTAATTAGGTGTTTGCTTGGTGCTGCTGCTTAAGTTCTGTGATTGATTTGGGTTTTTATTTATGGGGTATTTTATTTTATTTTATTTTATTTTATTTTATTTTATTTTATTTTATTTTATTTTATTTTATTTTATTTTATTTTATTTTTTGTTGTGACTGTGCTTTTGAGGATCCAGCTGTTACTTGATTAATTAAAGCTGAGCTGTGATCATTTTCCCACGAGAGGGTGGTGATGAGCTGTGGAGGAGTTTTGTGTGTTCCCCACAGCCCAGCCAGGCAGAAAATGTGGATTATGGATCAGCTCAGCAGCTTCAGGCACTTGGAAATAGGTTTGTGTCACTCCATAGCTCTTCATTCTCAGTCTTTGGCCTGGTTTGGCACCCTCAGCTGTGGGCTGTGTGTCAGGAGGAGGCACATTCCTGTCACCACTCGGTGGCTGATGCTCAGCTGTGAAGTTTCCACAGCTAAAATGAGTTTTTTATTTATGCACCTGTCCCTGCTTCCGGCTGAACCTGGTGCAACTGAGCTTCCAGTTTGCTTCAAGTGATTTGGTAGCTGCTGTCAGAGCAGGATTTATTCCCTTAGCACTGCCTGCCTGTAAATAAACTTCATACCAAAGAAAATTCTGGGTTTTGTGCTGAATGGGAGCAGGGCCCAGTGGCAGTGTTTTACTCGTGTTTTACTCGTGTTTTACTCGTGTTTTACTCGTGTTTTACTCGTGTTTTACATATTTTGGTTTGTTTCTCTTTACCTTGATTTACCTGGTAGCCAGAGCTGATGGTGCCTTATCAGATAAGGGATCAGATCAAGGTTTCAAACCATGCCATTTTTTCCTCCTCTTTTTTTACAAGAGGAGGAAAAAATATTTACTCTATATTTATTTACTCTATATATAAAAATATTTATAGGAAAAAATATTTACTCTATATTTACTCTATACTCTATATATTACTCTATAATTTTTTTTACTCTAAAAAAATATTTACTCTATAGCACCCACTTTTTACAATTTCTCTGGACACCATAACAATGTTTAAAAAACAAGCAAGAACAATTAATATCTCAGCAAGCACAGACAATTCTGCTCCTACGGGCTGAGCTGGAAACTGTTTTGCAAGAGGGGAATTGCAACTATTAATTCTTTCAGAATATAAACTTCAATGAAAATTAAGAGCAAAATGGCATACCAGGTTACCTTATGTCATACTTCTCAAAAAAATAATGTTTTTTCTAGAGATACTCAACAAACCAAGCTCATCTTGAGTTACTGGCAGCTGGGGAAATAAAACAGCTCTGAAAATCTCTTTGTTCTGAGTACTTTGAGAGGAACTGAAATGAAGAGTTATAACTGAGATAAAGGGGTGGTTTTGTGTCTACTGGGCACAAATTTGTGGAAGCTACCAGGTACCTGCAGTCCTAATCTGAATTTCTCCTGAGATTTTCAAGGTATGCCTTGCTCACACGTGCCGTGGTCTCTGAGACAGAGAGGACACTTTTCTTACTGCTGAAACCATTTTCTTACAGACTGTTCTGATTTTTCTTCCTGCTGAAATCATTTTCAGATAGACTATTCTGATTTTTCTTACTGCTGAAATCATTTTCGTACAGACTTCTGATTTTTCCTGAGCATTCACCCAGTGTTTGTGTTGGTACCTGACTGGCTTTATGCTGGACCACATTTTTCTGTTTTTTGGGAGTTTTTTTTGTCCATTTGGGAGAGTTTGTGCTGTTGCTTTCTGAGCACCTCCTGCTTCCAGCTCTCTGTCAGAGACCCCAGACTGTAACAATTGCCTGAGGTAACCCTGTGGTTTTGCCAAGCATGGATATTTGCAGCTGAAAAAGGAGCAAATCTTGTGTGAAATCAGAAATCTTTGCAGAATGTTGTAGAAAGGAAGCTCTCAGTAGCCAGGTTTGTCCTTGAGTATTGAATTTCTCCTTTGAGTTTACTCTTCTCTCTTGAAAATCAGCTTTCCCTGCAGCCCACCTGGGGTATATCCAGTAATAGGAAATGGAAATTCCTGCAAAATTCCTGGCAAAACTTCTCCCATCTGCCTGGTGATTGTTATGAGCTGTCTTTGATCTGAGCACAGTGATGCTTTTGTCCTCCATGGGTGAATTGATGGATTTCTTTCCAGGAATTTTGTGTTCTGATGAATAAATGATCCTTGAAGTGACAGTTCAGGAGCACTGAGAAACCACACTCAGCCCCTCTCTCCTAGGGCTTTACATCTCTAAATGGATCTTCCTCAGAAAAGTGCCAGATATAACATCCCAAGGTCTCTGGTGGCTCAGAACTGATTTTATTTCTTCTTTTTCTTGCCTGAAGATTGTTGTCAACCAGACTTACAAGAACTTTCATATATTCTCCACCTGGAACTCCTGCTGCTGACTTGTTATTCCCAGGAGCTTTTAAAATTTAATGTTAGATTTCTTAGCAGTGAATTTTAGGAGGCTTTTAAAATCTTATATATCCAAGCTGTGTGCTTCAAGAGAGACTTCAAGAAAGACTTTTTTTCAAAGCCTCACTTAAAAACCTGCCCTTCAGGTGGCTGAAGTGGTTTCAATGGGTTCTTTTCCTCCTCTTTGTTGCAGGCTGCACTCCTAGGAAGTGTGGAAGAGGTGTGACAGATGCTGTCATCACAAGGGAAGAAGCTGAAAGAATTCGTAGGTAATTCTTCTTTTAGCTCCAACTTTTAAAAGCACTGATTTCAATGACAGTGTGCCAATCTGAGGGGTAGGATGGGCGGAGCAGGATGGGTTAGACTGATTAAAAACTGAAATTTTTGTGACTAAAGCCATTTTCCATTTTTACTGTAGTGGAGGCAGTTCTTTCACACAGAATCTGCCTGGCTCTGAGGGGCACGAGCACTTCATAGAAAGAAAGGAAAATGAATTAAATAAGTTTTAAAGGATTTTCACTTGTTTTAAATGCAGAACAAAACAGTGTGAGCCTTATTGCAGCTGTGTGTCTGTCTGGGTAATCCCCAGCAGTCCTCTGGGAAGGGTCTGGTTTTAGGGTATTTTTGGGATTTGTGGAAGGGAGCTGCAAGCTCAGAAATATTCTGCAACTCAAATCCTTCATTTTCATGACAGGCTGGAAAGTTCAGTTTCCAAAACATTGGAGCTGCTGTTAAATCAGTTGGGTTCTACCTGAAGCATCAAACCCCACTCTCTGGGCAGTTACATGGTGTAAATAAGGACATTAAGGAAAAATTAATAAAACTCCAGTTCTCATGTGAGATTATTGTTTTGCCTGCAGAATAGCAGAGAGGGGACTGTCCTTGGGAGGATCTGATGGAGGGGTGAGCAGTGTCCTGTTATTTTCTACATTGTTTTACTGCCAAGGCAAGATTATAAATGCATTTTTTGAGGGCTGAGGTGAGGAGATGGAGATTCTTTCCATCTGTTCAGACTTGGAAAATAATTGATTTGTAAAGTTATTTCTCGTTATTACTTCTGCTAATTCTCATTATTACTTCTCATTATTACTTCTCATTATTACTTCTCATTATTACTTCTCATTATTACTTCTCATTATTACTTCTCATTATTACTTCTGTAACTCTTGACTTTGTAATACAGAATACATTTCCTTGTATTTAATTATTTCTAGCACCTCTCTTGAACTGGTTTTGTCTTCATCTGGAAAGAGTTGCTATAGTAGAACTGTAAAAGTTTCTCTTCTGAAAGTAAATTCCAGTGGTTCACAGCAATGTAAAGATTGGTTTTACAGAGACAAAAAACCCATGTAATGTCTTAAGTAGCCCTTGGAATAATATTCTTTAAAAGAAAATATTTTGAAAGAATCCCACTTCTCTTTAATGAGCACATTCATATTAATTTGTTTCCCCCATCTTTGTTCTCAGAATGTTTTTGTGTGTTAACAGGAACTGTTTAATGAGTATTTGTAAACAGAGCCACTCCTGTGGGCCTCTGCTGAATGAGGACTTTTATTAGCAAAAAAATAAGGGTTTCAGTGGAAAAAAATAAGAATTTATTGTCCTTGTGAATGTGTAAAATACAAACCAAGAAATATCTCTGTTGCTTGGGAAACTTCATTTTGTCCTTTTTTTTTTTTTAAGGGGAGGTAAATGAGAGGGAGGGGAAGCTGCTTCTCTCTCACAGCAATAAAATAAATCTGTTAAAAATCTGATGTCTGTGGAGAGGTGTGGGCTCTGAGCCAAGCCTTCTCACATGTCTCATCATCTGGAAATGTGAGGAAGTTCTTAATCCTCAGGGAAAGGATCATGAAGAAAATGTAATGTTGTATTGATGGATAAATGGGTAAAAACTGAAAGATGTTAGAAACAAGAGCTGCGCAGTGCTTCTGGGAAATTGGGAGAGTCATGGAATGGTTTGGGCTGGGAGGGAGCTGAAATCCCACCCAGTGCCACCCCTGCCATGGCAGGGACACCTCCCGCTGTCCCAGCCTGGCCTTGGGCACTGCCAGGGTCCAGGGGCTGCTCTGGGCACCTGTGCCAGGGCCTCACTGCTCTTGATAGTGGAACCCTGGAAAAAGTTAAAGATAGAATCTAAAATGTTAGGCTTTGTGCTTTCCCAGATCAACTGCACCTGCATAAGCAGTTTGATAAATTATATAATTGTTAGATGTGATGATTGTTTAGTAATTAAATGTAATCATTATATAACCATAAGAAGAATAGTGAGAAACTATGTTGGAAATTCAGAGAGGGGCTAAATTTATGTATACAATTGTAAATTTCAAGTTTTTCTTTTCTTTGCTCGGCTGATTTACGACCGGAGAGAGATAGCTCAGGGACGCCGCTTGTAAGGTTTTCTGTGCTGTTTAGGTGGCCTGGAAAGGCCCAGGGATGGCCTTGAAGAGCCGACGCTTCAAAGGACGAGGAGAGACTTCTGATCTTGTCTCGGTCTTGGTGTTTATTAATTGTTTATCTAAAAGATTTTCTTTCAGCCCAACAGAGGTCTGCACAGCAAGTCAGCCATGGGCACACTGCGAGCCCCCGGGGCGGTCACTTATCATTATACCCGAGTTACGTGTACAATATTTATCATTTCTCCCCAATACCTTCTACCCTTATTAACCGGTGCACTTTTAGTAATAACCAATCCCAAAGTGCCACCACCACCACAGAAGATGGAGGCCAAGAAGAAGAAGAAGAAGAACAGGACACGCCCCAATTCCTCCATCTTACTTCTTTAGACCCCCCTGTACCAAAATCCTAAACCCTGTGTTTTACACTCTAATTAACTTATCCCTTCACCATTCACCCAGTGGAATCCTCCCAGTCCTCATACAGGTGTCGTCTCCTGTGTCGGATCAAAGTCCAGCCACCAGACACTTCTGGCAACATTCCAGGACTCCCGAGCCCCCCAAGGGTGGTCTCGGCCTCTCTGCACCTCCATCCTGGGGTGCTGAGATCCCACATACAATAGAACAATCTAAGTTTAATAATTAACATGAAAGTTATGTAACGATAGAGTATAAAACATGATCATTTTGGATGTATGGTGGGAGTCAGATTTGGGCTGAATATACCCCGATTCCCAGAGCTCTTAATAAAAAGCACCGCATATAATCCCCCGTGATTATGTGTTTTTGAACGCTAACACTCTCACAGGGAAAAATCAGATTCAGGAGAATATGATTTTAATAGGATTTTAAATACACTCTCCTTACCCAGTTTCTAATATTTTGAATGTATTTTAAATAATATTTTAATATGATTTTAAATACATTCTCCCTACCAAGTTTCTAATATTCTTACTACATTTTAAATAATATTTTGAATATCATTTTAAACACACTTTCCTTACCCAGTTTCTAATATTTTTACTACATTTTAAATATTTTTAATATATTTTAGATCACAGTTTTAATACTATTTTAAATACACTCTCCGTACCCAGTTTCTAATATTCTGAATATATTTAGAATAATATTTTAAATACTATTTTAAATATACTCTCCTTACCCAGTTTCTAATATTTTTACTGTATTTCAAATAATATTTTTAATATTATTTAAAATACATTCTCCTTACCCAGTTTCTAATATTTTATTTAAAATCATATTTTAATATTATTTTAAATACACTCTCCTTACCCAGTTTCTAATATTTTTACCGTATTTGAAATATTTTTAATATGATTTAAAATAAATTCTCCTTACCCAGTTTCTAATATTTTTAATATATTTTAAATAGTATTTTGAATATATTTTAAATAATATTTTAATATAATTTTAAATACACTCTCCTTACCCAGTTTCTAATATTTTTAAATATATTTTAAATCACATTTTTAATACTATTTTAAATACACTCTTCCTACCCAGTTTCTAATATTTTGACTATATTTCAAGTAATATTTTTAATATTATTTTAAATAAACTCTCCTTACCCACTTTCTAATATTTCTAACATATTTTAAATAGTATTTTGAATATATTTTAAATAATATTTTAATATGATTTTAAATACACTCTCCTTGCCCAGTTTCTTTTATTCCTGTCCTGCCTTTTTCCTCTTCCTTTCCCCAAGCTTCCAGCCACCTGGAGTAGGTCTGGCTTGTTGCTTTAAATTTCTTGAGTGTTTGGATGATTCTGTCCAATTTTGTCTGCTGTAAGACTAATTCTTCCTTTAAAATATCTCAAAATTACTGCTGCTGTTTAATGATTTTTAATTCTTACTTTAGCCACTTTTTGCTAGTCAGAATAAAACTTGGACAAGTTTCTGTTGGGATTCAGGCTGCATTTTCATTGCCTGGTGTTTCCTCTTAAGCCCTTTGTAAGCAGCATGTCTGGGGTTTTTTTTTGCCTGTCATAGTTGTTACATTTTGAATTCTCAGAAGTGGGTTTGTGTCTGTGTGTTTAGATATAATTTATTCATTTAAAGGTATAAACTTGCAGTTTGTGACTTTGTTTATTCTCTCCTCCCTTTGTTTGCTGCCCTTCCCTGGAGTACTGGAGCACAGCACCAAAACTTGTTTCCTATTCCACCTTTTTATGTTGAGGAAGTCTTGACAAACATCTGAATTATTGAAGCCTCCCTGGGGTCATGCCCCAGTTGTCATGCTGAGCTTTCTTATCTTCCTTTGTGACTTTTCTTTTCCTGGGTTTATATTTATTTATGCAGAGGCACACAGAGTGAAGCTAGAGGGGCCGTGGTAATCTGGTTTAACTTCCTGCAGAATCCAAACAGGAACATTTTCTCCACCAGCAAGCTGCTTTCCCTTCTACATCTGTCTCTGTAAAGAATTTTTGTACTAAAGAAGTTTTATACTCTGTTCCTTATTCATAGAATGGGAATTGAATTCGTTTTCTTGATGTTTGCCTCAGCTTTTTTCTTCTTTGTATAGATAATGATATTAACCTTTTCAACCTTCTGTGATTTTGTAATTCTTCCCTCACTGATATTTCTGCACATCATCTCTGCTGGTGTGAACACTTCAGTCCAGTCCACTTCTTCCAACTGGAGCTTGGGGAGTGAGAAGAAATGTGTAAGAGAAGCATGTGGAAAGAGTTAGAAAGGCAATTTGTTTTTAAATTAAATTAATCTTCTCAGCTGTGTTGTGCTACTTCCTATAATCTACTTTAATATGGTCACAAACATATCTCTGAAGCTACACAGGAGCAGTTTTACTTCTTTTAGCTGTGACTTGGATTTTTGTACAGAACCAGAAACAAACAGATGAAAGTATTTTGTTTCTGAAGCTTGAGTAAAGCTTGATACAAGAGCTGCTCTTGCTGAGATTGTTTCCTGAACAGTGCTCTGGAGCTTTTGGAGAGCAGTGGGAAGGGCAGATCTGAAAAGCTCATGCTGTGTCCACTCCAGTAACTTGCTACTTTATGTATTTTTCAAGGGGTAAATAAGGTTATTTGTGTAAGTTTGTTTAAAAAAAAGTTCTTTTTATCTTTTCTAATAAGAGTTAGTAGGGTTCCTCTGCACAGAGCAATTGAGGCTGCAGAGATTTTCTAAGGGACTGTGATGAGTGTGTTCCCCTGTCACCAGTGTTGTTACTGCTGGGATTTTGTCAGAATGATGTGAATGGTCTGTGGTGCACCCAAACAATGGCAAATTCCAAGATGAGTGCCCAGATATTGACATCAGAGCTGTCATTACTTCAGTGCCAGTCAGGTTAATTAACTGGTGGTCTTTGATATTTCCAGTATAAATAACAAAAAGACTTCTATAAGTTCTATTTTTAAATGTTTTAGAACTGATGCAGATCATGTGTTTTGTGGACTGAAAGGGGCATACAAAAGTGTACTTTATTCAATTTAGAGAAACATTTTAGAATCCTCTCTTCTGGCAAATCTGAATATTAATCTGTGGTGGTGTTCACAGGGGTCCCAGGAAGAAGGAAGAGACAAGAATCTGACTCCATGTTTCAGAAGGCTGATTTATTACTTTATGATATATATTATATTAAAACTATACTAAAATAATAGAAGAAAGGATTTCATCAGAAGGCTAGCTAAGAATAGAATAGGAAGGAATGATAATAAAATCTTGTGGCTGACCAGAGAGTCCGAGCCAGCTGACTGTGATTGGCCATTAATTAGAAACAACCACATGAGACCAATCCCAGATGCACCTGTTGCATTCCACAGCAGCAGATAATCATTGTTTATATTTTATTCCTGAGGCCTCCCAGCTTCTCAGGAGAAAAAGTCCTAAGGAAAGGATTTTTCATGAAATATATCTGTGACATTAATCTTTGCAGCTTGTTGGGAGCTCAGCAGAAGAGTTTGGCTTGAATTGGATGAAGAAATGGATTGAATTTTTGTTTTCACTATGTGGTTTTCTTTTATAGCAGCTTAGAAATTGAGGAAAAGAAAGTTTGGTCCTAGCAAGCCTTGGAATTCTAATTGTACTTTTAAAGAGACTTTTTAATGTCTGTATGAAATATGAGAAGTATACAGGATCTCGTGGTGAAGGAGAAGTTTTAATAACAAATGCAGGGCAAGATAAATATTAGTGCTGCTACTTGAGCACACAAATACTGGAAAATGTGTGTGGAAATGTCTTCAAGAAGGGATCCTGGAGCAGAGTGATTTACCCT
Source organism: Ammospiza nelsoni (assembly GCF_027579445.1). Taxonomy (NCBI): domain Eukaryota; kingdom Metazoa; phylum Chordata; class Aves; order Passeriformes; family Passerellidae; genus Ammospiza; species Ammospiza nelsoni. The sequence goes on from NC_080651.1 coordinate 6,104,350, forward strand.
GAGCCCATGGGGGAGGCTGGCAATTCCTTGTCAGATCTGCATCTCAGAATTTGCAGTCCTGTGCTTTTTTTTATAATACCTTAATAATCTCTGCAGGGATCTGAGGGAGGTTTCTAGTTGTAAAATAAATGTTGTATTGTGAACCCAACGCTGGAAGCTGCTTTTACTTGGGAGGCTGTGGAAAGTGAGAGGCAACTTGGGACAGTTATTAAAGGTCACAGTTAAATAATGCTAAAACCTTTTCATGCTCGTTTTTCCTTCTTTGTTTCCTTTTCCAGGCATCGATTCTGGACCTGCACTCTGGAGCTCTTTCCCTGGGGAAGCATTTTGTTAATCTGTACAGGTAAAATGAGGCTGTGGCTTCCTGCCTGCTGTCATCCCATCCCTTCCCTGCCCACTGCCTCTTGCAGTGTCTCCAGCCCTGGGCTGGGATTAGTGAGGAGAAATTATGGAACTTGGCTGCATCCACCACAGTTTCCATGTCCACTTAAAGAGCTTTCCTGGCATGAAAAATGATCTTTTATTGAACTGGGCACTTTGAAAGCTGCCGTTATCTTTATTTTTATGTTCTTGCACTGGTTAATCATAGTATTTTTTCACAGTTATAGTTTAGTTTATTCAGCAGTGGAAGAAATCAAATAGCCTGAACCATTAAAAACTTGAATCCATGTGCTTATTTCATGATGTGGGAGGGGATTTTTTTAATGCCTGAGGAATGTCATTACCACTTGCAGCATTTCAATCCTTTAATCTTTTAGCATTTGATCTTTTTTGGACATCATGCTCAAAAGCATTTGTAAGATTTTTTTTTTTTTTTGTTGTCCTCACTTTTTGATTGAGGGTAAGGAGTTTTCTTGTTATTGCTCAGTATGATTCAGCAGCTCCTCTTTTAGACTGTTGTTTAACTTTTCAGGTACTTTGGGGACAAAATTCAAGACATCTTCACAGAAGAGGATTTTGCCTTATACAGGTAAAGATTTCCAATAACTGTTGAATGAGCCACAAACCAGAACTTCTTATGGTTTTGAGTTTTTTGTGGAGTGCAGGCTGGGAGGGGATTGCCCTTTGCATTCATACACTGAATTTTGCAGCTCAAAATAGTAATATCTTAGTAATTTAGAGAACTAACTGACTCAAGGAAGAGAAGTAAAAGGATTTTTTGGTGACTGATAAACAACATCAGCCACGTCAGGACAGTTTTAGGGTGTGAATGTATTTAGGGTGATGGCAGCACCACACATTTCCCTCCTAGCAAGAAGAGCTGCTCCTCTGAGTTCTGTGGGGATTTGGGATGGAAAATCCTCATTTCCTCCTCTTTCACACATTATCCAAGGGGTTGTGTGAGATGAAAGACACACAATTCTGGGCTAGTATTACATCAGGAATTGGGGTTTTTTTGAGGCGGAGTGTAGCAAAACATTAAAAATGGTAAAGCAGGAAGTGGAAGGACTTGAGATGATTCATGTTCTGGCTGGAGAAGCAGCCAGAGGATGAAATAACTCTATAATGGAGCAGCTCTGGCATCTGATGCTTCCAGCTTTGCTGCAGCCCTGCTCATGCACTTAACAAACACAACAAAGCTAACGAGTTCCATGTGGCTGGGGAGGTGTGTGGCCAGAGTTTAGGAACAAGACTAGACACAATAATTCTTTGGTTATGCATTTCAGTTGGTTTCTTATAATTTAAAATGTCCCTGATTTGAATATTTGAACTTTTTTATTTTTTGGTCTTTTTTTTTTTTTTTTTGCCTGTGTGAAGGAATCTGATCTCCCTCTAGTGGTGGAAGGAATGTTGAGTAGCCAAATGGGTTTATTAGTTTTATTAAAATAGTAATTAATTGATAAAATATTAAAATATTGATCACTTAAAGCTTATTTTTATTTAACAGCTGTTTTTAGATGTCGTTGTCTTTGTAGATGAACTTCTTTAAAATGTTTTTACTTGTGATCCCAGTATTGCAAAAATTAGATGATTCCTTGATTATTATTGAACTTTAGATAATTTCTGTTTCACATGAACAGAAGCATTCAATTTTTCAATAATTTTATAACTTTATGCTGTGAGATGAGACAGCAGCTAGGGAATGTCAATATTCCATTGGGGTTTCATGCCAGTATAGGGGATGTTTCAGTGACTGGATGTGAAGCTAATACAAAATATATTATTAAATGCTTCTGTTCCTATTAATGGCAGTGCTTTAGCATGGACTGTAGTACTTTATGGCCTTAATGAATGATTTTATGCTATTTTTAGGAGCGTCTGTCTTCATTACTTCCCCTTCCCTACCAAGGTCACTTTAAAAATACACTCTTGGGAGAAATAACTGAATGTAATTCATGTCTAAGTATTACTGCTTGCAACAATAAATAAACTGAGAAGGCATCCTGAGCCAGGGGCCTGATTTCTGAGCTGTCTCTGTCAAAATTACATTGCTTCAGACTCAATTATGGTTTCTAGGCTGATGCTTTAACCACCATCTGCCAAGCACATTACAGATGTTGCACATAATAAATGAAATGTTTATTCAGAAAGGAGACCTTTAATCAGGGTGTTTGCTGGAAGGGGTGAGTTGAGCAGAAAACAGCACAATCAAAAGATTTATTCCCAAAACCTGACAGCTGATGAAGGCAGAGACAGGAGGAGCAGGGAGGAGCTGTGGCTTTGCTTTGTGTGTGTGTTGTGTGTGTGATTGCTGTTAGAGGAGCCCTTTGCTTTGTCAGCTCCCTGGGCAGTGCTGACAGGTGGGATCATCAGGAGTTGTGTGCATTGAGCTCTGAGTGCTCCTGTCGCCATGGCTCAGTCACACTTTGCTCCTAACTGCATTTTTTGTGTTGGTCTGGCAGAGCCTGTGTCTCACAGAAACTTTTCAGTGGCACTTTCATCTCTTTGTGCTGCTGCTACATTAAACTGGCAGCTTGGCAAGCTGCAAACTTCCTTTCTTTCAAGTTGTGTGTTCCTTGAGCTTCCAACTATACTTCACTTGCTTTTTTTTAAAATTGTCTTCCTCATCAAAAATTTTACATTTTCTTCCTCACCAAAAATTTCTTCCTCTAACTCAAAACAGTGACTGATTGTGGTGGTGCTCACAGGGGTCTCAGGATGAGGGAAGAGATGAGAATGTTGACTCCATGTTTCAGAAGGCTTGATTTATTATTTTATGATATATATTATATTTAAACTATACTAAAAGAGTAGAAGAAAGGATTTCATCAGAAGTCTAGCAAGGAATAATAAAGGAATGGAATGATAATAAAATCTTGTGACTGACCAGAGAGTCTGACACAGCTGACTGTGATTGGCCATTAATTACAAACAACTCTATGAGACCAATCACAGACCCACCTGTTGCATTCCACAGCAGCAGATAATCATTGTTTACATTTTGTTCATGAGGCCTCTCAGCTTCTCAGGAGAAAAAAAAGGAAAGGATTTTTCATAAAAGATGTCTGTGACAACTGTTTTTACAGAATTTGGTGCTCATGTGCTCCTCTCAGGGAGTTCTGCTCTGCCTTTTGGTATTTCCCATTGACTCAGTGCACATGGACAAGGGCTGCTGCTGACAGATGTGGGGAGAGCATGAACTTGGTGCTGAGCATTAATTTGGAGCATTCATTTGGTTGACTGGAGGCTGTTCCTGGGCATTTCTTGCCCCTGAGAGCTCTATTACTGCATCTGCCAGGGTTCACCTCAGCAGCATGAATGAGACAAGAGTTGCTGTGCTTATGAAACTAAATGCTTCTCCAGCATGAAGAAATATTTTCTTTGTAGCCATAATCCTCCAGAACTGTCCCAAGAGTTGTGAAGAGCCAAGAGCAGTGAGGGAAGGGAGGCTCCTGCTGCTTCTGGGTCACAGAGGCTGAGGGATCAGTGTGGCTCTCCCAGTTTTGGGCTCATTCATTCCCTTCTTCTGAGCTGAAATTTGGCTTCTCTTGTCACTTGGTTTAGACATGAAGGGCAATGCTTTTGTCCTTAAGTATTTTGCCAGTAGTTTGTGTTTGGAACAGCAAGGCAGGGAGTGGAATGAAAACCTACAGTCATATTGATAAATGTTGAAATGGCCTGGCCAGCAGAAAACAGACTGTACAGAAGAATGTTTCTAGGCTAAAAAGTGACCTTATTCTATTTTTCAAAGCTGTATTTGTCATATTGAGTAGGACTTTGCATCCTGTTTGGTTTGTAAAACACGCATTGTGCCCAAAACATTGCACATCGGTCTCCAAGAGGAGAGAAGCTTTAACAGAGCCTTATAAACAGCAGACAGCAAACCTTAACAGAAAGCTTTTAAAAGTGAAAAATTAATCATGCTGAAAGAAGAGGGAGGACTCTGCAGAGAGGACAACTGGAGGAATTCAGTTATGTCAAGACTGTGACTGCTTGGGAGGGGATTTATCCCTGGCTGCTGCAGGGGCCAGAATCAGCTGCTCTGCTGTTCGTGGCTGTGAATTCTTCAGCTGCCTTGTTCAAAGCTCTCCATTCACAAAATGAATAATTGCACTTAATGCTTTCTGAGAGCCTTTCCTGCATCCTGCTCCTTGGAAAAAGCAGACAGCAAGATCAGCCTCCCACAGCATGAGAGGAAGGAGCTGTGGGTTCTTTCCTTTTGCAAACTCCACCACTATGTAGCACATGAAACCTCAGCTCCTGCAGCTGTATATATCCCTGAAAATCCTTCTGACTTCATTTGATACTTTGTATATTGCACATGTAAAGTAGCTTGAATTGACCCCTAAAAATGTAAAGTGAGACAGGTTAAAAAATCAAATCTGTGTGTGTTATTTCTATTTCTTGTGAGGGACTAGGTGCGAACAGAATGAATATTTAGTTTTTTTTAGTACTTGTGGATTTTAAGAGATGACTTTCACAGCCTATAGACTGTGAAACACACCACAGGTTTTAATTCTGCCACTTCTTTTTAGTCACCATTTAAGTTCCCTAGAGAAATACCTGGGAAAAACTTCTTGAAGCTTATGCTGAGTGGAGAAATGCAGTGGAAGATACAAACCTACTAATATAATTCCATGCACAACTTCAGAAATATGTTGTCTCTCTTTTTCTTTTTTGTACACTGTAATAGTGTAGTTGTGAAAGACATCTTGCATTCATTTAAAAAAATCTGGTAATAATACCAATACATATGTTGACCAAGAGCCCTGAATTTGATGGTGCCAGGGACTTCACCAGTTGATTTAAAAGCAATTAAAGGTTCTTCAGAGGCAACCCTTTTATGAAGGTACAACTTTACTTTTACCTGCTTTGGATTAAGAATATCTCTGTGAAAGCCTTTAATGTTCCAGCAGTTAACAAACAGTGGGATAGGTGTGGAAATACACAGGAAAACAGAAATTTTCAAACCTAGGCCACAGGAGACAAAGTTTGTGTCCCTTGATAGTCTGACAATTAAAAAAGAAACCCAAAGAAACAAACCCCAACCAAAATCCCTGGGAGGAGGTCCCTTTTCTCTCTCTCTTTTCTCTTTCGCGATCTCTTTTTCTTTTCTTTTTCTTTTCTTTTTCTTTTCTTTTTCTTTTCTTTTTCTTTTCTTTCTCTTTTCTTTCTCTTTTCTTTCTCTTTTCTTTCTCTTTTTCTCCTTTTCTCTTTTTCTCCTTTTCTCTTTTTCTCCTTTTCTCTTTTTCTCCTTTCTCTCTTTTCTCTCTCTTTTCTCTCTCTTTTCTCTCTCTTTTCTCTCTCTTTTCTCTCTCTCTTTCTTCTCTCTTCTTTCTCTCTCTTTTCTCTCTCTTTTCTCTCTCTTTTCTCTCTCTTTTCTCTCTCTTTTCTCTCTCTTTTCTCTCTCTTTTCTCTCTCTTTTCTCTCTCTTTCCTCTCTCTTTCCTCTCTCTTTCCTCTCTCTTTCCTCTCTCTTTCCTCTCTCTTTCCTCTCTCTTTCCTCTCTCTTTCCTCTCTCTTTCCTCTCTCTTTCCTCTCTCTTTCCTCTCTCTTTCCTCTCTCTTTCCTCTCTCTTTCCTCTCTCTTTTCTCTCTCTTTTCTCTCTCTTTTCTCTCTCTTTCCTCTCTCTCTTTCCTCTCTCTCTTTCCTCTCTCTCTTTCCCCTCTCTCCCTCTCTCTCTCTCCTCTCTATCTTTTCTCTCTCTTTTCTCTCTTTCCTCTCTCTCTCTTTCCTCTCTCTCCTCTCTCTCTTTCCCCTCTCTCCTCTCTCTCCTCTCTCTCTTTTCTCTCTCTCCTCTATTCTCAGGCAAAATCAGACATGGCTGTGTGTTCCCACGTTTCTCAGGTGAGGATGAGCAGTGAGTGATGAAGAGCACAGGAGCAGCAGGAGGGAGGTGGCACTGACACCCTGTGTGTTCTTTGCAGGGATGTGAGGCAGAGGATTCAGCAGAGGATTGCTCAGGTGTTTGGGATCAGCTCTTCTGCCTTGTACCTGACCAAGCCAACCTTCTTCTCCAGGATGAACAGCACAGGGGCCAAGACAACACATGATGAGTACTGGCACCCACACGTGGACAAGGTGAGGAGGGCCTGACATGGGATGCAAATATCTGTTATTATTATTATTAAATCACCTTGAAATCATTTTGCATTTAAACAGTCCATCAAACAGGTTTGAAAACCGGTGCTTCAGGGGATGAACCTAATGGGAGATAAGTGAGTTTAAGAAACACAGGCTATTACATCCCATTCATTTTTATTTTCTCTAATTTAGCTTTGTTAGAATTAGTAAACTGTGAGAATGACTAGTCAGGAATCTCTTTTGTCAGAAACACTGATTAAAATGACCTGAATTGCTCTTTCAGCCTGACCTAGAAGGAGCTGTTTCACAGTGGTCAGTTGGTCACTGTTGTTATTGATCTAAGGTTTAATATTTGTATTTCTGCTATATGTGAATTGAAGCTTTTTGTGTTTCAGTGGGGATGTGGGACCTGGTACCCTCTTTCAATAATTTGGTGTTTTGATTCTTTTAACTGCACAGTCTAATTTCTAGGCTTATAGCTTAATACTTGGCATTTCTCAATGGACTTAAATTATTTGGTATTGAGTTTATTTCTGAGTGTCACTGAGTTCAAGCATTCTGTGCAGGACAGTAGAATACCAACAATGGAAGAATCAAAGAAAAGAAAAAAACACCTCACAACCCCAAAAAAATCAACCCAAACAAACAAAAAACCATCTCCACAATACCCACATTTCATGCCTCCAGGATTTATAAATGAGTCACTCTGGAGTCAGGGATTACCCAGAATGGAACCAAATAAAATAATCCCAGCAAATTCCAAGTTATTCCTTAGGGCTCAAGTCTGTAAGTGGGCAGTGTAGCTTGAAGTCTATGACCTGAGACATGAAAAAATCAAACAGAAATATTCCTTGCCTGAAAGTATTTCCTGGGAAAAGCCAGTCTGAGGGAAGTGTCTTCTGTTGGTCACAGCATTGGTGTGAATTCCTGTGTCCTTGTTCATGTGAGCAGAAGCAGCTTAAATTTAGAAAATGTGGTGGTAGTGATGACACAGCTTATGTTTGGAAGCAGAAAGTCCTGCAGGGTGGAATCTGCCAGGTTTTGGGTGCCTCTGGTTTGAAGAGCTGTGATGTAACCAGTGAATAGGAATGGCTCTGGACCAGAGGTGTAGGGATGGTTTTGAAATCCAGATTGTTTTGGTAGGAAATGGCTGCAGGGAGCAAATTGTGCTGGTGGGGTTCACAGAAATTCCGTCATGTCATGCTCAGTTCCTGTGGGTTCTCTGCTTCCTTTTTCTGCCTCTCTTGGGGTCAGGATTGAAGGCACTTGAGATGATAGTTCACTTTCAGACCCAGGTGTTTGTTATTTCTTATCCATGTTACAGTCCCACAGCAGTGAGTTCTGCAGTCCTTCATTAGCAAGGCACAAAATGGTTAACTACCTCTTTTTACAAGATCTTTTAAGACTAAACTATCTAATTAAGAAATAACATCTAAATTATTTTCCTTTTCAACCCACTAACTGATCACTCAAAGCCTGCAATGAGGACTTTTCTGTCCAATTAAAAAACCTCACCCAAACCCATGAAGAAGAAGGAAGAAGGTAAAGAACAACCTGTCTCCACCCTAAAACCTGCATCTTGCTTCATATTTATTTATATATTTTTATTTTTTATATTTTTTCTATATTCTAAAATCCCAAACATTTTTTCCACCCTGTGATATTACACACTTCTAACCAACTCCACACCTGTAATCCCAGTGCTATCACTCAATTTTGGAAGCCTTCTCCACAGCCTCAGGTCAAATGCAGTGTTCTCTTGTGAGTCTGTGCCTTTCAGCACAGAAAGTTTCAAATTCTCAGCATCCAGGGTTCCAACAAATTCCAGGAGATCCTTGGGAAGAAGGAAACTCGTGATTCTGCTTGTGTGAAGTGCAGTGAATTCATTGGTTCTTACAGTTTTTCCACAGTTTCAGAGAATCAGATTTGGCTGCCACAAGGGTGGCAAAAGCAGTATATTTCAACAGTTTATGCTTATTTTCTCCACTCTTTTATTTCAGCCCCCAAAAAAGCCAATTTTAGAATTCCAGACTCTGATTTATTACTATAGTGAGATTTGTGTCTGCCCAAGGCCAGCTTGCCAGAATTCTCTTTATTCTTCTCTGCATGTGTTTTGCATTGGGAAATGAATAAGGTGGTTGGATAAACTCTCAATTAAGTGTTCCCACCTAAATATCTCCTGTAATGTACAAGTTATTTTATCATTTACATGCAAATAAGTTTACATGAAGAGAATTTGTGGAAGCTGCTTTTCTGTCCTGTCATCTTGAGAATGCCTGGACATGATGGACAGCAGGCTGAATGTTTTCCTGGTTTTATCCTTCTCTTTTGTCCATGTTTTATTTATCTTGCAGGCTGTCTGTTCAGGGAGCAGATACATCAATTGATTTGTCTTGGCTTTTTCTAACCCATCTCCTGCTTCAGAAAAAAACCGAAACAAGAAGGAAAAATGCTCTCCTAGACTTGGAATGCATAATCTAGACCTTAGTGGTGTTCTGTACTGAATAATGGGGCTGTCTGATTTCTGACAGTGGTTGCAGTCAGTGATCTTGGAGATCTTTTACACAACCTAAATAATTCTGAGTCTGTGAAGAGAATTATCCCAGTTGGGGCAGTTTCCAAACACCTTGTTCATAATCATAAATAGTCTGAGAGAGGTTAATTAGGATGAAGTTGTGCAGCTTCCCAGGTTGCCTCCAGTGCAGTCAGCCTGGCTTGTACTTTACTTCCTCCAGCAAACTTTTCCACTTCCAGACTGCAGTTGAAAGCAAGGAAAAAAACCAAATTTCTATTGATCTGAGGTAAAAAATTCTTCCCAGCAAAGAGTAGTAGAGTTCTTATGTGGCCTCCACAGCAAGTGTGAATGCTGGGAAGTTGAAAAAAGATCAATAAACTTGCCAGTTTTTTGGATGCTTTTCTCTTGGATCATTATTGATGCTTTTCCCTTGGAACAGAACAAATCACTTCAGGTATTTTTGCATGATTTAACAGTGAAGGTTATTCCTAGAAGATATCACAGTTTTTTCCTTGCCTCCTTCCATAAGAAAGGTAAAATGGAGCCTTAGCAAAAAGATGTCACTATATTTTCTGTTTCAGAGTGACATTGTTGTTAAAAAGATGTGGCTTCTTAGAACATATGAAAACCCCTCTTGCCTTTTCCCTGATGTTGCTGAGTCTACTGCAATTAGATTTCTCAATCTGAATCTCCCTGAAGACTTTTAACAGCATAATGGAGTAGTACAAATTTATTTTGTTTATGTGAGGCTTTGTTTTTTTCCCTCCTAAAATTTCCTTGGTTTGTGGTTACATAGGAATGGAAACCCTGAAATCACCCAAATGTCTCATTTAATCTTGTTGAATTTATAAGCCTCTAAGTCAAATGAAGAGAGTTAAGATGTGGAGTTTCATCTTGGACGGAATTTGTTTGGAGCTGAGGCTCCAAATGTCAAACACCTGATTTATAATGGGGTTGCTGTTGCACACTTCACACTGTCAGCACTGCAGCCTTCCACCATTCTCTGGTGGAATTTGGAGATTTGTGCACTCCCCTGCCTGGGCACAGATCCTCCCATCCTTCACAGAGCTGTCAGGCTCTGCCATAAGATGGTTTTGGGTTTGTTTTCCTTGAATTTCTTCTATCAGAGCTAGTCCAGCACTTCAGTGCACATTTCCCAAAATTTGTTCTGGGTTTTTTTTTAGCCTAAACATGTCCATGATCACTTTATAGCTATTTTTGTTCTTTCTCCCAGTTCTGCATCATCCCACCCCCAGGCATTTATGGGTAGGAATCATATCCCTTTCCAGCCTTTATTTCTCTGAGCTGAACAAGCCAAACCTAATTATTCTAATTATTTCTCCTTACCTGCATTGTGCTCTCCATGTCTCCAACCCTCCCCTGTACTTGCAGCCCTCTCTGGCACTGAGAGCAGCTGCTGTCTCTTCTAGCAGACTTTGCACCTTTCTTTTCTTCCCCTACATTTAATAAAACACATCAAAAGATCCCATTTCTACCCTGGGACAGCATCATTTCTGAAAATTGAGGAGGTTGATTGTCATTTCTGCTCAAAGCCATCACCTCAGCTCACCTAGAGCCCCATGCAATTCAGAGATGTGCTCTTTGCTCTTTTATTGTCTAATAGACACTGCCAATAACAGCACACTGGAAGGGCTATCAGGGTTATTCTGGGGCTTATCTACACAGAATTAGGTGAAAGCTTACAGGAAAAGAGAAGTTTTGACTCTTTTTCTGCAATGCTGATTGCAAAAAGTGAATTTTCTTCTGCGCTGGAAAGCAGAGGATGCTGTCCTAAATCTCCTCAGGAACTGCAGACCTCTTGCATGATCCTACAACTGTTAAGTTGCATAGAAATGTGTCCCTCAAAAAAACCCACTGCAAAATAGGACTGGCTAATCCTGGCAATTAATTCTATTTATAAAATAGCCTTTAAAGGAGACTATTATTTATTATTTATTTATTTATTTAAATATACTCATTATGAGCATTTACCATTAAATATTATCTGTGTTTGACTGTTTGGATAAGGACAATTAGGTGAAGGCTTAGAGGAAAAGAGAAGTTTTGACTCTTTTTCTGCAATGCTGATTGCAAAAAGTGAATTTTCTTCTGCACTGGAAAGCAGAGGATGCTGTCCTAAATCTCCTCAGGAACCGCAGACCTCTTCTATAATCCTACAACTGTTTAGTTGCATAGAAATGTGTCCCTCAAAAAAACCCACTGCAAAATGGGGCTGGCTAATCCTGGCAATTAGTTCTATTTATAATAATTAATAGCTTTTAAAGAAGTGTCATGTAAATATCATTATGAGCATCTACCATTAAATATTATCTGTGTTTGACTTTTTGAATAAGGAGTGTTCAAAATAGCACACTAACCATATGACATAGCAGGCTGAATGGAATTATCTGCATTTTTTACTCTTGTGTTGTTTACAAAGAGCTGTAGAAATTTGATTTGGAGCTGTGTGGCTTTTAGTGACGGCTTCTCTCATATAGTTTGATCTTTTGGTTCAATTATTAATCTGTCTGGTACTGGAAATCATTGCCAGGGTAACAAATATATTTGATATACATGGAGAGACTTTTAGCATTATAAATAACTGAGTTTAATTTAATGCCTGCTTTCCATAGTGTTGCATTTCTCAGGCCTGGTTGCTTTCTGAGAGTGAGTAATGAATAAGGACAGGAAGAGCAAAGCCATTTTCTCTTGCACACTTCATTCCCCAAATTAGTCATCTCTAGCAATCAGGTGTGTTTGGTTAGGCTAAAATGGTTGGTTCTTAGAAGTTTAGAATTGGTAAAACCACCTTGGAGAGTGCACTGGAGGAGCAAAGATTGCTGCTCCCCTGAAGAGTTGATAAAAACAGTTCTAATGCATTAAATTTGGAGCTATGAGTTGAATGAACTTCTGCACTGGCTGGAGCCTTCCTTAAATCGATTGGAAGTTTCTGTCACCAGGTCAGTGAAATGGAAAATGGCTCTGCAAAGCTGATTTGCATGGGAAGGGCTTTAGAGTGGCTCCTCTGAGGTGCTGCACTTGCTCATTAATTGCCATTTATTGCCTTGTATTGCTACCAGGGTCTGGAAAAATATGGAGAGAAGGGGATCACTGTAATATTTCTCTCATTTTTGTGGTTTGGCTTTTTTCCTCTGAGGCCTTATGGTCAAAATAATAACATGAGTATGAATGGAAATGTCTTCCTCTTCCATCTGCCGTTATGTTCTCTCTGGTCCTGCCCTTACAGAAAAAATGTGTACAACTGCTCCTGAGCCAAAATTTAACTGGCACTAATGAGTATAACTTGAAACATGACTGAAAATATTTAGAAAACTTCTAAGTTTGGAAGTAGCACCTACCTCTGACAGTCACCAGGTCAGTCAAAACACTCTGCAAATTCTGTGTATTTATACAGTACTACTGTGCTGCACGTTTCACTGCTTGACAGTGTAATGCTGAACTTTTGAGTTGAGATGCACAAAGAAATTGGAGAGCCCAGCCATTGATTTCAAGTATTTTTGTTAATTGCTGGTGACATGTAGATATGAAAGGAAATATTTCCAGGATCAGCTAAAGTCAATGTTAAATATTTAGATAGCTTCACTCTCAGTATTAGTATGTAGTATTTATTTTCTCAGTGGACATATCAACCAAAAATAATGCTTTAAAAGGAAGGAAGAAATCACCTTGCTGTACTTAAAAGTGGGATGTTTGGTCTGTAGGCTGAGAAGAAGCAGAGACTTCCAAAGTTCAGTTTGAAGGGTTTTTGTCACCATCATATTTTCTGGAAAAATCCCTTCACCAGGATATCTCTCTTGAGAAGCCTCAGAGAAAAAGGAAAACAATATTATCTCATTTGCTTCTCCTGTGTTTTGCTGCTTTGGAATGTGGTTTGGAGATTGTTTACCCACAGGTGATTGTTTCACTGGTTTCCTGTGAATTGTTTTTATTTATTGGCCAGTCAGGGCCATGCTGTGTCAGACTCTCTGGAGAGAGTCATGAGTTTTCATTATTATCTTTTAGCCTTGTGTCTGTATCCTTTCTGTATTCTTTAGTATAGTATTCTTTTAGTATAGTATTCTTTTATTTAATATAGATGATAAAATAATAAATTAGCCTTCTGATATCAGTGGAGTCAGATGCATCATTCCTCCCTCCAATGGTGGTCTCAGAAAATACAGCAGGTTTTAAACAAAACCTGTATGAAAAAGAGTAGAAGCTCCCTCAACAAATTATATTTACTTGGAAGTTCTGATTTACTGTGAATCTCCTGTGTGATAGTGGTGAAAAAATAGCAGTGAGGTATCCAGAAACCTTATACCCAAGATTAATCATGGGTGGAAATCATTAATCAAGTGTTGTTCTTCTGCATATTAATTTGAAATTAATTTGAAATCTGAAATTTTATCTTGGAGTAGCAGAAATCCTGTCTTTTTGATACTGTGCACTTCTGACAGTGTTGTTTTTTGCTCTTGAATGATGGAAATCAATCAATCAATCACTTCTCTAATGATGGAAACTGTAACAATAGAATTAATAAACATGACATGCTAGTCTTGCAGTGTTACAAGAGAATAGACTAATAAACACAGATAATCCTAGAAAAAGGTGTTCTTGGTTTTCAAAGACCCCTTTATTAAATACATGAAAAAACTGAGAATCAGCAAAACCCACCAGATCCATCTGCTCAATTAGCCGTGCTCTGCAGAGATAAGATCAAGAATTTGGTAAATTTTGGTAATTTTGGCTTCCCCCACAGGTGACTTATGGCTCCTTTGACTACACTTCTCTGCTCTATCTCTCTGACTACTCCAAAGACTTCGGGGGTGGACGTTTCGTGTTCATGGATGCAGATTCCAACAAGACAGTGGAGCCCCGAGCAGGTACGAGCCAGGCTGGCTGCAGCTTCTGCCATTTATTGACTTTTCTGGGCTGGCAGCTGCTGTGGGACTGGGTTTGTGGCAGCAGGAATAACGTGGGGTAGTGGAGCATGCTGTGGTCAGGTTGATGACATCAAAAATAAAGATTAGAGCAGGTTAAAATACAGCCACGGTTTGTAATGTGTGGTGTTAAACCGCCAGAAGTGACTTCCTGGGAAGATGTAGGGCTTAGAAGAGGTGGCCAGTTCTGACATTCTGACAGCTTAGCAGGTGGGAAATAGTAATAATAGTAATAATTTTAGATTCTTAGCTTTAAGACATTTACAGCATAGTGTAGCTAAAGCTGATAGGCCAGGAAACACTTATAGTATATTAGGAAATAGTTTGCTTCTGATTGTGATAGCATGAATTATAACACCTGTATTGTCTCACCCTTCTCAAGAGACTGAAAATAGAATAAAAGGTTCAAAACACCTCTCAGTTGCCCCATCTCTGAGTCAAAATGAGTTTAGTCTGACAACTGTGCAGCAAGAGCAGAGCTAACTGTCACTGCAGCAAATCCAAATTAAAGCAATTTATTTTACACTGGCCTGAAATTCCATTGCTGCTCAAGGTGGGGCTTAAAATACCCTGTAATGGCTGGGGGTGGGTGTGAAGGTGATGGATTGTCACAGCTCTGCTGGAGCATGGTGAACCAGGATTACTTGGCTATAAATCCATCCCTGCTTCCAGGAGGTCTGACAGGGATGAGCCTTTTGATGGCTGTCAGTTATAAATAAATAAAAAACCTTTCAGGCTGGTTTGAGATTTTTTTAATATGTGGATAATTTGAAACTAGAATTACTCTGGGGCTGCCTAGAGAGGAGCTCAGCCTCAGCTCATCTGTCTGGCAGGTGAGTGTTGAGCTTCCAGCAGTGTTACCTTTCATAATGCAAGATCAGCCACACTGCTGCAGGGAAGAAGAAAAAATGGGCAACTTTATATTCCTGTTCTGTTCTGTCTTTTTTTCTTTTCCAAGGCAGAAAAGATGGAAATTTACTCATTTAAAGAGCCTCAGTAATTGTCTGCTGACAGTTGTTACCCCAAGCAGAGCTGACTTCAGATTATTGCTGCCTGCAGATTGGGATGGGTGTTCTTTGAATTCTGGATCACAGTGATGCTGCTTTAGATTAACTCTGAGATCACCTGGGTTTGCCAGCAAGAACTGTGTGTTTGATTATTTTGTCTTTTATGATTGGAAGTAAACCCTAAACTGAAAGCTTCATGTTTTGCAAAATGCTGCTGCCAGTATTTTGAAAGGGAACACATTAAACTATTTTTCAGATGCAATTCTAAGATTACCAAATCTTTATAGCTGTAGATATCACAACTGAATTCTAGGTGTGTGAGGAGAGCTGTCTCAGCCTGGCTGCAGTGTGCAACATGCCCCTGACTTAATTTCCTAAAGTCTGTAACTGTGAAATTGCTTCCATTCAGCCCCATCTATTCATTTTCAGGTTTTCTGCTGCAAGGTCTTTGCTCTTGATGTTGTTTTGGGGGAAGAAGGGGAAGCTGATGAAATCCAGAATTTTCTTTTTGGCTGTCCCTTTGCCAGGGGCGTGTATGGGCAGTGCAACAAAGCAATGCACAAATATCCCTCATGGACACAGGAGAAAATTAATTACACTTTTCTAACACATCTCTGTTCTCACAGTTGTCAGGGCTCCTCTGATTGTGTCACAGCCTCTGGTGCACAATCCCCACTGACATCCTGTGAGCAAAGCAGAAAAGCTTGAGAGGTGAAGCACAATGTGAAGGCATTTGCACTTATTTTTCCTCTTGCTGATAAAATGTGTTTTGTGAAGGAATGACCCCAGGCTGTTTTCTGTTGCTGGAACAAGTTGATGTATTTTTCATGTTCATAATGTTCCTCTGCAATGTTTTTTCTCTCCTTCTGTCTTTTTGGCTTTTCTTTGTTTGTTTTGTTTTACGCTTCTTTTGATCCTTTGTGCTTCTCTTGCCACTCCAGCTCCACTTTTAAAACCACATGTTGATGAGCTTTCATGCTTCTCTTTTAGGAGCTCCAGGCTTTTCTAGGGATGACTGTCATAATCACTGGTTCAGTATTCATACTTGACAACTAATTTACTTTTCTCTATTGCTAATGCCACTGCACTCCTAAAAGCTGGCACTTGCCTCACACTTAGCCTGCATTTTTGGGGACCCAATTCTGAGAGCCAAAATGAGCAGGTTTCTTTTTCTGTGAGCAGCAATTTGTCCAAGCGTCAGTGGGGAGCAGAAAGGCATTGTTAGTGATGCAGCAGAGCAGAAAAGCAGCAATTGGAAATCCAAGAAAAAGCAGTTAAAGCATTGTGGGATGTCCTGTGTTTGAAATGCTGCCTGGGCAGGTCCCACTGCTGCTGCAGATGCATTTGCAGCACTGCTCTGGTGAGGATCAGTGGCAGCAGGGCACAGGGAGAACTGTTCTGCCAGCAGTGGAGCCTAAATTAAGATGCTTTTCACTTCCCTCAGTGGACATCACTTGCACATTACCTAAGAAGTCTCTAAGTCCTGACTCTCACATAGTTCACTGAACAACTCTCTAATTTATAGGATGATCTTTAACATCTCCTAGTTAGGTTGTTAGCAAACATTAGCTTTAAGAAGGAATTGTGATTTATTAACATTGAGGCTCTTCAGATTATTTTTTTTAACAGAAATGAACAAGTCAGCACCAGTTCAAGTGTACAGACCTCTGGCTAATTCATAACCAGACGTGGCATGAAGGAACACATCTTTCTTGTGTTCTGATGGGCTTCAGAAGTGAATATTTGTCTTTTGACATCAGTCAGAACCTCTCTCTGCTACAAGAAACTCACTGTACCATGAGGAAGAAAATTCTTAATGCCAAGGGATATACAACTTTGAAAAGAATTTTTTTTGTGACAAAGAAACAGATCTAAAGTAGAATCTGTTCCTTTAAAATATACATGGAATTTCTGTTTCCAAAATCGTCATACTGGGATTTTTCCACCTCTTTGCACCAGGATTGGCTCTGTTTGAGAGACTGTAAGAACCAGAGCAACATTTTGAAAATTAAGCCCTTCAAAACAGAGCCCTTTCAATATTAACTCTTCTTGCTGGTCTGAGACATGTTTTAGTAATCTGCAAGATATAAGGAGGAATAAGAATAAATGGCAAATATCAAGGCTTTCCTTTTTCAATCACAAAATTGGTATTCTTTCTTCTGCTGCTAAACTTGTCAGTGTTTAAAGTTTCACATTTTAAAATTTCATTATTTTGCCGAGTCTTGTATGAATTTGGGGTCTGGCAACATTAGTCAGGTCCCAGACTTCACTTGATCATCAAGTGTAGATGAAACTGCTGTTGGAATGAAATCCCAGTTCTGGTTCTGTGTTCTTTATTTGCATGTGCATTTCTTGGTTTGAAGGTCAGCTTTGCTGCACTTCTTTTCAACTTACAAGGCAATTTGTTCTTCATACAAGTAATTTATTATACAAAGGCAGCAGGAAAGATCACAATCACTTCTGTGTGTTGCTGGGAGAAAGTAATTTGTGGGGCAAAATGAATTCTGTACGTTGGAGAGTGCAGTGTGACTTTAATCTCAAACTTATCTGGAACTGTAAAATATTTGATTTGAAGGTATAAGATATTTGGGAACCCAAATATCCCATACAAACAATCTCATCTTCCTCTGTATTCAATCCACATCCTCCAGGTTCAGTCTAGCTCATGATAATCTGCCAATTCCAGCTTCACTTTTGCTCCAATCAGTAAAAAACTGCAGCACATCTTGAAGTTAAATCAATATCAGCTGAAAGCTGAGAATAATTTTTAAAAAAGCCACAGAAATAGCTGTCAGTCCTGGTGAGGAACAAATGGAGGCAGCATTAGCAGCTGCAGTAAGCACTAGCCATGCAGAGGACAGCAATTCTTAGTGATTTGCAAAACATAACACAAATTGTACCAGGGACTGGTGAGGTGATTGCAGAGAGTGGTAGGAAAAGGAGAATCTGTTGCAGTCCACGTTCCTTTTGTGGGATTTGCTTAAAGCACTTAAATTCTCCCAATTCATAATTTTAAAATAAATAATTGACTTACTTAAATAAATTTTATTGTGTGCTTGCAGAAAACATTATTACCAGTTTATTTGCCTAATGATGTGATAGGGTTTCTTGGACACTACATGAGAATGAATTGGTGATTAATCCTAAACAGATGCAGAGGATGAGAAGACAACTGTTGTGCATTTTCCCTGGCAGTGCTCCTGTCTGGCTGTCACTCAGCAGCTGAGATGCAGCTTTTCCTTCTTTCCTGAGGAACATTTAGAGCTGATAAATGTTAGGCGGAGAGTGGAAGCTGTCAGTGCATGAGATGAAAGATCTGTGGTGCCAAATAAACTGTTCCTCCTTCCCTTTCACCAGACAGAGGAGTTGCTTCCAAGAATTCACAGAATGACAGGGTTGATAGAGACCTTCAAGAATTCACAGAATTCACAGAATCTCTGGGTTGGAAGAGGCCTTCAAGGCCATCGAGTCCAACCCAGCCCCAACCCCTCAGCCAAACCCTGGCCCCCAGTGCCACATCCAGGCTTTGTTAAACACACCCAGGGATGGGGACTCCACCACCTCCCCGGGCAGCCATTCCAGAACTTTATCACCCTTTCTGTAAAACACTTTTTCCTGCTATCCAACCTGTATTTCCCTTGGTGCAGCTTGAGGCTGTGTGCTCTGGCTGTGTCAGTGCTGCTGCAGAAAGAGCCCAGCCCCAGCTGAGCACAGGCACCTTTCAGGAGCTGTGAGAGTGATGGGGGCACCCCTGAGTGTCCTTTTCTCCAGGCTGAGCACCCCCAGCTCCCTTCCCCACAGTGTTCCCAGTGCCCCCCAGCCATGGGCAGTGCATGGGGCTGAGACCCTTCCCATTCCCCCAGCCCTTCTTTGCCTCCCTTCCATGGAGGAGAGCAGGGACACAGATGGAATGGGAATTAGTAAATTAACATTCTCTACCCTCTCTTTCAACATTTGTACTGATAAAAGTAATGTACTGTGGAAAGAGTGTGCTTCTGCTTCAAAAATATTGTAAAGGAAATAAGTTTAAGAGAAATTCTTCCCAAGTGAGGAAAGAGCATCTTTGACTATATAGCCTTGTTCAGTTACCCAGAGACCCCAGTTGATGCATATGGGAGCACACTGATACTATATATATGAAGACATATTTATTAAAGGAAAAAAGACATTCAGTATAGCCCAAAAAAATTCTATTTAACTGGCTTAACACACTGAACCTTGTGTAGCTGTGAATTACTGCTACTTCTAGTCAGAGATCAAACAAAACAGCTTGAAAATCAGTTTAAGGCAAAGCTTTGGGTGAGCAGTTGAGGGACCAATAATAATAATGTATTTTAATGAAGTTGAAATATGGTTTAAAAGGGGGAAAAAAGTCGTGACACAGGGGATTTGTATGGAATCCTTGAGGGCAGCACTGGTAGGACAGGAGCACGATGCCTTCATTTAGTTTTTCATCCAGAAAAGCAGGACAGTGAGGTGGGAATGAGCTGTGCCCACAAATGGATCTGTTCTCTCCATGTCTGACTTCACCCATTATTGAGCTGCAGGCACAGAAGGGATGAAATTGCTATGAAAGACTCTGAATGCACTCTGAGGATTAGATGTGAGCTGCAGCTGAACATGAAAGGAACTCAGGGGTTAGTGGGGAAACCCAGCCCCATAAAGCCAGTCCAGGTTTGTCCAAATCCCCCCTGGGTGCTGCTCAGGAGGATGCAAACAAAGGAACTTCTGGATCTTTGGGGTCCTTTTAGAAGAGAAACCCAGTGATGTGCCTGGTACCCACTGCAGCCGTGGAGGTGGGGTAAGGGTTGGAATGGCTCATGTTGTTGTTGTGCAGACTTCAGGCAGGCTCCAGCTTTCAAACAAACTGGAATTTGAGCAGTGGAGAGAAAGCCTGAGCAGGAGAACCTCATGCTGTTGAGGTGAGGGAGCTGTGCAGGTGAGAAATTTTGGCTTCCTTGGGAGAACTGGAGCAGTCCCACAGAGTCACATCAGTTCAGAGTTACCTGTGGACATCAAACATCAAACCTGTACATTCTCAGAAGAATTTATTCATGTGGGAATGCAGAGGGCTCCATTCTGCTGTCTCACAGAGGGGGATGGCAGTGTGCTCTGCTGTCAGCATCAAAGTCACTGCATTTCCATCTCATCTGGTGCCACCTGAGGCCCACAGTGTCCCCATGCAGGGTGGTGATGGTCAAGGCTTTGGGCAGGCACACCCCTGAGCACTTGTATCTACAAAAAAGAACTGCCAAGCCCATGCATGGATGGAGTGGCTCTTCCTAAGGAAAGTGAATTTGGGCATGGCTGATGGATGGCTTTGTGACCTGTCTTGAGTGGGAGTGATCAGAGCAGGCACAGAAAGTGATAGCAAACACTTGGTGCAATGCTGACATCTGCCACAGCTGCTTGGAACCTGCTGAGGTTTTGTCTCTGAAGGCTTTTTGCCACCTCTGTGGTGCTTCCTCCTCCTTTGGTTCAAAATCAGAGCCAGGTCTAGAAGGGGAGCAGGGAGGAAATCATTTCACTTTGCTGACAGTCACTAAAGTTGCACTTCTTTGGTTTTAATTGAGGCAGCTAAGAACTGGCTGCCATGTTCTTGGCTTTTATAAAATAGCTTTGGGTGGGATTTTATGGCAGCAGCTCTCTGGCCACAGAGAGAAACACAAAACTTTCCCAGGCATTGCCTGACAAAGTCAGTGAGAAGATCAGAGAAAAGAATGGGAAACAATTCTTATCCTAACTTGCTGCACCTGTTGTTGTGAACATGTGGAATGTGTTATGGAGATTTGTGTACCAAAGGGTGGTTTCTTAATTAGCTACTGGTGATTTGATTGGAGGACCAATCAAGTCTACCTGTGTCATAACTGTCTATAAAAGCACTGGGTTTCTTAATTAAGAGAGAGATTGATCAGAGCCTTCTGTGAATCAATGCTAATTATTACCCACTGTGATGAAAGGATTGCATGTCCAGCTTTGTGGCACCAAGGATTGATGTATGTTTGAAAGGGTTAAAAGCTGTCAGAGTGCAATGTAAGCTCATAGCATGAAGGATGAATATGTTTGAAAGGGTTAAAAGCTGTCAGAGTGCAATGTAAGCTCATAGCATGAAGGATGAATATGTTTGAAAGGGTTAAAAGCTGTCAGAGTTCAGTGTAAACTCATAGCATGAAGGGTTAGTGTATGAAGCTCATGGTATGAAGGATTCATTTATATTTGAAAGTGTAAAAAGGTGTCAGAATGCAGTGTAAGCTCATAGCATGAAGGGTTAATGTATGTTTGAAAGGGTTAAAAGCTGTCAGAGTGCAATATGAGCTCATAGAATGAAGGATTGATGTGTGTTTTAAAGGGTAAAAAGCTTTCAGAGTGCAGTGAGAGCTGCACAGTTTGTCTGATCACCTCTGGGCTCCCGGCTCACTGGAGAGCAGCGGAGCAGTGGAGGGAGAGCTGCAGCTTTGGCAAACTCCACTGAAGGGTTCAATGTTTGTCTTTGCAGGCCGGGTGTTGTTCTTCACCTCGGGCTCGGAGAACCTGCACCGGGTGGAGAGGGTGCAGTGGGGCACTCGCTTTGCCATCACCATCTCCTTCAGCTGTGACCCCCAGCACGGCATCGGGGACCCCGGGGTGACAGGGCACCATCCCTGAGTGCCCTGCAGGGACAGACCCCGGGGTGACAGGGCACCATCCCTGAGTGCCCTGCAGGGACAGACCCCGGGGTGACAGGGCACCATCCCTGAGTGCCCTGCAGGGACAGACCCTGGGGTGACAGGGCACCATCCCTGAGTGCCCTGCAGGGACAGACCCTGGGGTGACAGGGCACCATCCCTGAGTGCCCTGCAGGGACAGACCCGGGGTGACAGGGCACCATCCCTGAGTGCCCTGCAGGGACAGACCCGGGGTGACAGGGCACCATCCCTGAGTGCCCTGCAGGGACAGACCCGGGGTGACAGGGCACCATCCCTGAGTGCCCTGCAGGGACAGACCCTGGGGTGACAGGGCACCATCCCTGAGTGCCCTGCACAGCAGCTCTGCATGACAGCAACCTGCAAGAAGAGAGGAGAAAGCAGCTCTCTGAACCTCACATGCAGTCAGAACTGCCCAGCTCTGGGAACAGCTGTCACACATTTTGATTTCACAGCTCCTTTTCCATAAATATTGCAAATGGTGGCTCAAGGACCATCCTGAATTTGATGCATTCTGAAAATGGTTTGACTTCATATGCCATGGGGACAGGCTGCAAAGAAGAGAGAATGGGCTCCACAAAAAGAGAGAATGGACTCCACAAAAAAGAGAGAATGGGCTCCACAAAAAAAGAGAGAATGGGCTCCACAAAAAAGAGGGAATGGGCTCCACAAAAAGAGAGAATGGACTCCACAAAGAAGAGAGGATGGACTCCACAAAGAAGCAAGAATGGGTTCCACAAACAAGAGGGAATGGGCTCCACAGAGAAGCAAGAATGGGTTCCACAAACAAGAGAAAGTGGGTTCTTCAATTTTTTAATATTTTTTTAAAAATTCTTCAGTTTGAAAGACACAAACAATCTTTGGGCCATGCCTTGATGTGACTCCCAGGCTGCTGTTACCTGTTCACTTCTTTGGTCTCCTCATTACTAATGTGGTGTAGAAGGTCTGACCTCAGTGAATTGAGCCTCAGTTAATTGAGACCTGAGTTAATTGAATGTTACTGTCTAGAGCACACCTTCTGCTGAGAGGGATGGATTCTCTGAGTGTGGCATCAGTGGGGAATACCCTGAGCCTTGAACTTTTTTAAAAATGTAATTACTACTGATTCATAATTCAGGAAGTCTCTCAGTAGCTATTTTTTGATTTCTCTTTTCCAGTTTAGTAAGAAGACTTTTTTTGTTAATGAGAATCCTGAATATTAAATTGCAGGTTCTTCCAAGAGGAGCTGTGTGCAAACTCATGCATAATCCTGCCAAATACTTTAAGGTTTTTACTGCAGAGATTTCTGTGGGTCAGGAGGTTGATAAATAAATGGTAGAAAAACCTATTTTCAATCAAACTCTGAAATAACCACATTGATCTGGTTTATTACCTGGATGTATAATTTCTGGATGTATAATTTCTGTGAAACACTGAAAATCTGGGAATGTGCTTTGATTTTTTTTTTAATTTTTTGCAAACGGTTTGGACTTTATAATGTTACCTTTTGTGGAAATAATAAATACTGGGGGGAATTACGCTGAAAATCAATATAAAGAGGAGTAAGAGGACACTTGGACTTGTGAGGGCTCTCATTGGGCACACCAGCAAGATTAGTCCTCTGTAATTTCATTTCTTTGTTCTGAATCTTAAAAACTCTTCCTTGTCTGTACTAACAAGGGAGAATTGTTAAATTGTCTGAATGCAAGGAAATATTAAAGTCACTTGGGTTTCATATTGAAATACTTGTCTTAAAGCCTGTTTTTTTCCAAGGAATTTGCATTACAACATGTTTTAAATCTGTGTGAAGACAGACCAAGATCACCAGCAGCTTTAGTGGATTGAGCTTGATTCAAATGTAGCTTTAAATGAGATTTAAATGTAGGGCAAAAGCCTAACATGAATGGCCCTGTGTTTGCTGGTTTCTCCTGTGAGTGGCACTTCTGGAGCTGCCCTCTGTCAAATCCTGCTCAACAAAACCATCTCAGCCCATGGGGGAAATCTCAGCTCATCTCCTCTTGGATTTTCACCTTCTGAAGATCCCGTGTCCTGTAATAACTGCAGCCCCTGGTGCATCTCCTGCTGGGAACTGATGGATACTCAGAAATAAAATCAACTGGTTTTTGTCTTTTGGAGTTTTTAAGCCTCAGTAATCTGGTCATTATGATGACCAAACCTGTCAGCTGTGATTTGTTGGGAAATTGTGCACTGTGCACGGTAGGTGAGCTCTTCTCTGGAAAAAAGCCAAATATTTTGTATCTTTTAGTGCCACTGAGATTCTTCTGTTTAGAGCTTCAATATCCAGACTGCTAAAAGCAATGCCCAAATCTAGGGAGAATTTAAATGGCAAATGAGGAAATAAAGAGCAATCTAAAAGTTTCTGAAGGTGACCTCCAGCAGGAAGCAGTAATTGCAGAATGTTCCTGGGGCACAGTGGAATTTGAATTCAATTCAAATTATTCAGCTTAATAAGAACAAACTTGGTTGAATTTATTTTAGGCCACTTAAATACCCTGAATAACTTTTTATTAAGAGTCTCTCCAGGTAATGGCATCTAACTCTGAAGTTGAAATAAATTAATTTCTGCCCTTTTGGAGGCTCTGCTGCCTGTTGCTACTGGGAACTGCGGGGCTCTGATTTTTAGAACTCTGACTGCTGCAAGGGCAGGATTTCTTCAAGAAATGAAGAAATATTCAAGTAGCATCAATCTGGTGCCAAACTGCTGCAGAGAAATGTTCTTAACTGAGCAGAGGAGATGTCAGAAGGTGGCTGGATGTGTCCCAGCTGTGTGAGGACCTTTCTGAAGAGTTAAAACCAACTCAGAAAAGGTCAGAGCTTGTGCAGTGGGAATTGGGGCCCAGTCCTGGTGGTAAAATTACAGCTTTGCACCTGAAAGCAGACTTGGTACAAGTGTCTGGGAATGCTGGGTTGTGTTTGGGAAGGAAATTACTTGAAAGGAAAGGGAAAGGCTGCTGGTGTGAGAAGTCCCAGAGTAAAATAGGAAATGCAGCAGGAGGGGAAGCCAGATTTGACTCCTTACAGTGAGACTGAGTGAAGCCTCCTGAGGACTTCTGGGAAGTTGTGCTACTTTTAAAACCATATTTCCATTCAAATGTTTTATGGAATATCAGGAACTTATTCAAAACTGACAGGTTTTGTGGTCACATTAAGTTTTTAGTGTACACCTACCTTTCAGATCTGTAGAGTGCATTCAATTTTAATTTTTTTATCCCCTGTGATTTTAGGAGCTCTAGGTGGACTTCTTGGCATTCCTCATGGATAACATTTTCATTGTGTAAGCAGTTGTGGAATCATTATGGCTTTGAATTCCTTGTAAGTCAACTGAAGGTTTAGGAAGATACATTTATATTGAGATATTTTTGAATATGTATAATCCACCTGAAATATTCTGCACTCTATCTCAGTTTCAAATCCAGAAATGTTTACAAGGATACCCAATTTACAAAAAAAATATTTAAATCTGGATTTATACCAGAAATTCAACTTCTTGTCCTATTTTAAGGTCAGCAGTTGTGTGCTTTAGGAGGCTGTAGCACCTAATAATATGCACATTAAAATAAATCAGTTGAAAAGGCATTGATGGTCACTGTGGTAAGGAAATCTCATTTTTGGTTCTTCAATTGCATTTCTTGGTATTGGATTGCTTCTTCATAGCTTTCCTTTGCCCAGTAAAAGAAGATTGTATTGTTTTTAATGTAAGAGTTCCTGGTGTTCCTTCTCCATCCAAATATCCTTGCACAGTGTTTGCAGGGGATTTGGTTCTCTCTGAGCTGCCCATAGAGAGCTCTGTGCAATATTTTTGTCTTTTCTAAATTCTAAATTCTAAAATGCTGCTGGAGGTCAGGGCTCCTTGAGTGGGGAGGAATAAATCCAACCCATCTACCTTTTCCAAGTGAAAAAAAAGTAAAATAAAAATAAATTAAATAAAAATTAAATTAAATATTTAAAAATTAAAATAAAATAAAATAAAATGAAATGAAATAAAATAAAATAAATAAAACAAAACAAAATAAAATAAATCCCAGCTCCCTTTTTTGAGCGTCTTGTGGAAATCCAAGCACACATTGCAGGAGCAGCAGAAGAGTTATTTCCCTTCTGAACCCCAGGTGGCTCTGGCACTCATGGATTGTCTCAGCCTGGAAATGTGGCTATTTTTTATCTTCTGTGAGTGCTGCTGGCTTTGGGCTAAAGTTTGTCAGGGTGGGCTGTGCAAAGGAAATAAATAAATGTCTGATTTCCCCAAAATTATAAATTTTTATTATTTTCTATTAGTATTTATTATTAGGAATTTTATTAATTTTTGTTAATATTTATTAATAGTATTTAATAATAATATTAAATAGTATTTCTATTAAATGAAAGTATTATTAAATACTTTATAATATATATATTGTAAATAATTTAATATATATTAAATACTTATATATAATATATATTAAAGATATATATAATAAGTAATTGTATTAATAGTATTAATAGCATTTTTATTAACAAATAATTATTAAATTGTATTACATTAAATAGTATTTAATAGTATTAAATATTACTACTAGTATTAAATATTACTATTGCTATTAAATGATATTTCCATTAAATTTTATTATTATGAATTTAATTAATCTCAAGTTAATCTTTAGTAGAATTATTTCTAACTCAATTTTTTGGAGATTTTTCATTCCTCAGCATTAGTTTTTTTCCAAATACTCCTATTTTTCTTCTAGCAGAAGCATTGTCCATGTTTAACCCAGTTATTCCAGAAACATTTCTTTCCATCTTGCCTGTTTTCCTGTAAAGCTGAAATAACGACAAGGTGAGCATTATTGATATTCTTGTGTTTCTTGACACGTCCTGGACAAGGAGGAGGGAATTTTGGAGCAGAGACCAGAGAGAGTCAGACCATGGGACCACGAGAAATGCCTTGCTTGAATAATTCTCACTCTGGGATCAATAAAGCAGCCTGGAGGTACCATCTGCTTTATTTTTGTAGTATTTAGATGCATCTAATTAAAAATGTCTTGGTTTGCTGCTGAATAATCCTGAGGCTGTCCATGGAACCCATGGTGGGTGAATCCATGAGCTGCCAGGTCAGACGGAGTGTTCAGAATGAGCTGCTCTGGAACCTTCCCTTTTCTGAAGGAAATATTCTGTTTATAGGGAGAAGCTGAGATTTGTGGAGTGCTCATGTTCCTAGGAATTTCTTGGAATAGTCCTTCAGTGTCCAAAAAATCTCATTTTAGACATGGATACCCTTCCTATTCTTTAATTAACAAACCACAGCAGCCCCTCCACCCCCTAAAAAAAAGCACAAATTGAGTTCCTGAGCCACGATTTTCCTGTTCAGACACCTTGAGGATTTATCTCTTTCTTGTTCCTCAGTTTATACAACTCATTTCAGCTGTTTATAAAGATGCCTGGACACTTTGCTGCTGACTCCACAGAAAGAAAATCTTGCTGTTTGCTTTTGAGAGAGCTTTTCCCTGCCAGGGGAAGGTCTCTGGGTGGGTTCCTACCTCGGAGGTGACCTCCTTGCCAGCCAGACCATTAAATCTTGTGGGGATAAACAAAGGCAGCTCCTAATGGAGTCATCCTGCATGTCTTGGCTCAGGGTGGTGGTTTCTTCCATTCCCTCTAGCAGGGAATTGTGTTTATTGCTGATTTATGTTCCTGAAGAGCAGATGTGTTCTGGGAGTCCTCCCTGCATAATGGGCTTTTAATTGTGCTTCACTGAATAACCTTGTAAAAAGAAGGTTTTACCAGGTGATTCAAAACGTAAAAAGCGGCTCTGAAAGAAGACAAACCCTGACAAACCCATTTAGTCCCCACACTTCCCAACACCAAAGAAATGAGAGAAGTGATCTTGGATTATTTCTGCTTTGCTTTGGGCCATAAATGTGTGTCTCAAGCTGCTGGCAGCTGGGCACTGCTCCAGGAGGGCACAGAATTCCTGAGAAATCCACAGGAATCCAGAGCCTTGTGCTGAGGCAGAGACAGGAGATTTTTCCTGCTCCTGGTCTGAAGGGATCAAGATCTCCATCAAAATGTGTGCCTAGAAAGGGAAAATGGGCAGGGGGAGGACTGGGTCTCCAGGTACTGAGGAGCAGGTGCAGATTCCCTACAGCATCACTAAAAGATTAATAAATCAATTATTTTTAATTTTTTTTTTCTGTTTTTTCCTACAGCTCCAAAACCTACAAATTTTCAATCAAACCTCTTTTTGTTTGTTTGTTTGTTTGTTTTTTGTCTCAAAGGGAAACTTTCTGTACACTTCTGTATATTTATTAATTCAGTTTAAATTTCTTCTTGGGTTATTTATTTACAGCTCTAAATTCTGTCCAGTTCCAGAAAAGATGCAACAGACACAAGCTGTGTGTGGAGGACGCCATCACTTAAAAAAATGCCCATTTGATAAATGCAGAAGAAAGCATAATCCATCATTTTTTAAATAGGTGGATGATGCAGCATCACTTAACTTATTTTAGCATATTCACTGTTTATTATTAATTCAAACAGAGGATGGACAGGATAAATTGCTGAAACAAGTGGTTATCAAGAGGTGCTATTGGAAATTTTGTGAAAGGTTTGAAAAGGAAGGGTTTTGCTGCCTGAAAGCTCTCAGTTTCCAGAAGTGATCTTGGATTATTTCTACTTTGCTACGGGCCATAAATGTGTGTTTTCTTGGTTTCTTTATATTAAAGGAAAATAGGAATTAATTTGAGAGTCATTCTTTTCCAGAGGGATGAATATGATCAAAATAAACCTTGACTAGTAGGGAAAAGGCAATTTTACAGAAGCCAGCCAAGCAGGGGGGAAGGTGAATTTCAGATGATGTTAGCTACAGGAGGTTTGTCCCACACTGACGTGGCTGTGTCACTTGGAACTGACATTTTCTCCTCCTCCTCACTCTGCTTTATTGTTTCATTAGATCAGACAGCTGGAAACCGAGAGCTTTCATGCAGCAAAACCCTTCCTGTTCAAACCCTTTACAAAAATTTTAATAGGACCACTTGTTTCAGCTACTTATACTGTCCATCCTCTGTTTGAATGAATTATGAACAGTGAATATGCTAAAATAAGTTAAGTGATGCTGCATCATCCACCTATTTAAAAATGATGGATTATACTTTCTTCTGCATTTATCAAATGGGCATTTTTTAAGTGATGGTGTGCCCGCACACAGCTTGTGTCTGTTGCATCTTTTCTGGAACTGGACAGAATTTAGACCTGTAAATAAATAACCCAAGAAGAAAACTGAATTAATAAATATACAGAAGTGTACAGAAAGTTTCCATTTGAGACAAAAAACAAACAAACAAACAAACAAAAAGAGGTTTGATTGAAAATTTGTAGATTTTGGAGCTGTAAGAAAAAACAGAAAAAAAAATAATTTATTTATTAATCTTTTAGTGAGGCTGTAGGGAATCTGTACCTGCTCCTCAGTACCTGGAGACCCAGTCCTCCCCGTGCCCATTTTCCCTTTCTAGGCACACATTTTGATGGAGATCTTGATCCCTTCAGACCAGGAGCAGGAAAAATCTCCTGTCTCTGCCTCAGCACAAGGCTCTGGATTCCTGTGGATTTCTCAGGAATTCTGTGCCCTCCTGGAGCAGTGCCCAGCTGCCAGCAACTTGAGACCTCTTGACTTTGTTTTTTTTAATGCCTTTAGCACCTCCAGATGGGTGTGAGTCAGTGAATTCCAGTGCTGCAAAAATTATCACCTTCAATGCAAGTTAAACACGTTTTGACTCTGTTGCTAATTTTTCTATTTAAGGCTTTGGAGCAAACTGCTAAAACTTGTCCTCTTCCTAATAATTCTTCTTAAATGAAATACTTCAGCCATAAAGCATGCACAAAAGGGCTGTAATCAAAAACCTTTCCATAGCTGAGTTGTACAGGAAGATATTTCTGAGATGTTCAGGTCTAAATTAATGATTCTGTCCTCTGGTCAGGCCAGGTTTGTGAATTGGGGAAGGCAGAAATGAAGATGTTTGATGTTCTAGCTCCCCTGGAGTGGGAGGTGTAATAATTCTGTAATTGTGGTGCACTGATAAAAGTTTCTGTGGTAAATTTACAAACACCACAGGGTCATTACAAATAATTCTGTAATTGTGGTGCACTGATAAGGGTTTCTGTGTTAAATTTACAAACACCACAGGGTCATTAGGAACTGCCACGGCCTCTTGTTAGACAGAACAAAAAAACCAGAAATCTTTGAGCCTTAAAGCCTTGCTTATAATGAATGAAACTAAGGGAATGATCAGTGGATCAATTAGCTTGAAAAGCAGATATCAGGGTTAGTGAGCCCTGGTTTTATTTCCTTCTGGCTGGGGATGGATGTGGGGCTGGGAGAAAGTTCAGTCACTCCTGCTCCAGACATCCACAGCTCCCTCCCACAAACTGCTGAGGGCTTGTTTGTCCTGCAGAGGAGACAAAGGATATTCTAAATATTTTAAATTAATAAGATTTTAGTTCTCTAATAGCAGCACCTGCTTGCTGACTGCATTCTGAGTAGTCCAGACTGTATCACTCAGATGCAGACATGGATTTTCCAGTCGTGTCCATGGCCCTGGAAGGGGAGGACAGCACATCTGAGCCAGCTTTAGTCATGGAGCATGCCAGGGGTTCATGTTTGCATCAGTGTGACAAGGAAAATCTGTCTCTCAATTAACAGCCTTGAAACTGAAAAATTATTATTTTGTTGGGAAGAACACAGGTGTGGAAAGAATGCTTGGCTTAATGAGCTTATCTAATCTCAGTCTCCTTCTCCATGAGTATGAGCCTGACTGCAAATACTGAAGCTCTTTTTAGAGATAATAGCCAAAAATGCTTCCTAACCACAGGAGGATTTACCATTCCTAAACAGCTAAAGAGCTGAAACTAATCAGAAATATGAAAACTCCATAAAAATGAACATTTTGCAACATGGGTGTGTTGGAGCTGGAAGCTCCTCTGGGCTGGAGCCAGTCCTTGGCAGGAATTTGTGCAACAGCCTCAGGTGCCACAAACCTTCTGTATTTCTGCAAAACAACTTTCAGATTGTTATAATCTTGAGGTTTTTCTGGGATTTCTCCCCGCTGAGAGCAGGGGAAGGCTCCTGCCAGGGACGTGTCCCCGGGGAGCACGCCGGGTGTCAGCCCTGTCTCCTCCTGGAGACAGCTTCTCTAAACACTGGGGGTCTGTTTATCCTCAGGGCCTGGGCTCCATCAATTTGTCCAGTTTATGTTGGGGAGACACAATAAAACTGCTGCTAACGGGAATTCTGGCTGCACCCACCCCAGACAAGGAGACCCCGGTGTCCCCCAGCCCCAGGAGGAGATTTGGGGTTTGCTGGGGCTGGAGGGTTTGCTGTGGCTCTCAGCAGCTGGGATGGGGGGGACACATCTGGACACTGCAAAGGGGGTGGCGGGGGAAGGAAATCTCCAGGGAGGGGTTGGGAGGGGATATTTGGGCTCCTTGTGGGACTCATTGCAGGTGAGGGGAAGGAGCGGAGGAAGAGGGGCTGGGAAGGAGCAGATGCTAAACCTGGGTGACACTGAGTGCTGAATGGCAAGGTGTGACATCCCAAATGACAGGGACTGAAATCACAGGGATGCACAGGATGGGGAAAGGGAAAAGGAGCTGCTGTTCCAGGGACTTCAGCAGAGTCTGAAATGGCTGTTTTTGAGACATTTCACCACATATTGAGGGTTGAGATCAGCCTGCAGCCCTTCTCCAGCCATCCTCTGCTGCCAGGACTTGGGAGCTGCTGACTTTTTGTAGCTTCGTGGGTAAAGAAAGGAAGCTGGAGGGAAAGCAGTGCCCTAGAGTGCCATGGGGAGACTTAGCAGGGAGAAAGGATCCTGACAGCATTGCTGCCATCCTCTTGCTTGCACAGCACCTCCAAAATCCAGCAGAAAACCCAGGGGGAGAGAAGCAGTGTGGGGAGATGGACAGTGGGCAGGCACTTGGCAGCTGCTTTATTGAGGTGCTGTTCTGTGGTGGGGTTTGTGGGTTTTCAGCATGAGGGAAGAGATGAGAATCTTGACTCCATGTTTCAGAAGGCCAATTTATTATTTTATGATATATATTATATTAAAAGAAAATTATATACTAAAACTATACTAAAAGAACAGAAGAAGGTATTTCATCAGAAGGCTTGCAAGGAATAGAAAGGAATGATAAAATCTTGTGACTGACCAGAGAGTCCAAGCCAGCTGACTGTGATTGGCCATTAATTACAAACAACCACATGAGACCAATCCCAGATGCACCTGTTGCATTCCACGGCAGCAGATAACCAATGTTTACATTCTGTTCCTGAGGCTTCTCAGCTTCTCAGAAGAAAAATCCTAGCAAAAGGATTTTTCAGAAAATATGTGTGTGACACTGTAATTGTTTTGCTAAAGCAGCTGCTTCTGCCTTATTAATTTAGGGGACGTTACTGACTGAAAAGATTAATTCTAGCTCGTACTTTACCTTGATTCTTTTTCCTTTGGGGCAATGAGAGAATATCCCATAACACTTCTCTGTCTGAAATCACAGAATCTCTTGGACATCTGCCTTAAGCCTTGTCCTCTTGTTAAAAAAAAAGGGAATATTTAAAATAATGTAGACCCCACCAGGACCTTCATCTTCTCAGCAGCCCAGACTCAGAATGGGTGAGTTCTGTAAATTTAGCGCACTTTGACAAAATATTCAATTGAGGAGCCAGTGGAGTACTCCAGGAGTTATCATCAGGTAATTTGTCCTGCCTGTGTGAGAGCTACAGCTCTGGACAGGTTTGGATTCCATTCCATTCCCTTCCATTTCATTTCATTTCATTTCATTTCATTTCATTTCATTCAGTTCTGTAACCATGGGTAACAGCAGAGCTGACGTGGCTCTGCACTGCTGCAAGGAGGCTGTCAAGGTTGTCAACTTTTAAAATCAACCTGCTTTGATGACTCTCGTGTTCTGCAGCATTTACTTTACACAGTTTGCCCTGAAAAACCTGTTTAAAAATGACTTTTCTTTTTTTGCAGCATTTGAACTGAAAACAAGGTAGAAGAAGTTCAAGGATGCCTTTACAAGAGACTGGTGTGTTGCCAGAGATACAAGATCTGGCCTGTTCCAATGCCTTCTCTCTTGCAGGAAAATAAATTTACTTTGTTCTGGAGTGTGTTGGGAAGGATGAGGTTCAGAACAGACTCTTCCTTCCTTCCTAAAGGATTGGAGGAGCCACAACCTCTTGGAGGCTCGGAACATTTGTCACTTTGGAAGTGCAAAGGAGATAAATCTGCCTGAGGTCTGTGAGGTGAGGCAGCAT
Source organism: Ammospiza nelsoni (assembly GCF_027579445.1). NCBI lineage: Eukaryota > Metazoa > Chordata > Aves > Passeriformes > Passerellidae > Ammospiza > Ammospiza nelsoni. Next base: position 6,137,240 of record NC_080651.1, read on the forward strand.
TGCCTTCCTCAGGCTCCTCTCAGCCTGAAGCCTGAATTTCTCTGTGCTCTCATCAATGAATAATTCAGGGTGACACATCAAGGATTTCACCTCTGTGGTTTGCAGGGGGTGTGGCTGTCCCAGCCCTTCTCCCCACACCTGAAACAGTGAACACAAGAACTGGAACTGGGGGATACAAACACCTTCCCCATACCATCAAGTTACAGATTTAAAGATTTTTCTTTAATATTTTTTTTAATTTAAAAAAGTTTTATTGGACTAAGCCCAAAACTTGTTCTGTTTTTTTTTTTTTTTTTGTTTGTTTTCTTGGGGCTTTTTTGTTTGTTTGTTTTTGGGGTTTTTTGGTGGTTTTTGGTGGTTTTTTTTGGTGGTTTTTTTTTGTGGCTTTTTTTCCATTAAATTTTATTAAACTTAATTAATTTCTTATTAATCTTTAATTGGATCCTTTATTATAATTATTTTTTCCCTGCATAACAGACATAGATATCAAATACCCCAGAGCACACAGTGCTCAGGAAGGAAAATATTCCCCTGTATGGATGGAGGTAAAAGCCCAAGTGATGCTCCAGCCCTGTCCCCATTCCTCCACTGTGTTCCCTCCCCACCTAAATGAGATCTGCAGGAGTTTTAACGCTGGGCACCACAGGATGTGGAGCTTCACTTTCTCCTCTGGCCTAAAAGAAGCTGCTGCAAGGATTGAAGCAATGCTTTGAATTTTGAGGGACATTTTCCATAAGAAACTCGCCTTTGTATTAAAAAAAACCCAACACATGGAAGCAGCCAAGCAAAGTTAGTTGGTTGTTATTTCCTCTGCTTCTGTTGTTGGGAATTAATTGTGCTGTGCCTCAGGCAGGCAGAGGTTCCTCGACAGATTTAATCATTCTAAAAGGATGCCAGCAGCAAAATGACAGGGAGGTTCTGCTGTGTTTAGCAGCCAGTAATGAGTGTTGGGATAATTCTGTGTGTGCAGCCTCCTCTGCATGGGTAACGTGTCCTTACCTCCACTGATCCCAGCCCAGAGTGTGGGGATGACGAGGAAAAGGAGAAATTTTGCTTCCCTGCCCATCTCCTCCTGTTGTCTCTCTAAAGGAAGGGCTTTAAGGAGGGTTCTGGTGTGTGGCATTCACATTCCCTGAAAAAATCCCTTAACCCAGGGAAAGCTGAAAGGCAGAGAGAGGCCTCAGAGAAAAGGAAACCAAATCTTATCTCATTTGCTTTTCCTGTGTTGTGCTCATGTGGAATGTGTTTGGAGATTGTTTACCCACAGGTGATTGTTTCACTGGATTCATGTGAATTGTTTTGACTCATTGCCCAGTCAGTGCTAGGCTGTGTCAGGACTCTGGAAAGAGGAGTTTTCATTATTATCTTTTTACTCTATCTTATACTAAAAAGATATACTATATCTTTATACTTATAAAAGTATCTTTTCTGTATTCTTTAGTATGGGATGGTATATAGTGTTTACTTGGAATGTGTTTGGAGATTGTTTACCCACAGGTGATTGTTTCATTGGATTCTGCTGTGAGTTGTTTTCACTCTTTGGCCAATCAGGGCCAAGCTGTGTCAAGACTCTGAAAAGAGTCAGGAGTTTTCATTATTATCTTTTTAGCATTCAGTAAGTATCCTTTCTGCGTTCTTTAGTATAATATAGTATTCTTTAACATAATATAGTATAATAAAGTAATAAATCAGCCTTCTGATAAGATGGAGTCAGATGTACCATTCCTTCCTTCATTGGTGGCCCTGCATTTATGATATTGGTGCACTGAAATGCACAATTATGATCCTGGTGCACTGAAATGCTGATGTTTGTATCAGGAGGCTCATTCCAGCCAGGCACAGCTGCCATGGCAGGGGTGAAGGAGCATCTTCACTGCTCAGTGCCACAAATCAAAGGCAGAGAGGTTCTGGTCCACACACATTTCCTCTGTCTGACCATGGATAGCTACCCCGAACCCCAAGTTACCGAGACAAGGAGATCTTTTCCCCTTCACACACAGCATCCCACAAAACCTTTCACACACAACAGTGACACCTTAAAACATGACCTTAAAATTTTCACAGGCACTGGAATGAGCACTGCTATTTTCTAGGCAATGAACAGTAGCCCAAGTAACCCCCTGAGGTAATTTTCTAGCAGGATCCAGGACTCTGAGCTGCCCTGTTGCAGTCAATCCCTGTGCTCACTCCAGCACTGTGGAGTGCTCCAACACCAAACCCTGGGAAATCCCTCCTGGTTTTCATTCCCTGCCTTGTTCTAACCCTGGGAAATCCCTCCTGGTTTTCATTCCCTGCCTTGTTCTAAACCTGCCTGAGCTATCAGCACCACCAGAGCTTTTGGGGAAGGAGGCTCTGAGCTTCCAGCAGCAGCTGAGGTGAAAGAAGGTAAATAAATGAAGGAAGGCTGCAGGGGCTGCAGACCCCTCAAATACTCCTGCTACCACCCCTTAACCTGGACACTGCCAGGGGCAGAAAGCTGCTTTCTAAATGTGGAGCTCCGGCTGATTTTACAATAAAGCCATTTCTGTAAAACATTGCCTTCTGTGGTGTTAAATGAAAGAAAAACCCATCTATTACAAAGAAAAAGGAGAAATTTGATTTAAACCTGTGGGGTGGATGGGATTTTGAGCAGAGCAATGCTGGGGGATATGGGAGCCTGGCACAGGAGCTGCTGCTGCCACTTTAGGTTCAGGTGTCCCCTCTGCACATGTCAGGGGTGCTGTTCTGTCCCCTTTTACATTAGACCTCACTTACCTGCTCCATTCTCGCAGATTTTTGAAGGATAGGCTCAATGTACCCAAGAATAATTACTCTGTAGTGCCTTTCCCTTCTTGCCTCGTGCTTCTCAAATGTCAGGCTGATATTTAGAAGAATAACAGAGGTGGAAGGCTGTGAGTTTGATGGACACCCCTGGCTTGCAGGAGCACACAGTGAGCTGTCTCTGACAGGCTGTGCTTTTGGACACACCACATTTAGCTCCAGGAATCTCCCTTGCTTTGTTTGGATGGAATCATGTTTGGTTCTAGTTAAGAATTCAGGAGCTGAATTCAAGATCCTAACAGGAATGCACAAGGAAAGACTAACAGCACCTCAGAGAGAGATTGGCCAAAACAAGCTGGAACAAACTTGGCAGCGTTTACTCCTCCAGCATTAGCACGGCTTTGGTTTTAGAGCTGTTCCCTCAGCCAAGCATGTGGTTTGACTGTTATTTACTTATTTACAGCTTATTTACTATTTATTTACTACTTTCCTTCCAGATATCTCGATGGAGGGGATCTTCCACAGTATTGAAGTTCAGCCTTTCTTAATAAATGTTTTAATGACTGCTTTTTAACTCTTCACCCCATCTCTGACTGTAGAAGCATTTCTAGTGCTCACCAAAATGTTTCATTTAAATTAAAATTTGTATTATAAATGGCGAGAACCAGAAAAGCAGAGCCCAAATGCCAGAAGACTTCTACAGAATTCATTTCTCCCTTTCCTCTTTTAAGTCTCATTTTCTTGGGAGACGAAAGTAAAATGGTGCAGCAGTTTTGCTTTGGTAAATTCCATTGGGAGCATTTTCTTTGGGCTCCAGTTGTGACCACAGATCACAAAGCTCAGTTTTCACCATTCACATTCGTTAAACTGAAATCAGTCTCCCTCAAAAATGATATATGCCAAACCAGAAACCCAGTGTGGGCAGAAAGCTGCATTCCTGAGCTGAAATATTTATGATTAAAAATATATATATTTGATATGACTTTGATATGGGTCCCATTGAAGATTTTAGTATACCTATATTTAGTATAATATTAAGATATTAATATTTCCTGTCATTATTAATATAGTAATAATTTGGTATTAAGATATTAATATTTTATTAATATATCAATACTATTACATATATGATATGATATGATATGATATGATATGATATGATATGATATGATTACTATTATTTTTATAATATTAATATATTATTTTCTGGGGGGAGTCTGACAGAAGCTTGTTGCATCCCACAGGTTTGGCTGGGAGGAGTTTTTCCCTCTGCCTTCACAAAAATCAGCCTCCAACCCCTCCCAACACTTTGCCATCCTTTCTCCCTGCTGTGCTTTAGACACATTCCCAAACAAGGGCAAAAAACTTGTATAATGCTAATAACAATAACTTTACAGGCTATTACACCCTGCAAAGCTGTGGCTACTGTTTTGAAGACAAAGCAATTTATTTGTCATAAATCACAGTGGTTAGCTCAGCATCTGTCCATTCCCCAGAAAAACCAGAATCTAACAGCAAACCCCAAAATTATCAGGCAGAAAAACCAGAATCTAACAGCAAACCCCAATATAATGAGGCAGAAACCCCCAGTTTTGGAGTGAGTCACCAGCCCTGGGTGTTTCTGTGGGTGCTGGCTGGGAGGATGCTGTGCAAAATAACAGGAATGAAATTGCTCTGGGTTTGGCATAGGAAGAAAAATGGGAGAGGAAATTTCAACTCCTGGAAGGAGGTTTTACTCTTCTCTCCCTCTCCAGATGCTGAAGCAATGTTCTGCTTTAAAAGGGTAAATTGCTCTTATGTTTTAATGTTGTGCTGTGATTTGGGGCAACCTCTCTGTTTTAAAGCCTAGAAATAAAAAGCAAATTTTCTTCCTGAGACCTCGGGATGGGAACTTGCTGCTGCCACCAGAGGGACTCTGAAATGAAAGAGAAAAGCTGAATGTCCTGAAAGCAGACAGAGTTCTGGTAAAACTTTCTGGGGCTGCTCTGAGGATTTCTCTACATTTTCTGCACCCAGGGCCTGAGGGCTGGGCTCTGATATGAGCTTTATGTGCTTTCTTCTCTCAGATTATACAGAGATTATAATATATAAAATATTATATATTTCATATTATATATATTCTATTATCTATATAATAGAATATATATATTTTATAATATACATTCTATTATATATTATATATATATTTTCTAATATTATATATATTCTATTATCTATCATATATAATAATTATATTATATTATATTATATTATATTATATTATATTATATTATACCATATCAATCTCACATCATAATATACTATATATAATGTAATATAATATAAGTTATAGTATTGTAATATATACTATATTATATATACATTATATTAGATTATAATATAAAAATTCCATAAGGTTCAGATGGATTCTCCTGTGTCTGGTGAAAACAACCATCCTCATTTGCCCCATAAAGGAGTGGTCTTTGTCTTTTCAAGTAAAAGTGGAAAAATTGCCATTGCTGCAGCAGCTCCCACCTGAGAAGGAGATCTCACCATAAAGGAACGAGAGAGCACTCAGGATGAAACTGCTTTTCTTTCCCACTCTGGGTTGGGTTTTTTTGTTATAAACCCCTAAATCCTAAGAGGCATTGGAAAAAAACAATCTAGTGATTAAATAATTTTCTTTCTTGTAAAGCCTGTATGGAGTTTTGCAGTGACAGCCTCTGGCCCAACAAGAAAAAGGCTCCTGCTTTCCTAAAATTCCCATTTCCCAGTTTCTGAAGAAGGAACTGTGTCACTGAGGCTGCTGCAACATTTCATTTATGATAAAAACACCCAAAGCATTAAGAACCACAGGATTACAATGATTTAGGTGTGACAAGTGACCCCAGGGTACACAGAACCTAATTTCATGGAATGCAAAATAACCAAAATAAAATAGTTTTCAAGGAACTCTCCAGATGTTGTTATTCAGTTACAGCCCCCCTGACTTCCCTGCTGTTACTCAGCCCTGAGATGCTCCAGATTTACCTGACGTGACACCAAACACAGAATTTGTAAAGTCCCCTCTTCCAGATTGTGGCCATCTCAATTTTCACACACTTCTGTAACCTCTGGGGCTGGGGACATAAAATGTTTTTAATCTCATGGCTTTGGGAGTCCCAACTCTTCCTTCTCAGTGCTGGGGGGGAGAATGACCCTCCTTGACCAGCTGGGCACACTGTTATGGAAATATCCATTTATCTGTGTGCCCCTCCATCACCTCTGGGCACACTGTTATGGAAATATCCATTTATCTGTGTGCCCCTCCATCACCTCTGGGCACACTGTTATGGAAATATCCATTTATCTGTGTGCCCCTCCATCACCTCTGGGCACACTGTTATGGAAATATCCATTTATCTGTGTGCCCCTCCATCACCCCTCTGCTGGTTCATGCTCCCACCCTGTGGCACAGAAATCACAGCCACTACTGGTGACACTGCTGGTGACACTGAGCACAGCAACAGAATCTCCTTTTCACCTTTTTTTTTTCCTCAGGCAGATCTCCTTTTCAGCTTCCCCCTCTTATTAATAGCTGGGGGTTTAGGCTGCTCAGCTTTTTAATTTTTTTTTTCTTTTTTGAAGTACAAAGCAAAGTCCCTACAACTCTTTTTGATCCCTGTCCTGCTCATGGGATGCAGCCATGCCTGCTTCTGCCAGGACTTCTGTCCAGACACACTTTGCACGTGACATTCACACTCCAGCCTTCCCAAAATGCATTCTGAGTTCTGTATTATCTTTTTAATTCATATATGGGAGAGACTTCCAGCCTCGGAAATGGGAACCAAAGGGAAAGTAACAATGAGTTTGGAATTAATAATTAAACAATCAATTAAGTTCTGAAAAGTTGTTCTGAAAAGTTGCTCTGAAAATCTGCTGAATCCTGCTCTCCCTGCCAGTTCCCACCATGAATTGTTATTCCCCCTGTTTCAGAAGGAATGGACAACATTAGGACTATTTGTGATGCCCAGTTTGGAGTCTGTGCAGCACTGGAATATGACAAAGTGATCACAGGTGTTTCAAAGACGGCCTTGTGGTTAAAAACAACATGGGCAAGGTGAGTTCCTCACTCCCCTGCTCCAAGAAAGCATCCCAAGAGAATGCTAGAATGCTGACTCCAGCACAGAAACACCTTCACCCAACCTGTGCATTTTTCTGCTGGCTGAATGCACAGAATCCAGTTTCTGTACCTGTTCCCTGCTCTCCAGCCCTGTCTGTGCTGTTGGCACTTGGTGTCTCTGCTGAGGCACAAGCAGACCCTAAAGTTTGGTGTGGGACACGAGAGGATCACAAGCAGACCCTAAAGTTTGGTGTGGGACACGAGAGGATCACAAGCAGACCCTAAAGTTTGGTGTGGGACACGAGAGGAGCACCCAAGGACAGGGGAATGCAGCACTGCAGGGCTGGAGGGGGACTCTGCTCAGGCAGATGGGGGCTGGAACAAATCAGAAATAATAAAAAAGTGGAAATGACAGCTCCTTACACTGCTGCTGCTTCTGAGAGCATCACCAGCTGCTGACAGGAGTTTGTGCAACTCCTACCATGCTTTGCTTATCCCCAGAGTCTGTCCCAGAACAAGAAAGAAGAATATTGACCTCAATTTATCCCCCCAGCTGCAAACTGCTATTTTCAGCATCTGCCCTGATAAAAACACCCCCCTGAGCTGGGTGAAGAGACCAGGCAAGGGCAAACCTGAGCAGGGTCCATTTTTAATAAGCATTTATTTATAAACTGACACTTTACAATTGTTTAAGTGCTCACAGGCATCTCCAGGATCTGTGCTGAAGGTTTTACTGTGAGATGCCAAGCAGGGAGAAAATGAGCAGAAAACATTGAGGCAAAACATTGGATTTGATCAAATGTCATGAAAAAATTTGTCTCTTTTATGATGAGTTTCATGGTATAGGATTCAGTCATTTTTCTTAGAGCCTCAGGTCTTTGAGTGATAGGATTATAAATAATTTTTTATCTCTTCCAAGGTAAATTTGCAGGTTTGTCAAGCTCTGTTGACTTTTAAGAAAAGGACCAACTTTATACTTTTTTCAAGAAGAAAAAATCAGTGGAAAATTCAAACCACCTTAGGTAGAAACCTTAAAAAATTACAACCTTTTTTAATTTTTTTTTTAGGTAATCTTGTGGTTTCTAACAGCTTACCTGGAGGTTTTTGAATGCTTGGAGTTCAAAGTGCTGCTGCAATGAATTTTAAAATAGAGACTTTAAGCTTGATAGAACAGTAGTGCATCATAATGTAACAGGAAATAGGAAAAGGGGCTTTAAAGTCTCTTTACAAGTAACACACAGGGCAAACCCAAGGCTGGCAGCTCAGTTAAGTGATTCTGGGCCAATTTCAGATTTCTGCAGCTCTGACCCAGCTGCAGCCCCAGGACAGCACTGAGAAACCACACGAGAGAAAAACGGTGTGCGGAGCTGGAGCCGAAATCAGCCAGGTGTGAAAGCAGTTTGTGGCAGAACCTCCAGCAGAACATCCACCTCATCCTCTGCACCCCAAACCCTGCAGGGCCAATTTCAGATTTCGGCAGCTCTGACCCAGCTGCAGCCCCAGGACAGCACTGAGAAACCACACGATGTGCGGGGCTGGAGCCAAAACTCAGCCAGGCGTGAAACCAGTTCATGGCAGAACCTCCAGCAGAACATCCACCTCATCTTCTGCACCCCAAACCCTGCAGGATTTGTCCCAAACAGCTGCTGGCTCCTGGCAGGACCCCCCTCAACATCCCTCAGCCGGATGGAACTCCAGACTCATCAGCAGCACTCGGATCCACACAACTTCTTGCCTCCCTCCAGAGAGAGAGCACCAAAAACGAGATTTCAGAACCCTTCAGGGCCAGGGGGTCCCCGCAGCCCTACCTTGGCCGGACGCTCTGCTGCTCTCTGCGTGTTGGCAGCGCCTCCTCTTCCTCACTTGTCCTTGAGCGTGGCCATGCCCAGCGCCTCGGAGCTGTAGTCGTACTGGTTGCTGGAGGACATGGAGCGGCCCCAGGAGCACTGCAGGTTGGAGCCCCTCTTGCGGAAGGACGACGTGAACCTGTAGAAGTTGCGGTGCCGGTTGCGCAGGTACTCCCGGTAGTTTTTGGTGAGCAGGGTGTAGAGGAAAGGGTTGATGCAGCTGTTGCTGTAGGTCAGGCAGGTCACCAGGTAGTTAATGCACTTCTGGGTTTGGGTGGTGAGATGCAGGGAGCTGCTGTAGAGGCGCACCAGCTGCCAGATCCAAAAGGGCAGGAAGCAGGCCCAGAAGACCAGCACGATGCTGAAAATCATGATGAGGACCTTCTGCCGGGGGGACCTCTTGCTCTTCTCCTTGTGGGGGGGGTTCCTCTGGGACTCCAGGTAGGTCCTGGCCAGGCGCGTGTAGAGGAAGCCGATGATGATGCCCGGGGCCATGATGCTGGTGCTGAAGAGCACGGTCAGGTAGGTCCTGTAGGCGTCCACGCTCCAGGTGGGCGCACACATCCTCTTCACCTTGCCCTCTGCCTTGCCCCCCTCGGTCAGCGTGACCATCAGCATCATGGGCAGCGTGAGCAGCAGCGACACCGACCACACGGCCCCCGCCGTGACCTTCCGGTAGCCCCGCGACCGCTTCAGGGTATCCAGGGGCCGGGTGACGGCCAGGTAGCGCTCGGTGCACATGAGGGTCAGGGTGAAGATGCTGGCGTGCATGGTGAGCAGGTCCAGGCTGAGCAGGATGCGGCAGCCCAGGTCCCCGAAGTACCAGTCCTGGGCCAGGTAGGTGCAGACGATGAAGGGGATGGTGGAGAGGTAGAGCAGGTCGGCCAGGGCCAGGCTGACGATGGAGCTGTACATGGGGGCGGCGCAGCGCGCCGAATGGCACATCACCACCAGCGTGTAGACATTGCCGGCCACCCCGGCCACGTACATCACCGACAGCACCGTCCCGAAGGCCGAGGGGATGAGCAGGGGGCCGCTCCCGGGGGCTCCCCCGCCGCCCGCCGCCGCCGCCGTCCCGTTGTCCCCCGCCGCCGCCGTCCCGTTGGGCTCCATGGGCGGCGGCGGCGGCCCCGGCACCGTCGCACCGGCCCCGGAGCTCCCGGCCCCGGCGGCGGCCGCTCCGCCCCCCGCGGGAGGCAGGGCGGGACCGGGCTGCCCCCGGGGGAACGGGGGGAACGGGGGGAACGGGGGAAGGGCCGCCCCCGCCCCTGTCCCGCCGGGGCTGCCCCGCTCCGAGCCCCGCCCGTGCCGGACCCGCAGGTGCCGTCCGGAACGGGAGCGCTCCGGGGAGAGCGGCGAGAGCGCCGGGCGGCGACCCTGCGGAGAGCGGCTGCCGAGCCGGGAACGGGGCTCTGTCCTCCGGGAACGGGGCTGTCCCAACCGGGAACGGGGCTCTGTCCTCCGGGAACGGGGCTCCCCGAGACGAGAACGGGGCTCCCCGAGCTGGGAATGTGGCTCCCGAAGCCAGGAATGTGGGGCCCGGAGACGGGAACGGGGTTGTCCCCGCCGGGAACGGGGCTCTGTCCTCCGGGAGCCGTGCTGTCCAAACCGGGAAAGGGGCTCTGCGAGCCGGGAATGTGGGTCCCGGAGAACGGGAACGGGGCTCCCTGAGCTGGGAATGGGGCGGTCTCAGCCGGGAACGGCGCTCCCCCACCCGGGAACGGGGCTCAGTCCTCCGGGAACGGGGCTCTCCGAGCCGGGAATGGGGCTCCCCAAGCCGGGAACGGGGCTCCCCGAGCTGGGAATGGGGCTGTCCCAACCTGGAATGGAGCTCCCCGAGCCGGGAATGTGGGTCCCGGACCGGGAACGGGTCTCACCCCGCCGGGAACGGGGCTCCCCGAGCCGGGAGCGTGTCCGGAGCTCCCCCGCGGAACGAGCCCCGCCGGGCAGCGTCAGCCTCGGGAGCTGCCTGGAAAGTTTTCCGGGGCACTCCTCCGGAATCCGGCGCTCCCGTCCCGCGGTGGCACCGCTGGCTGCGGGGCTCGGCGCTTCAGCTCATCGGGCGGTGACCGGCAGGGAGAGCCAGAGGCAGCCGCGCTCCGCAGGTGCCCCGCGCAAAGCGCCGCGGGTGCGCTCGGAGAGAGGCTGAGCCGGAGGTGGATAGCGAGCCCGCGCTGAAAGAGCCTCCTTTCTCCCTGGAAATAGCTCGTATTTTGAATTTTACCCTGAAAAGTGCAACAGTGCTGTCATAAGTTTTAAAATTCGAACTTTGGTGGTGGCTGGTTCTTGTGAAGACGGGGAGGCACAGAGTGGGATGAACATGAGGTTCACAGAGACAACTTTTCCCCTTAGGTAACAGCTAAGGGGACAGCTGCAAAATCAGTAAGCACCTTGCATTTCCATCTTATTTTAGAGAGAGCAGAGATAGGACAGTCTATAGTCAAAGGACAATTTCCAAGGGTACCAGAATGCTGTATTCCCTCAGCTCCCATTGATTTCCAATAGGAATTAACTGGCTTTTATGCCTTCAAACATTTCTGTTTAAACCAGAGTGCTGAAATGGTGGATATATGTTTATTTGCTTGTTTTAATCCCTTCTGGAAGTACTGTTGTGCAAACTGTTGTCTAATTCACTATGAAGTGGTGAAAATCTCATTTACTTGAAGGAGCAGGAATCAGCCCTATAAAAATATTTATAGGGCTGACTCCTATAAATATCAAGACAATGAAAATATTGTCTTGAGCACTTGATTGTAATCTGCTGTGAGGTGAACACACAAATACACAAATCCAGCCCTGCTTTCCTCCCTGGTGCTGCTCATCAGTGTTCGTGTCTCTCTCCAAACGCTCACAGCTATATTCAATAAAAGACTGGCTCAAACATGCTGGTGAGGGAGAAGAAATTAAATTTAATTATTTTCAGGCAGGCTGTTACTTTATCAGCTTCAGCCATGGCACTGAAAAGCTCAGGTCCAAGGGCTGTGGTGGAATTTGCTTTTCTCTGGAAGTTTGGACTTGCCCAGTGCCAGCGGCCTCGGCAGCCCCGCATTCCTCTGTGGCAGCTGGACACAGCAGCTGGGAATGCACAGGATGCTTCAGCAGGGCCAAATCCTGCCTGCATGGCAGCCCAGGGGACTGGCTGCCACAGACTTCCAGTGAGACCCATTTTTGGCATAAACAGATCATCTCTGAGAATTAGGTTGCAACAACTTTCGCAGCCCTGTTGCCTTTTGTTTTGAAGTTGTTCTCTCTCTGTTTTTTCGTCTGTCTTCATCTAGTGGCCAGGACAGAGGGAAAAGAGAGAACAGAACAGATATTTGGTTTTCTGCTGTGTAACCTGATTTGTTTTGGGGGATCAAATGAGATGTTAGAGGTAAGCAGAGTAACGTGTTCTTCTAGACAGAGAATTATTTCATCTGTTTAGTAAATACCTAATTTCAACTTTCCAGTTTTCCTTCCAGCACAGGAATGTTTAATTAAGCAACACCAGGCATCAGTGAGCCTGAGAGCCACTTGTTTTCATGAACATGTAGGATACACACACATATCCATGGGAACTGAGTCCTGTCAAACTCTTCAGAAGTAGTTTGTAGCCTGAAGTTGTTCTGCAGCACAGCAAAAGCTGTTCTCTGAACAAAAGGCACTTCTGCTCTCAGCATGCTCTGAGCCTTTCCTGCACACCCACAGGCATTAACAGAGCGTTTCCTACTGGGTGCAACTGGGCCTGGAGCGTGTGAGAACCGTGATCAATCAGAATTAAAAGGGGGACAATGCAGGAGTCTGGAATACTGATGTTTGCCATTTGTCTGTGCACACAAGGAACACATCTTTCAGCAGTGTGGGCGACAAGTTACCAGAAGAAGTAGTGAATTTTCCATTTCTCCAGCTGTCTAAGTAAGGACTGCAAGTGCTTTTTTGGAAGATGAATTTTAATCAAACAGGAATAGGGAGCTCAGTGTATAATTACTGTCAGAGTAAATCCTCAGGGACTAGCACACAAAGCCAAGTCATCAAGGATCAAATTGTCTCATGAACCTGAAGATCTGTTATTCCCTAGGTGGTTTTCTTGTAATATTCTAAAAATCTTGGTATGAAAATGATAACACAGAAGCACAGAGTCACAGAAGGGTTTAGGTTGGAAAGGAACTTAAAGATCATTTCATTCCACCCCCTGCCATGGGCAGGGACACCTTCCACTATCCCAAATTGCTCCACGTCCCATTCAAACTGGCCTTGGGCACTTCCAGGGATGGGGCAGCCGCAGCTGCTGTGGACAATACCTTGCACATGCACTTCAGGTGCAAAATTTCCCCTCTGGAGCCATGTATGGCTCATGCTGAGCATACCCAGCCATCTTAAAATGTAGCTCCATGTGGCATTTTATTCTCTGCTTTGAATAGAACTTTTTTCAGGTGCTCAGCACCTAATTTTAGAACTTCCTAACACATTTTTCTTCTTGTTAGGAAGCAGACAGTAGCAGCCTATGTGGTGAGGGCTGTTTGAGCAGCCATGTCCAATTTTTTTTCTTGTAAAGCCCTTGATATTCTCTGTGAATAACTGGCACTCCTTTGTTTGGCTGTGAAGGTCATGGTATGTATGGTGGGCAGCTGAAGGCTGTTGCCTTGGCAAACTGAAATGCAGTTCTCCTTGCTCCATTCAGCTGTGACAGGATCCACACTAAGTGTTGTGTGGGCAAATGAGTGTTTGGAAGCAGAGACCCTGTTAGGCACCATCTTTGTACATGTTGTCCTCCTAAAATAAAATTCTGGGTGGAATTCTATTGTTGAGAGTGAGTTTTGAGTTCAGGATAGGCAGCATGTGAAATGCTGCATCTGTGTGCTCAATGTGAGCTTTGGGTGGAGGTGCTGTGGATGGCAGGTCCAGCCTTTGGCTGAATTTGATTTTAGTTGGGCAAAATCTGCCTGGCCAGGTATGCACTGATGTTTCTTGTGATATTCCTGTGCCCAGTCACCACATGGGTGATTCTCTTCCCATGAGATGGGCAGGAAGTGAAAAGATTTAACTGATCACTTGCCAAAGTATCAGGAAAGTATTTTGCTTTGGCCAAGTTCAGAGGGGTCCTGACAGAGGATCTGAGTGAGAAGGGCAGAAGGAGGGATGTCTGGAGAAACCCAGGGCTGAGCTTTGTCAGATCCCAAGCACGTGCTGTCAGATGAGATCCATACATTCATTTCTTAATCCCAAACTTAGGGGCTCAGTTATCATCTGGTGGTGCAGAGCCTGTCAGTGGAATGTGACACAGCAGGGGAAGGGATGACAAAGAGGAATTGGAAGCAACTGCAGCTCAGTGTCCCACGGGACAGCCAGGGCCTGATTTGGCTCTGTTGCTGACTCAATAACCTTTTCTCACCCACTGGTGTGCAATCCCTGCAGCTCGCCCGTGGAGTCTCACTGGAGCAATGTTTATGCTCTGCAATATGCTCTCTGAAATTGTTTCTGAGCCACTCATCACTCAGGTGCAGGGGATTATCTGAGAGCAGGGAATGTGCACAGATTGCAGCAGTCGCTCCTGAGCTGCACAGATTAAAGGAAAAGAAAATTTGATCCCCAGCTTCTGAATGTGTTAACATCATAAATAGGTATTTTTACATCTGTCCTATGGAGTTGAATATGCCCTTAACTTTAAATTTAAATTTACAAGTGTACTTTATTTCAAAGTTAGAGCTTTCTCCCTTCACTCAGAGGTTGGAGATGCAAGTGTCCCAGCTCTGGAGGAGCCACTGGAGAGAACCCACTGCAAGATCCCCAAGGAGCACTGTGTGACACTTTCAGCCAACATTATTTCAGCAATGTTGTTGAATGGGTTTTAAAAACCCTCCCAGATGAAAAGAACATAGGAGGAACTAGTATTTTTAATCCCAGCGCTCCTGAGCAGGTGCCCTGTGGCTCCTGATGCCAGCGAGGACAGCAGAGTCCTGGCAGGGTGAGGCCTGAGGTGCCACAGGGATTTGTGGGGACCTGGCTGGTGGTGGCTTTAGGAAGGCACTCCCAGGGTCACTGAGTCCAATTTTATGTCATTTCAGCCCCTGTGTGACAGATGTGAGCCCAGAAAATCTGCTCCTCACCTCTCATGCATCCAAATCCACCTTTTGGGTGCTGAGACCTTCAGCACTGAAGTAACACCTGGCAGAGAACACAGTGGCCACAGGAAAATGTGAGGGGATCAAAGATTTTGTCCTTGCTTTTTGCAGAAGATAAAGAGTGTAAATTCTGTGCTGTTACAGTGACTTCCAGCTGCTCTGGATTTTAGGAGCTTCTCCTTGTGTTAAAGCATTTGAGATCATTTTACAATGGAAAAAAAATACATATTAATAACCCCAAGTCATTTCCTGCAGAAACTCAAACCATGACCATTACACTTAGATCTGAATTCTTTCTCCTCCCCTGAAAGACAGAACTGTACACCGAAAAAAGAAGAAAAAAAATCCTCTTCCTTTACCATGTGAGTGCAAATGAGACTGTCTCGGCTCCAGGGAGGTTTTTATTGTTACACAGCATCTGCACAGAGTGGGCACTGCGGGGATGGTGCCAAAGGGCTGGCAGAGATCACAGCTGGGGAGCAGCAAGTTTGATTTGGCAACCTGAGTTACCTTTTGTCTCGCTGAAGGAGCTCTGGGAGCCCAGTGCAGTGTTGCTCTTGGTACTTGATTTGTTTTTGTTCAAGGTGGGAAGGCTTTAATTCCTATTAAATGGCCTTTTCTACTTTTGGAAAAATTAGAGATTTTGTATCTGCAGAGGGTTTGGCTCTTCCCACAGGCTAAACTCCACTTGGAGTGTGCAAATCCTACAGCAAGCTCTCATCTCCAGAACTCAGCCTGTTGTTAATAAAGAGCTTCAGATGCTGGAAAATCTCTCTTTTTTCCTGATTTCTGTGATATTTCTTGGTCCACACCCAGCTATTGCCTTCAGGTGAGCAGTCTGCATTTTGTGGGAGCTGGGAGAGGCACTGCTGGGGATCTGCAAGGAAGATCCAGTGTGGTGGAGAGGAAACTCCTGCACTGTTTGGAGGAGCAGTTAATAGAATGGATGTTGTTTCTTATTGGTTTATAGGAATTAGATAAAAACTCCTGACAGATGTGAGAAAAGGATGGAAGCCCAAGGAATCTCCTTTTGCCAGAGAAACAATTCCTGGTCAAGCCTCATGCATGGTGTCACTTGATTCAGTGTGAGCTTTTTCCTGGATTTCAGTGGGCTTTGGACAAAGCCATTGATTAAAAACCAAACAAGGACAGAGCTGGGTCCAGCTTTGGGGATGTTTGACCTGAGGGGTGGCTCTGGCTTCGAGGCTGACAACACAACATCCCTTTAAAGGTGGATTATTTAAACTCCTCCAGCAGCAGGCATGCTCAGAGCATGGCAAAGCAGGGCTGAGAGCTCTCCAGGAGAGCTGTGACTCTGACACAGCTCCTGGGCTGAGGGTGGCAGCTCTGTGTGTGCCTCACAGCCTCTGCTTAGTCACCTCTCTCCTCTTATTTACCTTCCCTTACAGGTTTCTTCCTCCTGAACACCCCAGAGAGGCTCTTGTGTTATGCAGAAAAGGAGACTGCTGCAAGCCAGCAGCACAGGGCAGGGGATCTCACTGCTGCCAATTTTATCTGTAAGCTGACTCTTGTCTCCACATTCTAGAGCCTCTGGGGAAGCTGGGAACCATTTGTTGTATTTTCATTCTAATGTTTCTCTGACTTAATTATGTGAGGATGTGTGTCAGAGTCTATCAGTGTCAGGTGTTGCTGCTGGAGGGGGATTTCAGACAGTGAAACTCCAGCTGTGTGGGTACTTCTGTCAGCTTTACTGAGAGCAGTGAACTCCTCCTGATGTTTCTCCATTGCCTTTGGTCAGACTTTGCCTCTCCAGATCAATATTAAACTTGGTTATGAAAGCCTTGAAATGGAGCAGAGGGTTTACTCCACGTGCTCCACTTCCAGCCCCAAAATTACCTTCAGAAGAGCTTTGTACCAACCTATTGTAAATGCAGGCAAACCCAATGAGGGGAGAGGATGATGAGGAGGACTCCATATCATCAGAAGGTTAATTTATTACTGTATTATACTATACTTTATTATACAAATTATATTATATTATATTATATTATATTATATTATATTATATTATATTATATTATATTATATTATATTATATTATATTGATTATATTTATTTTATTATATTATGTAATAATAATTATTATTACTTTATTATACTATATTACTATATTACTTCATTATACTATACTAATATAGTATAGTATTTACTATACTATATTAGAATACTATACTGTACTAAAGAATACAGAAAGGATACTTACACAATGCTAGAAAGATTATAATGAAAACTCCTGACTCTTTCCAGAGTCCTGACACAGCTTGGCCCTGATTGGCTAAAGAGACAAAACAACTCCCAGCAGAATCCAATGAAACAATCTCCTGTGGGTGAACAATCTCCAAACACATTCCACATGAGCACAGCACAGGAGAAGCAAATGAGATAAGAATTGTTTTCCTTTTCTCTGAGGTCTCTTGCTGCCTTTCAGCTTCCCAGTAGGAAAACCCTGAGTGAAGGATCATGTTCAGGGAATGTGAATGCCACCGCAGTCCTGTTGTCACCCAGGGCTGTGCTGCTGGAGCCCCAGGAGCTGCTGGCTGGGCTCTCTGGGGTTTTCTGGGTTTTCTTTGTCTGGAGAAGCCACACAGTGCCCTGGCTCTGTGTCACCAGCTGTCCCCAAGGACTCCCTCCTGCACATCCCTGTGCCACCTCCTCACCATGAATGACAAACAGAAGCACTGGAGAGGAACAGTGATAAAGGAAACACAGGGATTTATTTATTTGTTTGTTGGAAGGGGGTTTGGGCTAATTTTTCAGTTGTTGGCTACTTGTGGACAATCAGAAAATCAATGTTCATAAACTCAAAGCCTTAAGAACTAAGCATTAGGAGCACAGCTTTTTCCCTGCAGGCTGCAGAGAGCCAGGTACATTTGCAATTCTTTCCTAATAAGCTTGGGACTAGATCAGCATATATATATGTAAAAACACAAATACTTTTATTACTGAAGGCAGCCCAGAGCTTAGGCCCCTTCATTTTGCCTAGAAAATGGAATATTTGATCCTCCCCCACTAACTGTATGTTTTTCTTGTCTCCTGGTAGTTGGCACAAAAGCTCTGAAGTATGTGACATACGACAAAGAGAGCACCAAAATCTGCTGTGCCATATGATCAGCTCACATTGCAGTGAAATGCCTCCACAAAGCTTCAGAACCATCACACTCCTTCCTGTTGGGAATTTCTGCCTTTAACCGTCTGCAGGAAGTCACAAGTGTTTCCTCCCAAAGCATGCAATGCTCATGCTTCATTTAAATCTAAAATACACCTGGGACTGGGGAGAGGGGGTTGGTGGTCCTGGGCACTGCTGTTGTTGAGACAGGTCCAGGAGAGATGCTTGGTTGGTGCGCCCTTTCCCAGGAGGTGGGTTTGGTATAAGGAACACCAAACTGAGGGTGAGCTGGGATTTGCAGAGCCCAGTGAACACTGAACACAGCTGTGCCAAAAGATGTGAATTCCCCTTTTTCCCATTTGAGTGTGTTCCAGATTGCAAGGGAAGATGTATTCTGTTACCATCTGTATGGCAGCTGTCTTCTGTTCACTGGGCAGTTTTCCTTATCTCTTCCACACCCAATCCTCTCTCAGGGCAGACATCTGCTGATAACAGCTATTGGATGTCCCTGCATGGCTGATAAGAACTGCGGCATCCCATTGGGAGATGGGAGCCCAGAGGGAGGAGCCAAGCATTCCTACCTGGATAGAATCTGGAGATTCTGGAACACCAGCACAGCTTCTCCACTGCATTCCCCAGAGGAACAGCAGCTGCCTCTTCCCCTGGATCTTCAGAGGAAGAATACATCCTTCTCTACAGGATCCCTGCTCCAGCAGAACCAGCCCTGACACTGCAGGAGGGCTGAGCCACAATTCCAATGGGACTGCTGCCAGCATCCTGACCCACAGGGTGTCAGGTTGGGTTCTGACTCTGGCAGTGTTGGTTTGGTTTACTGCATTGTTTATTTTATCCTTTTATTTTCTTCCCTATTAAAGAACTGTTATTTCCTGCTCCCATATTTTTTGCCAGAGAGCCCCTTAATTTAAAATTTATAACAATTTAGAGGCAGAGCGTTTACATTTTCCATTTCAGGGGAGGCTCCTGCCTTCCTTAGCAGACACCTGTCTTTCCAAACCAAGACAGGGTGAGGGGTACAGTGCCAGTGTGGTTCTATAAAGAGCTGTGCAAGCTCCTGTCATCCTCCCATCAGCAAATTTGCTGCTGGTGAGCACTGGGTCAGTGATGAGTGTCAGTGCCATTCTGGATGTGGAGACACAAGGATGTGCAGCTGCTCTGGACAGACACAATCAATTTGATTTGGTTCTTTGGAGCAATAACTGACACCAGCCACTTCAGTCAGATCTGCAAGATCAAGAGCAAGGCATGACAAAAAGAGAGGCCAGATGATACAAGCACAGTTGTTTATAAACCTTTATCATTCGCCGTGAGCAATCAGCAAATCTTTGACTACAAACTGCTTCCGTGAAAGCTCAGCGTTATTAAAACAGGGGATTTATCTTCAGAGGGATTTTCCTGTGCTGGACTCGAGGGGAGAAATGAAAGATAAACATCACTGTGACAGGCAGAGTCCGGGGAGGGGAGCCTGGCCAGTGCAGCTGAATGGCTGCAGGCTTTTTGTCCCTGCTGGTGGGGAGCAGAGAGGAAGCTCTGCCTGGGCAGGCCCTGAACACAAGAAAATGCCACTTCTCAGGGGTGTTTTTGTCAGGCTGACAAATGCAGCCTTTTTTTCCCCCATGAACTGCAGCTGCAGGATGCTCTGTGGCTCCTGTACCCCCCTCCTGTCAGAGAGCTGCAAACTCCCAGCCCACAGTGGGGAGGTCAGGGCAGGTTGTGCATCCTTGGCCTGAGGTACAGAAATCTGTGTTTGCAATCTGTGTTTGCAGCTTCTGGGCAGAGCCACAGCCAGTGCATTCATATTGTTAAGAGATACATCTAGGCTTGGAAGCAGGACTGTTGCTTAGTCCTGTCAAGTGTTGCAGGAGAGTTCCTGTACTCAGAGCTACAGTTAGAAATAGAAATAGAAATATGTCTAAGTTTGTGAAAACGGGGCCAGGAGCAGGTGTGTGTGAGGTGTGGGACCTCAGAAAGAAAAGATGAGAGGTGGTGTTAGAGTAAGGAATTGGACCTGACAGGTTTTCATCACAGCCACCAATTAGGGGGTGGATTTTTCTGCTGAAGTGCAGAAAAGGAGCTGGGATTCCCGTGCCTCCCTCAGAGCAGAGAGGGTGGATGTGGGGGGACACAGCTGCCAACCAGCAGCTGTACCTGTCAGCCTCAGGGGAGATCTGACTGCTGAGAAAGGGCCCACATGGTACCCAAAAGAATGTGGATGGGAGACAGGTAAAAGAGCTTCTCTACTAGGGGTATAATCAGGCTTCTCTCTTCTCGTCTCTTGTTGGTGAGTTGTGGGCTGAAGCATCTTTCCCAAGTGGGAGAAATAGCAGAAATTAAATTGTTTTTTCACTTTTCTCTGTTCTCCTCACCCCTTCCTAACCTGCTCAGAAACATCTCCCCATTGGGAGCATGGAATTGAAGAAAGGTGGGAGAGAATCTGACAGACCTGCTGGGATTCAGGGTGGGCTTCCAGGACTTTTCTTACATGTTTTACCAAAACACTGAATGCAGGCACTGATTGTCGCCTCTTGATTCTCCCAATCTTATTGTTGCCAGTGGCTCTGGGGTTGTTCTCTGCACTGACACTGCGAATGAACTCTCCACTGCAGGGAAGGAATGCAGGAATATTTGCAGGGAATGCCTCGACAAAGGCAGGAATGATGCATTTGACTCCATGTTCTTAGAAGGCTAATTTATTACTTTATAATACTATATATTAATATGTTACATTAAAGAATACTATATGAAACTATACTAAAGAATACAGAAAGGATACTTACTAAAGATAATAATGATACTTAAAAAGATAGTAATGAAAACTCCTGACTTTTTCCAGAGTCCTGACACAGCTTGGTCCTGATTGGCCAAGAGTGAAAACAACTCCCAGCAGAATCCAATGAAACAATCACCTGTGGGTGAACAATCTCCAAACACATTCCACATGAGCACAACACAGGAGAAGCAAATGAGATAAAAATTGTTTTCCTTTTCTCTGAGGCTTTTCAGCTTCCCAGGAGAAAAGACCTGAGTGAAAGAATTTTTTCAGAGAATGTGAATGCCACAGAGTCTGCAGGAATATTCGTCTCCCAGGGATGTTTACTCATGTCTGGCAGTTGTGGTGGCACTTGAGTTGAAGGTGTCACCTCTGCTCAGTCCTTGAGGTGCCAGAGCTCTGCCAAGATCCAAACACATCTCCAGAACCTCACACATCAATTCTGCATTTGAAAGAAGCAAGGAGTGTGGCAGAGGCATTTCATGGTGAAGGAAAACACACCTCTTCCAATCCCTGTGATGGTGCTCAGAGAGGCAACTCCGTCTCTCCCAGAAAGATGCCAATGCAAAGGTCTGTCCAAGCTGCTTCATAGCAGGCTTGGAGAATGGCAGCAGCACATAAATTCTGCACTGGAACACCAGAAAACCTCAGAATTCTTGATTTAGACCAAAGTCCACCTTGAAAAGAGGATTTAGGCATTTTAATAATGTTACTCTGTCTTTGTTATGTGCTGTTTTCTGTTCCAAGAGAAGCTGTCTGCACTGCATTGTGTAGTAGGCTCTTGAAAGAATAACTAGTTGTGTAATTATTAGAATTATATTTGCATTCCCAGCTAGGCTGTGTATAACTAGTATGCTAATATATGCTAATTAAATACCAATTAATAATTTTAAAAAATGAGTTTTGACTCTATACAGCTATCACAGATGTAGTAAATACTCATTGCTTATGAAGAACAAATCAGGTGTGATTTAATATGCAGCCCTAGTCCTATATAAACACATTGTGCCAATTATTTGGCACAGATTTAATGTGCTTTTTATTCATATTGCACAGCCACTGCTGACTGAGTGACAATCACTGTAATGCACTTGACTGCTTTTATATTAGTTCACATTAATGCTTCCAGCCATTCACATTGGGATAAGCTGTGTTCCAACCATCAGAAAAGGCCCAAATTTAATAAGTTTTACCCTGTGAGGTAGAAGGGTTTCCTCATCCTTAATCCAGCCAGGCAATCCAGGTAGGCTGATGAAAAAATTTGTCTGTCTTTGTATAGTTTGAGGCTGTTTGGCTCTGGCAGGGCATCCTCCATCTCTTTATCCGCAGGCTTCAGGAACTCTGTAGAAGAGAATCAACATCCCCATCAAGCTGAGATGCCTTTGATTTAAGGAATATCCAGATTTTCTGCTGCCAGAGGGACACAGGATTTTGTGAACTCAGTCTCTGCTGTAAATTTAGAGCTATGCTATACACCTGGGGGGGATAAGCTCAAGCTAAATTAGCTGAACATGATGTTTGCTGCCTGCTGTGCCCTGGAATGAGCCAAGGGAAAGGGAAAGGCTGCCAGGGGAGAGCCAAGCAGGGCATTGAGACCAAGGAGTCCCTGGGCACCCAGGCTGGGAGAGCCTTGTGCAGCTGTGCCTGTGCTTGCTCAGGGCTGAGCACACTCAACCCTTCCCATGGAACCTGGGTTCTGCCTTGCAGGGGCTTTCCAGATTTTTGCCATGCTGGTAGTTTTTTATTTTTTGATGGTGTTTTGCCTTGGAAGTGATAAATCTCATAAAAACCCCCACCAAAACAGGGGGATTAAAGAGTTGCTTTGGGCAGGCAGGATCTGGGCAGGATGCCTGGATGTGCATCCCAGTTCCTGCTGGGCTCTGTCACATCAGCCCCCTCTGTCACACCCTCCAGGAGGCTTTTCCTGCCCTAGGCCAGGCCAGGACAAGGGGCTGAGGCTCCCACCTGGGAATGTCCCCAAATGACCCCACCTCTGTGTCCAGGAGCATCTGCAGGGCTCTGGGGGCTCCTCTGGTGTCCCCAGCCAGCTATGGGGACCAGGGCACCTGGGAGGAGAGCAGGAGGAATGGGGAGATAATGAACAACTGGAATGCAATCAGGAGTGGGGTACAAAGTCTGGGGTAGCATTAGTGCCAACCCAAACAATTCCTAAAAAAAGGTTTGTGGCTCCCAAGGCACGTTCACCTTCAGCAGAGAAAATCTGTTTTACACAAATTCTGTGGGCTCCTAGGTCATAGGTTTGGCATTGGCAGAATTAAGGCTTTGCTGCAGCCTTTGTTGTGTGGATGAACATTTCTTCAGTAATTCTTTCATGTAGTTCAAGTAGTTTCTGAGCTCTGATGTATTTACTGTTGCTAGAAATCTCTCCCAACACCAAAGACCGCAGAACTCAGTGAAACTTATGAAGAATACATACTTTTTTGTTTTGTTTTGTTTTTAATTTTTTTTTTTTTTAATTTGCTACCTTTAAAAGCACCTGTAACTTCTTTTGGTAACTTATTGCATCACTTATGGGTTCCAGCATCAAGATAGTTGGAATTTTCCTTCCTGCTCTCCTTCTTAGTGTGTTCCTCCTGACTTTTAGGAATCAGCCTCACTGATTTTTACCTTTAACTTCTGGAGCTGGTGACACCTTAAACAGATTATATCAGCTCATTTCATTTCATTTAGAAACCAATCAACCCAAATTATCTTCAGTGTCATGTAATGAAACTGAGTTCAAGCATTTTCTCAAAAGTGTTTTCCTGAGGCACTTCAGTGAGCTCAAGCTGTGCTGCATTTACAGGACAATTTAGGTCTGGAGCTTACTTGAGACTTCATCAGCAAGGTAAGAGAGCATTAGTAATTTTTCTAATTTTTCAAGTCGAGATATTTGTTTGGCAGAATGGCTCTGTGCTTCCTTCAAAGTCACTGCATCTCTTTTTTTCCTTTTTTTATTTCTTAATAACTAGATGTAGGAAAGGTGGATATTCAGTTTGGTGCAATTTGCTCTCTTGATCATGTTGTTTCTCAATGGAGAAATATAAATTAACTGTTCCTAAGAGCAAGATATTTCGTGTATTATATATTTTTCCTGTATTTTTTCTGTACATTGACAAGAAAAACATGTCATTTTACTAAAAGCTCAATTCATACAGTTCTGGACAAAACCCAGTCTGGGTGGTCGAATCAGGAGCAGGAACAGGTGTGCTCTTCACCTGAGAAATGCACGTGTAAAAATGATGGGGATGTTAAAATCACTGACTGCAGCAGGTGCCAAACATAATTCTGCATCCTCAGAGATTTTTTGTTTCAGAGAGCTTCATCTGGCTGTCTGCACTCTGCCAGGCTCAAAAAAGGACTGGTGAGAATGTCAGAAATTGATATTTAGAGGTGTTGTAAATAGATACTTACAGGGAGGTGTGTCCTGAGAGCAGCAGTGGGTGAGGCAAGGCCAAACCTGGCACAAATCAATCCGTGCTGGTCGCTTCACTTCTCTGTGTGCATTTTTTGGGGGGAATTGATGTGGAGCCTTTACCCTTTGAATCCCTTGCTGGTTTGTGAGCCCAGCTGGCTGAGCTGAGCCAAGTCCTGTCCCAGGAGGGCAGTGAACATCAAACCAGTCCCCAGACAACAGCAAAGTCAAAGCTAATGGAGCTGGTCTGGGATAGAGCTCAGCACAGAAAACAATGCTGAAGCAAATTTCTGAGTCTGGGGAATGTAATTATGCTGCTTCTTTTCAGAAGATAAATGGATGATGTTAAGTGTCATCACAGGCTTCTCTCATTAGGCTAAATTCACTCAGGAGTGCTTTTGTATTCAGAAGAACATTATGTGGACTAGAAAGTGCTCAGCCACAAAGCAAGCTATAAAAAGGTTAATGATTTTAAGCCAAAGTTACATATAAGCAGTGATAATGTTACAGCTTGTGTTATTCCATTTTTCTGAGGCAGTGCACATCTGTTTCTTTGATTTCAACACAGGTTTTGGTCTCTGGAAGAGCTCTGAGTCTGGGAGCACGGTACTTGATTGGGCTTTTGTCTTGGGCATTTCAAAGGCCTGCAGCCTCGTACCAAGATTGAGGCATTTAAGAATTTACCTCCTTATTAAGGAAAAAGTTAATTCCATAAAGGGAATTAATGGGTACTTCTCAAACATTAAAAAAAACCCCAAACAATCCTGATTCTGCCCTTTGCAGAAATCTGGGTTCAAAACACCTCCCACTGCTTTTTCGGTTGCTGTGTCTCAATAAAGATGATGACAACTTGGACAAGAGGCAAACCTACTCCTAAAATCAGATATTAGGAAGAAATTCTTCCTTGACACAGGTTCCCAGAGCAGCTGTGGCTGCCCCTGGGTCCCTGAAATGTCCAAAGCCAGGTTGGAAGGGCTTGGAGCAGCCTGGGACAGTGGAAGGTGTGGGACAAGCTGGGTTTTAAGGTTCCTTCTAATCCAAGCCATTCTGTGATCCTGTGATAAGGAGAAGAGTTGGTTGTTACAGCCTCCAGGCCTGATGGGCTGAGAGAAAGGAAAAAATGAGAGAAAACTGCATTAATTCTGTCCAGCAGCCTCACTCGTAGGGATTTTTATCACGTGCAGTTCATATTGAGGGAAGAAGAGAGACTCAGCTGTCCCACCTGTAAATAAACCCAAGTTTGAGCAGGACGTTGTCTTGGTTTGGAAAGACAGGTGTCTGCTAAGGAGGGCAGGAGCCTCCCCTGAAATGGAAAATGTAAACCCTCCCCACCCCTCCCAATTGCTATAAATTTTAAATTAAGGGGCTCTCAGGCAAAAATATGGGAGCAGAAAATAACAGTTCTTTAACAGGGAAAGGAAAAAAATAAAAGGATAAAATAAACAGTGCAGTACACAGGAACAACACTGCCAGAGTCAGAACCCAGCCTGACACCCTGTGGGTCAGGGTGTTGGCAGCAGTCCCATTGGAATTGTGGCTCAGCCCTCCTGCAGTGTCAGGGGTGGCTCTGCTGGAGCAGGGATCCTGTAGAGAAGGATGTATTCTTCCTCTGAAGATCCAGTGGAAGAGGCAGCTGCTGTTCCTCTGGGGAATGCAGTGGAGAAGCTGTGCTGGTGTTCCAGAATCTCCAGATTCTATCCAGGTAGGAATGCTTGGCTCCTCCCTCTGGGCTCCCATCTCCCAATGAGATGCTGTAGTTCTTATCAGCCATGCAGGGACATTCAATAGCTGTTATCAGCAGATGTCCCCTCCCGAGGGAGGAGTGATTGTGGTCACTCAAAGAGAGAGATAAGGCAAACTGCCCACTTGACAAAGGTAATCTGCCATACAGATGGTAATGGAAAACCTCTTGCATTGCAATTTTCAACAGACATCAGCCTCCACTTGTGGCTCCTGTCACTCCACAGGACACGAGTCCTGTGGGGATGAGTTATTTCAGGAGAGCTGCTCCCACCAGCAGGACCCTGCTGCTCCTTAGGGCTCCTGAGGTGGAGCTGGGTGATGGCTGGGCAGGAGCAGGGCTGGGGCTGCTCTGGGGCTCCTTCTGGAGCAAGGAGGAAGAGTTTGCCCAGAACGAATTGGACACAGTGGAACAAAGTGTTCCCCAGAAATGTGTTCCACAGCCAGGACAGCAGCAGCCTTCCTGCCAACTGAGGGGCCTGCTGCAGGAACACTTTGGCAAGGGGATGGAATTATGGCCAAATCTGTGCTGAGCAGCCTGCTGGTGGGTGGCTGGATTGTGCAATGCTGCTGATACTCAAAATCCATTATCTGCTGCAAAGAATCTCTGAATGAAATGAATTGATAGAGCAGATAGATCTTTATTTTGTTTTTTTCTTTTCTCCCCATCCACTCCCTCCTAAAAGCTGTGCATTCAAACACCTCCATTCAAATTATTTGAAGATGAGAAGACCAGGAGGACAGGGCCTGTAATGAAACCTTCATCAAGAACCTGAGATCAGGGATAGAAAATGAGCTCTTGTCAGAAATTCTTGGATTTGTTGAGACTTAGTCCTGGAAGGGATAAGCCAGAAAGCAGGCCTGAGAAAAAGAGTTAAAATATTATATCCTTTCCCTTCAGCATGCACTTTTGTGAGTGCAGTCATTTCTGGGAGAGGTATCAAGAGTTCCAGCTGCTCTCAGCACTGCCAGGTGGGATGACTGAATGGCAGAATCATCATCCTGTTGAAATTGATGTGGTTTTGCCCTGGAAAAGGTGACCATAGCTCAAGGGTTGTGCTCAGCTGCATCTATTGACTTGATGTGTACAAACAAGAATTGTGCTTGATTGCCTGGCTGGCAAATTAAGGAAATATGGCTGATTTTCTCTCACTGGGAGGAATTTTGGCCTCACAAGGTTGAAGTTTAATATGAGTTAAGGTGTATTTAAGAACACATCTGTCTTGTTCTTGCTGTAGGAAGAAGGGAGGGCTGAGCTTGGGCTGCAGATGCCACAAAGGCATCAGAGCTGAAAGGGAAATGTTGCTGCTGCTTGTACCTCCCTCTCTGGCTGACTGAGCCAGCACATTGTGGAGCTGAGGTGATGAACAGCAGCAGCTCGTGGAGATGTTCTGTGTTCTGGTGCTTTTCAAGGTGCTCATAGCTGGAAGCAGAGTTTTCCCTTCAAGAATCTCAGCAATGCAGTCCAGAGTGGAGCCACAGCCTCATTAAGCAAGGATAGGGATGATATCCAGCAAAAATGAACCCTCAGAGAACAGGGAAGGAGAAATTGCAGCCCAGGCCTGCATGGTGCCTGTGCTGCTGCTCCTGGGCACTGAGGAGTCCGTGTGGAGCTGAGGTGGTGCCAGTGCACTCAGTGCCCTGAATTTCCATTTTGGGGTTTGAAACCACCTTGAACTTATACTGCCAGCTGGGGAGAAGGGTGTTTGCAGCTGGGGGATGTGTGTGATGCCCTTGGGACAGCCTGTGGTCACAACTTTTGATGTGGAGCTGTCCTGGACTAACACAAACCCCTTTTGGCTCAGACCTTTGCTGTCCTGTTTCCTCCTGGCGGCTGCTGCCAGTGCAGGGGAGCCTTCCCAGGGTTGTGTTTGTGTGACATGAATACCAACCTTGGCAAGGTTCCCCTTCAGGGCTTGGGGAACAGCTCCCTGCACAGTGCAGGTCTGCCCTGATCTGTGTCCCACCCCAGGGTGACCGTGGGGGCAGAGCCGGTGGGACCTTCCAGAAGATGTGAATGGTTCTGAAGCTGATTTGGTGGTTAGGAAATGGTTCTGAAGCTGATATGGTGGCAGGAAATGGTTCTGAAGCTGATTTGGTGGTTAAGGAATGGTTCTGAAGCTGATTTTGTGGTAGGCAATGGTTCTGAAGATGATTTGGTGGTTAGGAAATGGTTCTGAAGCTGATGTGATGGTAGGAAATAGTTCTGAAGGTGATGTAGTTGTAGGAAATTGTTCTGAAGCTGATTTGGTAGTTAGGAAATGCTTCTGAAACTGATTTGGTGGCAGGGAATGGTTCTGAAGCTGATGTGATGGTAGGAAATAGTTCTGAAGCTGATATGGTTGTTAGGAAATGGTTTTGAAGATGATGTGGTGCCAGACAATGGTTCTGAAGCTGATATGGTGATTAGAAGCTATTTGGTGGTTAGGGAATGATTCTGAAGCTGATTTAGAGGCAGGAAATGGTTCTGAAGCTGGTGTGGTGGCAGCACATGAAATGCCACTTGCTTGCCCAGTGCTGTGCCCGTTGCATTTTCAAACAGCAGAGCAGGTGAATAAACCAACCCAGTGCAGCTGATTATGGAATAATTGTTCAATATAGGTCAAAAAGCATTGCCTTCAGAAAAGTGGTGCTCCTCAGGCACCACTGCTGGTCTCTGGCAGCCTTAACTGAGGAAGGGAGTGGCTCTAATTGCTCTGCAGACAGGTGTTCAATGAAATGGATTTTAACTTTTCGAAATCAATTGGTAGAATCAACCTACAGTCAAGTCTTTTACTGATTAAATATCACTTCAGCCTCCTTTGAGGACAAAATATTTACCTCTTTAACTGCTCAAACTCTTAAGGAGAGACCTCCAGGGGACAGCAGGGAGGGGGAAGAACATCTTAATTTTCTTGGTGTTTGAAGAGGTAATCCTATCCTACCTCCTTTGCTCCTGGCTCTCCAGAGTATATTCTGATTAAAAAGCTCAGCCTTCCAGACCCTTCCAGATTTGTACAGATCATTAGGAAGAACATGAACTGATGCTTTTTTTATGCTTTGTGGGCTGCTGGAGTGATGTTTGCAAGCAGCTGTGGGCACAGAGGAGTTCGTGGCAGTGGGAGAAGTGCTGCCTTGTGATACATGAACACGAGTATTCTCATTCTTTATTTTGCAGAAAACAAAGCTTAGAGAAAACAGGTTTTTCTCCAGGGTCATGTCACCAAAGGCCAGACTAGAGCCTGTCTTTGCCTTGCCCTTCCTGCCTCTCTGTGCAATTTCTGTCACCACAATGAAGGACTGCCAGGTGCTGTGTGATGCACAGAACCAGGACCTAAGACCTCTTTTGCACAAGTCTCGTTTCCATCCTGAAATGCAAAAGCAAGGAAAGCTTCCTACCAGCACCAATAGGGAAAAATCTGTTTTAGCAGAGCAGAAAGCTTTCCTGAGGGGCTGGCTACAAACTTCCAGCTTCTGGGTGGTGCAAAAAGCTTCGTGCAAACCCATTTGTAGTTGCATGAAGTATGTAGTTGCAGCATGTAGTTGCTGCTGTAGTTGCAGCCCATAAGGATTCTGCCAAAACTGAAGGCAGATTCCAAGCCAGATGTTCTACCTGTCGTTTATTGTAAAAAGAGAGCAATAAAATGCAATTGGTAACATCACCCTTTGGGATTTTACCTTTTAAAACAAAGAGCTTCACTCAGGGTTATCACCTTGTTCTTGAAAGCAGAGAATCTGAACAATTTATTTAATTGAAATGTAAATTTCTGCCACTTCACGTGTTGGTAGACAAGTTGTGGGCTTGGAACAGGGCCTGTGTTTGCAGCAGCAGGAAATTAAAATTGCCAACTACAGGCTGATACTCTGTGCTGGTGACTCAAACTGTGGTGACAATTGAAGCTGTGTTTCAGAAGCAAAATATTAGCACTGATTGTGACTTTCCCTGTCAGCAAAGGAGTGTGGCAGTTGCTGAGAAATGTGATCCTAATGGAGGTGATAGGTTCTTGGGATTTTTTTTGAGAAACACAGTGTTATTTTTTGTGGATAGAAGGCCATGATAATTAATTTGAAGGTCTGCAGAGAGCTCTCCACTATTGTTGCACACAGACAGAAGAGCTGGTACCCAACCTGGTCACCACCATTGATGCAGCTGAGAATGTCCTGATCTTTCCATGGGAATTCCACTAAGGAATTAGTCGGGACAAAATAATTTTCATCTGGTGAGACTTCTTTATCACTACCAAGGAGTGATGATATTGAGACCAGTATTTCAAAAGAAAACTCTCCTTAGGGAAATTTAAAGAAAAAATATTTTAATCTGCTATATTTTAATCTGCTGCCCATCCAGGAGAACCAGAAGAAGCTGACTAAGTCTGAAAGTTTGTATTATTGGACAATCCAAATTTAAAGGGGAATTTTCACAAGAAAAATGTGCAGCAGTGACATTTAAAATCATCAGAAATTGAAAGCAAATCCTGAGGATTGTCAGCAATATCTAATGGTGAGAGCCAGCTGTTTGCCTTTGGTAATCTTTACATTGTAATAAATATTAATATACATCAAATATTAGTGAGTGTCCATGCTGTGTTTTCATGGGATACCATCAGACCTCTGTCTGGCCAGAGAGAGGAATTATAAACACAAAAGGAAATGAGCACATTTGTAGCTGAAATTCTGCTCTTCTGAGTGCTTTGAGGTATGTGTACAGAGCCCATGGAGTTTGCACTGAGCAGGAACCAAATTTGCTTTAAATTCAGCTCCTTTTCTCTCCTCCTCTGGTTTTGGACAAGTGTTTTGGGAGCAAAACCTCTTTTAAAAAGGAATCCTTCCTGGCAGGATGTTGCAGGGAAGGCAGCAGGAGTTACCTGGCTCAGCACTTGGCTCCTGCATTAAATTCACCCCAGAGCTGGAGGGGAAATGCTCCATCCCTTTGTGCAGAAACCCCAGATCCTCTGAGTGCTGTTGTGCTGCTTTCCTCCTGCAAAACTTCAAAACTTCATTTTAGGCTCTGGGTGAAGACCAAGGAGCCTGGTTTAGGGTAGGATAGAGCCAAGCAGGAGCACTGAGATGTGGGAATGCACCTGTAAAGTGCCTTGAACTTTGCAAATTCCTCATCCAAGACAACATCTTTTTTTCTTTTATTCTTTTTTTTTTTTAATTTTTTTCTTTTTTTTCAGCAAGTCGTGATTCCCCTTAACTCCCCCTGTTGCTACTGACACAGATGCATATCCTGGTTGCTGTATAAATGTTCATTTAATCATAATGAGGCAGCAAACTCCCACATTTCCCTGGTGCCTGAGCTGCTTTCAATGTAATTTTTAGTATAAAAATATCTACTAGAGGGTATGGAGATGTATCAACAATTTTTGTGGGTTTTTTTTTGTTCTTTTAAGTTTGCAGATGATCCAGCACAGCCTGTATTTTATTGTTGCTGACAGTTCCACTATGACTAAATGCAAACTTAAATTTACAGCTGGAATGAAGGGATGAGGGATGGAAGGGAAAGATTTTCCAGTGAGAAGTGTTGCGAAATAGAAAATTGTGTGTTCTGGAAGGAGCTCAGAGAAAATTGTGTGTTCTGGAAGGAGCATCTGCTGCCAGAGGAAATTCTTTTATAATTTCTTCTTTATTTATTGTAAACTTTTTTCTTTTTTATGAACATTGTGCCTTCCTGCAGGCATGCAGGCTTGTGAGATGGGGCATTCTCAGGTGCTGCTTTTTTAGTATAAAAATTTAATATTATTATAAAATTCTATATTATTATTATAAAACCAATATAATATATTATATATTATATATTATATATTATATATTATATATTATATATTATATATTATATATTATATATTATATATTATATATATTTGTATAGGTGCTGCATTTGTATTATAAAAACAATTTTATATTATTATAAAATTCTATATAATTATTACTATAAACCCAATATCATGTATTTGTATTTTATATATTATATAGTATTATATATTATATATAATATTATATATTTGTATAGGTGCTGCATTTGTATTATAAAAACAATTTTATATTATTATAAAATTCTATATTACTATTATTATAAAATCAATATTATATATTTGTATTTTATATATTATATAATATTATATAGATTGTATAATATTATATATTTGTATTATAAAAACCATTTGAGTATTCTCTTATTGCCTTTGCAAAACACCCTCTGGTCATAAGAAAATGTGAATTTTATTCTAAACAGGACAGAAGTGATTAGTGAAGTTTATATTGGTGCTGGCTCACAAGCACGGAGCTCCATTTACTCATCTTTTGAAGTCCAGTGACATTTCTGTGGTCTTCAGTGGAAAAATTGGGAAATTGGAATATTGTGGGGACGTCAATACATCTTTTATTTCCTAATTGAGCTCTTAATCAAAGAAAAATGAGGATGTTTCAATTCACTTCTCACTCTCTCAGCAAACAAGGATGCTAACTGCCAGAAAAACATTGTAATGATTGTGTTGTGTGGGCCCTCTTAAAAGAGGCAAGTGCTTTAAATGGAATTATGGTAATGATGTGATCATTGTCTGGGCTGGCTTAATGAGTTTAGCTGCTGCTGCAATATTAAATGCTTTGCACTTAAGAAAAACACCTCCTGTTCCACTCCAAAAAGATCAGAAAAAGCTGCTGGAGCTTTTGCTGCGGTGCTGGATACATCACATGGGGCTCTACACCCTGCCAAAATAACTGCTCAAGTCTGGACACTCTGCTCCTCCGTGGCTTTGGCAGATCTGGTGCTCCAGCATCAGCACAGGAATGGGCTCTGGGAGGATTTAAATGGATTAATAAATGATGGGAATGCTTGACATGGCAGAGAGGGGAGGAAGTGCCTGGAGAGTGCTTAGTGTGTGTAAAAAGTATATGTATATACAACTAAATATATAATAATATTTTATTATATATAACAATACAATAATATGATAATATATAATTTATATAATAATAATATAATAAATAAATAAAATTAGAAATAAATATGTATATGTAAAAAGTGAGATAAGGAAAAGAGGTTTCAGCGTGACATGGCAGAGAGGGGAGGAAGTGTCTGGAGAGTGCTTCATGTGTATGTAAAAAGTATATTTATATGTAAATATGTACATGTAAATAAATATGTAAATAAAAAAATATTATTATATATAACAATATAATAATATTATGATAATATATAGTTGAGATAATAATATAATATAAGAAATAAAAATAGAAATAAATATGTATATGTAAAAAGTTAAATAAGGAAAAGGGGTTTCAGCTTGACATGGCAGAGAGGGGGAGGAAGTGCCTGGAGAGTGCTTCATGTGTGTGTAAAAAGTATATGTATATGTAAATAAATATATAATAATATATTATTATATATAATAACATAATAATATAGAATTTATATAAAAATAAAAATTTACAAATTTATAATAATGAAATAATAATAATTTAATAATAATCAGCAATATAAATTTTATAATAAATAAATAAATATAAAATTTCAAAATTTTATTTCTTTACATTATTTAAATGAAATCTGTAACCATAAGTTCTGGCACATGAGGTTTATTGATATGCTCAAGTATTTTTTTTCCTTATCCTAAGGTATATACTTAGTGTGGCAGGAGGCAAAGGAAATACATCCCCATTAGTTATGTGGAGCAAATGTTCTGCTTTTTTCATTTAGTCAATTAAGACTCTGTTTGTAAGTACAAAATGTTTGTTCTAGACAAACTGATATATGGACTTGAGCTGGGGCTGCATTTTGCAGGAACAAACAGTCCCATGGAATGTGTGCTCTCTGTTTGGAGCTGGGAGAAATGTCAAATGCAAGTGGATTTTGTAAAACCTCTCTGTGTGAATATTAATGATGGTGGCTGGTTGTTTTCATGATAAACTCTTTCAGCTATTAAATTGCTGGAAAGAAATCCAGCACTTCTACAAGGACGCCTGGATGAGTCATGTTCATTTATTAGAAAGGTAATTTTGGTTGGTTTCTGACTCTAAAAAAAATAAATAAAAACACCCTGCACAATTTCATTGTGGTTTTCATTTAAAAACACACACATACTGTTATTTTTAACATAACGAGATGGCTTTAATTTAAAGTTTCTGGAGAAGGGAAACCTTAATCCATCCCACTCCTACTAATTTGATGCCAGTGCCAGGAAGAGCAAACCTGGAGAGAGCTTGCAGAGAAAACCTGAAGAGCAGCAGGAAGGAATTCAGAGGATGGGTAAGGTTGGAAGGGACCACTGATGTTGGGAAGGATGAAAGTTTGACAAGAAAGTCTCACAGATATGTGTGTGCTTAGCAGAAAGATTTTTGGATGTAGAATCTGAAGAAAGAATAGAGATGGAAGCAAGATTTGATGTAGAAGAAAAGAATTGCTGAGCCAGTCTCACTGGATAACCAAGGAGGCAAAGGGTGTGTGAGTTAGAAGGGGTTTTTTTATGGCTTAGAGCAAAGGATAAACCCAACCCAAAGAAGAAGATGTTTGTACCAAGCAGAAAGAGAGCACAGGCAAACAAGGCAGCAAAGCTGTAAGTAGAAAAAAGGTCTCAGAATTTTCCACTGCAAGAAAACTGAAAAACAGCTTCTAGCTTAAACTGTAATGTGCTAACTTTTAGTGATTGGAGAATGGTAAAATGAATATGGTAATTATAGTAGTTATGATAGGCTATAGATAAAAGTTAAGGTATAGATTTGTTCTGCTGTATTAAGATGCTCAGCAAAGAAAAGTCTGTAATGCATTGTAACCAAAACCAAAGGGTCTCCAGGCCTGCCTGCAGCTGGTATGAATGAAACAATCTTTTCCAAAGGAAAAAAATGTGATTTTTGGAGTCACAAAGGGTCAATTCCTGGCAGTTTCCAGCTGGAGTAAATCCTGGTGAGTAAATCCTTGTGTAACACAGGAGGCCAAGGCAGATGAGCACAGCAGCCTCTCCTCCCTTCTAATAGTGAGGGCAGAGGCAATTTTGTGCCTGTTCTGTGACATTTACAAACCCTGACACTGCTTTTATCTGCTGCTGATCTTGCCTGGAGGGAATTCAAGGGTGAGGTGGCCTGGCTTGAGCGAGACCAATTTGTTTTGGTTTTGGATGAATACCAAATCCATTTTCATGGTGACATTTAGCCCTTGGAGATGCTTCCCCAAGTGACTGATGTGGGTTTGCAAACAGAGCTGGGCTTTGCTGAGCCTGGCCCTGGTCCCCTGAGGGCAGGGGGGTGTGAGGCAGAGCAGGGGCCCCTTGCTCAGCCCTGGCTGGGTGATGCTCAAGAGAAAAGCTCTAGATATCTGTTATTTTGTCTCTGGTTTTCTGTGGTTGAAATGGCTCCTGAGGTATTAGAAAGTCTTTTCTTTCCAAGCCCTGCGCTCGAAGAAGAAGTTGAAATTCATCAGTTATGCTTTTCAAAGTTGTTTATTTTCTCTTATCTGTTCCCTTCTTTCTCTGACTTGCTGAGATCTGTCCAGCAGGTCAGGTTGTGGCACAGTCCCTGCCCTTGGGGTGGTGTTGGCTTTTTATACTAAGAACTATGTGTACTTTATTTACAATAATTTTCCAATACCTATCACCTATGTTAGACAGTCTGTCTCTACTCTAAACCAATGCAGAAGTGCCACCATCACAGCAGAAGATGGAGGACAAGAACTAGAAGTAGAAGTAGAAGGAGAGAAGGAGGAGAAGAAGGAGAAGGAGAAGGAGAAGAAGGAGATGAAGAAGGAGAAGAAGGAAAGAAGGAGGAGAAGAAGGACAGGACATGCCCAGATTCTTCCATCTTGCCTCTTGAACGCCCATTCTAAATCCCCAAAATTCAACTTTTCCACCCTGTGGTAAATTCTCTATCATTCTACTCAAACTCTTGTGGCTTGTAACTCTTCACACAAAGTTGGTGATTGTTTCCATGGGTTAAAATCAAAAGCAGAGGTGGTTTTGACCCCATGCCAAAGTCTCTGAGCCCCCTGCCAGGGTCTCAAATCACCCAGGGCAGCCAGAGCAATGTCCTGGGTTCTGATAATTTTGGTGTTATCTCTGTAGAGCATGAGAGCTGTGGGATGTAGAGAAAAGTGGCTGGAGAGAGGTCAAAGACTGAGCCATTGCAGGGATAAAATACCCTAAATGTTCAATCCAACTGTGGTTCTTGGCCAGGTTTGCAGCTACAGAAGCCCTTATTACATAATCCACTTTTACCAGGGTACATTTCATAACCAAAACATCATTTGAAAGCACATTGTTTCCGAACGCAGCCCATCCTAAGAACAAAAAGACTTTGTGAGCTGTTTTTGGGAGACACCCTGGAGCCAGCAGCCAGGAGCAGCCTGCCCAGGAGGAGCTGCAGGTTCTGCCTTGTGCTTTCTGCTTGTCTGGATCCCTGAAATGACAGAGCTGGGGAGGGCACATCCCGTGGTTTGCCCTCTGGCAGGTGCTGGGTTTGTTTCCTGCTGTTGTTTCCAGCCCTTATTTAACAAAAGAAGCTTCATACAGATGACAAAGCAGTGAACAGGAGCATGACACTTGATTTCTTTTTAATTTGGACAGGGTGATGAAGCCACATGCCAACACAGCAGGAAATTAGATTTTGATTTTTAAAAAAAAAAAAGAAATGCAATGGCGTTATGCTAAAATCCCAGGAAATCTTGGAG
This sequence comes from Ammospiza nelsoni, assembly GCF_027579445.1. Taxonomy (NCBI): domain Eukaryota; kingdom Metazoa; phylum Chordata; class Aves; order Passeriformes; family Passerellidae; genus Ammospiza; species Ammospiza nelsoni. The sequence continues at coordinate 6,173,735 of NC_080651.1, forward strand.
GGGGGAGTGTAAATACTGATGCCCCAAAGCCTGGAAGTCTATGAGGCATTAAAGCAGTGCCTGGAGCTCTTTGGTGCCCTGTAAACTGTTCTGTTACATAAGCATGTCTTCTTATGGCTTAACTCGTGGATATAAAATCCCCCCAGGCTGATAACAGGAGATGCCTCAGCCTAGAAAATCTGTTACTTATTTACTTCACAGGTTTGGAGGGGTGAGGAAGCTTAGCTGTATTTAAATTTTTCTGGGCTCAGTGCTTGCTCAACAGCAGAAGTTGTTGGTTTAGTCATAAAGCTGCATCCAGTGTTGGTTTCCCACTGAGCTTTAACTCAAATAATATTTGTAGCCTCGAATTCCTGCAATTCCACAAAGGATTTTTCTGCAAATTGTAAAAAAAAAAATTGGCATAAAGCTTGTGTGATAGAGGAAGGGTGTCCAGGAATGCTCAGACATCTCTGGTTAATTCATGGGGATGCTGCCAGGGTTTTGAGGAAGGTTTGTGGCTGAATTGGGGTCAGCCTGGAGCACATCTCCAGCACCCAGATGTCCTCCCAGCCCCAGTGAAATAATCCCCCAGGCAGCTGCTGCAGCTGCAGCCATGTGTGTGAGCAGCTTTTCCCTTCAGTGGGGTTAAACAGCCCAAACAACAAGGAAAGAGCAAAGTGATTCTTCATGGAGCTTGCTCTGTGTCTCCAGGTGTGAAAGCAGCCTTGGACAGGTCAGAAAATGTCCTGAAATCATCTTTATTTCCAGCCACTTCACATATTCTGGCACCCTCTGTGCTGCTGGTGTTGGAGCAACTGGAGCTCAATGATGCCCAGGATTATTATTAACTTATTAATTATAATGTTTCACCATTGTGAAATGCTTTATTTCCTACAGTTAAAAAGCCAGGAATAAATTATTTTTATTATCCTGCTACACAATTTCTCTTTCTTACCTCTGCAGCACCTGTAGATCCTATTTTGATGATCTCTATTTTCTACATCTCCTTTATTTTTATTCAGATGGTATCAAAATCCCAAGGTCCAGTTTTCAAGAATCCAGAAGGGAGAGGATTGAATTGATATATTCTCAGGGCATGAACGTGGCCTTTGAAAGATGCTGCTGGAAAGGAGGGAATTTCCCCCCACACCCTGGTTTATGGAGTGCCTGGACTTTGGATAAAAGCTCTGCTGTGCATCAGGGCTGGTGGGGGAAGAGATCAGGATATTTAGAATTCCTGCTTCTCTTGTTCTGGAAGTTTTTGAGGTTCATTGTGGAATACCTGCACTAGAGCCAGGCATTTGTTGGGTTACCCAAGCTGAGCAAGACCTGGAGGAAGTTTAATCTCTGGCTGACCTTCAATTGCTTCCCAACACCCCCCCAGGCCTGAGTAAGTGAATAATTTCCCCAGCAACATACAAATGGAGTTGCCATTAATATTAACAACAGCTATTATTTGTGAAATAGACTTCTTGGTTAACTGGGTGTTTATTGAAGGTTTGAATAAAGTCAGGGTGTGATCACTGTTATGGAGCAGCTGCAGGCTTGAGGATGGGGAAGCAAGGAATAATGAGTTGGCAGGTGGCCTGTAATTACCTGCTTAGGATGCTCTTGGTGTGAAATGAAATGCTCAGCATTGCCCTGTGGATGAAGTGACCTTCCTGGCTGCTGTGTGCTGTGTCTCTGGGGCAGGGGCTCTGTGCTCTGCATCCCAACCCTGGATCTTTGTCACCAGCTGAGTTCCTGACTGGTGTCAGTCCTGCAGGAGTCTTACAAGGGGACCTGATCTTTCTGGGCAAAAGTCACATTTTGGGTCAGTTTGTTGGCTTTCTGAGCTGATTAACCTGGCAGGGATTTATGTTAATGTGTCAGGGCTTTGCAAGACTGAGTTATCTTTTTATTTTTGTCAGCTGGACTCCTTTGGAATTGTAATTTAAATATCAGTTTAATAATAAGAAATTTCTTTTTTTGCTTTCTCATTGAATCTGATTAAAGTTTCATGGGAGATAAAATCTTCAGTTTCTCTCATGCTTCTTTCTGCCGGAGCATTTTAATTCACCCTTCCATCATTGGAATGGTAAACAGGGATGAAGGGCATGGCTTAAGGATGTTATTTTCTGGGCTGCTATTCATCTCAAAGAGCTGGAGCTAATTATGAAATGCCTTTTAGCACTAGGAAGGCCCAGTGCAATTTGCTCATCAGTGCTGAACTGTGCTTGTTTATTCTGCCTGTGCGCAACCCACATGAGACTTCTTCAACCTCAACCTTGGATGCTCCAAAAATTCTGTCCTTCAGTGTGTTTGGGTGTCCTGGGGCTCTCACCATGGGCTGGCTGGCACAGGGGGTGGCACAGGGGCTGTCCCTGCCTGGTGACCTCCAGCACAGGAGCCCCTGTGCCAGCCCAGTTCCCCTCCAAATTACACGGATTTCTGAGCTGATGATGGGAAAGCTGCTTAAATTATGGCTTTCTCTAATGGTTTTCAGTTCCTTTTACAAAATACTCTCTCTGTTTGATATTCTGGTGTCTATTGGCTGATGTTCCTGCAGGAATGGGCATTCCCAAATCCTCCCAGCAGCTGGGTGGGACCTGTGTCACCGTCATATTTTCTGGAAAAAAATCCCTTTGCCCAGGGTTTCTCTCCTGGGAAGATGAGAAGCCTCAGAGAAAAAGGAAACAATAATTATCCCATTTGCTTCTCCTGTGTTTTGCTGCTTTGGAATGGGTTTGGAGATTGTTTACTAACAGGTGATTGTTTCATTGCTTTCTGCTGTGAATTGTTTTTACTTAATGGGCAATTGGGGCCAAGCTGTGTCAGACTCTGGAAAGAGAGTCACAAGTTTCCATTATTATCTTTCTAGCCTTCTGTCTGTATCCTTTCTGGATCCTTTAGTATATTTTAGTATAGCATTCTTTAATATAATCATAATCATATATAGATCATAAAATAATAAATTAGCCTTCTAAGAACATGGAGTCAGATTCATCATTCCCCTCCCTCCTTAGGGGTTCCAGAAAATGCAACAACCCTGAGCACACCTGTGGGCACTGCAGAGATGTGGGCATGGCCAGGGATGCTTTCAGGGAGCCTAAATGTGCTCAGTGGGTGCAGTTCTGAGCAGAAAACATTGAGAACCAGGGGGCAGATCTTATTATAAAGTTAATATCCTACTGCATGTAAACATGCTGGGAGCCAAACCTGAATTCTTGCATTTCCTGTCTTTTAAATGCTCGACTTGGCAGCTGTAATAATGTTTAATAATACGGTATATTTTGGTGATGCTCTCACTGGGTTGATGGAAAACACAGTTAAGCCACAATGGTAAGGAAAAACAGAACCCTGGGTAAGATTGTAATGAATTCTCTTTGCAAATAAGTAGAGTGAAAATAATTTTTCTTTCTGGTGTGTTACTGTTGAACTCTAAAGGGAAACGAGCAATCTTGAATGAACAAAATTATTATTGTTAGAAGGAGTAAAATACATGGTTTGATATTCTGTCAATGTATGAATGCACTTCAAATTATGTGTGCTTTACATTGCAAAATAATTGAAAAGAATAATTCCTGCTTTTTGTGCGTTTGCCTAAGATATAGCCCAGATATATTGAAAAAAAAAAGGTGTCAAACTGTTTCCTGAAAAATAATAAGCTCAGCACTTTAGGGAGCTGGAGAATTATTTTGAGGATCTGGGATATACATAATTTACAGTGCTGAAATGTGATATTTAATTTCTTGTTTATTCTTTCAGAGCAAGAACATTGTGAATCAAACTCTTAATTCATTGCAAAGCTCTGTTCTGTCTAGGTCAGAACTGCAAGGCATGATCCCAGTGTGATTTGTGCTGCTGGAGACGTGGAGGAATCCTTCAAACTGCTAATTAAATGCTCTTTGTAAATGGATTTGCATTATTCACCATGTATTTACCCACAAACAACAGAATTTTCTTTTAACCCTCCTCTGGCTTTACACCACACTGTGATTTACAGGACAGGGGGCACAGGTAGAAATTCTGTTGTGGCAAGAAAGCAACAGAGCCAAGCTCCAGAGGCAGAGCTTGGAGCTGTGCTGTTGTTTTTCACCCATCCTTGGGGGTGGAAGAGGAGACAAAGCAGAAATTTCACATTACAAGAACTGACTTCACTTGTGGTTTGATCTCTGTGGCAGCAGTGGGATTTGCTTTGACTGCATGTTCTCTGTTTAATAGTTTGATCTAGAGCTGCCTTTGCCTCCTCAGGGCTGCTTTTTTTTTATAGCCTGGATGTGGATTGATGGAAAATTTTTCGCAGGTCACTGCACAAATTGGAAAGGGGATTATGGTTTGGTTCCACCTTTTCCTTAAGCCTTTCCTTCCATGATCTTTGTGCATCACTTGGACCCTGTCTGAGGATCCTGAAGCTCACAGAAGACATTTGCTGTGGGCAATATGTGATGAATATTAACTGTTGGATGCTGGAGCATGTGTGCAGACTGCAGGGAATCCTCCTGACCACTGAGTGTCATTGTTAACTCAGGAGAAATGGGGTGATGAGGAAAAGAATTTTATCTGTGGAAGATGGGGAGATGAACCTGTGTGGGGAGTCTGGGAGGGCATGAACATCACTGGGATGGTTTGGGGAATGTCCATGTGAATTTCCCTCACAAGTGCTGTGTGTTCACCAGCAAGATCGAGCTGAGAATGGCACAAAATTGCCAAATATCCAAATATTCTGCCATGTTTCTGTGGGAACCTTGGCTGTGTGGGGATTCATGTTGAAATTTCTCAGCTGGGTGTCCAAGGTTTCTCTGTGTTGCCTCTGCTCATCTCCCACCCAACCCAGGCCTCTGAGCTCTCTCCAAAGCTGATGGCACTTCTGGTGTTTCTCTGGGCCCTCTTCTGGAACATTCAGAATGTTCTGGAACATTCTTCCTCTCTTCTTCCAGTGGATTTGTGCCCTCTGGAGTCTCCTGTGTCCCGTGGGGTGAAACCCAACATTTTGCACCCTGGTGTTCCCTGTGGGGCCCTGCTTGGTGCACTGGGTGAGGGACAAGGGCTGGTGCCTCTCTCAGCTCCCAAAGCCTTGAAATGCCACCATCTGGTAGAACCCATTGCCATCTGAGCCAAAATTATTTCCATAGAAGGAAAAAATATTCGGAATAAGTAGTTCTAATAGTGCTTTGTGCAGCCATTCAAATAGTATTCAAATAGATTTTCAAATTGTGAGTTTTGTTACCTGTAAGCATTGCCATTTTCTTTGTGGCCATGCCTGTTATTGTGAGCAGAGTGCTCCATGTATGTTAACTTCAAAATTAACATTGTTCCTGTATTTTTTATAAGGTCAAATCTTTGAAATCCTAATGCTCTGCTATGGACTATTTGCTGTGAAGGGTGAACTCACCTTTATCATCATTGCCAGTGCTGGAACTAAGACAGAAATTCTATTTTTGGGAGTTTGGGCTTAAAGTGCATTCTGCGTTAGCCCTCACATTAATAATATTGCCTTCAATGACAGCAAAATCAAAGGAGGAATGGGAATTGGGAGAAGGAAACTCACGGGCAGGAAGGCATTTGGTGCTGCACTTTCTGAGTGAGCAGTGTTACCTTAATTCTTCTTAAAATCATCTTATTCTTTGTGCTACACCTTAACAAGCAGTTGCTCTGCAGGGTTGCTTTGAACACTGATAAAATCAGGCTCTTTCTTCTGCAGAATGGCAAAATCTGTCTCAAACCCCTCTATTATTTGAAATAAGATACTGGTGTTTTACTGACAAAGCAGGAGAGGAAACCTTCCCCAGCTGCCTTCACTCCACCAGGGTTTTAACAGTGAAATTATTATTGCCCAGCAGTTTTGCTGCCATGAAAACACCACTTTTTTGGCCTCAAACCTACTCAAACTGGGCAGCTCAGGCTGGAGAGGGATTTCTGAGATCTCTGGTGCATTTGGGCAGAATTTTAAGTGCTCTCAAGTGCAAATTTTCTGCCCAAATGGCTTTGCTGTAAAAGTGGGGGGGTTATTTGTTTGTTTGTTTTGCTTTACCTCAAAATCACTTCTCTTGGCTGAAGATGTAATGCAGCCCCGCTTTGATTGGTAACTTTTCAGAGCCCTCTGGGAATTCAGGTGTGTTATTGCTCCACTCTGGGAACAGTTCCCTGCCCACTGGGTGAGAACTGCAGAACTCCAGGGGCTCTGGAGCAGATTCAATCAATGCAGGCTGCAGAGAGACCTTTCCCTGTTCCAGGGCAGCATTAGCATCACACCAGGGTAACAGAGCCTGAGTGCCATGGAGAGGAAGGCAGCACTGAAAACATAGTAAAAGTGATGTATTTTCTCATCAATGCTTGTTTTTTTTTTATTTTTATTCATAACAAATTAAAAGTCTTTAGCTGCTCCCTCTGTCCCTGTCAACACCAGCTCTTGTCTGCTGCTCATGTCTGCTGACCTGCTTGCACTCAGAAAAGAGAGTTAAAAAGAAATTAAATGGAGTTATTTGGAAAGACTACACTTAAGTGGCATAAAATGACATCATCTGACCCCAAATCAGCATCACTCCTAATTCTGAATATCTTGTTTTCTATGAAAACAATTGGAAAATGTCATTCAATGTTCATCTTTCCTAGAAATTCCTGGTTTGGAAAAAAATTCTTTGCCCCACAGCAGCTGGATGGTAGAGTGCTTTCAGGGAATTAAAAATTCTTTGGTCCTTTGTGCTTTCCCTGAATTTTGGAGGTGGTGATGAGGATGATGCTTTTGTTTATTCTTAATTCACTGTTGATAATTTCTCCTTGTTACCAGTCATTAATCTTTACTTTTTCTCATTTTCCTCCCCAAATGCTGCAGAAGCCCTGATATTGCTTTTTCTAGATTTTAGGGACAACTGCTTGGTTCAATGTTTATTCCCTGCCCCAGGAATGATCAGGGAGGTTTTCCATGGGATCTCCCATCCCTCATCAGATGGGTGTGGGCAGGACCAGACTCACAAGAGAAACAATAAAAAAATCAGGGATTATTCTTGAAATCAGCCATGTTTGACTCTAGGAAAGGTGTAAAAGGTGATTTTTGGCGGGTAAGACCAAATTTATCTCCCCATGGCCTCCTGAGCAGCTGCTGTTCACCAAATTTGCCTCCAATGCATGGTCAGAAATGTCCTGGATGGGAAATGTTGGACAAAGGCTGTCACCCAGCTGTTTCTGCTAAAAGAAATGCATTTCTTAGTGGTAAAAAAGAAAAAAATCATTCAATGAGAGTACTGGAATTAATATCCTTAATTAATATGACTCATTCAGTAGAAAGGTCCTCTTTTAAGTTGATGTATAACATTTTGAGGTGAACACATCAGTCAATTCACTTTAAAGCAGGGCTTGTTGTATTTTGTCTATTTTTTATTTGGATGAATTTCTGTCATGGCTCACAAGAAAACCCACAAAACCCCAAAGTAAATCCATTCCACTTAATGAAATGAAAAATGTCACAGTTTAGGACTTGGCACTTGGTTCTTTCTTTATGAAACAGTGTTTGAGTGACCTTTGTATGAGGATGGAGTGGGTCAGGTTGTATTCTGACTCTGTCAGTGGTTTTTGGGTTTTGTGTTTTTTTTTTTTTTTTTTTTTTTTTTTTTTTTTTTTTGTTTGGTTGGGTGTTTTTTGGGTGTTTTTTGTGTACTATTGCATTTGTATTTTTAATTTTCCTATTAAAGAACTGTTATTCCTCTTCCCATATCTCTGCCTGAGAGCCTTTTAATTTCAAATTTATAATAATTCATAGGGAAGGGGTTTACATTTTCCATTTCAGGGAAAAACAGACACCTGTCTGTTCAAACGCAAATTTCCCACACAAATTGAGGGACAGGCTCATACAATCCCAAACTTTGCTGTTGGGATTTAACTCGGAGTTACAGGTCCTGTTCCCATGTGGAATTTGCAGTGTCAGGGCACTAGTAGCCTGAGGCCCCCAATTTTCCCAGAAGAGAGAGTTATTAAAATATACAAGAGCAATAGGTATTAAAGCATACCACAGTAATTGCTACAGGAAATTAGAAGGGTTTTTGACAACCTGTTGGACAGAATAATTAGTCTAAGCCTGGGGAGAGTAAGGGATGAAGGCATAAATTGGAGAACACTGTGAACCATATTTTTGTTTCCTGTAGAATTGGCTTTGCCTTCAAATGAGCTGTTGTGCACAGAGAATTTGCCTTGCTGTACTTAATTTGTTACTATTTTAAAGCTTTTTTTGGAAATACAATCCACTCCCAAGGTCTGGATGCTTCCAGACTGTCTAGTTGTGTTAGTTGTGCTGAATTCCAGCCCTGAAATCAGTCTGAGCATGACTCCACATGCTGGGGACTCCGAATGGTCTGTGAAAAAGCAATTCTAATAATTCAAATTGGCTTGCTTTCTTCTCTTGTTAAATTTTCATGATTTAAACCCCTTTAAGGTACTAGTGTGACTTCATTACTTCAGCAGCTTATAGGTAAGAAAAAAACTTAAGAGTCCAAAATGACAGATCTCCTCATAAAGTGCCTTGATGTACTTATAAAAAGCTTTGCAAAAATCTCCTAATGAGCCTACCAGTGACAAGCAGTCAGGATGGTAAAGGGCAAGAAATATTCCAAATTTGGGCTGCTCTCTGCCCAGCAGGGTTTTGCTGTGCATCTTTAAAGCAGCCGGGGAAAGGAGCAGGAGCTTCCATGAGGGGTCTCACACCACACAAAAAAATGGATCCAGATGCAGCAAATAAAATTGAGGACATCTCACTTATAGCTGCAATGAGAGCAGGTTTTTGGAGCTGCTGGGTGAGTCTGAGGAGCAGGAAAGTCAATTTTGGCAGTGGCACCTGTGAATGCCAGGCTGGAACAAGGGAGGAGAAGTTAAAACTCCAAGTGACCCCAGCGGCCCTTGAGCAGAGTTAAATGAAACCAATAAAGTCAAAGGCGTTGCTGAAGTCCTGTTTCTTTCTCAGAGGACAGGATTAGGCAGGTGAAAGGCAGAAAATCTTATTTTAATGCATAGAAAAAGAAGAGATGTGGCAGAGCAGAAGAGTTTGACTTGTTGGAGGGTGTCTTACCCAGTTACAGAGAGCCAGTTTCTGTAGGAGATGGAAATGCTTCCAAATACTCTACCAAAAATACGAGACAAAACCTCCAGGAGAGGTGCATCCCCTTAAGGCTAAAACCTCTTCTCTTAGGGCAAAATTCCTGAATGCAGGAAATTGTGTTTAGTTTTGTTTTAGAAATTAGGGAAACTGAGGCACTGCACCCAGGTCCTGGGAGCTACAGGACATGAGGTCTTCTCTGCTTACCTGCAAACAGCTCATGGCCATTGGGAGGCATTTATCACCTAAAACCCTTCTTTCCCTTTCCCCTGCTCCTGTGCAGAAGCAATCAGGAGCCCAAAGGCTCCTCTTGCAGCATCTCAGGATGAAAACTTTAATTCATGATGTAAAGTTCCTGTGGAATCTATTTATGGGAAGCCTTTTTGGGAAGCAATTAATGATGTTAATGTCTGTGAATCACAGAGCATGGTTAGAAAGGCCACTCAGAGAAGTGTCTGAGGAACATGAAGATATTCCTTAAATAAACCTCGGGATTTTTTTTTTCTCCTGGCCTCTGTTAAAAGCACAGGCTGCATCTATGCAGCTAATGAAATTTCCTGCTGATTGGACCCTAAACAATTACTGCATCTTCTGATTGCTAATAGCTGAGCTGTTCAGAGGAGAAGAGGCTCTGTTAGGAAGCAGGGACCCAGCAGAGAGCATCCCAGATGATGCCAGCTAATGCCCTCTCCAGAGCACACCAGCAGCTCAACCTGTGCCAGCCTGATTAATCCCAGTGTGAGGCACCTGCAGCACTGGGGTGGTGTTAATCAGGCCCAGCACGCTGCCCATGGTGCTGGGAAGGATTTCTCAGCTGCAGAGAGGCAGATGCTCATCTATTTATTAGCAGCAAGTCCAGCACTTCATCATTTCCCCGGTGCAGATTAACGAGCAGACAAAAGGTTTCTTCTGACAGCTTTCTGGGCAGCTATTGTGGCCAGAAAACCCACAAAACAACAAACCAAACAAAAACTCTGTGACAAATGTTTTGTTCTTCCAAAATAAATGATGTGGTTCTTTCTCTTTTAACAACAAAGCGAAGTGCTGCCAGCAGCCTGGTGTTCCTGAGGAGCCCAGCAATAATGAGCAGGGAAATGAAGCCCAAACCTTGGGAGCAATTTTGTGCAGTAAATAACCTGAACAGCCAGGTGTTGAGACTACCAGGATCAGCACACATCTCTCATGGGTAAGAGCATCTGGAATGAAAATGGAGTTGTTATTCTGTCAGCCCCACAGGTCTGAATCCCTCACCCCACTGGTTTTAAGGGGGGAGGATGAAGAAGGGAAGCTCAGCTCAATTGACAGAGCTGTTATTTACCGCAGGGCTCTGCTCTTCACTGGCTCTCCAGCTCCTCTGGAATCCTCTCTGAGGCACTGCTGCTCTTCCTGAGTCTGGTTTTACTCCTTGGGCAACAAAACATGCTGTGAAGGGCACAGTGAGAATAGGGGCTGTAAATTGGGTCTCTGCCTGTGGTCCATAACAGCTCAAGATATGCTTTAAATTTCCTATTTTCTCCCTGTTCTGCAGGGAGAATGGTAAATCTGTGGAATTTGGGTGATATTTCCTGTGAGGTTTATAATCTGATGTTGATTAAGTCATTCAGTCTGTCATAAAGCTGTTTAATAAATATATGTGTATTTATTAAATACGTGTAGTATATTTAGATGTATTTAATAAATATATTTATGAATATAAATACTAATAAATATATTTATTAAATACACATAAGTATACTTGTGCTACCAGATGTTGGAATGGGGTGGGAGCCATCTGAACATGCTGGAAAGGAAATCTGGGGGTGACTTCATGTGACTGTTGTGTTGGTTGGATTTCATGTGGTCTGCTTTGAATTTGGGCTCTTCCAAGGATGGAACAGCTCATTAATCCTGGCAGAGCTTTTACAATGCTGGTTAATATTGGTATTATTGTTAATATTGGCATGTTGGGGTTTCTGGCATTGTCTGTGTATTTCTTCTTGAGCATTGGTGCTTAATCTGCAGTGGAGTTTTTTTCAGAGTCCTTTTTTCCATATATATTGTCATGTTTTCCTAAGCCTTTCACCATTAAATTAACACTAGGGTGTGGAGGACACTTTTTGTTTTCACTTTTCATTCCTGTGGTAACATTCTGTAGAGTGACTCCCTTCTGCAGATTTCAGTAGGAAAAACAACCCTTTTACTACTTTCTTCCAGCTGGGGTTCACCACTGCACAATTGATTCTGTTTGCTCCCAGAACCAAATGTCCTTATTTATTCACAGATTTATCAAGTGGCTGTGGCCTTTATCTTGATTATCTGGGTCCCCAAAACTGAGTGCCCAGAGGGCCTTTTGATGTGCATTGAAATTGTCTGGTTGACTCAGATGGGATGAGGAGCTTCCCCTGGAGATGCTCTGTAAAGAAAAGTCAGCAGGGACTGAAAAACAAATAAGATTTCCTTGTTGCTTGTTGCTTTGTTAGTTTCCTGTCAAATAGTTTGATTTCCTTTATTCCTCTAAGGCTCAGTTCTGGTTTCAGTGGAGCTGTGGGTAAGGTGTGTTATCTATCAGGCAGAAGCTCATGTTCCCAGAAGGAATATCTATTTTCTTAAGCTCCTCTGCCACATAAACACTTCACTTTCCTTTTCAAACCTCTTCCTTATCTCTGCTGTATATTTTTGGGAATTTTTCTTTTCTGTCAGGTTAGGTCTTTAGTCTCTATTCCTTCAATTTTCTGTATCTCCTGCATAATTTTCCCCCTTTATCTCTAATGCACAATCCCTGGAGGTTCCCTGCTGGCAGAACAAGATGCAGCTATTTGAAGGTTAGGTTGTGCTTTACTGAGGCTGAATATTCTGCTCATTAGAGAACAGGATTTTTGTGTGGCTACCAGAGAATAACAATGAAAGTGGTGGGTGTTTCTTCCTCCCCTTTGTCCTGCAGCTCTACAGGAGCAGCTGCTCCAGGTCCAGGTGGTTCCTCTGCTCCTGCCTGGGATGTGCAGCTCTCTGAGCTCCCAGCCTGAGCTGCAGAACCTCTGCTGGCCAACCAAAGACCATTTCAAATAATAAAAAGGGTATTTAAATGGAATCATGTTGCGGTTATGCAGTTCCTTGTGCTGAAGTGTGATCCATCTCCTCTGGCTGGAATGCACAAGGGGTTTTTTTGTCTGGCTCAAACACAGCTCTCTGTGCTCCCATGGCAAAATGGCAATGGGGCAAAACACAGGAAATGCAAAGCACACTGAAAAAGAATTGGGCATGATGGAGGAGAATGATGAAAGATTATTCTGGTTGTGGGGCTGTGTTCAATTAAACTGGAACTCCAGCTGGGTGTGGTTTTGAGGGTGTCCGACAGAGAGGACCTTCAGGACCTATTGAGAAAGATGTTGATAGTGATTTGTTTACTTTACAGAAGTCTTTCTTTTCCTTGCTAAGGACTGGTGCCAGGTGCAGCCTGTGGTTTCCTCTCCAAATTTGCATAGGGGAGGAGTGAACGTGAGGAAAAAGATTGATTTGACAAGGCACTATGCATTTATTGATAGGAAACCAAGATCCATCTGACAGTGAGGGCTTGTGAAGGTTTAAGGCTGTGCCATGTAGTTTTTAATATCATCAGCTTCTGTATAATAGGGAATCTTTTGCTGTCAGTATTTCCTACTGGATGAGATGGCAAAGAACAATTACAAATGGGAATAATTTAAAAAAAGATATTGGGAAGAAAATGGGCATTGCATTGAGGTTGGGAAGAACCCTGTGGCAGGTTTTTGTTAAAAGCACGGGGTTGTGGGAGGTGTTTCTGTATCTCATCAGGCACTGGGAAAGGTTCCCTGTGAGAGCCAGCCTTTCTTACCTCCCTCTGGTATTTCATCCTGCCTGTTCTCAGAGTTTTGGGGTGGGAAGTCTCTGACGGCTTTAAGGGGCATTTTCCTGGTAAAAGTTGTTCAACAGCTCCAAAAACTCTTGCAGGGCTGGTCATCTTCCACATGTACTTCAGACAGTCATAAATACATTTCTTGACATTATGGGCTGGTTACTACAAATGAAAATCTCAATTATATGTACAGAACTAATGCTCAGCCTAGAAATTTCCAGAGGAAATGTAAATATCCTATATGACCACCCACAGATGTGCATTTGCACACAGACATTTACATTTTCTGCTTTTGTGTGGCTGAAACGCCCAAAAAGTGTTTGAGCAGTTTCAGTAACCAAATCTAAACCACCCAAAATGTATTTGAGTGGTTTCAGTAACCAAATCCAAGACAAAAGGGTTGTCAATTGTGCTGTGAGAGCAGGGGGAGTTTGCCAAGTGGAAATTCCTTCTGGGATTATGGATGCTTCCCTTGCACCTGCTTTCCTGTGATAAGGGACAGGAATAATACATCCCTCTAAGATTGCTTTTCCCTGCCCAGGAATTTGTGTAGGTGAGAGGCCGCGAGCCTAATCTCTAATGCACTTGCTGAGAAGAGTGAGCTTCAGTGAGGAAGAGGAAAATTGGAGTGGAATGATGATTTTAAGAAAACCCATCCCAATTTTTCTGCAGGAAGAGTCAGCTGAATTAGAACAACATGTTCCTTTCAGTAATTTGAGTCTCACAAGCTCCATAACTCTGGCTGAGAAGGAATCCAGACCCACAGACTGGTTTCCCCTTGCTGGTGAGGGACCAGCAGCATCTTCTGATCCAAACACATTTGGAAACTGATTTGGTTTTATTATTCCTTTTCTGCTGAGGGTCCGGATGGTGCCTCATTCTGCCCTGTAGCCTTGCCCCCCAACATCTGGGTCTGATGGAGATGGGGGGTGTGATGCACCTCCAAAGGTGGAAAAAGGCCTTTTTGGGGTTTAGGAGTGTTCAATCTGTGTAGGCACTTCAGCAAATCTTCTGGGCTCCCATGTGCCTGATTATGTCAGTTAATTTGGTTATTTGGCTTCCTGGAATGGCTTTCAGCAGCTGCTTTGCCACAGCATTCTTGTGGTCTGCTCTCCTTTCTCTTCTTCCATGGAAATGGCAATAAAGGGGGCAGCTTAAAACTGTGGGTTTTTTTTTTTTCCCCAGAGGTTTTTATAAGAGTTGTCTTCTACAGGAAGCCTGTAAAACTGAATGGAAAGACATTGATGAATACAATGGATAATTAACCTGGCTGGGTTCTAAAGGATTTTTTGCTTAAGGATGGGGTAGACCAGCAGGAACATTTTCCTTGTCCTTTGTAGCTTATTCATCTGTCTGTTTTCTGTCTTTTGTCTGCAAGGTGCTTTTTGGTAAGAGATCAGTCTTGCAAAGGTGAAATAATTTCCATTCTTCAAAATCTGAAAGTTCAAAGCATTGCTGTGAAATCCTTTCAAATGGATTTCTACTGAATGAAAAGCCCTGTTGGGAAAAAAAATCACAAGGCAGCAGAAGATACTGGCAACAGACAACTGAGCTGATATAAGAGCTCAGTTATTCATGGTGGAACATCATGCTCTGTGCAGGGGGTGAGGTGAAACAAGTTCCCTCTCCAAAGGGGAGTTGGAGAATAAAGCAGAGAAGCAGCTGGAGAAGTTTTTGGTAGAGCTGTCTTTGGGGATGATTCTCTGATGCCTGCCCCTTTTTTCCTCAGCTCTTTAAATGCAGACTCTGACCTAACCAGGAACTGCTGGTTGGAAAGTGATTATTTCTTTTATCTCTTTCTCCCTCCTCACCCTTTTCCCAGCAGACAGCATTTGCTTCTTCCAAAAAACCACAAGGAGAAACAACAGTTTTTTCAACCAAGTGCAGCATTTTTGTGGGGAGAGAAAAAAGGAGTAGATTCAAGTCCAGCTTCCTTGCAGAAGGTAGTTTTGCTAAAAAAATGGGGCAGCTTTATATTCATAGTGAGAAATGAAGGCTCTTCTACTGAGTAAAGTCTGGTATCTAATTCTGGACAAAAATCTCAATGTGATAGAAATTTTGACTAAGCAGGGACAGTGACATGTGGGCTCTGTAAGGCTCCTTGTTCTGACTCTGCTTTGCAAAATGTGCTCTGACATTGGCTGTCACCTGCCAAAATCTTTCAGATAAATAATTCCTAAAATGGATACAGCCCCTGCCTCTCACTTTATCACTGATTTAGGTGTGTTTTGTTCATAGTTAGCTTTAACCAGAATGAACAATTCTGTCGAGTTCTGCTGCTTCTCATCCTGGCTCTCCTTTCCAATTTTCAATGTGTGTCCTTGTCCCAAAGGCCAGTCTGTGCCTATCCATGAAAATTATGTTTTTCTCTACTTTCAATTCCCTATGTCTAGCATGCATGAGACCTTTTTACATCCATTTCAGAGTCCTTGTGAATCTTGAGAAAGTGTGGAAACCTTTGAAGCCTCTGGTAAGATCCTTTCCCATCACAGAGGAGATGTGATGGAGGGATAAAACTTCTCTTCAGGTCAGTGGTTTCAGTGGGAGCAATACAAATGCAGCAGAAATCCCAATTAATGATTCTTTAATAACTGAAAGGGAGGGCTGATTTCTGCCTCTAAATAATGAGGAATATTTCAGTGTGAAAGCTGCCTTGGAGCCTGGGAGTTTTTGGTCCTAGGGGGGCAATGGGAGCATTCGACTCTGTACAAAAGTTGTTGGAAAATCCACAGGACAAGTGCAGCTATTTCACAAATCATTTCCCAATTTTCATATTTTTCTCATTTCTGCCTGATTGAGATTTCCCCCAAAATGTGAAAATTGCTGTTGATTTTTCCAGCTGGGGATGGTAAATAATTTATTTGAAGCTGGATTGTCTTGCTTGCCTATTTGAGCAATTTGTCTTGTAGTGAATTGCTGTGGTCCTTATCTTATTTCAACAGCCTGGCTCAGTGCCATATCCACCTTGTGGGAACTGAGGAACTCCCTCCTTGTCTGCTGCAGCTCTTTGGGATTTTCCTAAAAGTGGAAGCCTCCTTTGACATTTTGGTGGAGAGATCACTTCTGGAACTTTCAATGGCAACAGAGGGGTCTGAATTCTTTTTTGTGTAATGGTCTCACCTGAGCTTGGCATCACTTCTTAGGGGCCAGGATGGCTTCGTACCAAGTCATTTGGATCAGAAAAAAGGGAATGAGAATCTAACTCTCGGGGTCTCCGCTGCTCAGAGTGACCCCAAGATATGTTACAAATTCTCTTTTCCCAGCCTGGCAGTTGAAGAAGGAGTCAGAACTCTTCTCATTCTCAAGGTTGTTTATTGTTTCTTATCTATCAAATTCTTTCTCCTGACTTGCTGAGGTCCGCTCAGCAGGTCAGACAGAGGCACTCTTCCCCCCCCCTGGGGTGTTGTTATCTTTTTATACTAAAAACTACATGTACAATATTTACAATAATTTCCCAATACCTATCACCTATGTTAGACAGTGAGTTCTACTCTAAACCAATCTAGAAGTGCCAACATCACAGCAGAAGATGGAGGCCAAGAAGAAGAAGGAGAAAGGCTGGACATGCTCAGATTCCTTCATCATGCCCCCTGAACCCCCATTCTAAAAAATCTATTTTCCACCCTGTGATAAATTCACTATCATTCTACTTAAACTTCCGTGGCTTGTAATTCTTCATATAATGTTGGTAGTTGTTTTTTCCAAGGGCTAAACCAAAGGCACAGGGGTCTTGGGCTCTGTGCCAAGGTCTCTGTGCCCCTGACAGGGTCTCACATCCTCCAGAGGAATTTCCTGGGTTCCAGCATCCGACAGCACCCAGTTCTCAGCTTAGCAGATGTGGATGTTCTTCAGATGCCTCTGCAATGTCCTACTGAAGAGAGGGGCACTGATGGAACATGTATTTCAGTGCCAGGAGCTCTCTGGAGGGTCCCAGCAGTGCAGCTGCTGCCTGGAGTCTCTCTCACAAGCTCTGGAGCGTGGCACTGATGCTCCTGTGCTGCCACAGCCCTCAGCTGGCCTCTCCTGTGTCTCTTTTATCACAGCTTCCAGCATTGCATGTGGTTCACTTCATCTTTCAGATAGCATTGATTTCACACGAGTGTTTCTTATTTCAGACCTCTCCCTTTCTATGTGATAAGGAAACCGATTTTTTTTTTTTTTTTGCTTACAAGATGATGTAGCTTACATTCTTCGGAGGATAATTTCACTAATTCTCCTTCGGTACGCTGTCAGCACAATTACCATCTCACTTGACAGCTGTTCCCTTGAATTTTAAACATCCAAAACACATCCAAGGGCACTGGAGGAATTTAGTAGAATTTCTGTCTGTTGCTTAAAAGCGTTCAGCTTTTACTGAAAGGGAAAGGATTTCTGCAATCCCAGGGAAGGCATTCCACAGCACGTAGATGGAAACTCTCTGATGAGAGGGGATTTGAGAAATATTATCAGATTTATGAATGAAAGCTACAAGCAGTGAGTTACCAGAAAGAGCAACGAGGAGCAAAGGAGATAAAGCAGAAAAATAAGGATTATTTTGCTTTGACTTCCCTTCACAGGACGAGCTGGTCCTGCCATGCACTGAGCATCTCCAGTGTGATGTGGGAAAAGGAGCTGAAGTATAACCAGACCCTGTGGGTGATCACACAGCTGCTCCCAGTGGCATTGGTGCCTGTTGGACTTGGACCCCATGGCAAATCTCTGACATCAGAACAGCAACATGAATGAGGAACTTGTCAGTGTGAGATTCAGTAAATGAAGCCTGATTTTTTTGACAACCAAAACTCAAATGTGGTATTTTGGAGCTATTGGTGTTTTAACCATGTGCATTCATGGGATGGGGCTGAATCCCAGGCAGAAAACAAGGGGTGAGACTGAGCATCTCCAAAGATGTTTCTCCATCATCCACCAATTCTTTTCTTCTCCCTCTTGCTAAGATCTGTAGTTTGTTCAGCAAAATGGGGGGAAAAAGGGTCAAAACTTTCAGAAGGAGCCACAGACACAAATGTCATTGTGCTTTACTCATTTGGGTATGCCTGAGATGGGAAACATTGAAGACCCTTAACGTCAGAATGTTTTACAGGTCAAACTAATGAAATCAACCATGTGAGTATTTACAAGTAAAAAGCACTGGGAATCACTAAACAGATATAAGAAACTTGATACCTTATCATGAATTGTACCTTATCATTTTTAATGCAGAAAACATTAATCTTTCCTCCCTGAAGGCCAAGAAGCTTCAGGGAAAAAGGGTTGGGATCTCTCCACTGCTGCTTGTGTTTCCCCATCCTGCATGGAAGGGTCTTTTTGTGGTACCTGCAGCACCTTCTGAATGAACTGGTGAAACACAAGATAAGGAAACAAATGTTAATGAGATAATTTCATTTCCTCCAGGCCTGAGGTCTGCCTCCCTGTTGCCTTGGAGACAACACAGCCCTTTCCTGGAGGGATGGGAATGGGATTTGCCTGAAAAGTGCACTTGAGTTTGTTCTGCACCTTTCCAGCAGCTTGGGCATCTTCTGGTTTAGGATCAGAGCAGGGGCTCACTCTGTTCTTCCCACATCATAAATATGGACATGTTTGCCAATAACTGAATTTTCTGTTCATGTTTGACTAAAAGCTGAGGCAAAAACCTCAGGTTTATGGTACCTACTTAGTAGGAGAGATGGTTTAAGCTGAAAAAGCATTTTTACTAGCATTGGTTGCAGATGGGTGCTTAGGACAGAGCCTACCTTGGTGCAGAGCACTCAAACCAAAACCCACATTGTGCCCTGAACAGGCTGCTGGGATCCTGCAGCCCTTCCTGGGAGGGTCAGCAGCCGCAGTGATTAACAACTGAGCACTGGGAATTCTGGTTATTCTCTGGGCTGCTGTGAGAAGGATGATTCTGTGCAATGACAGACTCTGGCTCTTTGTGCATTCTGTTTGAGCACTCCTGCAGAAAGCACTGCTGGGCAGCCCCAGGACTCAAGGACTAGAAAGGATTCATTCATGTGAGCTTTCTAACTAGTATTCACCAAAATTGGCAACAGTTTCCCATCATTATCTAAAATTAATATAATTTGTTCCTCACTCCCATTGCCAAGGAATGAACTGATCAGCCCTTCTGATTGCCAGTCCCTTATTTGGTTTCCCCCCTTTTCTGATGAAGTGAAACTGCCAAAATCCATCACCTTCCTGCTGGAACCCTGAGAATTTCAGACTTTCTGTGCTGACAGGCACTGACCCCCAAGAGAACACTGCATTGACCTGAGGCTGTGGAGAAGCTTCCAAAATGGAATGATAGAACTGGGATTGTGGGTGTGGAGTTTGAATGGAAGTGTGTGATATCACAGGGGAGAAAACTTAGAGTTTAAGGGTTTAAAATATGGTAATATATATAAAGCAAGATGGAGGTTTTAGGGCAGAGGCTGGTCCTCCTTCTCCTCCTTCTCCTTCCTTCTTCACCTTCCTTCTTCATTCTCCTTCACCACCTTCTCCTTCTTCTCCACGGCTTTCGTTGGTTTTGTGTAATTGGATAAAAAAGTCCGCATCCAGTCATGAGTGGTTGGTTATTGGGTTAAAAGTAAAAATAATTGAGGTGTCATTTCTTAATTGGACAGTTTATCCTTCAAAGGTCTTGTAAAGAGACACGGGGCTCCATTTTTAGTTTGTTAGAGTGAAGTGCTGTAGAACTCACAGTTTGTGAGACTGTGACAGAGATAAGAACTAACAAACATCTGAGTCCAAACAAGAAATTCCACCTCACACATTTAATCCTGACTCTGACAAAAAGAAGCCAAGACTTCACACCTTCCTTCTTGGCTGATTTAATGCCTTTACTTTTGCTCTTGAGTCTTTGTCCCAGCTTTACTATTTGCTGAGAAGTTTCCCCAGGTTTCCTCCTCTGAGGAGGATTTGCTCCCATCTCCTACAGATGATGTTTTAGATGGAAAAGTTTCCATCTCCCCTCTGTGCTCCAGCTCCCTCCCAGCAGCACCACCAGCAAATCTGCAGTTCCCAGCCCCCAGGAGCAGGCAGGAGCAGTTTCTTAATGGATGCACATTAATATCTTTCCCTTTGGAGCACAATCTCTTTTGTAACATTATGAAGCACAGTGATTGTTCAGGCCTGTGTTTGCCATTGTACGTGCTGTACTTATTGTGCTTTCAGTCTGTGCAATCAGCAGGATATGGGAAGGATTCTTTGGCACCTTTGCTTAGTGATTAGTATTTGTGTAGCACTTGAAAGCTTAAAATGCTTTAAGAGGGATAAGTAGTACTATTAATAATGCCATGCTTTACTCTACAGAATGGAGCTTATGAATATTTGTGGTGATAATCCCCAGTCTTCTCTTTATCAAACACTGTTGTCTTTCTGATCTGCTTCCAGCTTATCTTCCTTACACCTGTCAAAGCACTTTTCAAACAGCTTTTCTTCTTCCTCTGATTAAAGGCACACACACAAAAAAGATTCCTCTTAACACAGAATTCAGCCTTCAGGTTTCAGTGGCCATGCCCAGATGTGGTGGTCTCTGAGCCATGTTCAGAGACTTTGATCTAATCAGGTTTTCACTAATCTCTCTGTCTATTGCTGACCTAAGCTCTGCCATTCATTAAAACCATTTTGTTTTCAGCAGCAGTTGGGGTTTGATCTTCCTGGAGGAGTGCTTTCCTGTGTCCAGGTGATGTTTCATCTGTGCTTTTTACAAACCAATATATTCTCAAGTCACTCCCTGTAGCTTCTTGCTGGAAAATCAGCTTTGTGGCTGAGGAGGAAATTAATAGAGACACAGAGAACATTTTTCTTAATGGCTGAGGCAGAGTTAAGGCAGAGGTTTTCCCCTTATATCTCAAGCTGAAAAAGCTGGGTGAATTTTGTGTGCATTTCTCTGAATTTTGAGGTGGTTTTGGGCAGGAAGACTGCCTGGAAGAGATGAGTTTTAATAGAGATGGAGGAGTCTGTGTTTAAGTGACCACTGTTCTCCTCTGGCAGGGCCCCTTTCAGCCCCAAAATAGCTCCAAGCTCAGCAGCATGTTGGCATCAGCAGCCTTCAAAGTGTTTTAAAATGTACAGGAGCCAACAGAGGTTCATTGCCAGCAGCTGACCTTGGGTGTTTTTGTAGAACCTGCTCAGGTTTCCAGCACTGGGAGTAAAATATTGGTGCAATCACAACCTTTGTGCTGCTTTAGCAGGAGACAAGAGAGAAAACAGCATTTCCTGGAGAAAGGGAGGCACAAAATGTTTAATCTGAGTAGCTGGCATCTGTGTGGGGTTATCAGCATGAATTAGAGGAAGGGTTAATTCATAGACAGCTTAGAGAAATGAAGTTATTTGGGTTTCCCTCCTCCAGCCTGGGTCACCCTGTGTGACTGTGTTCACAGGGGTTCTTGGATGAGGGAAGAGATGAGGATCTGACTCCATGTTTCAGAAGGCTTGATTTATATAGAATATAAAATATATATTATTTTATGACATATATTACATTAAAACTATACTAAAAGAATAGAAGAAAAGATTTCCTCAGAAGGTGAGCTAAGAATAGAATAGAAAGGAATGATTACAAAAGTTTGTGGCTCTGCTCTCTGTCTGAGCCAGCTGAGTGTGATTTGCCATTAATTAGAAACAACCACATGAGACCAATCCCAGATGCACCTGTTGCATTCCACAGCAGCAGATAATCATTGTTTACATTTTGTTCCTGAGGCCTCCCAGCTTCTCAGGAGGAGAAATCCTAAGGAAAGGATTTTTCATAAAAGATGTCTGTGACAACCCTGTGCTCGAGACCCCCAAATTTCATGGAGCAGAGTCAGAGCACGTGCCCTGGGAAGGAGAATGGAGAATTGGGGCTGGGGTCAGATCAGAAACCAGAGCCATCTGCCCCTCTTGTAGTGTAAGGATGGAGATTCTGCTTCCAGGCACATCTTGCTGCTCTAAGTGTCCATTTTGGAAAGATTTTGCCCTGATGGATAGAGCTGTTGCGCATTTCTTTTTCTTCTGTACTCAAATGGATACTTGAGGATATTCAGGTGTTGCGAACACCGATAGCTTCCAGTTGATTATCCAAAGTGACTTTTCAAACCCTGTGCCTCCCTCCCATTCTGACTGTTATCCTAGGGTACAAACATCTGCTCTAAAATGCAGAAAAGACTTTTCCCTCCTTTAGACATGAGATTTTTTTTCTATATAATCTCCTTTTTGACCTGATTTTCTGAGAACTTCCAACATTCAGTACAGTAAAGGCCCCAGAAATCTGAAAATACCTCAGTGGAGTGTGCTGCAGGGGAGATTCAGGCCTTCAGATAAAATTAATTTTTTATGTTTAGAACTGTGTGATGACCAAAATCAAATTATCAAAGCCTTGCCAATAAGAAAATCAGCAATATTGGGTTGATGATTCTCTTTCAATTACCTGCAGCATTTTCAGAGACTTGAGAGTAAACAAGCAATTCAAGCTGCCTACTGCTCAGAGGTTTTAATTAACTCTAATGATAATTGCAGAGCATGTGTTGCCATTTTGGGCAGCAATTACACAGCTTATGTGAGAATTCTTGTGTGGGTGAAAAGTGGAGAGGGGAAAAAGCCCCTGGTAGCTGAATATATATTTATACACTTGTTGCTAAAATTGGATTTTATTAGAGAGGGGAATCTGCTTTCAGCTCTGAGGGCACTGAGCATCACCAGGTCCTCCTGCTGTGCTCACTCACATTTTGGTGTTTGGTTTTATTCTGAAAAAGCAGAACTGAGCTCTCTGTTCAGCATTTGAAGAATCTTCCCAAACAGGGACACGAATTTTTAATTTTCCTTAGAAATGTACGAGCCTAGAGTGGATCCATGTGGTTGGAAGAAGCATAAATCATTTCTAAGAGCACAGGCTAATAAATGTTGGCTCCTGTGGGATTTAGGCTCTGTCCTGAAAAGCCCAGCTGAACTGGAGCAGCTTTTGGGAGCACAAACAGCCTCATTCTGTGCCTGCTCTCACACAGGCCTGGCTTTATTGGCTTTGGAAGTTTTCTTGGATGCTTGGTGAACAAACATCATTCCACTGCCAACCAGCCTCAAGTGACCTCAGAAGCTTTCTTTAAATGCACCTTTCTTCCTCCTTCTCCTCTGACTCCATCAGAATTAAAGTAATTCAAGGCTCGTGGTGTGTTACTCTCACCCTAAAAATGGAGTTTCGGCTCCTTGGGGTTCTTGTTGTCTCTGTTGGAGGGAAGCTCTCACAAGTCTCCTGCTCAAAAGCATCCCTCCTTAAAAAGGGAACATTTCAGTTTTATTTCAAGAACTTGGAAATGGTTCCCCATTTCTCAGTGGGAAAACTTGCTCAGAGTTCCTTTTCTTTCTGTTTTTTTTTTTTTTTTTTTTTTTTTTTAAATTTATTTATTTTCCTGAACATATTTGATAGACTTCCTTTGAGTGCTTTGTTTTTGTAACACAGACTATGAAATCATCTCTAAATGTTGTTGCCCATATTTATCACAATCAAAAGCATATAAAAGCAGATGAAAGGTGGATTCTTTTGCTTTTGACTAGAAGAGGTTGCAAAAGAGCCAATGCCATGGAGACACAAAAGAACCCTCCTCACAAAGGCTTTTGTGAAGGCAAGAACATGGATATTTTCAAAAATAAGCTTTTTCAAAAGTCAAAGCAATGTAGCCAAAACATTTTTTGTTTGGTTTGGTTTTTTTTGTGCTTTCTGATATTGGAAAACATATCAGATGGGCAAAATTTTGACAGGCAAATTTCAGAAAATGCTTTGCTCCAAAAGATCAAATGGGATAGTTGCATTAATTATTCATAAACCCTGAGTGCACTTATTGGTTGGAAAGGATGAAAACAAAACAAACAAACAAAAAAAAATCAGATAATGTTTTAAAAACTTGTTAGAGATTCTGTATTTGGTAGAAATATTTAATTAACCTGCAGAGACCATGAAGTGATTTATTAAATCTTTTCACATCTCTGCTGTATCCTGGTCTTAGAATAAAGCTGAGGGGAGAATTTTTTTATTTAATTCATATCTTCCTTTTCAGTTTTGCCTTATTCCTTCAGCCCTTGCACAGGTGGCTTCTATTTGAACATGAGTATCACTTGATCTGATACCCTTTGGGGACATCCTGATGAGTTTTTACAATAATTTGGGTGTGAGATGAAGGAGAATCAAATAGAGCAAACTCTGAAGCAATTACTATGCTATTCTACTTCCCATTTTTTGTCATTTCAGGTTCAAAGGGAGATAAGGACCCTTTTGGACACAGATTGGAGTTGCTGGGTGTCATTATAAATACATTTCTTGGTGACTATGTCATGCTGAGGCTTGAAAGGTTGCTGAGTCCTATTCTGCATCAACTTCAGTCAGGCACCACTTGCTCAATAAAAGGCCTGGAAATGATTTTGAGGTAATTTTTCCCCAGGTGCTGCCTGCTGAGTGTGTCCATGTGTACTGTTGGCATTTTCCATTCAAGGGAAAACCCCCACACTCAAAGCTGTGCTTTGTCATCGCCAGCTGGGAATTCTCCAACATTGCTGATTTTTCTACAATTTTGGGAGACAGCTCATAAAAATCATACCTAACCGTGAAGAAAAAGGCCAAACCTGAAAGATAAAATTAGCTTTTAAGTCCTGCAGGTGGTGCTGACAAAGAGAGCTTTGAGCAGCGTGCTTTAAAGCAGCACAGCAAGGTGAGTGTATCCCAAGGTTATAATAAATGTGGGAACTTTGTAATTACTCCTGGCTATTGGATGGTAATCACAAGTGCAGTCTTGCAAACAACTGTGCCACTGCTGTGCTATAGATATTTTTTTTTTCTCTCTGCAGCTCTGCCAGGAAAAGACCATTAATTAAAACTTCAATGCTCCAATGACCCTCCACTCCAGTCTCAGAATTTTTAGTATTTTCTTCTCCCTCTTTCCTTCTGTGTTCATCTCTCAGACTTTACTCATTTTCAGGACTGTACAATTTTCACCTTGGAGTAGTTCAGACTCCAGCAAGTCCTCAAAGCTTGTGTGTCCCCTCAATATGTTTTTTTCAGGAAAAGTCCCTGTTCAGGTGTCCTGCTGACCTTCAGAGCTATAATGTTTTCACTGCAGTCTTTTTTTACTGTAAAATACCTGGGTGAAGCCTGTGAGCTTCAAAAAACATTAATTATTTTTGTCATGCTGAGCCTAGGAGATGATAGTGGATGTTGGAGGTGTGTTCTGGATTATGTTGCAATGGGAAGATTTTGACTTTGGGGGCTTTTTTCATATCAAACCTGAAACGAGGAATCTGGGTTTTTTTGGTTTTTTAGGATGGTGGTCTTACTAAATAATGTGTTAAAAGAACAGAATGAAGTTTATCAGCAAAGAAAATATAATTAATTTTTCAAAATTAATTAAATAAGTAATTAATATCAATATTAATATAATTTATAAATACTTTATTCATAATACATAAATTAATGAAAATAATTTTAAATAATTATTATTTAAAAATAAAAATAATTTTATTTCCAATCTTAAAGCAATTGATTTCATTACTCCTTTTACCTTTGTTTTTCTCAGGCTTTATATCCATCCCCAGATCTGCATCCATGGCCTCAGACAAGGTGCAATATACTTACTATCTATCTATCTATCTATCTATCTATCTATCTATCTATCTATCTATCTATCTATCTATCTCTATATGCACCTAGATTTTTTATATTTACCTAGAACATTTTCTGTTTTTTGCTATTTTTTGCTGGTGCAATAAGTCCCCTTTGGGTTAGGAGAATGTGTTTGCCCAGCAAAACTGGATGCATAGCAGCACAATAAATTTCCCAGAACAAGGTCCTGTGTTTGTGACTTAAAAAAAAAATATAGATTGTAAAAGAAATGAAGGGAAACAGATGGGATGGGAGTCAATTAGGGCACCTTTATTGTCAGCTGTGGGTGAGCAGAGGAGGAGGAGGATGTCAGAGCTCTCCATAAACCCATGAATTAGGATGCCTGGGTTTAACTTGCCTTGTCACTTCTTGTGCTAATGGTGAAGTATGGGCACACTCAGAGCTGGAGGTGACAGTGGCACTCGGGCCAGTTTGGCTGAGATGGATGTGGGAAGAGCAGCCTGGGCTGTTGTGCCCCAAATCTGTCTGTCTGTCCTTGCTCTGGGTCTTTGAGGCTGTTAATTGATGCTTCTGTCAGAGCTGGCAGCCAGGTTAAGTTTTCTTTTATCAGCCTGTGCTGGAGTTTGTCTGAGCTGTTTGTGGTGCACAATGGACTCCCCAGAGCAAGATATTGACTGCAGCAGCTTCTGAGAAATCTCACATCACTGCTCTGGGAGGGGGGAACTGTGTGATGTTAATTGCTCTGACTCAAGGGCAAAGCAAACTTTAATTTATAAATTCGTTACTGCGCCGTAGCAATGGCCTTTTTTAGCTTCTCACAGGTAATTGTACTGCTGGAAACTCCTCTGATCAGGAACAAAATTATTTATTAGCAACGAGTCAAAACCACTGAAGCATTAACTGTGCTCATATTAGTAAGTGGAATAATTCATTCATGCTCCAAAATACCAATTTATTGGTAGAGTGTCCTGTTACAGCAGTAATGGAGGCGGCTGTGGGTCCAGAGAGAAACAGACTGGATGCACACCTGGAAATAGGAAATATTGATCTTTGGCAGAGGTTTCCTGCCATGTTGTGGGCGGAGACCCATCCCCATTGAGAGACTCAGGCGTTTCAGGGCTGGGAGGTTCATCCCTCTTTGCTGCCTCTCTCTGGGACCACTGAAAGGTTCCTGCCCTGCAACACGTGGGCTCCTCAATAACTTGATGAGAGTATTGGAACAGCTCAGGGTTGTCATTGGCAAGTGGCTGCACTGCTCCAGGTGCCCAGCCAAGTTCTTTGGAATTTTAAATAGGATGTAATTGAGCTGCCTGGGCTATACCAACACAGAAATAACAGCAGCAAAGAGCTTCTGGTACAGAAAGAAAAATACCAATTTTATTTTGAGGGCTTGAAGATCTAAGACACAATTTCTTTCTGAAAAAATTCTGAAATGAGTTTGGAAAGAATTGCACTTTCCAATGAAATGCACTTTCATGTCTTTTTGACTAGCATTTATTTTATCATTATATTGTGTGAAAGTCACATTTAGAGACCCTAATGAGAATTTAAGATCCCATTAGTCAAGCTGATCTAATGACAATGAGATATTTGATACTGATGAGACAGTGGAAAGAAAGCATTTCTTATTAAAGAGCTCATTTATTTTTTTCAAATGGTCAAAAAACCTTGCGTAAATATTCCCCTGGGTCTCCTTTGTGGAAAATAATTGAGGGTTAAGTGCTGGGTGTTATTATTTGTCCATTCTTTTCTGTGAGTACAGGCTGGCATCACAGCTGCTGTTGTACATGGAGCACAACACCTGGGACTTCTGTTGTACTTTTGGACAGGATTTACATGAAAATATTTAATACTACAAGCAAAAAAAAAAACAAACCGCAGGATACTTATTCTGATTAACAGTTTAGATGTCTTAGAGTGTGGATTCTTTGGGTTTTTTTTTTGCTAAGGTTGGGATTAAATGCAGGAGATGGTATTTCTTGTTGGGACTCAGATGTTTATTAGTTCTTATCTATGTTACAATCTCACAAACCATGAGTTCTACTGCACTTCACTCTAACAAACTAAAAATGGAGTTGTATCTTTCTCTCTACAAGGCTTTTTAAGGATAAACTATTCAATTAAGAAATGACACCTCAATTATTTTTACTTTTAACTCAATAACTAAACTATTCATGCCCCACAATGTGAATTTTAAAATCTAATTACACAATACTACTTAAACTTGTGAAGAAGAAGGACCAGCCTCTGCCCTAAAACCTCCATCTTGCTTTATCTATATTACCATATTCTAAAATCTTAAACTCTAAGTTTCCCACCCTGTGATATCACACATTTCTATTCAAACTCCACACCCACAATCCCAGTTCTGTCATTCCATTTTGGAAGCTTCTCCACAGCCTCAGGTCAATGCAGTGTTCTCTTGGAGGCCAGTGCCTGTCAGCACAGAAAGTCTGAAATTCTCAGTGACCAGGGTTCCAACACTGGAAACAGTCAGGTTTTTTGGAAAGTGGAAGTTTTATAGTTTTTGGGGAACTCCTAATGGGAAATGCAAGGGGATGCTGAGGCACCAAGCTGACTCAAGGCCCTTCAGTGAGATGAGGAGAGCACACATTATATGGGGAAAGTGCCAGAATCAGAGGCTGAGAGTCCTGCTTTTCTTGTCCCATGAAAAAGCAAATGTAATGACACTAAATAAAAACAACTGCAGAGGAAAGACAGCTATGCCAAAAGTCTGTGGGACATAAACCCCAAGATGTGGATCAAATCTAATCTCAATATGTAGGAAAGTGAGGATTGGCTTAAATGTTCCTCTCTTGGAGGAGTTTAGAACCATCCAGGATCTTTGGAAATTCACATCCAGAGCTAGACTGCACTCCAAGAGTCAGAGTTTAAGCATATTTTGGTTAGAAAACACATTGCAGATGATGCAACTCCCTTTAATAGTGATGGTAATGTCATGCAATGGCCTGTAGTCCCTTTCAAAATAAAATCAGGGCCAGCCTGAATCTTGGCTCATCTTTTTCTCACTTTGAACTGTGAACTGCTCTTTGCCCTTTAAATTAGACTTGGTCTGCAAGAAATTGTCTGGGGAAATGCTGGCAAGTGCTAACTTTTTCACAACCATTAATAAATCTGTGTTCCAAACAAACAGAAGCAAATTTCCTTCCCTTCTCTAATGAATCCCTAGAGGGAGTTGTGGATTCTGCATATAAATGGGCTTTGCTCAGATTTTCTGGTTTTTTGGTGTTGTTTTTGTCCCTATCCCTGCTCAGCTCAGCAGGGTAAACTCTTTACCTGCTTCCCAAGCTTCTGAACTTTCTCTGTGTGAAATTACCAGCACAAGATACTCCAAAGCTGAGCAAACAGCCCAGTTAAAACCAGCTGGCAAGGGTGGAAACCCAGGGCACAGGGAATATTTCTGAGTCTGCTCTGGCGTGCCCTGACCCCCAGGGCAGCACTGACTTTGACCCTCATTCATGGAGAAAGTTTCCCAGACTTCAAGATAGACTGGAATCCACAAAAGTGTGAAATAGATTATAGAGAGCAGTGTAGGTGTATCACGTGGTGAGAAATTGAGGTTCTGGGATTTTTAGTGTGTTGTGGATGGAAGCAAGATGGAGGGCACAGGGTGTCACCCTGGGTTTCTTCTTCATGCTTCTTCTTCCTCCTTCTTCATGGGTTTAGGTGGCATTTTGTAGTTAGGCAGAAAAGTCTGCATTGCAGGCTCTGTGGGATCAGTTATTGGGTTAAAAGGGAAAATAATCCAGGTGTCAGTTCTTAATTGGATAGTTTCATGTTAAAAGACCTTGTACCAAGAGATTGTTGGCCATTTTGTGTCTTCTAATGAAAAGCTGCTGAACTCATGGTTGTGAGGCTGTTTCACTCATAAGAAATAATAAACACCTGAGTCTGAACATGAGCTACCATCTCAAGTGCCTTCAATCCAGACCAGAGAAACCAACAAGCAAGTGTCTGACTAGGGACCAGCCCTGCCTGTGCATCCCAGCTGAAAAATCTTCTGGTTGGATTTTCTCAGGTTTCTGTGGTTGGAACGGCTCCTGAGGTATTAAAAAGTCTTTTTTCCCAGCCCCATGGCCGAAGAAGAAGTTGAAATTCATCAGTTCTGCTTTTCAAGGTTGTTTATTTTCTCTTATCTATTCCATTCTCTCTCTGACCTGCTGAGATCTGTCCAGCAGGTCAGATTGTGGCACAGTCCCTGCCCTTGGGGTGGTGTTGGCTTTTTATACTAAACACTACATGTACTTTATTTACAATAATTTTCCAATCCCTATCACCTATATTAGACAGTCTGTCTCTACTCTAAACCAATCCAAAAGTGTCACCATCACTCAGAAGATGGAGGACAAGAATAAGAAGAAGGGCAGGACACACCCAGATTCCTCCATCTTGCCTCTTGAACCCCCATTCTAAATCCCCAAAATTCTACTTTTTCTCCCTGTGACAAATTCTCTATCATTCTATTCAAACCCTTGTGGCTTGTAACTCTTCACACAAAGTTGGGGATTGTTTCCATGGGCTAAAATCAAAGGCTCAGGTGTTTGTGACCCTGTGCCAAGGTCTCTGAGCCCCTTGCCAGGGTCTGGAGCCCTCCAGGGCAGCCAGAGCAATGTCCTGGGCTCTGACAGGATGTCACTGTGGGCAGGGGCTTTTCTCCTGTCCTCTGTGACACCTCAGCCCTGCTGCCAGACCTTTCCCAACCCTCCTGTGCAGGAGGACATCTGGCAGCTCTGGATCTGTCTCTGCCACCAACTCTGTGGCCTGTCTCCAGCTTACTTATTGTCCTTTGTAATTATCTTTCCCCTAATTCCTTTGGTTATCTCTTGGAATATGTTAAATGAGAAATATGAAGGTGACTTGGCGTAATTATTCTCTGGTGAGTCAACAGGGCTTTTCAACATGAACTGGGTGATTATAAACATTAAGTTCAATTAGGAACATGGAAAACTGTTCTGTGGAGAAACAGACTTGTACATTTGCTGAGCTCTGATGGATTTCCTCCCTTGCAGAGCTCAGTGTGTTTGGTTTTTCTGTATTTGTGCACCTCCTTGGAGGAAAAAATGCTCATAAATACTGGGGATCATCCATAGTACTGTAAGAAAAAGGGTGTGTTCTGACTAGTTCAATCACTAACCCTGTGAATTGCAACAGGATCTTCAAGGAGGAGAGGGGGAAATATATCAGTCTCCAGGGAGTGAAATGGAAAAAAACCCAAAAATAACAAGGAATAGAGAAATTTGCAGACCCAACAAAAAGCAAAGGCATTAATAATGGGAGGCTCTGGAGGGGATGTAAGCAGCTGGTTCATGAGTGCAGGAGGCTGAAATTTGCTCCAAAGGAGGTCAGGTCCAGCAAATCAAGAGGAGATCATCCCATGGTCCTTGGCTTTGGGGAAGACACAAAACACGAAGAAGAGAGTCAGAATGGATTTTTAAGGGCTGATGTAGTGTTACAGTGTGCAAGAGCCACCTAGATTTTGGGAATTGCATGGGATCTGAGCTGTATCACCTGTGGAATTACTGGGAGTCTCTAGAACCAGGACATTGGGGGTCACCAGGGAAAGCCCCACTGCAGAACAGGGGCTGGGGACAGAAGGGGACTCCAGCTGTGTTCCTGTGGTGGCAGATTGCAGTGCTTTGCTTGGTAGTCTATTTAATGTAGAATTTAATAACAAACCTCTTCACGCAGCCTCAGAACTCAGGGCTTCTCAGGCCCTGAAAATCTCCAATCCACTTTGCCCTGTTTTGGTTTTATTGCCTAAAAGCCTGCTGCCTGCTACAGAAAGAACAGACTGAAAAATCTGCTCTGTACTTTATTGGCAGTGTTTACCAAGAAATGGGCTATGAAAGTAATTATGTACTTCAGATAGTGCAGCCTGCTATCGATTCAAAGGATGAGCCATCAACATCCAGTACTGCAAGAAGTATAAATCTCACATACCATGAGTCTTTTAGATGTAAATGAGAAAAAAAAGGTCAGGAATGAGAAGTGCACAGGGGGATGTTCTGTTGTGGTGTTGTGAGGGTCCCCAGGATGAGGTGAGAGATGAGAATTGACTTCAAGTTCTCAGAAGGCTGATTTATATTATATTATATTATATTATATTATATTATATTATATTATATTATATTATATTATATTATATTATATTATATTATATTATATTATATTATATTATATTACTAAAACTATACTAAAGAAAGAGAAAGGATACATCAGAAGGCTAGAAAATAATCATAATAAATACCTGTGACTGACCAGAGTCCTGACACAGCTGGACCGGGATTGGTCATTAATTAAAAGCAATTCACATGGAACCAATCAAAGATGCACCTGTTGGTGAGCAACCTCCAAACCTAATTCCAAGCAGTCAGATAATTTTTGTTTACATTTATTTTCTGAGTCCTCTCAGGAGAAAAACCCTGGCAAAGGGATTTTTCAGAAAATATGATGGTGAGAATGTTCTGATAATTTTGCACAAAGCAGATGCTTCTGAGAGTAAGGGAAGCATCACAGAGCGGTAAGGTGGAGCTGATTTGACTGCCAGGTGTTTTTTACCAAGGAAAATACTCCTTTCTCCGCCAGGCTGCCCCTGCTGAGGACATGGCTCCAGTTGCTTGGTTGAACACTCTCCTGCAGAGCTGGCTCATGCCACTCGTGCAGGCACGGCAGACAGAGAGCTGCCAGCTGTGCTGGGTCAGGCCGAGGTGCTGGCCATACCATTTACCAAATAAACTGCTGAACTGGACAGAATGTGGGAAGGGAGGGTCCCAAGGTGGGCTTTGGGAGATGAACCAACAGACAGCAGGTCATCTGGGCAGGGAAAATGCCAGGCTCTTAAATGGTCTGCTAGTAATGTTCTTGGGCCAGGGATTTGTGAAAATAAGCCTGGGCTCCAAAGCAAATGAGCTGAGGGAAGGGCTGAGGCTGGGCTGGGCCTGGGGAGAGGCACAAGGGAGGTGCAGGGTCAGGCTGTCTCGGTTTGGAAAGCCAGGAGTCTGCTAAGGAAGGCAGGAGGCTCCCCTGAAATGGAGAGTGTAAACCCTCCCCACCCCTCCAAATTGCTATAAATTTTAAATTAAGGGGCTCTCTGGCAAAAAAATATGGGAGCAGGAATAACAGTTCTTTAATAGGGAAGAAAATAAAAAGATAAAGTAAACAATGCAGTAAACCAAACCAACACTGCCAGAGTCAGAACCCAACCTGACACCCTGTGGGTCAGGGTGTTGGCAGCAGTCCCATTGGAATTGTGGCTCAGCCCTCCTGCAGTGTCAGGGGTGGCTCTGCTGGAGCAGGGATCCTGTAGAGAAGGATGTATTCTTCCTCTGAAGATCCAGGGGAAGAAGAGGCAGCTGCTGCTCCTCTGGGGAATCCAGTGGAGAAGCTGTGCTACCCCTCCCCCGACGCTCCTACACTAACCAATCTAGTACAAGATACAAATCCTAGAGCATTTACATACAGCCTATAAGAATCACTACATCACCATACTGTGTTACATTTTTAACCCTAAAAACTCCTCTTTGGACCCCTTCTGCCAAGCTGCCGTGGTCTGCTCTGACCCTTGGGCCTGTCTGCAAGCAGAGGGTGTTGTTCCATCAAAAGGGGATCACCTTCAGCTGGCCACACCATTGTTTTCCAGTTGTTCAGTAACTGAGGTATCTCAAAGCTTGCTTTCATTTCAATCTCACTTATAGTTTCCATATTCTCAAAATCTTTTGCCAGGCAATCATATTTATAAGGCATCCCTGTTTCATCTTCCCCAACAGGTTAGTAAGAATTAGAATATTCAACACAGAAGATTTATTGTATTGTAACGGGAACCTTGATCTCTTACCCTTTTACCCTCTTATCCTCTCATCCTCTCTCCCCCTCTCTTCTCTCAGGCCTGCTCTGAGCTGTGGCTGGCAGCTCCCAGCAGGGCCCTGCACCCAGGCCCTTTGCAATAAACCCCAAATTCCAGCCCTGGCTGCAGAGATCTCTCATCTCCATCCATCCCCACCATCCTACTCCCTGTCACTCCTACAGTGCTGCTCTGAGGCCACCCCTCTGTGACATGGTTCTGAAGGTCAGAGGTGTGCCAAGATGAAAGGTGTCCCCAGGGCTGCTGAGAAATGGGCACAAGCTCTCAGCTTTGATGCTGAGAAGAATTCAAGAGCAGCATCTCTGTGCTCAGGGCTCTCCTGTGTGCCTTGACTGAGAGCAGTGCTGCAGGGAGCTGCTGCAGAGCTGGAACAGCCTCATTACATCTGAGCCAAAGAGACACCTGATGAGTCACTCGAAGATAAAGGAAGAGCAAGACAAGAAGTAGAAAGCAGAAAAGGTAGAAAGCAACACATAGTTAGAAAATTGAAGCAAAATGCCCAAGGAATGTTCCTTGTCAGCCTCTGTCCCTGTGAGGGATCTTCACTGGGCTTCCTCACTGAAACTGCTGCAGTGAAAGTGAAATTCCCTCTCCATCAGTTCCTCTTGTAATTAAACAATTGGAGAGAATCCAGGTGAAATCCCCAAACCACAGTGCTACATTCAGCCTGCTCCCCTCCTGCCCTGGTAACATGTCAGAAGGGTTTTGGGACTTGGCTGTGAGCTGTCTCTGATTCATCAGACCTTGGCCAGAAGAGGCTCAGTCTGAGCCCAAACCACTAGCACTCAACTAGAGATTAGTTTGGAAGGCTGTGCTTAATCAGAGCTTGGGCACAGGTGATTCTATTTTAGCCAGTCTCCAGAATAATTATCTTTTATTGGTTGTCTTTGGTCTCAATGCCCTGTACCGAAGTTGTTGTGCAGGAATGCAAATACGGTTTGGCTTGGCTGGAGCTCCCCTCTCCACCTGGAATGTTCTGGGTTGATGCATCCCACTCTGTTTTTCCTTTCAATTTCCTGCTTTGCCCTGCAGCCCAGGCTGCTGTGGCCATCTCGGCCTGGAGGGGCACCTAAGCCTGCTGTGCCCTGTCCCACAGTGGGGGAACCCCTGGGGCTCCTCCAGCACCATCTCCCTCTCCACTCTGGCTGAGCAATTTCCATGGATTAGCCCTGGAACTCCACGTCAACACAAATTACCTACAAAACCCCAGGATGAGGTGGGGAGCTCTGGCTCTGTCCTAGTTTTGAATGTGGTGCAGCAAAGGGACAAGGCATTTATGGCCTGGGGAAAACCCCATTATTAATTCCAGATGTGATTCATTTCCCAGCAGGATAAATAATCACAGAGCTGAGAAGATACCTGGGATCTGGTCCAATGTCACATTTTATCTTTGCCCTCTATCTCCTTGTTTTCTGGGAATGCTCCCTCTGGGAGTTATTTTGAGACAGAAGAGGCTGTGGCTGCCAGCCTGGGGCTGGTGGGCCCAGGCTGCTGCTTCCCTGGCACCTCCAGGGTTTGTTAGAGAGGACAATTTAATTTGGGTTTGCAGGGAGCTAATTCTGCCCTGTCTGGAGTTTTGGTTATGTCATGAGTTATGGCACTGTTCATCTCCATTCTTCAAAGCGCCATCAAACTGTTTTTCAACCCTTTTCTATTTTTCATCTGGCTAGTCATAAATGGTTTTATTTTGTTTTTTTTACACCACTTCCCAGGCTGGTTTGATTCCTTGGATCTTGGTGATATTACATCAGGGCACAGAATAGCAACTGTGTTCAGAGTAACCAAAATAAAAGTGACAGAGGCTGTTAATCAAGAGATGTCAACTGGGGTCAGGAAGAGTTTCCAGCCATTTTTCATGAGCCAGAGATGAGGTTTGAATGGTGCTGCTAAATAAGATTAAATTTGCCTGTGGCCTCCTCTACCATTCCTGTGTGAAAATGTCGAAAAGCTGAGGCTTTTTTGCCTTTACTTTGTCAAGTGTGGCAGCAAAGTCACCAAGTAGAAGGTGCTGGACCCATTTCACCTGGGCTCCAAAAGCCCACGGCAGCCTGGACTTACTTTCAGTATCTCAAATCCTGCTTGGAATTTTCAATGGATATGTTTTGGGTGGTATAAGAGCCTAGCTAGGGTTACACTTAAGATGGATTTAAAATGGTTATAAAATGGATGACTTGTCAGGGAGTTTCACACTTTTATAAGTTCTGGTCCATTCGTTTATTGAAGTTAACTGTCCAATTACAGCTTTAGCCCATGAAGTCCCAACCTTCTTGTTTTTCTCTCTTTATTTCACTGTTGTTTGTGCTCTTGGGCCTAAGATTTGGGTCATTTGTCCTTGGTCCCCAGCTGGAGCAGGAATTGTTTTGTCTCCCTGCTCTGCGCACAGAGCTCACCATCCCCTCATATGAAGCTCAGAACTAAAGCAGCACAGATTCTGAAAAATATAAAAGCTGAACCCTGAGGCATCAATGATTCCTGCTGGCCTTTGGGGCCATTGTGCTGGGCCAGGGCAGCTCACTGGATGTGTGTCTGTTTCTCCAGGGCTCCCAAAGCCTTGCACATCTTTGAGGAGAGCACGTTCAGACCTCCCTCCCCTCCTCCAGTGTTTCCCTTGGCACCTCTGCTACTGATCACAGCCGTGTCTTGTTTGACTGAATTGTTCCCTCCCTGCTTCCCCCAGCTCTCCTCCCTCAGCCAAGCCGTAAATCTGGGTTTGTAGCTGATGCTGTTCCCAGGGAAACAAACAAGGAAAGTGCAGACAGGAGGTTATGACTTCCCTGAGGGATGTGACCGAGTGGAAGGATTGGCCTATCAGGTGGAATAGATCCAGAGTAGTAGTCTGAAAAATGGGACTAGTGACCCAATTTGGAAGGAAACCACCCCTGTTCTGAGTAGTGTCTACAGGGGAAAGCTTTTAATCTCTGCATTCCTCCCCTCTGAGATCTCATGCTGGTTTGGGGCTTTGAGTCATGTCAGTTGTTTCATCGTTTGTATTGTTTATTTAATTTGTTTTTCATCAGATATTTTTCCTTTACCAGGTTGTTCATGAGACTGAATTACAGAAAGTGATTTCCCAGTGGGGCTTTCCCCACCTGAGCTCTAAGTGGCCTCACACACAGCTCAGAGAGCTCTCAGAAATCCAGCACAGAAGACATTTGACAAGCAATACCATGAATTTCTGGTGGCCCTGTGGGTTTGTTTGGGGTCAGGGATGCTGTTTGTGGTACTGTTGGAGAGGAGCAGTCTGAGGGATCAGTGGGGGAGTGTGACTATTTCCACCCTGCCCTAGGGTTATCCTGCCCCACTCCCTGTGCTTTAACAAAGGCTGGCTAAGGGAGCTCTGGAGGGGAGGAATTAAAGAAGTTCAATCACAGCAAGAAGCTGTTTGCATCCTTTTTAACAAACACTGAAAAAAACCTTCCAGCGTGGCCTGTTGGAAGACAATAATTCCACACTGCATTTGGCTTTTCATTGGCATGTGTGAATGTGTCATATTCAATAGGGGAGGATCTCTAGGCTGGGGAAGAATCTTCCTAGAATTACAGAATGGTTTGGGTTGGAAGGGACCTCAAAGAACATCTTGTTCCAATCTCCCCTCCATGTGCAGGGAAGACCAGGCTGCTCAAATCCCCATCCAGCCTGGCCTTGAACACTTGCAGGGGTGGGATCTTGGTCAGTCATGACAAGGGAGAATGGGAGAGCTTCATAAAGTCCCTTGTCATTGCAAGGGGCAGTGCTGGCCTTCCCCACCTGGGCACAGCCTCCCTTTCTCCTCCTCTCAAATTAGGAATTCTCTTAGGGCAGCACTGTCCCCATCTCAGTCTGGCTGAGCAGTGATGAACACAGTGATGCCTCACCACTCTTATGGTTACAAAATGGCCCCAATAAATGCTTTTATGCATGTTGTGGATTCCTTCCATCTGCTTGGCACAGACAAACTGCAGATCAGTGGAGCTAAGATGGTGTGTTGAGCATGCAGTAAAGCCATGATTAGCACAGTTTGGCTGTGTAGCCCTGTACAGTATCTTCCACCACAGGGATAAAACATTTGGAGGAAGAGAAAGGCTAGATCTGCTAAATGAATCCTTCAAAACCCTTGGGCGTGATGCTATTTAGTAAAAGGATCTTTTGTCACTCCTTGCAGCTGTAGAAACATTTGTGTGCTGTTTAGGGGCTATTCTGTCAGCAGCAGAGTGCTCAGAGTCTGTGAAATAAAACCTGGCAGCACCTTAGAGATGGTTTGGTGCTCAGGATCCCAGGGAACAAACACTGAGTTTGTGTCCCAAAGGAGCAGAGAGAGGAGCCCCAGACCTCTTTCCTGGGGAACAGGCCTGGGATCTCCACTCTCTGCACCTGGTGGGCGTGAGCTAAAGAATTCTGTCCTGCAGCCTGGAGAGGAATTTAAGAGATTGTATGGACAGACTGGATTTACCACAGACATAAACAATGCTCTCCTTTTGCTCCAGTTGCACTGAGTGATGTCTTTGTCCCTTCAAATAAATGTAGATGAAGACTCCTTGTCCTCAAGCAGAGAGCTGGGCTCTGGTGTGGCTGCAGGGATTCCTTCCTTTGCCCCTCCTCAGCAGGTGACAGTATTTTACCTGTAAAACCCCTGCAAGCTCTGCTTCCTCAAAACTCTACAGCCTCAGGAGGATTGGAGATGGGAATTTGTGTGTCAGCAGCTGGGAGACTGAAGGAGTCTCTGGGTGCATGCAAAGAGCAATCAATGCAAATTCAGAAATCCAAGTTGGCAAACTGCTCAGTAGTCACAGATCAAACTCGTCACTGGAGGGTTGTTTATTAGCTATAGCATTTTGATAATTATGATCATCCTCCATTAAAGCCTTGGCTTAATCCCAGTTTTCCTCCCCACAAATTAGGAGCAGTTGCATTAAGGGCTGGTCCAGAGGGAAATAACAGAAAGGGGTGATGCTAAAGCACAGTGCTGAGGAGATCCAGCAAGCTTTGGTACCCTGCACTGGCAATGAGCACCAAACCTCACTAGCAGCTCATCATACCCTGATTTCAAGGAGGAAAAAGCTTTTCTGACACAAACAAGTGGTTTCCAAAGTGTTGACCCCAAGTGGTTTTGGACATTGTGGATCTTGATCTGTGACAGCTTCTGGGGTGGTTCTCTGGCCAGGAGTATTTGGGTATTCATTGCCCTTCATGTTTATATAAGAGGTTCCCACTGCTGTAACCATAACCAACACTATGGGAGAGGCTGGAACTAACCCAGAGTGCAAATTTGCCCCATATTTGGTAAATTTCTTGACTTCTGATATGCTTGCAAAGCCACGGAAGCAATTACTTTGGCCAAAAATTTACATGATGAGTTTCTCCCAATTGCAGTGAATTATCCATGAGCAGTTTAAATTTTGATGACACACATATATAATTTAAAGTAGCTCTGACACTTGCATATAATTTAAAGACATTCACAAAATAACTTCTGGTTTGTAAATTGGAGCAACCAGTGCAGGAGCACATATGGAAAAGCTGAGCTTGGATCCCTGATGATTAGTGCTGGCATGCAGGCACAGCCTGCTCTTAGTGCAGTTTGGAGTGTGACCAGTTCAAACTTTTAACAGGAAGAGTTTTCTAGAGCAGCTTTAAAGTGAATGTCAAAAGATCATTAGTTGATATGCAAATAAAGAAATTATCTCTCATAGAAAGGATTTTGCCTTCCCACTGAGCAATTGAAACTAGTTTTGCCACTTAAAACAATCTCATCTCCAAGCCCTGCTTGTGTTACTTGGCAAGTGCTGCCCAAATCTGATAACCTTGGCAGTGTGTGGCTTTGAGATTCTCTGTTTTCAAAGATGAAATTTGCAGAGCTGCTGTTGAAATCCCAGCTGAAGGAAGTCACAGCCTCATCTCTCCACTGCCCACTAAAACATCTCAATGAGAGAGGAAAACAGCTGGCAGGCTGAGAGGAAGCCTGGTTACTTCAGCCCATCCTCCTGGCCTGCAAAGCAGCTTTGCAAAGCAGGGATTTGGAATGGGGTCAGTGGGAACTGGGAGCTTGGATCATCTTTGGGCAACACTTTCATGGCGATTGTGCCCATGTGTGACGTGGTGGCCACAAATCTGCAGGGAGTCACAGCTGGAGCTGTAGGACCAGAGCAGAGCCTGTTTGTTCAGCAGCCTCAGCTAAGAATGGCTTTTGTTGCCCCTTCTGCAGCACTGGGTGATTGGGAGCAGAGGAAAGCAGGACTGTGTCATGCTCTGGGTGTCTCTGAGCAGTCATCCCTGGGCTTGCCTCTGGCTCTCTTGTCCTTCCCAGCCACAGGCCATCAGCAGTGTCTGCTCTGCTGAGAGCTGAGGGGAGATTCTCCCCTCCCAGTCCAGCACTGGAAAGCCAGATGGGCAGTCGGTGGGGCAGCTGGGACACCTGAGCCTCTGAAAAGAGGCTTTTCCTCCTCTCCCTGCATCTCTAACTCAGGCCTGGGTGACTCACACTGAGGCAGACTGCATTCTAGTTTAAGGTGGATGAAAAATTGCCAGAAATAATGTGGTCTGACACTCCTGGGAGCCACCGGCCAGCACTGTGGCCACTGTTCCCTGTTCCTGCTGTCCTCAGTAAAAACTCTTAGGGTGCCCAAGCAATGTGTGCTGAGGAACATGTAGTGGCTCATTTATTCTCAATTTCTTTACAGAACAGGCAAAAGTTTAAGCCCCCAGGTTTGATTTTGGACTCAGCCCAGGTGAAGGCCAAAGACAGTGGTTCTGTTGAAGCAGACTGGGGCACTGGCCTGTGGTTTGGTTCCTTGTGAGGGTTTTACAGCTCAATAATGAAAAACACCTCCCCTGTTCCCTGGTGCAAGAGTTCATGGTGCTGGAGAACCTTCTCTTGGCGGAGTGGGGGAAACTTCCCTACAATTCCCTACAATTTATACAAGTCCAAAACCTAGTATCAGCCCAAAACCTGGTATCAGAAATACCAGGTAGAACCTATTAGAAGAAACTATTAGTAAAAAAATTCTTCAGGCATCTTCTGCTTCTGCTACTCCTGCCTGCTGTATCCCACTGCTCAAAGCCAGCATCAGTGGAAATTCCAGCTCTGTTGTGTCTGCCTGCCACTGCTGCAAGGCTATTTATCTGCACACAGCTGCTGCTGCTGCTGAGGTTTAAGAACTTTGTTTAGTCCCCCAGTCTCTGATGATGTCAAGGATTTTTGTGCAGTTTGTAAAATTGCCCATTCATATAAATGTGTCTGAATAGTTTCTATGGGAACACCTGCTCCACACAGGGAAACGTGATTTGCTTTATGTATAAAAATGGAATCTTGCTACCTTGGAGAGCCTGGGCTAGAAAAGGAATGGCTGCTGGCTAAGAAATAGTGCATGAGAGGCCAGCACAAGCCCTGGTCAGCACAGCCAGCAGCAAGACCAAAAGAAAAGAAGAAAAAGTCTCAGAAATTAGCTCAGTCTGAACCCTCAGGTGTAGCTTGGAGCAGGATTCCTGCTGCTATGAGAAGATTTGGACTTTTAATTTACTAACTGAGAGTCACCAAGGTGTCACAGGTCTCACTGTCCCTGCTGTGGTACCTGGGGTGGGTCTTTGTGAGCAGCTTGGATTCCATGGGGAGAGCACCAAGGTCTGAGCTGAAGGTTTTTCAGTCATGTGGGGTTTCACAAAACCAGCCTGTGATTCGTGGGAGCTGTGCTTTGCAGCAGCTCTGGAGACTGAGGGGAAAAAGGGCTGGATGTCCTTTTAGCAGGGAGTGAGGCAGGTGAGGATCTTCCCCTGGAGCTGGCAGTGAAGCAACTTTTAAATTATTTTGCTCAAGCTTTATGTTGGAGAGAATAAAACAAAGAAGTGAATACTTCAGGAAGGTCTTGTTTTTCTCTTTTAAAGGATAAAGAACCCCTCTCCTCAACCCTCTTGTAGGACGGTACAAGAACACTTAAATTCAAGTATCTTCATCCACATGCCAGGCAGGGATGTTCAGCTGGCCCCCTTTGCAGCCAGCTGCATCTGAGACCTGGGATAGGTACAAATACTTGTCACAATGACAAGCTGAGAGCCTAATTTTGTCAGTTCGTTTCTGTTTGCAAGTGTTCAGGCATAACCTGAATGAATCAGAGCAGCCAATAAAGGATGGGATTAACCTTGAGGCTTTGTTTGTTTGTTTGCTTGGATTTTTTTGATTTTTTCCTTGGTTTTGTTATTCTGAATATTAGTACATCCCAGAGACTTCTCTCAGTTCAGACTGGCAGTTCAGAGTTGTGCCTGTGGAGATCTCTGCAGCAGGAGTTCAATATACAGCATAGCTGTGATCTTTAGAGTCTCCTTGGGATTAATGGAATTAGAAAACTGGAAATATGAAGTGAAAGGCAGCTGTAAATGTACAGGACCAACTCCATTCCTGCTGTATCCCTTCATGGCAGGGCTGCAGCAGCCTCTGAGAGTTGGTCATGGGAAAGGGACCTTTATTTTCTGGTCACTTTTGAGGGCATTGTCTTCTTTATATTTTCCCTGCCCTCTGACTATCTCATGTTTTCTCCGTTTTAATCTTGCTCTTTTTCTCTCTCATCTCAGTGTCATGCTTGTGCTGTAGCTCTATCTCAGCCTCTGTTTGTCCTGCTGTTTGTCATGGTGATTCCACAGTGCTTGGCACCTTCTGAGAGAAGTCAGCTAATCCTACTCCCAGTCCTCAGCCAGAACCTGTGAGGAGTGATATTTTTCAGACTTTACTGATTCCAGAGAGTATTAAACTTGGAGATGAGGACTGAAAACAGAGCTGAGGAATACAGCACATGACAGCTGGAGCACGTTATTGGATGTGTTGCACACAGCATCCACGTTAAAGCAGGATTAATGATTGCACACTGCCTGCTGCTTTTAATGAAGCCTGCATTTCCAAAGGGGCTGATGAGCAGGAGGAGCCCACCATGGTAGGTCTCAGCAGCAGAGGCCAGCAGAGGGATCCCTGGACTGCTGCTTTTCCTCCTTCCTGCTTTGCTGAGAAATTCCAGGTATGACAGAAGTGAAAACTCAAAGTGATGGGGCAGCATCTGGCGCCTGCTGGTGCATCCGGGCTGTGGGCAGCAGTCTGTGTCTGATCCCTGTCTGCCCTCAGCCCCACCCTCGGTGCTCAGGGCGTTTGTGCCTGCAGGCAGGGCTGGATGGATTTTCCAGGAGCAGGGAAAGGCTCCTGCAGGCAGTGTCTGTGT
This sequence comes from Ammospiza nelsoni, assembly GCF_027579445.1. Lineage (NCBI taxonomy): Eukaryota > Metazoa > Chordata > Aves > Passeriformes > Passerellidae > Ammospiza > Ammospiza nelsoni. Next base: position 6,216,254 of record NC_080651.1, read on the forward strand.
CCCTGGTGTGGTGCCCACATGCCACGGATGCCGTGCGAGCGCGGAGAGCGAGGATCATTTCACAAAAACGGGGTTTTGTTTTCCATCCCTTCTCAGCACAGAAGAATTACAGTAACATGAGCCCCCCTGAGTGCCAGCAGAGCCCTCTTATGTGCTGGTGGGCTGGGTACCAAGTTCCTGCTCTGGAGCTGTGGAAGGGCTGGAATTAGAGGCTGAAGGCACGGACTGTTCCCTCAGCTCTGTCTGCATCCCAATTTTCACAAAGGTCAGCGCTGAGATGCCAGCCCAGTTCCCTTTCTCTCAGCTGCAATCACCACTGATGGCTCAGGGTGAAGCTCTCTTCCTGGAAGGTTGAGTCACTGGTGTTCTTTGAAGCTGGATCCTGCTGCTTCCCTTTGAATTATCCTCCAGACAAGAGCTTCCTCATGCTCCTTTCCCTTCTGTGCTCACAGAATGGCCACGCTGTGCCCTGCTGGGGTGGCACTGGTGACACGTGTGTGGCCTGTGTGCCACACTCAGGTGGTGGCTTTCCTGCTGGGTGTGCTGCAGTTTTACACTCACAAGGGCAAGGAGTTTCCTTTGGGGTGAGGAGCAGCTCAAGGCCCCTCTCTGGTGTTTATCCCAAGGTGTGAAGATGTCCCTGAGTTCTGACCCCCACACCACCTCCCTTCTCTGCTTTCCTTGCCTGAAGAGCTGGTTCTCTGCCTGGAGAGGCCGAATTCTTAATCCCACCATGCCAATTTTCACCATTTCACCATTTTTCACCCTCTGCCTTTTTTTTTGTTACTGTGGCTCCTCCTGACATCCGTTGTCACTATGAGGAAAGCTCTGGGCCGCAGCCCTGAGTCCTCACCACCACACCACCTCTCTTCTCTGCTTTCCTTGCCTGAAGAGCTGGTTCTCAGCCCACAGATGCTGAATTCCTAATCCCACCATGCTAATTTTCACCATTTTCTCCCTCTGCCTTTTTTTGTTACTGTGTCTCCTCCTGACATCCATTGTCCCCAGGTGGAGAGCTCTGGGCAGCAGCTGAAGCCACCTTCTGCCTTTTGTTGTCCTCTTTGAGATGTTGGCAACTCTGAATATTTTACACCACTTTCCACCCTTTCTAAGACATCCATCTCAGAGGGGGTTTCACAAAATGGCTCCACAAATCCTGATCTCTAACAACCAAATGCTGTCTTCCTTTTGTGGCGGTGTGACCTCGTCAGGAATGGGCTGCAAACCCCCAAAATTTCTCTTGAAAAGCCATCATCACCCAGCCTGTCTCACCCTGACATCCTGAAGAACCACAGCCTGCTTAACATTTGATGCATTTTGGCACCCTGACTGGTTTGTGGCCATTTTTTTGTGTGTGTTATTTAAGATGTGTTTTGGCAATGTGACTATTTTGTGGCTGGTTTTCTGTGTGTTTTTTGAACTTGGGTATGAAAATGTCTGTGATGTATTACCAGCCAAGGCCAGAGACAGACCAACAGCATGATTTATTGTCTCCTAGAACTAGAAAACAGCTTCTGTCTCTATACAGGCTTATCTTCCATCCAGTATCTTAAATTCTTCCATTTAATAATAATTTAATAGATCTTCGAGAGCATTTTTATCTTAAAACTTGTGGGGTTTAAGCCCTGGAGAATAGTTTAATACTTAAAGTAAAAGCTGAGCAGCTCTAAAACAACCAGGTCTGTGTTATTCAGAAGAGGGGATGTTTAATGCTAGAGAACATTTTCAGGTTTCTCTGTGATAGAAGCACTTGCAGCGAATTGAAGTAGTTTTAAATTAATTTATACAAGGTAAAAAGATAATCTAAGCCATCACTATATGAGGAGGCATTTAAAGCCTTGTAGCACCAATTAAAGTGTGTGTAGGTACAGCCAATAAATGATTTGACACAGGTTTTTGCAACAGCTTTGGAATAGCCAAAGTTTTGCTGTTCCATTTTATTTCTGCAGCTCACAGAGGCTCTGAGTCACTTTATCAATGACTGATGCAGCAATCTGCTCTTGGCAGGATGGAAAAAAATAATGCCCCAGTGGAATTTTGTGGCTGTTTTTGACCCTGAGGCCAAATCTTTGCCAAATCTTTGCAGGCAAATGCTTTTGTGCTTGCTGAACAAGGGAAGCAAAGGTGGTGGGCAGGGATGCAGCTCTGTGAAGGATGATTTGCAGTGGGCAGGGTGTGCCCTCACTCCATATTTTGGGGGAGTTTGGCTTATTTTGCCCTGCCCTGCTGGTGAAGTGCTTTCTTGACTATAGGAATGTTTCTGTTGAGCAATGCAGAGCTGCTGCTGGGATGAATAATTCATGGGAAATCAGGCATGGAAAAAAACTTGCAACATTCAATCAGATTTTTTACTTTTTCCTTTTAAAATTCAGGCTATTGCTGACCTAATTCATCTCGAGGATGAGTTTAGCTGATCTGGACAGACAGGGATGAATTTAACATTAGAAGTGGTGGGGAATGATGTGATAATGAAATATTGAACCCTTCTGCCACTCAGTGCTCTTCCCCTCCCATCCTGTGCTGGCTGCTCCTGCTGCCATCTGGCATCTGGATGAACATGTGGCTGGGTACCTGGAGTGTGGAGCAGAACTTTGGGATGAAAACACAACAAAGGTTTGCTCTGGGAGCACAGGCAGAGACCTCTGGATGTGGTTATTCCCAGGTGCTCTGGCTCTGGGCACATCCTCAGTCTTGTTGGGAGCTGCTGCAGCTTCATTTGGGGAAATATTTCTGCTGGTTTCATTGTTCTTTTTGCTGTCACTCCTGGTGTTTGGATTTGTTTTTCTCGCTCTGGTAGATTGGAATATGCAAAGCAGGGCCTGATTTCAGAGTGGGAGGAGGGCCCTGAGGAATGAACATCAAGTCAGAGACAGCCAAGAAAACCTGTGGTGTAGGATGACAAAGCTCATCCTGAGACAGCAAGGCAGCCTCACTTTTCTTGATTATTTTCCTTTCTGTGTGATTAACAGCTGCAGCACCACAGTAATATTTTCTTTAACTCCCCAATTCCTTCTGAATAAAACATCCCCCCTTTGTAAGACATGGAAGAAGACAGTATGTATGACTCAAGGAGCTGCTGGACCTTTTTATACTCCATAAGACCATGCAAATATCAGCAAGTGCCAGCAGAGAGCTCAGAAACACCTGGAGCAATATCACACTACCTTGTTTGTGGCGGGGTGTTGGCCTGGCAGCTTTGAAAATGAACATGCAATTTTGAATCAATTAGAAGAAGCAGAATTGCTTAAAAATATCCCCTTTTTTTTTTTGGTACAATTGGAAGAAGGGTTGAGATACAATCCCCTGCAGCTGGAGGTGTGAGGTTTGCTGAGCATGCTGGTGATTTTTGACCTCAAATGTCAGTGCTGGTACTGATTGAGTGCATTGCTTCTCCACATGACTTTCAGCCAGTATTGACCCCGCTGCTGTATGATGTGCTTACCTTGTGACTTATCTGGAGGCACAGTTTGATTCTTGCCTGCTGCTCTCCCATATCCTCCTGTGATCACCCAGGAGTCAGAGCTGGATGTGGGAGTAGCTCCATTGCCACATCCCCTCCAGGAGAAGGGATCTGTGTGCGTCCTGCAGGTCACACACATCCCCCTCAGAGCTTTTCAGGCAGTCAGAACTTTCTCAGGCTGGCACTGGTGTTTTTGCAGCCCCAGCTGCTGTGCCCAGAGCTGCACTTCCCATTATCCTCGTGCTTCCCTTGTCCTGAGATGCTGCTCAGCACCTCAGCAATTCTGCCTTGACTCATTAGATATTCCTAAATGTGAGATGAGGTTCACAGGAGAACAAGCTCAGGCTTTAGTTACCAAGATTAAAGCATGAAGAACTTGATGCTTTTGCTGTAAACCTGGAAACAAGCAATTATAAGAACAATCAGCCCTAGATAATTGGGGGTTTTAGTGGTTTTGCTCCATCCTCTTCAATTCAAGGCCTTCTGAGTTGTGCTGTGGGCTGGAGAGGTTTTCTTGTGCTGCTTATCCTTGGCACAGAGCCTGGGAGCTGAGGCATTTTATTCTTCAGTGCTGTGTCTGGAGTTGAGAATGGAGTTCACATCTCCTGCCTGTAATTGTCTTTTAAATTGCTTCTGCCCTGATTTGACTGAGATGGCTTAATAGATATTCCTGAGCCTTTGATAGAGTAACAGTTGTTTTTTGCACCATGCAGCAGGAAAGAAGAAGAGGTTAATTATAAATGCTTTCTATGAAGCTTGGGAAGTGCAAGGCATTAATTACCAAAGCTCTGTGGAGACAACCCAGATCACCTTTTGGTTCATTATCAACACAGTTAATAAGGTGCCTTATCTGGATATGTCTGTGTGAGGAAACACATCCATCCCAGAGCCTCTGCTGGGATCTTGGGTGCTGCTAACTCCCTAATCCAGCAAGAATTGCCCTAAAATCTGAGATGGTGTGTGCTGAAGGGTTTGGCTGCTGGGGCTGTGTCAGGGGAGGCCAGCAGAGATGGGCTGGGAATCCTGGTTATCCCCCAAAAGCTGAGAGAATGCAGTGGCTGAGGGGAGCAGGGATGGCAGGAAGGATGGTGAGCAGCAGGAGCAGGGTGTCCATCCCTGCTGAGCCTGGGGACAGGGCTGCCTGAGCTGTGCGTGTGTCACCCCTGCTCCTGCCTGGAAGGATGATCCCACATGAGGTTATTTTTACAGTGGGAACAGTGCACAAAGGGTCACAGGACATCACACCCAGCCTTGCTGAGCCAGTTTTGGGCTAATGATTACAGTCATTGGCCTCCTCCCAAAATCATGGTGATCATCACACAGGAATCCCTCACCCCAGGCTAACCTCAGCAGACCTTGCTTCCAAGGACAAGAGAAGTTTATGTGCCAGGTGAAACTTCAGCTCTTGGTACCCACTGCACCCTGAGGGAGCTTCCCAAGGCCTGCTGTGGCATCTGGGTGCTGTGGAGGCCCAGAGGATCACAGAATTCACGGAATTCACAGAATCACTGGATTGGAAGGGACCTTCAAGATTGAGTCCAACCCAGTCCCAACACCTCAACTAAACCCTGGCACCCAGTGCCACATCCAGGCTTTGTTAAACACACCCAGGGATGGGGACTACACCATCCAGAACTTTATCACACTTTCTGTAAACCACTTTTTTCCCCTAATATCCAGGTTCTGACTGCTCTGGCTTAGCCAGGCCCTGTTTGAAGAGCAGAGGAGCTGTCACCCAGCAGGGTGAGGAATGGGGGAGTCCCAGGGTGTCCAGGACAGGGACCCTGCTCAGGGACATGAGGATTTACAGCCCCAGGTTGTTCTGTTTGTCCTCTGTGGGGTGGTCATGCTGAGAGTGAGAGTGGTGGAACTGCTCAGGGTGAACTCCTGAGCCACCTCACCTCTTTAATGAATTTGAGAATCCCTTTCCAGTTAGAAACCAGAGCTAGCAGCAGAGATAAAATTTGGCTCGCATCTCTCGTCCTGTCAGAGGAGGAGAAAGACAAATAGGTGTGAGAAAATGCCTTGAGCTTTCATTTACAGTGACTTTGATTGTTCCATTGAGCTGACATCTCACTCTGATGCATTTCTACTCCTGCACATTTGAGTCATGTTATGGCAGTTAATCAAAACTACCTCTACTACTGATGCTGTTCCCCAGAACAGGCTGATAAAATCTCTGAGAAGCCCTAAGGTTGCTTCTTTTACAGCACAAATTATTACTGAGCTCAGTTTTTATGACCTGTGCTGTTGTCCTGCTTTATTTTCCTGCTCCTTGCTGCTCAGTGCAACACAGCTGCCAACTGAAGTGCACCCCAAATGGTGGGAATGAATCAATATGGTTATGACAAGCATGGCTGGATTCTTGGTGTGGAGCCACAGCATCCCAAAGCCTTCTGAAACCAACTTGGCTTTTACTGATGCTGCTCTGATCCCATTTCTGCTCCCACACCCTCCTCCCTTTGCAATCCTCACCTGGGGGCTGGGAATACCAATGAAGTCTTGGGGAGAAAAATCCCGAGTACATGCTCAAAAGACCATCATGTTTTGTAATTCCTCCTTCTCCTTGAGGAGGTTTGGGGACACATTCAGAATATCTCTTCCACAGTGTGCAGCTGAGCACTTCTGCTCTGTGGAAGATCTCCAGTCTGTCCACAATTTAAGATGAGACTTCATATTTTATTCAAGTATTACAAGACAGGCTTGTCTGTGTCCTTTGGGGTTTTATTTCAATGAAGGATATTAAATGTTAATTTTAACAGCATCCTGGGAGTGGTAGTTGATGTTTTGGAGCCAGATAAGGCACTGCAGAATACTTTTAAAAAAAGCTTTTGGCACCAGAGCCCCGTGAATTGAACAAATTCCTGTACTATCTGCCCTAGAAATCTATTTTGTTTTATACCTTCTTATCTTTGCTATATATCTACACATAGATCAGTGCAATTTAGACAGAGGAGATTTATCTAAGCTTCTATTGCAGTTTTCCTAAAAAAGCTGTGAGCAGCTCCTGTGCTCTTCTGGTCAGTCATAAACTTTCCAGCTGAAATCCATCTTTGGTCACATCATTAAAGTCCCTTTTAGTGGGTTACAACCTCCAGCTCAGCTGGAGGCAATTATTATCTGATATGTACCCTGAGTAGGACATAATTATACTTGTCACTAAGTGGCACTGTGTAAATTAGTCTTTAATTGCTGCACATCAAATGAGCAGCTACCCAGCCACTTTTCTGTGAGATAAAGAGTTCCACCATTAGCTTCATCACGCTGCCTTCTGCCTTCACCCAGCTTCTCATCTGTTCTCTTTGGTGCCTAAGATGCAATTTCATGTGATGAGATCTTCTTAACTTTTTTGGCTTTTGCCCTGTAAACCCTCTTTGGTCTTAAATATGGTGGTAGAGAGTTTAACATGAAAAACACAGGAGTAATGGGGAAGATGCGTGCTTCAAGTCCTGCTGTTAAGATATAATTATTGCACATCATCTGGTGCCAGAAACCCTTTTCTGGCTGCTATGTTGATAAAATGGGAGCCATCACAGGGCCTGAGGAATGCAACCCTTTAGGATGATTTAGGTGGGCTGTGCTTTGGGGGTTTTTGCTTCAATATGAGGTGGATCACTCTGTCTGAACCTCATTAGTGTGTGTGAACTTTAGCCCTCTTGATAAGTTAGGAGTTAATAGAGGGGAGGAAAAGTCTGATTGCTGCACTGCAGAGCTGTTTATCTTATCTGGCAACATCTGGACCTTGGACCAGACTGCTCTCCTTGGCTGCATTCCCAAGCCCTGGCTGTGTTTGGGATGGAGGGACACGTATGCTGCTGGTTCCTGCTGCTGGGGCTGGGGCAGGCACACTCATGGTCCATGCACTGCCTGCCCTCAGCTGCTGGGGAGCCTCCCCCAGACCATTCAGAGTGGCACTTGTGAGCAGTTCTCACCCAAAAAACTCCTTGCTTGCTCTTGTTTTGGTTTGGAAAGCCAGGTGTCTGCTAAGGAAGGCAGGAGCCTCCCCTGAAATGGAAAATGTAAACCCCCTCCTTCCAAATTGCTATAAATTTTAAATTAAGGGGCTCTCTGGCAAAAAATATGGGAGCAGGAATAACAGTTTTTTATTAGGGAAGAAAATAAAAAGATAAAGTAAACAATGCAGTAAACCAAACCAACACTGCCAGAGACAGAACCCAGCCTGACACCCTGTGGGTCAGGGTGTTGGCAGCAGTCCCATTGGAATTGTGGCTCAGCCCTCCTGCAGTGTCAGGGGTGGCTCTGCTGGAGCAGGGATCCTGTAGAGAAGGATGTATTCTTCCTCTGAAGATCCAGGGGAAGAAGAGGCAGCTGCTGCTCCTCTGGGGAATGCAGTGGAGAAGCTGTGCTGGTGTTCCAGAATCTCCAGATTCTATCCAGGTAGGAATGCTTGGCTCCTCCCTCTGGGCTCACATCTCCCAGTGGGATGCTGTAGTTCTTATCAGCCATGCAGGGACATTCAGTAGCTGTTATCAGCAGATGTCAGCCCTGAGAGAGGAGTGGGTGTGGAAGAGATAAGGAAAACTGCCCATTGAACAGAAGACAGCTGCCGTACAGATGGCAAATAGAACACAATTTGCTTGGCAATCCAGGACAGCTCTCTATACCAATGCTGGCAGGTCAAGGAGCCATTTCAAGAGGCTCAGTTCTATGGTTTTGGGGAAAAACCCAGATGTGGATGGAAACCTGAGGGGAGTGTAGTTGCTGGAGGACGTGTTTCGTCCTTGTGCTGGTTTTGGCTGTCTACAGTCCAAAATGTGGCTTCTATTCTCCCCTCTCTTGTGGCACAAAGCAAACAGAGCTGGTTAGTAGGGTGGATGGCTGCTGGAGCCAGGTGTTTGCTTTTCTATGCTTCTGTCCCTCTTGCTGACACCAGATACCCCTTGGCAGAGAGGGCTGGAGGAGCAGCCAGGGCACGCAGCCAGCCCGGCCTGAGTTTACATTCCAGGCTGTAATTTCTAAAGCAGTTTATGCTGTGAAGTGTGGACAGACTGTTCAGAATAACAGGAGGAACGTTTCCAGTCAAAGAAAACCTCAGCACTCTGAAGCCTTTCCTGTCCTCTGCCTCAGTGAGCAGGGTCTGTGGCCAGAGTGAACCTTCCTGTCCTGGGAAGGGGCTGCTGCCCTGGCCAGGAGTTCAGGCTCTAAATTCAAAGTTTTTCATTCAAAGCTTTCTACCAATATGTTGACATCAACATATAAGTGCAGCCAAAAGCCAATTTTCCAAATTCCTTGCAGTCTGTGAGCCTCCCATCACAAGGTTTTAGTTTGGGTCCTTTAAGGTGGTCCTGTCACCAGAAATTCTGTCTGAAGAAATGCTGCATCAGGAAGACACCAAAAAGCCTTTTTAGTTTGTTCTTCTTCACTGTCTTTATTCTGCCCTTGTCTTTGGCACAAGATTTTCCCAGGATATTTGTGCCAGGTCAGGGCAGTGAATCCATGGGTGCTGGGCAGCAGGAGCATCAGCCTTGAGGTGAGCCAGAATTCCAGCTGAGACTGACTTAGCACAGGACAGTGTGAAAAAAATAGACCTGTGTTTCTCTTGATCTCCTTTGTCACACCTGTGAGCTAATCTGAGGGGCTAGAAACTAAACTGTATGTATTTTTTTAAAGTAAGGCCATGTTTTCCAACAATTCAGAGATTTCAGAAATAACAGTGTTTAAAAAAAAATCACTTTACATATTGAGACTTCATAGAAAACTGTTGGAGCTGGTGGCACAATGTCCTGTTGTAAGCTTGATAGGGCAGTGACAAGTCTGGTTTTACAAGTCCTTGATTTCCATCTCTGTGGAGTCATTATTTCTGCCATGTATGTACACTGAAAAACATAGATGGGCTTGGACATTTATTTTTCATATACTTGGTTCATTGAAATCTCAGCCAGGGTGCTATTTAAGCTATTGATGAATTTACTGTTATACAACACTGGGGAAATTCAGGGCTGAGGCAAAGGCTCTTGTGGTTTAGAGCTGTAGGTGTTTACTCTAGACACCCTACCCCTAAATGAGAACTCAACACTCCGACTTTAGCACATTCCAGCCCTGAAAATCATCACAGGCTGACCACACAAGTGTGCACTGCCAGTGAGGAGTCCTGGTGATGCCTCAGATTTTAGTTTTTATATTTTTCAGATTCTGTGCTGCTTTAGTGTGTGGGTCTGGGCTTCACATGAGGGGATGTGAGCTCTGTGCACAGAGCAGGGAGACAAAACAATTCCTGCTCCAGCTGGGCACCAAGGACAAATGACCCAAATCTCAGCCCAAGAGCACAAACACCATGGGCTGGAGAGAGAAAAACAAGCAGGATGGGACTTGATGAGGTAAAGCTGGAATTGGACAATTAATCCAAATATGCAAATGGAGCAGAACTGATCAAAGTGACAGACCACGTATCCATTTTGTGACCATTTTGGTTCATCTTGGGTGCAGCCCTGGCTGGGCTCTTGTGCTGCCCAAGGTGGATCCATTGAGGAAATTCTTTTCATAAATCCCTGCTTTATTTTATAGCTCCATCTAGTCTCTGTCCTAGGCCAGCCTTCACAAGGCATCACGGGCACACCCAGTGCCTTTGATAATGAGCTGCTTCTCTCTGCCCCATGGAAATAAATCAAAATGTGGCTTCTGTCTCCTCCAAGGGAGGGATTGTGTTCCATCCTGACCCAACACTTTATTTACTCCATGGGTGTTGATCTTACAACCTCCATCCAAAGACAATCCCCATCCAAATACAATCTCCATCCAAAGACAATCTCCATCCATTTCTCTTTTTTTGACTCCTGTGTGCCGAGATCCCCAGGATACAGCGAAACTTCTGGAACTGTAACAGACATAAATCTCTGTAATTACCATAAATAAACCAATTTTCTCAGACTTCCCTTTGAGAGGTTTCTCACTGTCATCTGTGATGAATAAATCTGTGAGCTTCCTCAGCCTGGTGCCTTTCAAAACCTGCCACGCTCTCCCTTCAGGCTGCTGCCAGGGACTTAATGATGGGTCAACATTTATTAAACACAGACTTCCGTAGCCTACAGCTGGCAAAATTTGTCCTTAAGGCCTGCCTGGGAGTTTGGCAAGGCTTTTGGTGGCTGGTTGCATAAGCTAGGTTTTACTCAAGGTAAATTTATCTTCCCCCAAAGAATAGTGATGATTTCCTTTCATTCAGGGTTTCTAAATTGGACAGGGAGTGTAATTTCTGTGGGATGGTTGCCATAAGGGCTGGGTGCTGGTTTTTTTGGGTAAATATTTGTCAAATTAAATGTTGCATTTGCTTCTGCTGGTTTTTGTACCCTTGCTTGTGGTGAAGTCCTCAAATACCTGAGCTAATGCATTTGCTGTCAGGAATGCCTTTGGGAAAAGTCACTGTGAGTGATTTGCAGAAAGCAAATGTATCAATTTGCAAGTGTGAAAATTTTCATCAGAAATCCAGGTCTGTGAGTCTGTTGAAATCTCATCTGACTCTGGTGTCCAATCCAAACTGAGTGGGAAAAATCAGAGAATTCTCTGCAGAAATACCTGCTGGAAATGAACCCAGTAAATGATAATGGGTTCTTTTTAAATCATGAGAGGCAAAGAAGAAAAATACAAGAAATTATTGCCTTTGCTTCACTCTGAGACATGGCTCTGGGCACCTTGCACTTGCTGATTAGTTATGTGGGCATCAAGGGAGTGCAAACATCTTTCTACAAAGAGATGTAAAGAAGCCATGTCACAGGATGCACAATTGGGCTCAGGAGCTAGTTAATGGCATCATGACAGGCACTTTCATGGTCTGTTTTATTGTGGCAAATGAGGATCATCTCCATTGCCTGAATCCTTGGAACCTGTCACTTGTAATACACTGCTAATACATCAGTTGCCCAGAGCATGAAGGTGATTGCTGTATCCACAGTGGTGCCTGCAGACTGTTCCCATATTTGCCCTTTTCTTCTTCCTCAGGCTCATTATCTGAGGGGCAAAAAGTGATGTGGGGCAAATGCATTATGCTGGGAGTTTAATGAGTTTTTGGCTTCTGTTCCATAGTGCAGAATGACTGATTTAGAGGAGGCCATGAGAGGGAAAAGTGTACCTGTGGCTTTAGTGCTTCAGCATAAAGTACAATTCATTTTATCTATCCAAGGGAAGTAAATCCCACAGCCAGGCAGCTAAGATTATAGTGAGAAACATAGCTGCTGATTTCTCTTTATGTTTGGATTTCCTCCAGAGTTTCTCATTCCTATGAAACTGTTTGATCCATTTCAAGTGGAACCAGCAGAGGAAAAGCTGATCTTTAATAAATAAATAGCTGGGTAATAAATAAATATTAGTAAATAAATACTGGATAAAAGAATATAGATTTATTTATGTGCTGTAGCTTGGGAGATGGTGTGTGTACTTTCCAAGTCCTTCACATACATGGAGGGAATGATTTTGGAATGACCAAATGTCTAGGTTTGGCTGGGGCAGCCACAGAATATGGATATTATGTATGGATATCCAGTACACTCTCATTCATGGTTATGGTTTTGGTTTTGGCCATAGGATTTTCCATTTTTTGGCCAGGAAAGATGATTTTCAAATAGCCATAAAACATCTGGACACCAGAAGCCATGGGAGCTTTAAGCATCCTGACCCTGCAACGTGAGACACAAACCAGAGTTTGTTCTCCTTGTTGGGCACGTAGAGATCAGAATTCCTGGATGCAAATCTGGCTGGAGTGTTTGGATACCTGCTGCTTCTGGGAGCAAATGATCCTGAGACATTAAATTCTTTCAAATGTCCATTCAGCATGACATCAGTGCTGGCACTGAGATGTCCGTGTGTTCTCTCTCCCACCACTCTCTGCTTTTTCACTCTGCTTTTTGCAGTCCAAAAGCCACTAGAGCTGCTGCTGATTGGAATAAACAAAATGCAGAGTCCCATCAGAGGCTTAGGATTACTTAGAGGAAAAAGATGAAAAAAAGAAAGAAAGAAAAAAGCATGGAATAAATTTCAGTGCCTGTGGGAGATGAAACCATGAGCCCTCTCCAGAGCAGGCACTGTGTGAGTGTGGATTTCTCCCAGTCTCAGTGCTGGGCCAAGCCCTCCTCTTCACAGGGATTTCAGTCTCTGCTCGCTCTTGGACAGAGAGAGAAATTAAAAACCCTGGTGACTTCATAAGGTGGAAAAGTGTCCACTTGTGAGAAAGATTACACTACCAAGCCCTTCTGAAAAGGCCCCATATTGGCTGCCAAGGTAATATTTCTGTGAAATGTGGCATTGCAGGATGACTCCTAGCTAATAAATCAGTGATGATAATATCCATCCCTCTAGGGAAGGATACAGATTCCTTTCCTGCCTGATGTGTATGGGCTTGATTTCTCAACATCTGTCTACTTCATTTCTTGTCATTGCTGTAGTAGCACCAAGAGCCAAAGTGTTTGCTGTCCATCTCTTGACACTGTGCCTGGAAATGGTCATTTGCTCCTCAGGCCTCATAAAGGGCAGGACCTGGATGCTTTCCTCACCCCAGGGTCCTGGCCAGCCAGTCCTGCTGGCAGCAGGGAGGATTTCATTCCTCCTGTGTCTAGTCCAGTGTTTGGTGGGTATCTGAGCCTGCTGTCATAGCCCCAGCTCTGCAGGAAGCCTTTCCTCAAAGTGATGAAAGGAATTTCACTGGTGATAATTTTTAAGGTCACTCGTCATGTCAACACAGCTGCCCAAGGAAGTGGGAACCAATTCCCTTCTTTTTCCTGTGGACAGCGCTGAAGTCTTGCAGTTTGTAAAATGAGAGGTTGACTTCTCAGACTTGGGATGTGCTTCCATATTGATGCCTCAGGTTTTGGCTTTTCTATTTTTGAGATTCTGTGCTGTAATTGGACAATGAACTGCAAGATGCAAATGGAGCAGAACTGATCACAGTGAGAGACCCCGTGCCCGCTTGTGCATTTTGGGACCATTTTGGTTCATCTTGGGTGCAGCCCTGGCTGGGCTCTTGTGCTGCCCAAGGTGGATCCATGGAGGAGATCCTATTAACAAATCCCTGCTTTATTCTTTAACTCTCTCTAGTCTCTGTTCTACCTCAGCCTTCTCAAGGCATCAATATCTTGAGCATGAGGCAGTTCTTTCTTTGAGGCAAACTTATGCAGATAAATACCTGGGTTTGATGAGAGGAGCAAAGGGCTGGGAATTAGGCAGGTGAGTGGATGTGTTTGGGACTGCAAATAAAGAAACACATTTGTGGGGATATACCCAGAATTTTTGCTCAAACTGAGGAAGAGGGAGGAACTGAGTGTATAATGGGGCAAACAGATCTCTGCATTTTCAAAGTGGCTTGAGGGAGAGTCAAAATCCTCAGAGAAATGTGCTTTACACCCATCATGGCTATGAGATAAAGGAAGTATTTCTGTTGTGCCTGTGTGAGCAGTAAAGACTCCGTCATTCCTGCTATTAATGTGCCATTATCTAAGTAGCTTCAGATACCATATTGTTATCTAATAATTGATTTTAAAATGCTTATTTGAAAGCTTTCCCAACCCTGTGCACACCTGCTGCTTCTTCTTGTAGCAGCTTCTTTAATTTCTCATGTACTGAGTGCCACAGGGATGCTAACAGAAAACACCAGTGGTCAGGACAGTGGAGAAGAAAAAGGAAAAAGGAAAAAGAAAGATTTGCTCCCTGCTGTGTGCTGTGTCCTGCTTTCCCTGCTGGAGTGTGTGCCAGAATGGGCAGCAATAATTTCACCCCAGTTGCAATGGTTTCAGAATCTCTGCTGCTCAGAGTGACTCTGAGAAGTGTCAGAAAGTCTCTTTTCCCCAGCCTCCAGTTGAAGAAGGAGTCAGAGCTCTTCTGGTCTCGCTCTCAAGGTTGTTTATTGTTTCTTATCTATAAAATTCTTTCTCTGGCCTGCCCAGGTCTGTTCAGCAGATCAGACAGAGGCACTGTGCCTGCCCTCAGGGCAGTGTTATCTTTTTATACTAAAACCTACGTGTCCAATATTTACAATAACTTCCCAATACCTATCACCTATGTTAGACAGTGAACTTCTACTCTAAACCAATCCAAAAGTGCCAGCATCACCCAGAACATGAAGGCCAAGAAGAAGAAGGAAAAAGGACAGAGCACGCCCAAATTCCTCCATCTTGAGACCCTGAGCTCCCATTCTGAAAACTTCAAAAATGTATTTTTCATCCTGTGAAAAATACATTAAACTTAAACTCTCTTGACTTGTAATTCTTCATATATAGGTGGTAATTTTTTTCCATGAGTCAAAATCAAAGGCACAGGGGTCTTGGGCTCTGTGCCAATGTCTCTGAGCCCCCTGGCAGGGGCAGGGCTGGAGGCAGCAGAGCTCAGTGCCAGGGGAGCAGCAGAGGTCAGCAGGGTGCTCGTGCCCATCTGCAGCAGCCTTGGAGCTGGTGCCACATTCACAGAAATTCAAATAACAGTGATTTGCTGTGGGGCCTCAGAGCACTCAGCTGCAGGGTTATGTGAAGCTCTTTGATTGTGGTTTGGGCCAGCAAGGTACAATTTTCTGCAGGACAGCCACACGCCTTGCAATGCCAATGACAGTGATTTTCTGCACAGTGACTGACAGCACCCAGACCCCTCCAGCCACAGAATTCAGGAGTGGGAGCTCCTGCAGTGCTGCTCTGCAGAACCAGCCACATCCTCTGTGACTTCTGTGCGGCACACAGAATTAGAATCCAGTGAAGGCTCAGATGTGTTGGTGTGATGCAGATCTAGCCCAGAGCTCTGGGAGGGGATTCCCATTAGGTCCAGCCCCTGCTGAGAGGGAAATCCGCTGGGATGGGGAGATGTGGGGGCTGTAGGAGGGGATGGACACTGAGGGCGCCTGCCTGAAGCTGGGATGGGCTCTCTGGCTGTGGAGAGCTTCTGGGCCACGCTGCATCTGCCCCTGAGTGTGGTGGGGTTCACAGGGGTCCCAGGACAAGGGAAGAGATGAGAATCTTGACTCCCTGTTTCAGAAGGCTGATTTATTATTTTACGATATATATTAGATTAAAAGAAAATTGTATATTTAAACTATACTAAAGAAAGAAGAAAGGAATTTTATCAGAAGGCAAGCAAAGGAAAGGAATGGAATGATAATATAAATCTTGTGACTGACCAGAAAGTCCAAGACAGCCAGATTGTGATTGGCCATTAATTAAAAACAAGCACGAGACCAATCACAGATGCACCTGTTGCATTCCACAGCAGCAGATAATCATTGTCTACATTTTGTTTATGAGGACTTTGGCTTCTCAGGAAGAAAATCCTGGCAAAAGGATTTTTCATAAAATACGTCTGCGACACCTGTGGGGATTTTAGGTGCTGTTATTACCAGGCTTTCTTGTTCCCCTGGCTTGGCTGAGCTGGTTTGGCACAGAGGTGTGCAGGTGATGCTAAGCAGATGTGATACAGATCTCTGGGAAAGTCTTGGAAAATTCTGTGAGTGAAAGTCAGGGCTGGTGGGTTTTGAATGTCTCCAGTGACCCAAAGAATACATTTACTCTTTCCAGGACTGAAAGACAGCTCTGTTATCTTTTGGTTTTGTTATTTTATTTATATTTTATATATAAAAATATTTTATTTATATATTTAAATATTTTATATTTAAATATTTTATTTCTATATTTTAAAGTTGGAAGGAAAAGAGAAAGTTTGTGGGGTTTTTTGTTTTTGTGTTTTTTTTATAGAGGTGCGCTTCATTTTTTTAGCGGTTGGAAATTTTGTGTTATTTTCTTTAAATGGTTTTTATGTAAAA
Source organism: Ammospiza nelsoni (assembly GCF_027579445.1). Classification (NCBI taxonomy): domain Eukaryota; kingdom Metazoa; phylum Chordata; class Aves; order Passeriformes; family Passerellidae; genus Ammospiza; species Ammospiza nelsoni. Next base: position 6,232,456 of record NC_080651.1, read on the forward strand.
TGATGACATTTTATTTTTAGTTTTTGTGAAATATATATTTTAAAATTATTATTGAAATTACATGTTATATATAATTTTTATGTATCATAAAATTATTATATTAACTAAAAGGTGAAAATTTAATAGTAATTTTTAATTTTAGATATTTATTATAATTATAATTTTAATATTATTTTATTTAACTTTATGTTTGAGATGTAGCTTTGTTTTTTCTTTTTCACAGATTAGTTTGTGGCTGATCCATCAGGAATGTCACCACAGTGGGTTAGCAGGAATATGGTGCTTTTGCTCACATGCACAGCCACGATCACTCCACTCCTCTGCCTCTCTCAAGCACAAAAGGACCATCCAGCTGCTCTTCCAAACACATCCATGCTGACATGACCACATTCATATGCCCACAGCTCTGCATCTGCTCTGCCACATGATTACTGTGCTGTCCACAGAGAGTTTTGGATCCCCCTCAGTGGACACTGAGAGCCCTTTCCCCCCGTGCCATGCCCAGCCCTTAATGAGAGCTACACATTCACAAAACGTCCAGAAATAAATGGAATGGAGACAGAGAAACCTCCACAGGAGTGGAGCTGCCTTGGAGGGTGCCAGAACAACCCTGTTCTGCATCCCCTGCCAAACTTCACTCTGAGCAAATGTCTGCCACTTCATTCAGCTGGGGTCTATTTTTCTTCCATTTAAAAGAGAACTCTTATAAACACCCCTGCAACTCGGGGGAGACGTGCCAAGGATAACTCAGCACTGTCGGGAGCAGCAGGGGCTGAGCAGGGCTCCCATTTCAGCAACATTCCCATTTCAGCAGCACTCCCATTTCATCAGTGAAGGGCTCCTATTTTATCAATATTCCCAGTTCAGCAACATTCCCATTTCATCAGTGTTCCCATTTCAGCAGGGCTCCCATTTTACCAACGTTCCCAGTTCAGCAGAGGAGTTTTTCAGCCCCCAGGGGACATCCACAGCCCTTCTCCATCCTGCTCTGGCAGACTCTTACCCCAAAACTCTTCTCCTCTGTGCACACCAACTTGTGTCTCAGCTCTGTGGGGAGATTTGGTTGCTCTGAGGTTCCCAGATATTTTGCCGTTTGCTGAGTTTCAGCACAGCACACCCAGGAGCTCCAAGGCTCATGTGGAATAGCCCCAGAACAGACAATTTCTGCAGTTTTTTAATCCTACAAAGCCATTTTCAGGTGGATGGGCTGCTGCAATGGGTGTCAGAGCAGCTCTGGGATGTGCTGTGCGTAACTCAAGCTCCCAAAGCTGCAAATTCAGCAGCTTCTCTGAGGAGAAAAAACTGCATTTAACTAATCCTGGGTCATCTGAGCAGCTTGCTTTCCTGACTTATGCCTTTCCTGCAAACTGATCCCTTTGGGCAGCATTTTTACATGTCACTGATGCATTTACTTGACCAGTGGAGAAGCTCTAAATATGCCAGTGCAGCTCTTCCATAAGTGCATATCCAGAGATATCCATGCCTTTCACAGCAGGGCAGAAAAGCTGCTTTATTACTCAATGGAAAAAAAAAAAAGGGGGAAAAAAATAAGGAAATTTGCTGCAATGACTCTGGAGGCAGCTGCATAACCTGACTCAGGCAGGGCAGAGCCATCTCACAGAGAAAGTAAAAAACACAGGGTAAGTCTGTGTGGGAAATGAATTTGTACGAAATTCTTAAAACCTAAGAAAAAACTTACATAATATACATTTATATCCAAACCTTAAGATAAAAAATACTAACTTAAAAATACCATAAAATAAAACAAACACTATTAAAAGAAAAATAAAACTAAAAACGAGTTTCAAAAAATAACCTTAAAAATAAAACTAAATACTTTAAAAAAAACTATAAAAAATAAATTATAGTAAAACCCACAAAAATAATATTAAATAATCAGCTTTAAAGCATTTCCAACATAGTATAACAAAAACTAACAAACAAAAAACCACTTATAATGTATTATATATAATTTAAAAATAGTTAACTTCTAATTGTAATAATGTAAATTATAACATATATATTGTCTCACCCTTCACATAAACTAAAAAAATAATAAAAGTTTTTAAAACACCTCTCAATTACCCCTTCCTAAATAAAAAAACCCCTTTATCCAACAGTTTGTTCTGCTGCAGAGACAATGTTCTGTCCCTTCCATGCTCAGGAACAGGGATGGTGGGTGCTGCGGGCAGCTTTGTACAGGATTAAAGCCTCTCTCTAGAAAATACCTTTGCTTGCACCATTAGCAGCTGAAATGTGTTGTTTGTGCCACGCTGCTTTTGAAGTCACTGCTCACATTTGTGGCCCCACTGTTCTGAGCATCTTCTGCACAGGGTTTGCAAGAAGTACTCAGTGTGCTGGGGAGTTTGTGTCCTGAACAGAGGGACAAAACTGGGGGAGAGAAAACGCAGGTTAGTGATGAGAATCCCAAACACAGAAAAGTTGATGGACTGGCCTGGGTTCACCTGAAAGGCTGTGTTGGAGCCATTTTCCCCAAAATTCCTTCAGTTTCAGCCCAGTGTCTTCAGCACATCTCCATTGCTCCCCTCCATGCTGTGGGGAGGGATTTCAGAGCACACAGTCTCAAGCCGTGCCAAGGGAAATGTAGGTTAAATATTAGAAAAAGTTTTTTACAGAAAGGGTGATAAAGTTCTGGAATGGCTGCCCGGGGAGGTGGTGCAGTCCCCATCCCTGGGTGTGTTTAACAAAGCCTGGATGTGGCACTGGGTGCCAGGGTTTGGGTGAGGGGTTGGGGCTGGGTTGGACTCGATGATCTTGAAGGTCTCTTCCTGTCACCACATTTCTCTTCATAGAGAAAAGCGAGGCACAATTTTTCCCAAGAATATTTCTAGGTTTTACATTCTCTGAACCTCAGAAAAAGGAAAAACGATTCTTATCATTTCCTGTGCCTATGTTAGTGCAAATGGAGACTGTTTACCCAAAGTGATGATGTTTTGTTTCCTTGGCCTGTCAGGGCCAAGTGTGTAGCCCCACATTTCTCTTCACAGAGAAAAGCAAGGCGCAATTCTTCCCAAGAATATTTTTATCTCATTTGCTGTGCCTGTGTTTGTGCAAAAGTAGGATGCAAAATGGAGATTGTTTATCCAAAGTGATGGTGTTTTGTTTCCTTGGCCTATCAAGGCCAATGTTTGTGTTTGTGTTGGGACTGTGGGCTGACAGCCATGAGATTCTGTGCAGGGTGTGCAGAGTTGAGTGCTTGGCAGATTGAGTTTACATATAATGTAATATAGTGTATAATGTAATTTAGTATAGAATAAAATGGTATAATAAAGTAATTAATTAGCCTTCAGATAAGATGGAGTCAGATGCATCATTCTCTCCCCTCATTGAGGGCTCCCTGCAAACTCAATATCTTCCAATCTGGTCATTCTGTGAGTTCTGTGAATTCTTCATGTGGGAAGGGTGCAATCACCACCTCCTGCTCCTGAGAAGGATGTTTTGTTCTTCAGGTGTTGGGATATAAGTTAATCTTTTGCTTCTCATCACCTTTGAGAAGATTCTTTTCCTCCAAGGAAATGTTTAAGGCAGATATTTGTGATTCGTAAGCTATGCAAGACCATCCTCAATCACTGCAAACCTAGGCTTGGGAGCCTGTAGGTTTCTCTTTTTGGTCAAGGATTTTAATATTTTGGTGTTCCTGCAGAGTGGAAAAAGAGCCTTTTAGGCCTCTGCTGGCTTATCACAGCTGCTCCATGCACTGCAATCATTTATTCCTTTAGCCTGGGCAGGGAGCCTGAGGGTGGGAGCTCCATGGGTGGGATGGAGCCCAGCTGGGCACAGAACATGCCCAACCTTCCTGAGCAAGACAACCATAAAGAACAGCTTCAGTTTGGTCAGCATGAGTGCCCAAAATCCTGCTGGTTCTGGTTGTTTTCTCAAAGGGGTAATTAAGTTTCAGCTCCATCAATCCATTAATCAGGGATGGCATAAATTAAAGCTCCTTCCTTGCTGCAGTGCAGGAGCATGGCAGCATTTGGTGCTTGCCTCAGGGTTTGCTCTGGTGCAGGTTGGCCCCACAGCAGATCTTTCCAGACACAGGCTTCAAAGCAAGGAAGAAGTTTTAGGCAGCAGAAAACAAATCAAGCAGCTTACAAAGATGTTCTCTTCCTTAATTAGCTAAACTAAATCTTAATCAATGCACCAGTTGGCTTGCTAAATGCCAAAAGGGAAACTGCTTTTACTATTTTTGGTCCATCACAAAGAAGCCAGGGATGATGCTCTAATGAAGCCAGATGGCCAAAGCTGCTGTACTGAAACCCAAATGGATGAGGAGGAGGAGGAGGCTGGAACAGCACAGGCTGCCCTTAAAGAGAGGAAATTTACCATTCTGTGATACTCCAAGGACTGGGAAACGTTGGAAATTCCACCTCACTTCAATGGTTTTGCACAGATTCTGGTGTGATGGGGTAGGTCTCACTTGTGAATTTTTCAAATCCTAGTAAATGGAGTCACTTGTCATTCATGAGATCACTTGAGATCTTCACTGTTACTCATGTGGGCAGCTGAAATACAGATTTCCTGGACTCAGAGGGTCAAAAATGTTTGGGGTGCTTTTGGTTTTGACTTCAGAGTTTGTTTTTAGTATAAATTTTTACAACTGCATTAACTCCAGGGAAAACAAACCTATTTTATTGATTAGAGACTTGTAGCTTTTCCTTGGAAAGCTTAATTGGCATGAAATAAGAAATTAATAGCTTCAGCCAAAAGCATAGGATAGGTAGGCTCTGTGGAAAATTAAATATGTATTTCTTCCAGAAATCTCAGCCTGAACGTCTCAGTCCTGGGCGCCCTGTGTGCTTTGGCCCATATTCCTCACACTCAGACTTTTCCTCGGGCTCCCTGCACATTTCAGCCAACGCCAGCTGGGCCCCACCTGCTGCTCTGCCCCTGCCTTGCTCCTCTCCAGCTTTTCCAAAGTGTTCCCAAAATACCTGAGGATGTTTTCCTCCCTGGACTTCACTGGAGATGCTGCTCTGAGGATCCAGGGATCTGCTCCTGGGATCCAGCATCTCCCAGGTGGAGTGGCTGGGATGGAGACCCTCTGAGCCCAGGGAGGGAACCTGGGTCAGAGGCTGCTGGGGCTGCTGGTGATGCCTTGTGCAGGCTGACCTAGAACAAAGGCTGGACAGAGTTACAGAATAAAGCAGGGATTTGTGAAAAGGATCTCCTCAATGGATCCACCTTGGGCAGCACAAGAGCCCAGCCAGGGCTGCACTCAAGGTGAACCAAAATGATCCCAGAATGCACACAGGGTCTCTCCCTTGGATCAGTTCTGCTCCATTTGCATCTTGCAGTTCATTGTCCCATTCCAGCTTTAGCCCATCCAGTCCCATCCTTGTTTTTCTCTCTCCAGCCCACGGTGTTTGTGCTCTTGGGCTGAGATTTGGATCATTTGTCCTTGGTGCCCAGCTGGAGCAGGAATTGTTTTGTCTCCCTGCTCTGTGCACAGAGCTCACCATCCCCTCATATGAAGCTCAGACCCACACACTGAAGCAGCACAGAATCTGAAAAATTTAAAAACTAAAATCTGAGGCATCAGTGGCACCCTGAGCCTTGTGCTCAGAACTGAGCTCTCTACAGTCCCTGCTCTGGATCCTGAAGGAATTTCTCCTCTGAGAGGACCAGAGTGATTCACACAAACACAGCTTCACATAAACATTTTGCAGTTCACATAAACATGGAGCAATTCTGTTTGTAGAACGTTTGCAGTTAATGAATTAATTATGTTACACTCTCCTCTGAGCAGCAAGCCATGAACTGAGCTAAGCAATCAGCAGGAGGCTTTGCTGCCTGTGTTTCCTGTTGTGTTTCAAATAAACACAAACACAGAAAAAGCCAAAGTGCACTTCTGCTGCCCAGTGTGCTCAGATTTGGGCACCAAATTCAGCATGGAAAGGAAAACCTTGGAAGGAGTGTTGCTACTTTAATTCCCAAAGCACGTGGGTGCCTGTTGCCACTGGGGTATGGATGAAACCTCCCTCCTTTTATGATTTTTTCCCCTTTGTGAAATAGTGATTAAAAATTAGAAATCTTTGTCAGAATATTTGATTCTCATGTTCATAGGGTTCACAGAATTTCCTTACTGATGCTCACGCCTCACTCCTGGCATTGCCTTTCTTTCCCACCAGAAAGATCCTCAAAAGATCCACAAGATCCTCAAAATAAATTAATCCACAAAGAGTAATTTATTTATTATCATTCCTTTATATTCCTTGCTAGCCTTCTGATGAAATCCTTTCTTCTATTCTTTTAGTGTAGTTTTAGTATATCCGGATCTGTCCATTGGAGGGTGCACCCCTCGTGCTGCCTTTAGCACACCTGAAAAAAAACCAAAAAAAAAGGTTTTGGATGTTTTGTGGCTAGAACTGCAGTTGATATCGGTGAATTAACTCTGTTATGGGACTTCCAGGATGTCTGTGAAAGGGAGATGCCAGAACTGGCCAGGGATGGTTGTAACAGTCAGAGCTGGTGTGGTAAATCCTGTCCTGTCTGCCCCTGTGCCTGGGGATGTTCCACTCCACCACTGAGGCAGGTCATTTCACCAATTTTTGTCATATATTTGCACTTATTGTGCTCTATTTTCATCTTTCTAGACAGCTTTGAACTAATAACAGCACTACTTGACATGTAATTAAAGCTAGTAACAGCTGAAATTATGCACGCTTGAGTGGTCTGGTCTTTGAAACACAAATCGTGATATTTACACTTCCTCTTTTGGCAAAAACATGTGCTTTCCTCACAGACAGATGGCTTCACAGGTGATAAATGTTTGGGAAAAGTGGATTTAGCAGCAAGCCTTCAGTATGCAGAGAAAACTCTGACTTTTTGACAGGTGAATTCCCTGATTTTTGAGTACCTTGGTGGGGTGTTTATTTCTGGGAAGCCAGAATGAAATTTGGATTTATCTGCTGCTTTGGGTTTATCTCCTGCTCAGCCCTCACTTAGAGATGAGGGATTTTCCTTTTCTACAATGTTTGTAGTGAATTTTCATTTTTACTACACTGAAAAACTGGGAGTCAGCAAAAAATCACCTGCTTTTCTTGTGCCTTGCCATTTCCAGTCCACTTTCAAATACTCCTCTATATTCTGGCAGCAGAGTTCATTCTCTGCTCTTGCTCTTGATTCCACCACACTTCTGACCTGCCTGGATCAGCATCCTCAGCTGAAAATCAGCTCTAAGCAGGACTGGCAGATAAGATACTGATTTTGGAGGTGCAAAAATGATCAGAATGATTTAGAACTGACACTGTTTTCCAGGATATGGCAGCTTGTGCAGTAAATAGATGGCAAAGATGCCCCTGCAGAGCTGGCCTGAGTGCAGGGCTGCACAAGACAATAATAAAATATCATTTTAAAGCAAAGCTGCAAAGCACAAGACAAGGTCTGATATTTTTCTTTCAATGAATTCTTCACTGCTGCACTGGAGATACAGCTGGAGTTTGACCTGGAGAAGGAGCAGTGGCTGTGTGGAGGTCTCAGGATTTAATTGTGCATTTTGAGAAAGGAAAATGCCCAGAGCAGCCAGTCTGAGATCATTTCAGTGGAGACATCCTGGTTGGCAGCCACAGCAGATGCCCTTGGGGCAGCACTGGCAGCAGGAATGGTTTTTTCCTAGGCAGCTCTGCCAAGGGCTGGATTTGCTCTCCAAGCTCTTCTCAGTTTTCCTTTTAATGTCCTGGAGCAAACACTGAATGGAGAAGTTTCTGAGCACACACCCCTGAGAAATGAAAGGAATCACCTGATGTGGGAAATGAGTTTGTATAGAATTTTTAAAGCTTGATAGAAGTTTCATGCGGTACATTTGTATGTAAATTTTGAGATAAGGGATGTTGATTTAGAAATGTTATAGAGTAGGATAGATATTGTAGAGAGAGAAGTGGAATTAGAAATAAGTTTTAAAAGATGGTCTTGTAAATAAGACTAGATACTTTGGAGAAATAGAACTATGAAAGATTTATTGTAGTAGGACTTACGAGGAGTAGTTTTAGATGATTGGTTTTAAAGTATTTATAACATGGTGTGGTTAAAACTGATAGGTTAAGAAACACTTACAATGTATTGTAATTAGGAAATAGTTGGCTTTTGATTGTGATGGTGTGACTTGTAATATCTGTATTGTCTTACTCTTGACATAAAACCTAAAATGGAATAAAAGTTTTTAAAACACCGCTCAGTTGCCCATCTCAAAATCAGAAAAGGGTCTAATCCAGCAACCTGACAATCTGGAGATTGTCACACATTGTCACACAGCCCTCACCCTGGCCCTGTGGGGTAATTGTGGCAATGTTCCTCTGGGGGCTCACCAAATGTGGAATTTTTCTTCACTCAGGGTCACCAAATGTGGTGGTGGTGTTCACAGGGGTCCCAGGATGAGGGAAGAGATGAGAATCTTGACTCCATCTTTCAGAAAGCTGATTTATTATTTTATGATATATATTAGATTAAAATAAAATTATATATTAAAACTATATTAAAGAATAGAAGAAAGGTTTTCATCAGAAGGCTAGCAAGGAATAGTAAAGGAATGGAATGATAATAAAATCTTGTGACTGACCAGAGAGTCCGAGCCAGCTGACTGTGATTGGCCATTAATTAAAAACAAGCACATGAGACCAATCACAGATGCACCTGTTGCATTCCACAGCAGCAGATAATCACTGCTTACTTTTTGTTTCTGAGGTCTTTCAGCTTCTCAGGAGGAAAAATCCTGGCAAAAGGATTTTTCATAAAAGATGTCTGGGACACGTAATCACTGAGAAATGAAAGGAGTCACCTGATGTGGGAAATGAGTTTGTAGAGAATTTTTAAAGCTTGATAGAAGGTTTATATAGTGTATTTGTTGCTGACCATGAGCCACAGTGCTCCAGAAATCCCACCTCTCACCCAGCCAGCCTTGAGCTGCAAGTGAACCGAAATGTGCACAATACTGCCCAGACCCTGTCTGGGAGCTTGTGCTGAGGTTTTTGTGGAGGCTGAGGAGCTCTGGGCTGGCTGTGTCCCAGCAGGACAGGGTGGCCTTGCACTCTCTGGGCTGCAGGGACAAGGAGGGGGCTCAAACTGAGCTCAGCCCAGGCTCCAGCAGCAGCTGAGGATGGAGCTTTGTGCCCTTGTGGGCATTGGGCAGGGGTGGCAGCTTGGTGGGCACCACCCTGTCCAGGCAGGGTTTGCACAGCTGCTCTCTGCTTTCCTGCTTGGACTCTTACAAAAGTCCTGTGGTCTGAACAAAACGGAAAAAGGCTTTTTAAAATCAAGTGTAAGCAAACTAATGGGTAAAACTTCATCCTGAAGTGAGGAACCGTGGTGTTTTGCCTCCTAAAGGCTGGAACCAGACAATTCAGAATTTGGAAAAAGAAGAAATAAAAGAATTTCCAGAAGGATTCTTGAATTTCTGGGTGGATTTGCAAATCATTTGGGTAAACGTAGACGTCATCCTTTGCTGGCAAAGAGCAAAGCTGAGAGCACTGCCTGGCCCCAGCTGTACTTTGCTGCCTCTTTCAGCCACCAGAGTGGGTACCTGGCCTTTCCTAGCTGTAGGAGCACTGATCTGGCCCTTTTGGAGAACTTTGGACTGTTTACAACTACACTTTCTATGAGTTTTGAGATATTGTTAATGCTTCCTGGCTTAAATGGGCAAAAAATGTGGTGTTTTGGCTTCTGCTATCTGGAGTTCAGCTGGTGATTCCACCCTGTGGGGCATCAAACACCTCAGAGATGGGGGTACTTAAGGATTTGGGATCGTGACAGAACTCCTGGCCTTACCCCACAGGGCAAAATGAACAAAGAGAGCCAGGTATGAGCTGTGCAAGCCCACAGCTGTCACAAACGTATTTTATGAAAAATCCTTTTGTTAGCATCTTTTCTCCTGAGAAGCTGAGAAGCCTCAGCAGCAAAGTTTTGCTTCTTTGGAATGTGATTTAGGGAATTGTTTACCCAGTATGTGATATTGTTTTATTTGGTGACCAGTGACAGCCAGCTGTGTCGAGGCTGTGAGCAGTCACAAGCTTTTATTATCATTCCTTTTAAGCCTTCTGATGAAATCCTTTCTTCTATTCTTTTAGTATAGTTTTAATATATAATTTTCTTTTAACAGAATTTATATCATAAAATAATAAATCAGCTTTCTGAAACATGGAGTCCAGATTCTCATCTTCTCCCTCATCCTGGGACCCCTGCAAACACCACCACACACAGCCACAGGTACAGACACTCCTCTTTCACACCAGTTTCAGATTTAATTTATGCAAAGGGCTGCTCTTGGGTCTTTGACTGATGATGGGTTTGTGCAAGGAGGAATAAGCAGGGCACAATAATTTTGCAGCTGTCACTAAGCACACAATTAATCCGTGTCTTGGAGGAGGCAGCTCCTTCTTTGGCTCTCTCTGCTGCTCCTGCTCCCTGTTAATATTCAGCAGGCTCTGGGGGCTGAGCTGCTCTTTGCTTTCAGGCAGAGAGCAGCTCCCTGGTGTTGTCTGAGCGTGGCTGGTGCTTTGCAGAGTTAGTTTGGGATGCAGGGCTGGGACTCAGCTGCTTGGGAAGTGCTCAGAGCCTTGCTTGTAGCTGCAGGCTTGGATTGCTGTTCCCTCATTGCTGCCTGAGCTGGGTGCTGAAGGAGGTGAGTGCTTGAAGGAGAAAAAACCAACTCCAGCTTGGGTGGGAAGGGAAATGAATGAAACATCTCATCCTTCAGAGATGACCCAGCATGGACAGGAGCATCACCCACAGCCAGTCCCTGACCTGGGGGTGCCTTTCCTCTTGGCTTTGTTGTGCTGATTTGACAGACACATCCCCAGCCCCTGCTGAGACAGCACAAGCTCCAAAGGAGAAGGGCTGAGGCTGTGTGTCCTTCCAGGGAAACAGGGAACCCCAGCTCCTTTCCCTGATCTCTGGCATGGCCTTGTGCCTTCAACACGCTGCTCAGGGTGCACCCTGCACTGCCAGAGCCATGAAGGGTGTTTTGCAAAGCTTTTCTGTGAGATGGATTGCTTGGGGAGGGTTTGGAGAAGACAATCAGAGCAGAGCTGCTGAGGGTGAAGGGGTCAGACTGAATAATGGAAGGCAGATCTGCTCCAATATCTTTCAGTAGCTTCTGCACTGTCTGCATGGGTGGGTGAGGCCTGGATGAGGTGAGATTTGCAAACCTCCTGTCACTTTGACTGTCTGATTTTAGGCAAGATGGACAGAGCTTTCTAAAGGCTCAGGCTGCAGCAGCTTTCCATCACAAACATGGGAACTGCTCATCTTGAGCTTATCTGGCTCTTCCTGGGCAAGGAGAAGCTAAAACTGCCATTTGAAAGGAGAAAAAAAAAAAAAAGGAGGCTAAACTTTACATTCTGACTCATGTTAAACCCCTGACTATACAAGTGGAAAACAGGTTCAGGAAATTAAATTTGATATTAGGAAAAATTCTTCCGTGTAGGGGAGGTCAGGCATTGGAACAGGCTGCCCAAGGAGGTGTGGAATCACCATCCTTGGATCCTTGGAAGTGTCCAAAATGTGTGCAGTGCATGTGGCACTGGGAGACGTGGTGAACGAGGTTGTGCTGGTAATGGGAATGGGTAATGTGGTGGTGGTTAATGGTAATATGGTGGTTAATGGGAATGGGTAATGGTAATGGTTAATGTGATGCTGGTTAATGGTAATATTGAATGTGGTGGTGGTGGTTTATGGGAATGGTTAATGTGGTGGTGGTGGTTAATGTTAATGATTAATGTGATGGTGGTTAATGGGAATGGGTAATGTGGTGGTGGTTAATTGTAATGGTTAATGGTAATGGTTAATGTGGTGGTGGTGGTTAATGGTAATGGTTAATGTGGTGGTGGTTAATGGTAATATGGTGGTTAATGGGAATGGGTAATGGTAATGGTTAATGTGATGCTGGTTAATGGTAATATTGAATGTGGTGGTGGTGGTTTATGGGAATGGTTAATGTGGTGGTGGTTAGTGGTAATGGGTAATGGGAATGGTTAATGTGGTGGTGGTTAATGGTTAATGTGGTGGTGGTGTTAATGGTAAAGGTTAATGTGGTGGTGGTTAATGGTAATGGATAATGGTAATGGCTAGACTCAGTCCTGAAGGTCTCCTCCAATCTTTGTGATTCCATAATGAACCTCTTCACCCCATCCATGGGCTCCCACTCCCTCACAGAGGGTTGAAGGTGCTTCACTCTCTCTAATGGGCTCTCACTAATGTGTCTCCAAGCTGAGATGGTGTGAAAGCTAACAAATTTCCAGTACATGAAATGGCCAAATCTGTGGTATTCCTGTCCCTCAAGAGACACAGCCTCGAGCTGCACCAAGGGAAGTACAGGCTGGTTATCAGGAAAAGTTTTTTACAGAAAGGGTGATAAAGTTCTGGAATGTTCTGCCCAGGGAGGTGGTGCAGTCCCCATCCCTGGGTGTGTTTAACAAAGCCTGGATGTGGCACTGGGTGCCAGGGTTTGGTTGAGGTGTTGGGGCTGGGTTGGACTCGATGATTTTGAAGGTCTCTTCTAAACCTAGTAATTCTGTGAATTCTGTTATTTCTCTGGGATCAGGAAGGGGCTGATCCTGACGTGGGAGCTGCTGGCACACTGCACAGCAAGCAGGTAAAGCACACTGACCCCAGGAGCACTGCTATGGGATGTGTGGAGAGGGCTGGGAATGAATCAAAGCTCCTTCCAGTTCCAGCAGAGGTTCAGCAGCACAACTGCATTCACCAGAGCCCTCTCTCATGTGTGAACCTTTCCCCATTCATAACAAACTTCAAACTCATGCATGGAAGAGACAATGACTTGTCCAAGTGTATTCCCCAGGAAGGCTGCATGCAGATCTTACCCTGTGACCATTTCAACACCTTGAAGGGGAATAGATATTTAAATTCTGAATTCAGGCTCAGTCTAAGCAAACAGAGCTCACTGCCAGAGGGATTTCACACTGCAGTTCACAGTTTGCTGCTCAGAATTCATTTGGTTCTAATTCTGTACCTTGGCTATGTTGGCATTACATCCTCACATCCCTGCTAATGAGGAAGCAGGGCTGCTGCAAGCAGAGGACTCCTGTAGGGATGTTGGCAGCATCCCAGAGAAGGTATTTTTGACTCACTGGGGAAGTTCCAGACATCACAGATTATGTGTTTATTCTAATGATGCCTCATCATTGGGGAAAGCCAGGACAGGCGCTGTAATATTGGTGTAAGCAGGGCTATGTTTTTGTAGCAGAAAGGCAAAATCACTTCCAGTGAAGGGAACAAGTTATCTCCCTAACCAAGAGTCACCACTTTTACAGCTGGGTGTATTCAGCACTTTAGAGAACATTGCCTGGGGAAAACCACATCTCCTCAACCCCCTCCTCTCCCTCTGTCCTTTCCTCCTGGACTTGGGGGTGGAGGTCTGGTGCTTCAGGCTGGATATTGCAGTTTTCCAGCAGATGTCCTCAGGACAGCCTCATCAGAGGTGCCCAATTCCTCCTTGGAGGAGGGCAGACAGTGGAAATGCTTGCCCAGGGCAGATGATGCTGCTCCTCATGGGTGTTTGGACATGCTGAGTGTTCCCTGCCTGTGGCACTGTCATGGGAAGCCTGTGCTGCTGACAAGGACCATGGTGTAACTCCACACACCTGTGTGACTGGAGAACCCAGCCCAGTGCACACACAAGAGTGCAGAATAAGTGTGAGCATCACCCAAACCAGGACCGGCAACCCTGGATATGCCTCATCCACATCGTCCACTCCTACCCCAAATGCAGAACTGCATGGAATTTCAAAACATCAGCTGCTTTTTCTTTATTTCATTGTCTTCAGTCCTCATACAACTACAAATTGAGCACTACTGCTAAAGGATAAAAGAGCAAACTACAGCCATTCATGGGGTAACATAATTTTAAACGTTGTGAGACAGCTGATACTATTAAAAATCATGGCCCTGTTATGGGCTTTCATTATTGATGGCTACTTGAGGAGACATCCACTATAAAATATAAAGATAAAAAGTGAAAGGCTATTTAGATAGATGTTCAGCTGAGTGCTACTAGCATCAAATCAGTGGCACTGGAGAAATGAGAGCAGACACACGGCACAGCCTCTGGACTAAATGTGTGCACTGCCAAGGCTTGGCCTGCACAACGTGCACTTTAAATCAAAGCAACATTGAAGTCAGTATTGATTGTTCTTGGAGATATATTTTACCTTCAGGCACTGCTGTTTCCCAGAGGAGCGTGAGCAAGGACGTAAGTCTCTGTGCAGTGCTGGCTGCTGGTGGACAGGGATCTCCCTGAAATCCTCTGGAAGCGATTCCTCCTCTGGAAGTACCCACTGCTGCTGCTGAGGGACCTCTGCCTGTTCTTCAGGTACTCCCGGTAGTTTTTGGTGAGCAGGGTGTAGAGGAAGGGGTTGATGCAGCTGTTGCTGTAGGTCAGGCAGGTTGTCAGGTAATTAATGTTCTTCATCACCTTGGGAGATAAAGGGAAGGATTCATAATACTGGAAGAGGAGCTGCCATATCCAGAAAGGCAAGAAGCAAGCCCAGAAGACCAGCACTATGGTGAAGATTAGGTAGAGCACCTTCTGGTTGGGCAGCCTCTTGGTCTGCTTGAAGGAAGCAGTCTGGGACACCCAGTAAATCTTGGCCAGGCGGATGTAAAGGTAGCCAATGACCACCCCAGGGCCCACGATGCTGGTGCCAAAAAGGATGCTGAGATAGACTTTGTAAGACAGCTTGCTCCAGGTGGGCAGGCAGATGCTTTTGTTGTCCCTTTGCACCAGCTGGATCATGATGAGCATGGGCAGGGTGAGCAGCAGTGACACCAGCCAGATCACCACAGCGATGGCCTTGCGGTAGCTCTTGGACCTCTTCACCGTGTCCAGGGGCTTCAGCACGGCCAGGTAGCGCTCCGTGCTCATCACTGTGAGGGTGAAGATGCTGGCATGCATGGTGAGAAAGTCCAGGCTGAACAGGATGCGGCAGCCAACATCCCCAAAGTGCCACTTCTGGATGAAGTAGGTGCCAACGATGAAGGGGATGGTGAGGAGGTAGAGCAGGTCGGCCAGCGCCAGGTTGATGATGTAGATGTACATGGAGGCGGAGGAGCGCAGGTAGTGGCACATCACCAGCAGGGTGTAGACGTTGCCTGTCACCCCAACCACGCACATGAGGGACAGGATGGCCCCGATGGTGCAGATGGCCACCATGTCCTCCGTGGAGCCGGCCGCCCATGCGCCGTCCCCGGTGCCGTTGGCCGAGACATTGGGCCTGATTCTGAACACGCCATCCTCACCTGTGTCTGCCACCATGGAGGGGGTGGTGGAGAAGTGGCTCTCCAGCTCGTCAGTCAGGGACATCCTCCTGGGTTTAAATGCCAGAAGCTTTGCTCATGTCACAGGGGTCTGAGGGGGCTCTCTCTGCTCTGAGAAATGCAGCTGCGCCGAGCTGTGGAACCATTTCCCAGCAGTGTCTCATCCAAGGACCATCTGCATTCTCCACTAGAGGAAAGACAGCAAAAACAACATGTTAGAAATCTGCCAGAGCAACACAAAAGTTCATTTAGAAGTTACCTGTCCCTGAGCACGTATCTGCACTGCCTGAATGTACCAAAGGCCTTTGGCACTGAGGCCACTCTTGTAGGGTTTGTGCTCTCACCTCGCCCAGCTGTGAGATGTGTGCATGGAAAAGAGACAAAACGGTTGTGTGGATCACTGGAACCACTTACTGCAGTCCTTAGTTCAGGGCTGGAGGAAAAAAACATCCTTCCTAAATTTATAACAATGATTTAGAACCATCAGCATGACTGTTTAAACCTCTTTGCACATTCTTAACTCTGAAGGAGCAGAAGGCCCTGAAAAGGGGAAAACAAACTTTAGATTTATCATTTGCAGCCAAATTGTCTGTTCTGTGTCAGTGATGCATTCAGAGTCCTGTCCAGCATTCCTGCAGTGTTTTCACAGAGCAGCTTCCCTTGAATGAGAAGCTCCTCCTCTGTCCTGCAGTTTCAAACAGCATTTGAGTGCTGGAGGAAAAGGCACTTCATAAAGCAAAGTACAATTTCCCTGTGGGATTTTTCTGTCTGTAAACACAGGGTTTTTCACTCTCTCTGTCCATGTGAGGTGTCCACGTGTCTGTAAAACAGATCTGTTTGAGCCAGAGCCTGGTGTGAACCTGCCTGAGCAGCCTTGAGCAGCGAGGTGTGAGACAACATGTGAGGCAACTCTGTACGTGGGAGCCTCTGCTGAGCTCAGACCCAGCGCTGCACAAATCAGGATTGTGTTGCTTTGAATTCATTCTGGGTGTAGGCAAAAAGAGAGCAAACCTTCCTCGGAGAAATGCTGAAGAAGTGGCTAAAATGCCCAGATTTTGAGGCATACAAAAAGCCTGTGCCATCCTAAAGGTCCCTGCATACAGAAGTGCATTTGCATTGTGTGTTTTAGAGCACTCAGACTGTCTCTTTTTCTTGGGAAAACGCTGAGGGGGAAGAGTGCTGGGCTGCCTTGTCCTTGTAGGGCTCAGCAGGCAGACTCCCTTCTGTCTTGTTCCACTGGGCAGTCTAGATTTGTTTAATCCTAGGAATTTGCAGCGTTTCCCAGTGAGTTGGGTGTCCCTTTCCCTCCTCACCAGCTCTGAGTCCTTCGCCTCTTTCCTCCTGTCTCCTTGGCAGGAGGATCACAGTGCCAGGCTCTCCCCTGCTGCCCTTGTGTCACCCTCTCAGTGGCCTCTGTGACCCTTGAGCAGGGACAATTTTCATCCTCTTTGTGACTTCCCTCACCTTCTCCCCACTACCACCTGCAGAGATGTCATAAAAAACTCTGGATAAGAGAGTGCAGAGGGAGATTTTCCCTCACTTAGAAGTTGGAATAAAAATACAAAAAAACCAGAAAAACACACAGAGCCCATCTCCCACTCCAATCCCTCGAGTACAGGTGAGAGATGAGCATGGTTCTGCAGTGCTCCTTCAGGACCCTGCTGCTCTGGGCTGGTCCCCACAGCTTCACCAGCATCAAGATCCATTTCTTGGACCCTGCAACCCCAAATCCTGCTCCTGCTGTGCTGTCCAGTGCCCTCCTGCTGTAGGGCAGGTGTAGCCAGTCTGTCCCTCTGCCCCTTTGTCCCTTTTATCGGTGCTGGTGTCCAAGCTGGCAGTGACAGTGACTCCCATGAAGGAGACACAGCTGCTCCAGGAGCTGTGGCTGCTCCTCAGCCTCACAACCAGCAGGAGGGCACAGAAATGAGAAGCTCTGCATGGGAGGGCACAGAAATGAGCAGCTCTGCATGGGATGCTCCAGCTGAGCCCGGAGCTGGTCCCACACACAGCTCTGGGCTCGGTGTGCTGGTGAGAGCTCATTTTCAGGAGCATATTTCCAAGGCTCAGGGGCTGCCCCCTTGCAGCTGCCTCGTTTGGTGTCCCAGGGATTTGTGGCAGATTTGTGCCATGCTGGTGCCTGTCTGTGCAGTTCCCTGGAGTGACAGCTCCTGCTGGAGAGAGCCGAGCCCACTGCATTTCCCTGCTCTGCTCCTCTTGTGCTGAACCTGTCTCCTGCTCCATTCATAAAATCCCTACAGCACCAATTCCATTCAGACACTTCGCCCATCTCCAGACAGAGCTCGAAGAGAAAAATTAAGCCAAATGAGGAGCCTTTTTATAATTTTAAAGTTGCCATCACTGCTGCTCTGGTACACAAACACTCACACACATGCACACACAACACAGAGCTTGTTATTCCAAGCAGCCATTCGAGCATCTTACGGTGCAGGCGATTTTCCCAGCCAATCTTGCCTTCCCCTCTACAATATCATCCCACAGGAGTATACCATGCATATGTACAGCTGTAAACAGAAACAAATTTCTCTTGCTCAAACCTTGCTTTTAAATCCGGCGGATGAAGTTTCCTATGAGAAAGAAAATAATAATAATAATAAAAATTTAAAAAAAATCTATTTAGTAGTATCAAAGCTGAAACTTAAAGAAAGAAAAAGAAGAAAAAAAAACAGAAAGAAGAGAATCCTTCTTCACGGGCAGAGAGTGATTGATCCCAGAGCTCTGTCGCATCTGGAGCGGCAGGGGCAGGAAGGGAGCGTGCTGCCAGCCAAGTATGTTTGAAATCTGGGCGCTCTTAATACTCCCATTCCCCTCCCTCCACTCGTGCCGGCTATTTTTGCTCCCCGGTGACGTGAGGCATAGCGTGGCTTTGCTGCAGCCTGTTTAAAGCAGCAGGGTTTGATAAGCATGGCTTGCTCTGCCTCCTCTGCTCTGGGCAGCACAGGGGTTCGGGTTGTCCCATCCCAGGAGCGGTGGAAGGCAAAGCACCCTTTGTACAGCACACAGAGAATTCCTGAATCAATTCCTTAATTAATTCCTGGATTCCTGAAGCTGCTCGAGCAAAACCAGCACGGCTGGGGAAGGAGAGAGGGCCAGGGAGGGTTAAAATCCTGCGGGAGGGTGACATTCCTGCGGGAGGGTGGGTGGGCTGCCCAGGGGAGAAGCAGAGCTCCTTGATTTGGAGATCTATTCCAAAGCGAAGCTGAAGTTTATTCGGGTTGGATGGCGTGTGAAGAGATGAATCTGTGCCGTGGGGTCACACAGCACAGCATCTGAGACATTTCAGGCTGGCAGTAACAAAATATTGCTGAAGTTGTTCGGGGGCAGGGTGGTTCCCTTTCCCCAGTGATACTTGTGAGAAATGATACTTTCAAATATTTTAAAAAGGTTTAATAAAGCCTTATCAAAAATTACAGCAGCTGACTGAATAGAGAAGATAAACACAGTGCTGGGAGCAGAGGATTTTCCCCACCATGTGCCCATCCACACAAGGGATGTTTTGCCTTTTAACCCTGTGTCCAGCTCTGGCCCCTCAGTTTGGGAAGGTCACTGAGACACTGGAGCACATCCTGATGAGGGCAACAAGGATGGTGAGGGGCTGGGAACACAAACCCTGTGAGGAAGCCCTGAGGGAGCTGGGGGTGCTCAGCCTGGAGAAAAGGAGACTCAGGGGTGCCCCCATCACTCTCACACCTCCTGAAAGGTGTCTGTGCTCAGCTGGGGCTGGGCTCTTTCTGCAGCAGCACTGACACAGCCAGAGCACACAGCCTCGAGCTGCACCAGGGGAAATACAGGTTGGATATTAGGAAAAAGTGTTTTACAGAAAGGGTGATAAAGTTCTGGAATGGCTGCCCGGGGAGGTGGTGGAGTCCCCATCCCTGGGTGTGTTTAACAAAGCCTGGATATGGAACAGGGTGAGGGGTTGGGGCTGGATTTGACTTGTTGATCTTTGAGGTCTCTTCCAACCCAGTGATTCTGTGAATTCTGTGACTCCAGGGAGCAGGAACAGTCCCTGGGTGACCACATTGTCACATTGAGCACACTTTGTCAATGAAGCCATTGACAAAGTGCTTTATTTGCTCCACTGGGAGTGAGAAGGTGATGTGGCAGTGTCTTCCTCCCAGGAAGAGCAGGGACAACCTGCTGCTGTCCTTGAACCCCTTTCCTACAGCCTGCATGTGGCCCAAAGGTCTGGGAGTGCAGTGATGCTGATGGGGACGTGGGGGCCTCTGCTCAGCACCTCCAGCATGTGGCAGGTGTGTCCAGGTGTCTGTCCAGGCACTTACAGTGGAACTGCCACACTCCTGTCACTCCTCTGTCCCCAGAGGGCCACTCATGTTGGTGTTAACCCATCCCAGGGCAAGGAAGGAGTAGTGGGATGCAGGAAGGGTGATCCATCTGGGTAATCCATCACTTTTCCAGGCCTGTGGATCCCAACTTGATACTTCCTTTTGTGGCACTTAAACCTTTCAGAAAACATGAAACCTGTGATTTCATTTATCAGGAAATCTCTGTGCCCACGGGGCTGCCACTGGGGGAAGCTGGGCTCCCATATGTCTGTGTCCTGCTGCAGTCATTAGAGAAGTGGCTGGGAGCAGTGTGGGCAGTGTCAGCTTCACAGCCCTGGCTCAAAAGGGCTGTTGGTGGTCATAGTTTTGTGTGCTAATTCATTTGTGGGGAATTTTGGAAGGAATTTGAGACAGAACTTCTGATTTGTTTTTGATGATGGGGTTTATTTTTCTTATCTTCTACACAGGGAGGAAGGGTGAGTTCTGCTCACATCTTTATTGCATGGTTCAGAAGGTCACAAGACCTCTAGTTATGAGAACTTTTAAGGAGTTATTGACCAATAAAACACTGCTAACAAGGATATTTATGTTTTTGACCCCATCCTTAAATATTTCATCTTATGGACTCATGCTACAATGTAAGCTTTCTTAGCCAGTCATGTTATGACACACAAACCTTCAGTACTGCATTCTAAACTCCTTGTTTACCTCTGTAACTGCTTTTACTTTTTCTATATCTTAAACTCTAAAACTCTAAACTTTCCGTCACTTAGCTTTACCTGTCTCTGCTTTAAACTACAAATCCACATTCTCGCTTCCAGCACCTGAGTTTGGAAAGTTTTCCAAGGTCTCAGACCAAATCCTGTGTTTAATTCTAAGCTTTGGCTTACAGGCCCAAAGTTCTGAGAGTTCCTTGCATTTTCGTTCCAACAGTTTTTCTGCTTCTCTTCCCCTTATTGGCTCACCTTTAAAGCAGGGATCACTGTCCTGGATTGCCAAGCAAACTGTTTTCTGTTTGCCATCTGTATGGCAGCTGTCTTCTGTTCACTGGGCAGTTTTCCTTATCTCTTCCACACCCAATCCTCTCTCAGGGGGGACATCTGCTGATAACAGCTATTGAATGTCCCTGCATGGCCGGTAAGAACTACAGCATCCCATTGGGAGATGTGAGCCCAGAGGGAGGAGCCAAGCATTCCTACCTGGATAGAATCTGGAGATTCTGGAACACCAGCACAGCTTCTCCACTGCATTCCCCAGAGGAACAGCAGCTGCCTCTTCCACTGGATCTTCAGAGGAAGAATACATCCTTCTCTACAGGATCCCTGCTCCAGCAGAGCCACCCCTGACACTGCAGGAGGGCTGAGCCACAATTCCAATGGGACTGCTGCCAACACCCTGACCCACAGGGTGTCAGGTTGGGTTCTGACTCTGTCAGGGTTGGTTTGGTTACTGCATTGTTTATTTTATCTTTTTATTTTCTTCCCTATTAAAGAACTGTTATTCCTGCTCCCATATTTTTTGCCTGAGAGCCCCTTAATTTAAAATTTATATCAATTTGGAGGGAGGGGATGTTACATTTTCCATTTCAGGGGAGGCTCCTGCCTTCCTTAGCAGACACCTGGCTTTCCAAGCCAAGAAAATCACTCTGCTCACTGTCTCAGTGCTTTGAGTTTCAGGGGTTTTACCATTTGTGTGATGCTGTCAGAGCTGCAGACAGGGGTGGCAGCCCCTGTGATCCTGTGTAACAGGAGTAGGAGCTGCACAGGCAATGCTGGGTGAAGAGAGGAGTTCTCCAAAATATGAAACAGCTCTGTTTAGTCATTCAGACAGAATCCACTGCTACAGGGCTGGAGTTCTGCACAGGAGCCTTCTGAAGTTACTGCACAGGCAATAACCATAATTATTCTATGATATACTGGGCAAAAGAGACTCTCTCTCCCCTTTGATGTGAGGATTTATGCCAGTGCTATGTGAATTTAATTGTGTTACTGAATTCTCTTTATTGCAAAGCATTTGACATCAACAACAACAAAAATCACAGCAGAATTCTCCTGGAAATCCATGAAATCATCATCAGGAAAGCCATGGGGAGTACAGACACCCTGAGACACACCTTCCATGGGCCAGAAGCTGTTGCTAGACTAGAGACAAAAGCCTGTTTGTCATTATTTTCTATCCCAAATATCCTGTGCAGCACCTCTGTGCTCTGCTCTGCCTGTGCTGACCACACCATTCCTTTGCAGTTTGGTTCCATGTCCTCAGCCTCTCCTCCTCTCTACAGCTGAACAGCTGCCCTGTGCCCTCCTGGGACACCATTCTGTACTCCTCAGCCCTCATAGCTAGGATTAGAAAATTTAGGGAAGTGCTCTGGGGCCAGAAGTCTGCTAGGAAAAAGTCATGCTCCATAATTTCCAGCTGCTGCTGATCCCAGGTGTTTTCTCATCATGGAAGGCAGCACACAGCCCCAGCCTGGCAGCAAAGATTTCTGCTGGAGCTCTCCAAAACCCTCTCACAGGAGACAAGAGATGAAGTGTGAAAAGTTCTCTGGCAGTGCATAAAGAGCAGCAAATGTCACCACACTGAGTTCGTGCCACTGTGGACTCGCTGGTGGCATTTGCCATTCTGCACACAGGGGATGGAGCTGGGGATGGTGACAGCTGGTGCTGCTGTGGGTCTCCTCTCTGGAGCAGCAGATGCTGATTCAAATACTCCTTAAGAAGCTGCTTTTCTACAAGAAAACCTACATAATTTCTGCCCTTGCTTGCTCTGATGGGTAACCTCCATTCCCAGTGGTGGTGGCTCAGTGCTGACTTCCAGTGCCTGTCTGCACTTCCCAGAGGAGACAGTAAAGGAGACAATAAAGTCCTTTTTTTCCCCCTTGTGGCAGCATCACCAAATTGATCCAGAGTCCTCCTGACTCTGTGTGAGCCCCTCTGGGGCTGCAACCCCTCTCTGCTCTGCACTGAGCTCCCCTGACTCTTGCAGTGCACCAGGGGCAGTTTGGGGGTCACGGAGCAGGGGCAGGACTGTGCCCCCTCCCAAAGCCATCCCAGCTGCCTGGGCTGCACAGAGTGGATGTCCCGAGCCATGGGCAGCCCCAGCTGACCCAGCTGCCTGTCCCCTGGCCAGGATTTGTCCCCGTGGCTCAGGGTGTGGTGTGTGGGGCTATGTCAGTCACACAGGTTGGGTCAGGCTGGAAGGGACAACTGTGGCTCATCTGGTGCCACCTCCCTGCTCAGGGCACAGGGTTGTACCCAGGTTCTGGAATTTCTCCAGTGAGGGAGACCCCACACCCTCTCTGGGCAATCCAGTACCAAAATGCCAGTGTTCTCCTGGTCACACAGAAATTCCAATTAGATCTTGAGGATCTGCCCTGACTTTGGGGTCAGCCCAGAGGAGAGAAAGGATTTGCAATGTTGTGCTGAGCTCAAATCCTCCTGAAGCTCTGCTGGTGGCCAGGAATGGCAGCAGCTCCTGAGGAAGAGCATTGGTGAGACCTGGCAGTCCCCTACTCATCTCTTGTTCCAGGGAAAGTTGCATTTAAATCCCTCTGTTCCAACACTCATGGTCTTGGACACATGCAGGTGTGATACTGAAATTCCCAGCTGGCTCCCAGTTGTTCTCTGCACTCTCCCACTGTCTGTCCCCACTGGTGGGCACATCTGTCCCTGATCCTGTGCTCGGTCACTGCACAGGAAATTCTTCCTCATGTCCAGGTGAGGTCTCTGCCCGTTCCTCTGGTGCCATTGCTGTGCCTAGCCCAGCAGAGCCTGGGCCCTGCTCTGAGCCCTCCCTGCAGGCACTGACAGACAGGAATGAGCCCCCCAGGCTCCCTCAGTGGAAGAACCTGAATGAGAGATGCAGGAATCCAGGCAACTCTCCAAAATGCAGTTTATTGTACCCAAGAGGTCACAGCAGTCCAGGGTTGAGGGTGACAGAGCTGTGCCTATAGCTCAGCTCCAGCTGCAAACAAGCCTTTAATTTTTGTTACAATGCATTATAGACTTTTCTTTGCTAAGCATCTTAATACAGAACCAATTTATACTTTAACTTTTATCTATAGCCTATCATAACTACTATAATTACCATATTCATGCTACTATTTTTCAATCACTAAAAGTTAGTACATTACAGTTTAAGCTAGAAGTTATGTTTCAGTTTTCTTGTAGTAGACAATTCTGAGACCTTTCTTCTACTTGCAACATCAATAATCTTGTTTGCCTGTGCTATCTTTCTGCTTGGTAAAAACATCTTGTTTGCAGTCTGCTTATCCTTTGTTCTAAGTCATAAAATCCCTTTGCAACTTGACACAGCCTTTGCTTTCTTAGCTGTCCAGCAAGGCTGGCTCAGCAATTGTTAATTTACACATCTTTTATTTTTCTATATCAAAACTTGCTTTCATCTCTGTTTCATTCTCAGATTCTACATTCAAAAATCTTTCTGCCAATCTGTGAAACTTTCTTGTCAAACTTTCATCCTTCCCAATACCTCAGCCATGTCTTCTCAAGGTTGAGTTGATGGAGGTGTCCCTGCCATGGTGGTGGCACTGGGTACCAGTCTGTGCTCAGAGAGAGCTGGAGGGTCACCCATTGCCTGGGTAATTTGAGTGAGATAAACTCTTTCCTTGTGGGAAATGGATTTGTAGAAAATTACTTAAAGTTTGCTAGAAGGTTCACCTAGTATGTATTTGTATGCAAACTTTGAGATAAGAAATGTTGGCTTAGAAATGTTATGGAATAGGACAGACATTGTTGAGAGATAAACGGAACTAGAAATAAGTTCCTTTCATTTGGAACTAGATGGAACTAGAAGTAACCATCGTTTCAAAGGATGGTTTTGTAAATAAAACAAAATACTTTGGAGAACTAGAACTATGAAAGATATCTTGTAGTAGGACTTATGAGGAGTAATCTTAGATGATTAGTTTTAAGATATTTATAGTATAGTGTGGTAAAAGCTAATAAGAAATACTTATAATGTATTGTAATTAGGAAATAGTTGGCTTCTAATTGTGATAATATGAATTATAACATCTGTATTGTCTCACCCTTAACATGACACTGAAAACAGAGTAAAAGTTTTTAAAACACCTCTCAGTTACCCCATCTCTGAGTCAGAAAAGGGCGTAATCCAACATTTCCTCACCTCAGAATCCAGCTGCTGGGTCTCTGTCCTCAGGGATTTGCTCATGAACCTGCTGTGCCCCATGCACTGCTGTGAGCTCCCTGCCCAGGCAGGTGGGAACAGCTCTGTGCAGGGGCCTCGAAAAAGAAAAGACTTGCAGCTAAAAGCACTGCCAAAAACGACAGGTGCTAGTTAAAAGACTCAAAACTATGTGCCAGTTTTTAAATCAAGCATTTTTGCCCAAAATGTAGCTTCCTAGGATGAGGAACAGGGAGCAGCTGCCTCCTCTGTGCTCTCTGCAGGGACATCTGTGCCGCAGCACAAGGTCTGGGGACAGCAGAGGAGCCTGCAGGGCACGGGGGAGGTGGCTCTGCAGTGTTGGCTCCTCTGTTGGAAGTTTTGATGTAGGAACAGGCTGGAGGGTGTTGGCTGAGCAGTGGATGTGGCACTCCACCTGTGCCACGCTCCCCTGTGCTTCCTTCTTTCATTTCCCTTCTCTCAGGGTGCAGCCCTCCCCTGCCCGCTGTCCCTCCCCACCATTGTTTGCTCCTGCAGTTTGAAAACCCTCCTTCCCGGGGAAGTGGCTGCTGGCATTTTGTGTCAGAGGGAGATTCCTCTGGAAATGGCTCTAATGTAGAATAAATGCCTTAATTCCCTGCTCCAAAGCAGTGGGGACACTGAGCAGGTGCCTGGTTCCACAGCTGGAAAGCGCGCTTGATTGTCTCAAAATGCTTTTC
The DNA here is from genome assembly GCF_027579445.1 of Ammospiza nelsoni. Classification (NCBI taxonomy): domain Eukaryota; kingdom Metazoa; phylum Chordata; class Aves; order Passeriformes; family Passerellidae; genus Ammospiza; species Ammospiza nelsoni. Next base: position 6,257,906 of record NC_080651.1, read on the forward strand.
TTTGCCTTGCTTTGGACCAGAGGAACACTTTACCTGATGGAGGCTCTTTTGTTTCCAGGTGCTGCCCCACTCAGTGGGAAGCCCAGAGCAGAGCAGGGGGCTGAGGGTGGGCTTGGGGTTGCTGAGGGCTGACCCCAGCCCTGGTGTGAGGAGGGGGTGCAGCCAAGCCCATCTGCAGCCCAGGCAATGCCCCTGTGCCCCTGTGCTCTGCTGCAACTCAGTTTATTTGGAGTTTGCATCACTGCAAGAGAAGCTGTGACCTGCCCCAGCTCTGCTGCTCCCACCCCACTGTGACCGTGTTCACAGGGGTCTCAGGTTGAGGGAAGAGATGAGGATCTGGCTCCATGTTTCACAAGGCTTGATTTATTATTTTATGATACATATTACATTAAAACTATACTAAAATAATAGAAGAAAAGATTTCATCAGAAGGCTGGCTAAGAATAGAATAGGAAAGAATGATAACAAAGGTTTTGTGGCTCAGACTCTCTGTCTGAGCCAGAGGACTGTGATTGGCCATTAATTAAAAACAACCACATGAGACCAATCACAGATGCACCTATTGCATTCCACAGCAGCAGATAACCATTGTTTATATTTCTTTTCTGAGGTCTCTCAGCTTCTCAGGAGAAAAGATCTTAACAAAAGGATTTTTCATAAAATATGTCTGTGACAGTCAAACACCTGTATTATTGAATAAACACCCCAAGAGACAAAAAAAGCCCCACTCAGTGCAGAAATCAGCAGTGGTCTGAAATTCTCTTGTGTGTCTCCAGACCCTGAGCACATCAGCTCTCCTTTCCCTTCAGGGTGCTGGGGGACGCAGTTCTTGCCCCCATCATTGAGCTGTTGTCCCTGGCAGTGGCTGCTCCAGCTGTCCTGCCTTTCTGCTGTTTAATCCCCTTGTTTTGCATCCAGTCTCATGCTGCAGCACCCCAGGGCTGAGCAGATGAAGAGATTCAGGTGAAATGAAGTGCATCCTTTCACATGCTGACACACCCTGGCTTTGCCCAAAGCCACCCTGACTCCACCATGAGTAAACAGGGAGGGAATGTTGCCTCTGAAGGGTGTGCTCAGAGCTGCAGGGAGGTTTCCAGAGAACCTTCTGGCCTCAGAGCACTTCAGGCTGCTCTGGTCCCCTCCTGAGCCCTGGCAGAGGGAGCCTGGCCCATCCCTGCAACCCAAATCTCCACAATTCCTTGCTAAGCCACAGCCTGGCTATTCCCATCTTGCCAGCACTGTCTTGAGCAGGGATTTTGGGATCAGATGTTTCTCCAGGCTGGCTGAAAAGCCAGCACTGTCTTGAGCAGGGATTTTGGGATCAGATGGTTCTCCAGGCTGGGGCACTGAGGGTGAGAACAGCCAAGCTCAGGGGCTGGGGCTGGCAGGGAGCCTTGAAGCTCTTTTTGAACCCAAATGAGAGAGGCTGGGCACCTGCTGCTGGGGAGGGAGGTTCTTGAGAGCCTCTAAACACCTCCAGTGTTAAGTGCAAGCCAAACATTGCAGGATTTTGGTGGCTTGGAGCTCCTTTTGCCAGCCTGCATTAGCAGAGTGTGACTCAGTTCACTAATGACTGCAATTAGATGTCCCACATCTCTTTGCAAAGAGGCTCTGGGTGACCTTGGCTGAGTTCCTGTCCCCTTGGGCCATTATCCAAGGGATGCTCCAGGACTCTGTGCCAGTGCAACATCTGGCTGTGCCTCCTCCCCTCAGCACAGCCCACAGAAATGCCTCAGTTGTGCACAGAAAGCAGTGGGAGCTGACAGACCGTCACTGGGGCCGAAGGGAAGGGCAGATTTTTGCCTTTATTACCAGTGCCACCTCTGCCCAGCAGCCTGAAGCATCTTCCCTTCAAACCTTCCTTCCCACGAGCTGCTCCTGGCACGGCTGTGTCACTGACATATTTTGTGAAAATCTTTTCAGTGGGATTTTTCTCCTGAGAAGCCTCAGAAAAGAAATGTAAGCAAGAATTATCTGATGGCTGTGGAATGTGATCTGGAGGTGGCTTACCAACAGGTGCATCTTTGACTGGTTCCATGTGGATCGTTTTTACTTGGTGACCAACCATGGTCCAGCTGTGTTGAGGCTCTGAGTCTGTCACAGGTTTTTTGTTATCCATTCCTTTCTAGCCTTCTGATGTCTCCTTTCTTTTTCTTTAGTGTAGTATTAATATATCATGATAATATAATATGAGATATTATATTATATTATATTATATTATATTATATTATATTATATTATATTATATTATATTATATTATATCAGCCTTCTGAAACATGGAGTCAAGACTTTCATCTCTTCCCTCATCCTGGGGATCCTCAAACACCACCACAGCTGTGCCTTGGCAGCCCCACTGCCATGCCCAGGGCACAGTGCAGGGACCCACTTGGCTGTTTGATGCCAATATGAGCACATTTTTTACATGGCAAGGGCTTGGCATGGTCTGTATGAGCACAGAGCAGCATTTGCTGCTGGCAGTGCAGCCCTAGCTGGGAGGCTCAGATGTTATCAGGATCAGGAAGCAAATAGGTTTAATGTTTCTGTTGGACTTTACTCTCCAGAATCTCTCTGCAGCATCAGCAAACTTTGTCATTTTCCCCTTCAATCCTTTTTCCCCTGCTCACTTAGGAAGCTGCTGGATGGTTGGACACCACAGCTTTGTCTCCTCTGAAAATTGGCCCCCCACACTTTGTTTTTAAACTTTTAATCAATTATATATTTTTCTGATAACCTCTGCTCTGGGCTCATGGAAGATTAGCTGATGAAGGACCTTGAGTGCTTTCTGATAATCCAAACAAACTGCTGGAATTATTTCTATATTTCTACACCTTGAGAGAGCTCCAATCTATTCCTGAGGCAGAGCTTCTCTTTCAAGACCCAGAGCTGCCTTTTCCCCACTCTGCTCCCTCAAGTTCCTGTGTATTCTCTTTACTCCACTCTCCTTACTCCTCTGTAGTCTCTCTACTCATCACTCTACTCTCTCCTTTGGCAAACTGGCCTCACATTCTCACCTCTTTTTAGTTCTTCACTACGCAGAACTTGAGGCAAGAAGCAACACTCCAGAGTTAAAGCTGAAGCTGTTTCATCCCTGGGCTCCTTCACAGCTTTTGGGTGAATACAGTTCTGGCATCCTTGAAATAAGCTCATACAGCAGGGGAGATCATAGTCAGGTGTATTTATTTTATTTCATTGATTTTCTGGCTTTCAACTCATTGGATAAAAAGAAATATAGCACATACAGTGCTTTCACTGAGTTAAGAATACTTGGACTGAAAATGTTGCTTTTACAAAACCATTTGAAGATACCAAGTCTGGACTGCTGACCCCAGGTCCTTTCAGAAGTGATAAAGAAGCTGTTAAATGCACCAGAGAGCATTCTTTGACATCTGCAGCCCTTAATACACAACTCCTGGTGTTTCCTGGAGGGATTTAGAAAGAAAAGGAACAATGAACAGGAAGAAAAATAATAACAAAAATCATCTTTCTGTGGTACAGAACAAATTCTTTTGTGCAAGGGCTGGTTGTGCCCAGGCTCTCACTCCAGGCTGCCTTCACAGCACCCTCCGATCAGAGATCTTGTTGCGAATCTGGGTGTTTCAGTGTTTTTACACACTCCTAGAGGCATTTTCTGTCAATTTTGCACACATGAGCCTGGAAAATATGTCCCCACAGGGTGTGTTTATGCAAATTGTTGTGTTTAAGCTGAGGGGCTTGGGGCGCTCTTTGTGAAGTTATGCAGTGAGGAGTGACAGGGGAAGCAGAAATCTGGTGGGTTCTTCTTTGGGTTGCTGCAGTTCAGTGACCTGCTCAAGTGTCCACTGGCTTCCCTGAAAGTTACTCAAGTTGCTCAAATGCATCTTTAAAAGTCACTAAAGCCCACCTAGACCTCGGTGAAACCTTGAAATGTTCTGCTCACACAGCTGAGGATAATTTGGACGGGCAGGTTTGGTGCATGGGGACCCTGGTTTGGGGTTACCCAGGCCCACCTTGAGAGGAGGAGAAGAAATCCTTGTCTGCACCAGCTGGGCCAGTCAGTGTCTGCCCTGGGCTGCTCCTGCAGGGGGGTGACAGGGAGGGAAATTCTGTGCTGTTTCTTCCAGAAGTTTCTGTGGGATGCCCCTCTGCCCTTGGCATGGCTCCAGGGTGTAAAGAGCAGCAGCGGGGAGCTCTGAGCTGTGCCTGCCTGTGCCAGGCTCCATTCCCCGAGGCAGGGCAGGGACAGCAGCTCTGTGTGGTGCCAATTAGCCCTGCTAATCCCTACAACTGCTTCATTCGGGTGCTGATGTGATTATGCTGCTTCTGGTCCCCAGGCTGGCATTACAGCACTGAGCAGGGAGGGGTCTGGGGGCTTTATGCACAGAAATGAGAGAGGAACTGCAGGAGGGGAAAGATGGAAAGGAAAAGACTCCTTGGGGTGAGCAGTGGTTGGGTTTGATGCTCTTTTTGTGGAGGGATGAAGCAGCATTGAACACACGTGTCCCAGCACTGCCCTGGTGTGGGAAATGGATTTGTAGAGAATTCTCAAAGCCTGACTGAAGGTTCACACAGTGTGCATCTGTATGCAAAATTTGAGATAAGAAATGGTGACTTAGAAATACCATGGAATAGGACAGACATTGCTGAGGGAGAAATGGAGCTAGAAACAAGTTTGAAAGGATGGCCTTGCAAAAAACACCAGATATATAAATGGTTTATATATATATAATATAGATGATATAGATATATATGGAGAAATAGAACTATGAAAAATGCATTGTAGTAGGACCCATAAGGGGTAATTTTAGATTATTTGCTTTAAGGTATTTACACCATGGTGTGGCAAAAGCTGAGAGGTCAAGAAATGTTTATAGTGTATTGTAATTAGGAAATATGTTACAGATATATATGAAGATATAGAACTATGAAAGATGCATTTTAGTAGGATCCACAAAGAGTAATTTCAGATTATTTGCTTTAAGGTATTTATAGTATGGTGTGGCAAAAGTTGATAGGTTAAGAAACACTTATAGTGTATTGTAATTAGGAAATAGGATATGTAGATGTATACATGGATATAAATGGAGAAAGAGAACTATGAAAGATGCATTGTATTAGGACCTACAAAGAGTAATTTTAGGTGATTTGCTTTAAGGTATTTATAGTATGGTGTGGCAAAAACTGATAGGCCAAGAAACACTTATAGTGTATTGTAATTAGAAAATAGTTTGCTTCTGATTGTGATGGCGTGAATTATAATACCTGTATTGTCTCACCCTTCTCATGAGAATGAAAATGGAACAGAAGTTTTTAAAACACCTCTCATTTGCCCTTTCTCCGTGTCAGAAAATGGCTTAATCTGACACCCTGGAGCTGCTCAGAACACGGTGCTGTGCTGCTGGGATGGGCAGGCTTCCCATGGAGGGAAAAGCAGACAGGCTGGACAATGTGATACCTTGGCAATAACATCTTGTGCACTGTAAATGAGGAGCTGGCCTGTCCCTTCCTCCCACAGCTCCGTGTTGCTCCATGCTGGTGTTATCAGCCCAGCTGTGGGGAGCATAATTTGCCCAAATCCTGCTGCCACCTCCTGTGGCCACGCTGACATCCCACACCCCATCCTCCCATTGCTCAGGGTAATGAAGCCAGGGCTCAGCTCTGTGTGCACTGAATAACAGAACCACCACAGGCTAATTCTTCCCAGCCAGCTCTCTTGCATTATTTATAGAAGAGGAGTAGCACACTGTCCATGAGGGAGACATACGGACACTTGGCTGTCAGTCTGCCATCCTTCTGTCTGGCAGCAGCCTCTACTCAGGTATCTCTATTTTCCATCTCCTCTTTCCAGTAAAGTGAGCTAAAAAAACAAAAAAGGCCAAAAAATGATGAAAAAAATGTAGCTGATAAGACTTTGAGTTCAGAAAGACAAGCCCTTGTCCCACTGGACTTAGCAACTCACAGCTCCCTGTGCTGTCCTTGTTCCCTCAGCCTGAAATCCTTCCTGAGGCGGCACTGAAGTCCCTGCAGCAGAGCAGTCCTCACATCTCCACTTGTCTCCTTGCTGTAATTCCTGCCTCCAGATGATGCAAAGATGGCACAAGAGCCCTGCTGAAATGCTGCTCTCCAGCAGCCCTGAGGTTTCACTGCTCAGAGCTCTCCTGTGGAGTTAATCAGTAATTCATACACCTCCTCCCAAATCCCAGCCTCCTCCAAAGCCTCTTAAAATCACAGATGAATAATGTTTGAGAAAAGAAACTTGTGTAACTAAAAAATGTGCTTCCACTGATATTTTCCATGGTAAATATTCATTGAGACAAGAATTTTAAAAAGATTTTTTTTCCTATTGCTTCACCTCAAGCCTAAGAGTGTTAGTATTTAGCAAAATACTGTGATTCTGTTAAAAAGAAACATTTAATTTCAAACTTTCTCAACCAGGGCTCCCTAATGTCTCATTTTCCAGCTCACAAGAGACCTCAGCATTCCAGCTTTCCATTCTTGTTTGGAATTGAAAGTAATTTCAAATGTCTAAACTCCTGGTTTAAATTCCTTTTTGGAGGCTAAGTGATGATTTTTCTTATCAAAGTTTTCTATTCTCTTTTCTGCTTGGTTTTTACTGATGAATGTGTGCAAACATTTCCCTAATCTAAAGAAAATCAGCATCTACAAGCAAATGAATTCTCTTCCTTTTACCCTGTGCAGCTTTAATTTCACCCAGCACCAGCTTCTGCCTGGTGCTTCCCAGTGGGAATTGTGAGGCTCGTGGTTTTCTCAGCATTGGCTCTGACCAGGGAAACAATTCCATAAAAACAAATAGGTTTATTTAATAGCCTTAATCGTATTTTTACGTGTGGAGAGACAAATAGAAATGCTGTCAAACACAGATTTCCTCTTCCCTCTGCACCTGGAGCCTGGCTGATCAATTTTGGAGTCTTTGCTGTTTTTTTTTTTGCCAGGGTTGGGATTAAATGTGTGAGATGGTGTTTCTTGTTTGGACTCAGATATTTATCAGTTCTTACCTGTGTTATAGTCTCACAGACCATGAGTTCTACAGCACTTCTCTCTAACAAACTAAAAGTGGATCCCCATCTCTCTCTACAAGGCCTTTTTAAGGATAAACTGTCCAATTAGGAAATGACACCTCAATTATTTTTACTTTTGACCTAATAACCAACCACCCATGGCCCACAATGGGGACTTTTAAATCCAATTACACAAAACCACCCAAACCCATGGAGAAGAAGGTGAAGAAGAAGGAGAAGAAGAAGTGAAGAAGAAGGATCAGCCTTCATCCTAAAACCTCCATCTTGCTTTATATATATTTACTGTATTCTAAACCCTTAAACTGTAAGTTTTCCACCCTGTGATATCACACATTTCTATTCAAACTCCACACCCACAATCCCAGTTCTGTCATTCCATTTTGGAAGCTTCTCCACAGCCTCAGGTCAATGCAGTGTTCTCTTGGGGGTCAGTGCCTGTCAGCACAGAAAGTCTGAAATTCTCAGTGACCAGGGTTCCAACAATTGATGGTACCTGAAATGCTGGAAAGTACCTCTGGTCTGCAGTCAGAGCCTCTCTGTGGCAGCAACCCAGTCCCCTGGGATTGCATTCAGATTTGCAGGCATGATCCCTTTTCCCACCAGGAATTGTCCCTACCCAGCTCTCAGTGTCTCACTCCATTCCTGGAGGCGTCACCTGCCCAGCAAAGCAAACTGGCACTGTGGGGACCTCACCTTGGGAGCAGCTCCCTGAACCCAGGTGCTCTGAGTCTCTGCTTTGCTGTTTATCTGTTGGGTGATGTTTTCTGGCAGCTGGATGGGCTCTGTGCCCACTCTGCTGTGTTGGGCTGGGCTCTGTCCAGCTGCTTTTCTCTCTGAAGCAGGGATGAGACTGTGACAAAAAGCGAGGTTTTGTCTGGCTCCTATAAGGAAAATATCTCTGCACTGATCCATATCCAAGGGAATGTGGAGCTGTGACAAAAGTTTGTGCTCTCCAGGCATCTATAGCAGAGAAAGAAGTAAAAAAATGAGACTTAAAATTCCCCTACTATAATTTTCTGCTTTAGGGAATTAACAGCTGTTGGACCTTGCTGCTGCTTACAGCAATTCATGAAGAATTATTGCCTGACAAAAGTTTTGAGCTTCTGGGTTGCTCAGATTCTGTCTCTGTGTCCATGTTTTGGAAACTGCAGCTGCTTTGAACAGCCAAGACTTTTATGTGTGCTCGCACTCTGAGGGTGAAGCATTTTGCCTTTCCCTTCTGGAGGTGTTGCCCTGCTGCCCAGGAGATCTGAGGGCTGTGGCTCTGCAGGTTGGGGCAGCTGCTGCCAGTGCCCTGGGAGCCTCCCAAAGGCTTTTCCAGGGTGTCAGAGCAGGTGGCAATGCCAGGGGGCAGGCAGGGTATGGCACTGAGGGATGTGCATCCTCTTTGCTCACAGCAAGCAGCTCAGAAGTCAAATTTCATCTCTGTGGTGGTGTTCACAGGGGTCCCAGGATGAGGAAAGAGATGAGAATCTTGACTCCATGTTTCAGAAGGCTGGTTTATGATTTTATGATATATATTATATTAAAAGAAAATGAGATATTAAAACTCTACTAAAAGAACAGAAGAAAGGATTTCATCAGAAGGCTTGAAAGGAATAGAAAGGAATGGAATGATAATAAAATCTTGTGACTGACCAGAGAGTCTGAGCCAGCTGACTGTGATTGGCCATTAATTAGAAACAACCACATAAGACCAATCACAGATGCATCTGTTGCATTCCACAGCAGCAGATAACCAATGTTCACATTTCATTTCTGAGGCCTCTCAGCTTCTCAGGAGGAAAAATCCCAACAAAAGGATTTTTCATAAAATATGTCCATGACACATCATCTCTCTCAACAGCCTTTCAAAACAGAGTCATTTTAACTTGCATCAGTCCAACAGCAGCACCTCATGGGGTTTCTCATGAGGCAAATTTGTCCTCTCTAAAAGGCCACCCTCCATTGCTCCTTCCTCACCGGTCCTTTGCAGACCAGCTGCTGGGATTTAAATTTATTGTTCTGATGGGAATATCCAGGGAAAAGGAAGATGGGCTTTACCTTAGTTTATTTTTTTCTGGTTTTACCCTAATTTTTCATGACATTTGGGCTGGCAAAGCAAGGAGTAGCTGGGCAGAGGTTGAGCATCATGTGTGGCAGCTGCTCCTGCTGCTGAGGTGGCTGCAGGGCTGGCTCAGGAGCCAGGCACAGGTGAGGATGCTCAGACTCCCTCCTTTCCAATTCCACACTTCATTTGAATGCACAGACAGGAGAGGAGATTACTGCAAAGCCAGCCCTCATCTCTCCTGACTGCAGAATGGAAATGGAAATCTCTGAACCCTGAACTGGTTCACTGAAACCTCCTCAGGGTGAAGGACCTGGAAGTATTCCCTGTTCTGCCTCTTCTGGGAAAGCTCTTGAATGGGGGATGTCTCTTTTACTTGGAAAAGACAAAGATTTGTGAATATTAGGCTGGGGGTTTAGCTGCAGATGTGTCTTAAATGATTTTGGGAATAAGAGCTGCATGCTTCTTCTCTCCCCTCCCTTTGCTCTCAGAACCAGTCTTAAAGGTGCAAAATTTATTTCTGGGCTAAACAGGATGGGGATATGAGTATCATAAAGTCACCCAGGACAACTGTTTGGAGTGACAATCTGCAGTCTGAGCAGGTGGAGGGAGGATGGAGTGTGGTGATCTCCCTAGAGGGGATTTGGGAAGCCTCCCTGTGTTTATCCTGCCTGTGGAGCAGAGCCTGGGAGCTGCTGGTACACATTGCAGGGAGGAGAAGGCAAGGGATGGGGAAATAGGAACAAACAAACTGTGTTAGTTGATAAATGGATGAGTAGGTGACAGGTTAAGGGTCCCTGGGACATTCCTGCCCAGAGAAGGCTGGAGGGACCAAGGGGAGCTGTGCCAGTGCTGGGGTTGATGGATTTACAGCAGCAGTTGGTGTTCCCACTGCAGCAGACCTGATAAAGCCATTTTCTGACCCAGAGGCAACTGAGAGGTGTTTTAAAAACTTTCATTCCATTTTCAGTCAGGGTGAGAAGGGTGAGACAGGGTGAGACAATACAGGTGTTATAATTCATGCCACTACAATCAGAAGCCAACTATTTCCTAATTACAATACACTATAAGAGTTTATTGGCCTATCAGCTTTTGCCACACCATGCTGTAAATGCCTTAAAGCCAATCATCTAAATTATTCTTCATGGGTCCTACCACAGTGCATCCTGCATAGTTCTATTTCTCCAAAGTATCCAGTCTTTTTTGCAAAGCCATCCTCTGGAACTTGTTTCTAGCTCCGTTTCTCTCTCAGCAATGTCTGTCCTATTCCACGGCATTTCAAAATCAATATTTATCTCAAGATTTGCGCACAGATGCACACTGTGTGAGCCTTCTGCTTTGAGAGGCTTTGAGAATCCTCTACAAACCCATTTCCCACATTTGCCCACCCAGGGGGCTTGGGCTTGTCCAGAGGTGTGTGCCAGGTCCTTGCAGGTGTGCCAGGTCCTTGCAGGTGTGGCAGGGCTGTGTTCTGGCTCACCTGCAGCACTGGGCTGAGCAGGGGCTGTGAGCTCCTCAGCTCTGCAGGCTGGGATGCTTCACTCTGTGAATGCCTTCTGGAGAAGCTGCTGCATTTTCCCACTGCAGATCCCAGGAGTGTTTTGGATCAGGGAGTGCTCCTGGCAGGGAGGAACCACAGAGCTGTAAATGAGTTCCCCTGCCCCGTGTCACACCACAGGTCACTGCCGTGCCCTGGAAGTGCCATCCCAAGAGAAGCAGCAGTACCCAGATCCAGTCCTGGCACTGGGTGGAACATCTGTGATTGCTCCTTTCTCATAACTCCAGAAGGGTTTGGAGATGTCTCCTCATCTGGAGCTCATTTCTGGCTCTGAATCTTGACACATTTGACTGAGTAATTCCCTTCTTAAACTGGAAAACCTGAAACCAACAGGGCAGAGGAGAGTGGTGAGGAGGGGACTGGGGGAGTGGGGTTTGTTTGATGGCCTGGGGTTCTTTGTTTGGTTTTTTCCCCCAGGCTTTTCTGTGTTATCAGCACATGCCCAGCTGTGGTCCTTGCTTGAGCAGCTATAATTTCCTCATTCCTTCCAGTGTGAACCTGCCCAGCATCTCAATGCTGCCATTCCATGTTTCCTCTGAAGTGTGAGAGGCAGCAGCAGTGCAAAAATCATCCTTTATATTGGTGGACTTGCTAGTCAGGATTATGGGATAATCAATTCTTTATTTATCTCTGCCACCTCTGCCAAGGTCAGGATTTACACTAATTTTTTTTTCCCCCCTCTTTGGTAGATCTGTCTCTGCTTTAAAAAGCCTTGAGAGCATGGCAGGTTCACTTTGGAAGGTGCTGAATTTGAAACAGCAGACTGAAGATATTAATCCCCCAATTTCTACGCAGTTATGCACTGCTTGGCAGCAACCTCAAGAAATGCAAACCAGTTTTTTTTTAAATACTTGTGAGCATTAAGAGGCAAAGATGCTCTGCTGCCAGCCTAGAACCACCCCCCAGTGCAGTGGTTTTGGTTTATTCATTTGAGATTTTGTTAATTTGGGGGTTTTTTGGTTAATGTATTAATGAGTGTGGTGGGTTTAGTGTTGGTTAATGATTAGTGTATTCACTTCTTGTTGTGAGGTAGGATTAGGAGAAAGGTGAAGTAGGTTTAAAATTTTAAAAGGGTATCAAGAAAAATTTATTAATAGTAATCAAAAGAAAAAGTAATAACAATGGAATAAAACCTTTAGAATAATTCTTTTCTCCTTATAACTTTTTAAAATTGATAATGTAAAGAAACAAGACTTAAAATGTTAGCATAGTTTTAAAGTCTTTTTTGTTAATGTTATGGAGACTTTTCTATAAGGAAAATATTGTTTTTGTGCTTTAGTACCACAGCCTGTTCCCTGGAATGCTGCCCAAGTAAATTAACATAATCCACAAACACAACTATAAGAAAAACTTAAAGAAAATTTTAAAAACTTCACAATTACAAATTTCCCCAAACAACTACTGTTCATTAAAAAAATAAGAGATGAAGATGATTGGGTTAATGACTCTGGCAATTTTGGTTTATTCCATCCAGCAGCCCTACCCTGCTTGAGCTCAGTTTCAGTGCTCCTGGTCTCAGTGGTGCTCTGTTACTCTGAGCCTGCCTCTCTTCTATCAATTAGCCCAGCATCCGGGAGGGAGGGCAAATTTTAAAACTGAATTATCTTCTTTTATTTTATTTTTTTAATATAGAAAACACTTGTTCAGGAGGGACTGTTTTATCTCTTGCAGAGGGCAATTTATGTGGTGAAATAAAGCCTCATATTCAATATTTCCCATGCAACATTGTTAATGTTTCCATCTGCTGAAACGGGTTTAATTTGATTGACAAAAATGTCTCTAACTGTTGTTAGACAGTGAGTTGACAATGGCAAATAATCCACAAGAAAATAATCCAAGAAAAAATTCTTGTGGATTAGTTCTTCATTCAGGATGCTGGTACTCTCGGTATTACTATTTTTACTTTTTCTTTTTTCCTGACGATTTTTCTTGCTGCAGAGAACTCAAGGGGCTGACGTTGTGAATGAGACTCCGGAGGTCTGTGCTCGGCTTCCAGCTCCCTTAATCCTCCTGTAAGCCTTATTGCAAAGGATTCAGCTCCTTTAAATTGCTTTTGCAAAAGCTCCAGGTCGAGCTGGAGCCTTGAGAGCTGATGTGCAGAGAGAGCAGAGTTTAACACCTAATTGGGGAAAGCAGGGAGCTCTTGGTTTTAAAAGTGTCAGGCTGCAAATACGTGGCTGGGAGGAGGCAGCCAAGCATTCCATGAGGGATGGATCTCCCTGGGAAAAGGGTCACTTTCCTGAGGTTCCAATAAAAAAGGTTCCAATATCTACAGTCCCCCAAAAGCTCTGCTTGACCCACATGGTGATGTTTTGGGGGTATTGCTGCAAGGGGTGGCTGCTTTGTCTGGCAGAGTCACTGGGGAACTGGGTGAGTGCTTAAATAGGAGTTTGAATTGTGATATTCGGTAGGAAAGTTGCAGCAATAAATAAAATCTTGTGAGAAATGGAGTGATGATAGTAAGAACCTGAATGAGGGATGTGGGACTCCAGGCTGCTCTCCAAAATGCAGTTTATTGTATCCAGGATGTCACAGCAGTCCAGGGTTGAGGGTGACAGAGCTGTGCCCACAGCTGTCAGCTCCAGCTGCAGGCCTGGAGTCCTGCATCCCTCATTCAGGCTCTTAATAATGGTGCCCCACGTTGGGTGCCACTGTAAGAGCTGAAATGAGGGATGCAGGACTCCAGGCTGCTCTCCAAAATGCAGTTTATTGTATTCAGGATGTCACAGCAGTCCAGGGCTGGGGGTGACAGAGCTGTGCCCACAGCTGTCAGCTCCAGCTGCAGGCAGGCCTGGAGACCCTTTGGTTTTGGTTACAATGCATTATAGACTTCTTTGCTGAGCATCTTAATACAGTAGAACCAATCTATCCCTTAACTTTTATCTCTAGCCTCTCATAACTACTATAATTACCATATTCATGTTACCATTCTCCAATCACTAAAAGTCAGTACATTACAGTTTAAGCTAGAAGTTGTTTTTCAGTTTTCTTGCAGTGGAAAATTCTGAGACCTTTTTTCTACTTGCAACATCAACATGTCTTCTTTGCCTGTGCTCTCTTTCTGCTTGGTACAAACATCTTCTTGTTTGGGGTGGGTTTATCCTTTGCTCTAAGCCATAAAACCCCCTTCTAACTAACACACCCTTTGGCTCCTTGGTTATTCAGTAAGACTGGCTCAGCAATTCTTTTCTTCTATATCTAAACTTGCTTTTATCTCTATTTCATTCTCTGATTCTACATTCAAAAATCTTTCAGCTAAGCACACATATCTGTGAGACTTTCTTGTCAAACTTTCATCCTTCCCAACAGACGACCTTCTCAGCAAGAAGAAACCAAATCTGCTCAGTGAATAAACTTTCCAGTTTGCATTTCCCTTTTCCAGAAAGGTGAGGACTGTTTCAATTCCTCCTCCCTTGCAAAGTCCTTGGCTGTTCACTGGGGCTCTGCAGGAGCCTTTTGGGTACTTGGAGCTTCCCCCAGGTGAGGAGAATCCCCAGAGGAGCCCAAGGGGGAAAGAGGAGCAGCTCTGCAGCTCTCACTGTGAATAAGGGACAAGAACTTTGAAGTGAGCCAAGTGGGCTGTCAGTCTTCCCAAGAGCTGCCAAAGGGGAAGGGAAGGAAGGTCCAGATTGTGTGATGATGCTGTCTGAGGCTCTTCCTGTGTCTGCTGGTTCCTGGAGGAAGGAACTGGGTCTCTGCCAGGGTTTGAGTCATCTCCTTATCTGCAGCTCCCTCTGGGCTGCACTCTGCATGGTGAATTCCCAGAGAGATGGAGACGCCTGGAATCCTGTCCAGGCAGGAGTCATTGATTCTGGTCCCCCATAAGTGCCCTGAGGGGGAAGGAAAAGAGCAGGAAGGAAGAGAAGGCACTGCCTGCAATGTGGATAACTGGAAATGGGGTGGTTTTCCTTAAACACTGTTAAGGCTACAAATAATTCTGTCCTTTCCTTGCCCTCTGCAGAGCAACCAGACCTTCCCCTGCACATGGCCCAGGGCTGTTGGAACCCTGGATGCTGAGAATTTCAGACTTTCTGTGCTGACGGGCACTGACCCCCAAGAGAACACTGCATTGACCTGAGGCTGTGGAGAAGCTTCCAAAATGGAATGACAGAACTGGGATTGTGGGTGTGGAGTTTGGATAGAAGTGTGTAATATCACAGGGTGGGAAACTTAGAGTTTAAGGGTTTAGAATATAGTAAAGATGGAGGTTTTAGGGCAGAGGCTGGTCCTTCTTCTTCACCTTCTTTCCATTAGTTTGGGTGGTTTTGTGTAATTGGATAAAAAGCCTGCATTGAGGGCCATGGGCGGTTGGTGATTGGGTTGAAAATAAAAATAATTGAGGTGTCATTTCTTAATTGGACAGTTTATCCTTAAAAGGCTTGTAGAGAGAGAGATGGGGCTCTATTTTTTAGTTTGTTAGAGTGAAGTGCTGTACAACTCATGGTTTGTGAGACTGTAACAGAGATCAGAGCTCATAAACATCTGAGTCCAAACAAGAAATTCTATCTCAAGCATTTAATCCCTGGCAAAACCCTGGCAGAAGAAGAAGCAAAGATTCCACACAGGTCCTGTCTCACTTTGGTTTCTGTGGCACTGCAAGAGGACAGGGAGGGCTGAAGGGATCTCCCTAAAGGGCCACGTCTGTCCCTGCTCCTTGTATGGCAGCTCTGGATTTTCTGTTTGCTCCTGCTGCTGGGTTATGATGAGCTGGGCTGTGGGGACAGGTCTTGCATCACTGGTGACTCAGCATCCCACTGAGTCATGGCATTAATATTGCAGAGTGAATTAGCACATGGGTAGGAGTGTGTGCATGGGCCAGGAAGGAGTTATATTCAGCACTGATGTTGTAAATGAAGTGATCTCTTTATCAGAGTGGTGTGAATGTCATTTTTACATTCAGGGAACTACTGAAGTATTTCTGTAGGCCTGAAGGAAATGTCTGCTGGATAATAAAAATTAAAAATTAATTGCAAGGCGTTTGGATCTTCTGCTATGAAGTACAGCAATCCTGAGCTGTAATTGTAATGATTATGAGTACAAGTTACTAAAATAGTTTTAATGTAAAAATAAATTGCATTTTTCATGGAGGGAACACTATACTTGGCTGAAGAAGATAAAAGTCCATGCTCAATATACATCAACTGCAATTCATGAAACACTTTTGAGGACCACTCAAGATTTAGAGTGCTTGAAATGATGCTTCTGTGTTACAAGTATTCCTAGGAAGGCATGTGCAGCTCTGAGTTGGTATGTGTGTAAAATCCTTTGGTGGTTTGTGCCCTGTGACTCACATTTGAGTCATCAACCTGAGCATCTGTTTAAGTCTTGAGGAGAGATCAGATGCATTCTTACCTTTTATAGGAGCCCTGGTGGCCTTATGAAGTGAGGTAATCAGTGAGAAAGTGCTGGATCCTGAGAGGATGTGTTATCCTTGTTATCCCTTTGGATTCATTACTCCATCCTCAGAGCATGTCTCCCTATTTTTCCCAGCTAAATGTCCTTCTTATTAAATTTAATCTCCTTAAAATGTTTGTTTTATATTCCTACCCCTCACAGGGGTGTTGCATTGTGCCATTTTTACTCTTGCTTATTTGCTATCCTGTTCTTAATCTCTTTTTCTGAATTTGGGATGAAACAAGTCTTTCAACTATTACGTGGTTAAGAAAATGTGCTGTTCTCCACAGATTCGTGTGTTCTTATAAAGCCCCAGCTTTGCTCCAGAGGACACATTCTGCTGATAAACAAGTGCCTGTGGCACCCCAGGCTAGGCTGAGCAGGTCTCAGCTGCTGTCACCTCTTCTCTGGCTGTGATTTTGATTTGTGAAGGCACTCTGTGACAGCTGTCACCTGTGTTTAGGTCCCTCACTTTATTTGTGTCCCTGCTGGTGTATTGATGGAGCTGGGCCATGGCTCTTTCTGTTGGGACAGCCATGAAATCTTGGGGACAGTTTGAGCTCAGAAGTGGCCCTAAAAGGATCTGTGGCCAGGGAGAGGTGATCTTGTTGGGAAGGACCAAACAGGGGGAAATCTGCTGGAAGAGTCTTTACCCTGTGATTGGGCATGGCTGAACAAAAACCGAGCAGAAAATGGGAGCAGGTTCTGGGAAGTGAAGTTATTGTTCTGCCCACATTGTGATTGCTATTTCAATGACCTTTGCTCCTGTTTACTTGCTGAAGTTGTGATTCTATTAATATGTTCTTGAAAGTGATCTGATAAAGAGTATTTTTTTCTTTGGGGTAGTAATTACCTCATATCTTGTAGAACACTTGCAGATTAATGTTTACAAAGTGGTAACGTGAGGGAGTGATTTTGATCTCTAGTGACTAAAGTGCTGAATAATTTTTTTTTTTTTCCTTGTTCATGAGTCAGTACTGACATGGTGATGCTCTGCTATAAAGAATTGCAAACACAGGTGGTTCCCCTGTGTTTAAGGGTAATGGTATGATTAATATTAGAAAGGCTTGGGTTGGATGGGATATTAAAGCCCATCCTGTTCCATGGGCAGGGACACCTTCCACTATCCAGGGTGCTCCAAGCCCTGTCCAACTTTACCTTGGACACTGCCAGGGATGCGACAGCCACAGCTTTTGGGCTCATTTCCTCAGAGATGACCACAGCCCTGGTCATCCTGATGGTCCTTGGCATTCCTTCCTGGTGGCATTTACCTTGTCCTGCCTTGGCACAGGAAAAAACAAACTCTCTTTTCACTGCCCTTCTCATGTGCTGTGCCCAGCAGAGCAGCTGTTTGCAGGTATGAGAGCTGCCTCCCTGGCCAGCTCCTCAGGAATTCTCTGTGACTTGGAAGTGCTGTGTTTGGGAATCAGCAGAGTGGATTTCTCCTCTCCTTCCTGGCTCAGAGCAGTTAAAGGATGAGAACTCTAAATCTGATTCTGCCATGACTTTCTTTAGCGACCTAGGGCAAAACCATAATTTAGACTCATCTGATGGCAGCCTGTTGGGCTTGAGCTGCCCATGGGAGGGCAACCCCTGAGGGAGAAGTCTCTGGTGGAGCTGAGCTGAGCTGGCAAGTGCTGATGGGATGTCTTTAGTGCACTGAGGCTCTACTGCTTCTCCAGGAGCCAAGCTGTGCTCTGCAATGCTCTGCAGGAACCTCACTGAAGGGTTTAACACCCACTCCTCTCATAACCAGGTCAGGAGTTGCAACAGCCCCATTATCCTGATTGTGCTCATGAGAGGGAGCACAGGCTGCAATAAATGCTGGGGAGGCTGCTAAGGCCAAGAAACCTCTGTCAATCTCCCAGGTAGGATCCTCCCAGCTGAGCCCAGCTCCTGCAGACCGGAGATGCTCCCCATGAGCTCTGGAAAGGCTCTGCCGTCCCAGCTGCCAGCAGTGCTGCCACAGAAATGAGTGGCATCTTCCCTGGCTGAGCCAGACAGCTGCTCCATGGAGACAACCACTCCTTTTATGTCACATCCCTGCTAGGAGTGTGGGTTTTCTACCTGTGGCTGCCAAAATGTTGAGGGGAACAGGGGAAGTGAGGGAAATGTCTCAAACTTTTCACAGCCCAAAGCAGCACATACTGAATCCCATTCAGCTCAGCTGGGAAGTGTTTACCAGGAAAGTCTTTAGAAAGCACAAGAAGGCAACAAAACAATTGAACAAACACAGATTGTTTCCTTCCCAGCAATAATCTAATAATCAAAAAGGGAACTTTCAGTTATGTGAATCCTCAGGCTTGGGAAGAGCAGATAAAGCCAAAGCTGGTTAGAGAAGCACGACTCATGTTTCCTCCAAGAGCCGCTTCTCATTTCACCTCCTGTTTTCCCTGGAAAGCAAGGAGACTCTTGTTTCTTTTGGACATTATAGGTCTGGGGGATGCCAAAACATTTTCATTTTTCAGTTTTCTATCACATTGGAATGTGGAAGCAGCACTGCTGCATGGTGGGAGATGCTTCACCATCACAGTTGGTGACTGAAGCACACAGGGCTGGATGTGCTTTGGCAAAATTTTTGGCTGAGTTGTAGCAGGAGAGAGCTGTGGAGCTGGAGGGGTATTTGGTTTCAGTCCATATCACCCTGTTTTGGTTTGGAAAGACAGGAGTCTGCTAAGGAAGGCAGGAACTTCCCCTAAAATGGAAAATGTAAACCCCCTCCCTCCAAATTGATATAAATTTTAAATTAAGGGGCTCTCAGGCAAAAAATATGGGAGCAGGAATAATAGTTCTTTACTAGGGAAGAAAATAAAAAGATAAAATAAACAATGCAGTAAACAAAACCAACACTGACAGAGTCAGAACCCAACCTGACACCCTGTGGGTCAGGGTGTTGGCAGCAGTCCCATTGGAATTGTGGCTCAGCCCTCCTGCAGTGTCAGGGGTGGCTCTGCTGGAGCAGGGATCCTGTAGAGAAGGATGTATTCTTCCTCTGAAGATCCAGGGGAAGAAGAGGCAGCTGCTGTTCCTCTGGGGAATGCAGTGGAGAAGCTGTGCTGGTGTTCCAGAATCTCCAGATTCTATCCAGGTAGGAATGCTTGGCTCCTCCCTCTGGGCTCCCATCTCCCAATGGGATGCTGTAGTTCTTATCAGCCATGCAGTGACATTCAATAGCTGTTATCAGCAGATGTCAGCCCTGAGAGAGGATTGGGTGTGGAAGAGATAAGGACAACTGCCCAGTGAACAGAAGACAGCTGCCATACAGATGGCAAATACAATTTGCTTGGCCATCCAG
Organism: Ammospiza nelsoni; assembly: GCF_027579445.1. Classification (NCBI taxonomy): domain Eukaryota; kingdom Metazoa; phylum Chordata; class Aves; order Passeriformes; family Passerellidae; genus Ammospiza; species Ammospiza nelsoni. The sequence continues at coordinate 6,277,217 of NC_080651.1, forward strand.
GACACACCCCAGTGCACAAACCGTCATGGGCTGTGCTCTCACATGATGTGCTCCTCCTGAATCAAAGCCTGCTGGTTTAAAGACAATCCCTCAAAACTCTGCCAGAGGCAGGTTGCCTGTGTTATAGCACCCTGGTGCCTGAAAATGGTTCTGGGGTTTAAGCTGCAGCCTCTCTCACCCACCTGGCCCGTCCTACTGGCATCTCTGAGGTCACTGAATGGGGATAGGGGGAACAAGAGCCACAATGCAAATTCTGGAGAGCTTTGGCTGTCCTTTGCAGGATGTCTGAGATGGAGGTGAGCCCCATGAGCCAGAGGTCCCCACTGCCCTTGCTGAAGAGCAGAGCCTGTGGAGACACAAATGTGATGGTTCTGGTGGTCAGCAGAGGTGGCAATTCCTCCCTGGAGCCCATGGATTTGGGAATATGCTCCTATTTTAAAATTGCTTTTTTCCTGTGGAAATATCCCCCCTGCCTCTCACACTGCCAAAGGAGTGATTGCATTACATGAACCTCTGCTGTGGAGTGAGTAAAGGTTTGAGTTGATCTGACACTCACTGCACAGAGTGGAAGAGCAGCTTTAGCTGGGTGAGTGCTCTGAGTTAGCCCCTCACAGCAATGCTAGATACACCTGCTGCAGAAGATCTTTAAACAAACATCAGTGGCTCTGCAAGAAACCTGACACAGCCCTGCTGCTGAGGTTTAGCTGTATCAACACCAGGATGAAAAGGAAAGTTAAATAAACAACAAAAAAGGATGTAGCTGCAATTCCTTCATAAATGGGCTGCAGCCCAGTTAGCTGGAGCTTTGTGGAAAATGAGCTGAGCAGCAGAAAGCCATGGGAGGAAGTATTGTGGTTTTAGGATCATGTTGCAGGAAGTCTTTAAGCAGATGAAGCTGCTTTGATGGTGCCTTTCCAGGGAAGAGCTGTTCTCCAGTCTCCACCAGAGCTCTCTAGCCCTTCTTCATGCTGAGTTACTGGCCTTTTTTTTAGTCCCTTTTTCTCGTCCCACTGTCCTGTACACACAGGGATGAAAGCACGGCTGGGCTTTATTCAGCTGCTCTCAGCTGGTCCTGAGAAACACAAAAAGATTCATTACACCATGAGGATCCCGGAGACCATAAACTATTTGATGAGTATTTAAAAAACTCAGACTGTCAAGCAAAACTTCCATTTCCCTTTCCTTCCCCTTCTTTTTAGTGAGACTGCCTATGCCTGTAAGAAGGAGAACTTCTGACCTTTCCAAAATTCAAAATGGCTTTTCAAGATCTGTATTTTCATGAGCAGTGGATATTTTTCAGAATGTGTATGAATATTTCACCTTGACTCCTCAGCAGTTACTGGTGGCCACCTGCCAAGTTCCATTCCTCTGTTTCACCCACAGACATCTCCTCTCTGGGTGTTTCACACTCCAGGCAAGGGGAGCAGCCATCCCTAGCACAGGAACTCTCAGGAGTTTAACATCTCTAATGTGCTATAGCACTCAACATGCTGCCCAGGTTTTTAATTACATCATGGTGATTAGCAGTCCAGAAAATCACTTGAAGCCAATTAAATCATGTGCACCTAACTAAAGACTGCTGCAGGCTCTGGGGGCTGCTTCAGAGCAGCCACAGTTGATTGGGTTTTAAACAGCCCCTCTTCTCCTCCCTGTGAATTATTTACCTACTTCATTATTCTACAACCCTGCCAGTAATTGTTTTTTATGGGTTTAGTAAAGCTGCTATAATTGGTAGTAGCAGTAAAAATTTCTCTTCTATGTCTCAACCCCCATGTTTGGGTTGAGACCCTAAAGGGAGCTGTGGCTTTTCTGACCCCTGAATCACTGCCTGTGGTTTTAATGCTCTCATGCAGAGGTACCACAGGTTCTGCTGCCCGGAGTAAATCAGCCCTACAGCCCAATCTGGCCTTGGAATGGAGCAGCAGTTGATGATGCACATGAGGTCACCACTATTAAATATCCAAACCTCTCCAGGAGCAGGCAATGGGATTGAGAAGGGCTGAGAGCAAAAGGTGCTTTCCTCCTCCAATATTTTTTTTTCAATATGTAAATACTTTTACATGAAAAAAGGTCCCTCCAGGGGCAGATGTCCCTGTCCCAGAGGGCTGGGAGTAGCTGTAATGCCCAAGGTGGGGGCCTTTCCTCCCACCCTGCAGGGCTCCATGAACTGCTGCTCCTGCAGCCTTGGGAACCCCTAGCCTGAAAACCCTCCTGGGGAGAACCACCGGGAGCTGTGCCTTGTTCCAGGGCCTGGATTTATTCTGCCACACATTAAAGCTGGTAGAGAAAATCAAGGGGACACCCCATGTTCTGGGGGGGATCTGCCCATTCCCTATAGGTCCCTGTTGGAACCCAGGAAATTCCTCTGGCTGCCCTGGAGGACTCGAGACCCTGCCAAGGGGGCTCAGAGACCCTGGCACAGAGCCCAAGACCCCTGTGCCTTTGATTTTGACCTATGGAAGAAATTACCAAACTTTATATGAAGAATTACAAGTCAGGAGAGTTTAAGAAGAATAACAGTTAGTTTGTCACAGGGGGAGAAGTAGATTTTTGGGGTTTTTGGAATGGAGGTTCAGGGGGCAAGATGAAGGAATCTGGGCATGTCCAGCCTTTCTCCTTCTTCTTGGCCTCCATCTTCTGCTGTGATGGTGGCGATTTGGGATTGGTTTAATGTAGAAACTCACTGTCTAACATAAGTGATGAGTATTGGGAAGTTATTGTAAATACTGTACACGTAGTTTTTAGTACAAAAAGATAACACCACCCTTAGGGCAGCCAGTGTGCCTCTGTCTGACATGCTGAAAGGACCTCGGCAGGCCAGAGAAAGAATTTTATAGATAAGAAATAATAAACAACCTTGAGAACAAGAACTGAAGAGCTCAGACTCCATTCAACTGCCAGGCTGGGAAAAGAGACTTTTAAACACATTTGGGGTCACTCTGAGCAGCAGAAGTCCCTCATGGGTCCCCTGCACGAGGTCCTGGGGGCTGCTCCCAGCACCTGTGCCCAGCTGACCCTCCTCTGTCCTTGCAGCTTGATGGAGAATGTGCTGGAGGGAAAAACAAAAGCCTCCTCTCTGCATGATCATCAAGTATCCTCCTGCTTCCCTCAGGAAGGGAAATGCCACACCAGAGCACTTCCCTCTACATCAAGGTAAGTGCTGGCTGAGCCCCAGAAGCCTCCAGCCTAAGGACCCTTAGAGCTTTATCCTTGCATTCTCCCCACCACTCCTGCAGACATGTTGGGCTCTGCAGGACCCTGAAAGGAAAGGGATGCTTTGTATCCCTGCCCCTCATGGGGGTGTTGCATTTTGCCATTTGTACTTTTGCTAATTTGCTGTCCCATCCTTAATCTCTCTTTTTCCTCAGCCTCTGAATTTGGGAGGATGTGTTATCCTTGTTATCCCTTTGGATTCATTACTTCATCCTCAGAGCATGTCACCCTATTTTTCCCAGCTGAATGTCCTTCCTATTATTTTTAATCACCTTAAAATATAGGTTTTGTATTCCAGCCCCTCATAGGGATGTTCCATTGTGCCATTTGTACTCTTGCAAATTTGCTGTCCCATCCTTATCTCTTTTTCTGCATTTGGGATGAAACAAGTCTTTCGACTATTATGTGGTTAAGAAAATGAGCTGTTCTCCACAGATTCATGTGTTCTTGTAAAGCCCCAGCTTTGCTCCAGAGGACACATTCTGCTGATAAACAAGTGCCTGTGGCACCCCAGGCTAGGCTGAGCAGGTCTCAGCTGCTGTCACCTCTTCACTGGCTGGGATTTTGATTTGTGAAGGCAACTGAGACTGTCTGAACAGGGGGCTCTGGGATGCACTGTGGGGCACCAGGGATGCCCTGAGGGTAAAGTGGGGTCTGGAGGCACCCTGAGAGCACCCAGTGCCCAGGGCTATGCCAGGCCTGTGCCCTGGGGGACTGTCGCAGACAACTTTTATGAAAAATCCTTTCCTTAGGATTTTTCCTCCTGAGAGGCCTCAAGAACAAAATGTAAACAATGATTATCTGCTGCTGTGGAATGCAACAGGTGCATCTGGGATTGGTCTCATGTGGTTGTTTCTAATTAATGGCCAATCACAGTCAGCTGGCTCGGACAGAGAGTCTGAGCCACAAACCTTCGTTATCATTCTTTCTTTTTCTATTCTTAGCCAGCCTTCTGATGAAATCTTTTCTTCTATTCTTTTAGTATAGTTTTAATATAATATATATCATAAAATAATAAATCAAGCCTTCTGAAACATGGAGTCAGATCCTCATCTCTTCCCTCATCCAAGAACCCCTGTGAACATGGTCACATTGCTGGGACCATTTGCTGGGGACAGCTCCCCTGATGTCACCAAGCACTGGGCCCCAGAGCTGGCAGCAGGTGCTGTGTCACAGAGGGGCCCTTTGTGACACCATCCTGCAGCAGGTGTGGTGAGCATGGCTGCTGCCCACAGAGCAAGGTGACAGGCAGGAGCCTGGACCTGACACGGAGCCCCCGAGTGCAGCCCATGTCTTGCCCCAGCACCCCTGGCAGCCCCGTGGGGCTGACGTGTTCTGCCAAGGCTTCCCTCGACAGCACCCCAACACCTGGCCCACGATTCCCCATAGTGCCTGTCCCACAGGATGGAGAAGAGCCCTCCTGCCACCCCCAGCGAGGCCTGGGAGGGGGACAGCTCCTCCCAGGGGAGCAACTCTTCACAAGTGGTGTCTTTCTACGACACAACCACGATGCAGCCTCTGCAGCTTGGTGAGTGAGGGGCCCAGTGGGGCTGGGCAGGGCTGGGGGCCACCAGCACACCAGGAGCATGTTTTCCTGGCATGGTGACAGCAGCAGTCCTGGGGGACAGGCAGGATGTCACCTGAATGCCAAGGTGGCTTGGGGCTGGATGCCAGCCCCAGCACTGCCTTTCCCAAGGGAAAAACAGAGCAGAGGGACTCCAGGGAGTGGGCAGGAGAAGCAGGGGCACTCTGGACCTTTCCTGTCCATACCCCAGTGTGCTCCTCAGCCCAGGGCACTGGGGCAATTCCAGCTCCTCTGCCTGTCACCTCCACCACCAGCTGCTCAGGAAAAAGGCTGTGCCAGGGGTGTGGGCACAGGGCTGGCTGCAGGGTAGGTGTCCTTGGCTCTCTCCTGTGCCCAGAGCCCCTGCAGTTCCCCTATGAGAGTGTTCACAGGGGTCTTAGGATGAGGGAAGAGATGAGGATCTGACTCCATGTTTCAGAAGGCTTGATTTATTATTTTATGATATATATTATATTAAAACTATACTAAAAGAATAGAAGAAAGGATTTAATCAGAAGGCTAGGTAAGAATAGCAAAAGAAAGAATGATAACAAAAGCTTCTGTCTTGGACAGAGAGTCCAATCCAACTGACTGTGATTGGCCTTCAATTAAAAACAACCCATGAGACCAATCACAGATGCACCTGTTGCATTCCACAGCAGCAGATAATCATTGTTTACATTTTGTTCCTGAGGTCTCTCAGCTTCTCAGGAGGAAAAATCCTAAGGAAAGGATTTTTCATAAAAGATGTCTGTGACACCCCCCTGCTCTTCCCCTCTGGCAGATGCCAGCTGGTTGCCCATATACGAAGAAACAGAAGACGCAGTGGATTTCATCCTGGCCTTTGTCAGCAGCCTTGACAAGGTAACAGTGGCCAGCTGGACGCTGGCTGTGATTTGCTGGGCTGTGCAGTGGTGCTGGCTGGGCAGAGCTGCATTTCTCACACGGCACTGCTCTCCCAGTGCTCCAGCCCCACTGGCTGTGTCCATCCTCCCACACTCCCTGTTTGTGCCTCTGCCAGGACACCCACAAGTTCACATTTCTGAAGAGCACCTACGTTGTGTGCAAAACTGCCTTGAAACGGGGCTTGACCAGGGGCCTGGATTTATTCTGTCAAATGTGTGAAGTGGTTGAGAATATCAAGGTAGAACCATCTGAGGTTTTGGGGATGGGCACAACCACCCCTGTGTGGACAGTGCTTGGGTGGGTCAGGGATTGGGTGCTGCCAGGTCTCATCCTGGTTGTGCTCTGCAGGACCTCCTGGACAAAGAGCCAAGGGACCGTCTGTCCTCCAAGATCCGCTACCTGGCCATGATTACCATTGAAGAATTAAGGTGAGCCCCTGTCCCACAGCTCTGAGGCCACCTGCAAGAGGCCTTGGGGGCTGCTCCCAGCACCAGTGCCCAGCTGACCCCCCTCTGTCCTTGCAGCTTGGTGGAGAATGTGCTGGAGGGCAAAACCAAAATCCTCCTGTCTGCATGTTTCTCAAGTGTCCTCTTGCTCCCCTCAGAAAGGGAAATGCCACACCAGAACACTTCCCTCTACATCAAGGTAGGTGCTGGCTGAGCTCCAGGAGCCTCCAGTCCCTCTGGGCTGCCCCATGACCAGAGATCTGAGCCAGGCTGAGTTGTTGCTGTTGCTTTCCCACCCTGGTGGCTCTGTCACCTTCCCACGGGGCTGGCTGCTCTGTCCCCAGCAGTTTGTGCATCCCTGTGTCTCTCCTGAGCAGTTCAGGTGTCCTCCTCAGGCACTGAGAGCTCAAAAGAGTCTCCTGGGTGTGGGGTAAGAGCAGCAGGATGACAGGCACTGTTCTCTGTGTGTTTGCAGACGCTGAAAGCCATGGACACAATGCTGAGGACAGTGGTGCTCAGCTTTCCTGCTTCCAGCATCAGCGAGGAGCTGCAGGACATCTTTCAGGTGTGGCACAAGCAGAGTGGGGGTCCCAGGGCTGTTCCTCACCCTGGAAGTGAGGACCTGCCAGTACAGTGCTGAGCAGGCAGAGCATAGCGTGGGAGGGAGCAGGGGCTGGCACCAGGCTCCTCTGAAGCACAGTGGCTGCAGAAGGTGGTGCCTGCCTGGCCATAAAGTTGTCCTGAGACCTTGTCCAGGCTTGTGAGGGACCTCAGGGACAGCTCAGAGGAAGCTGTGAGGGATGGTACAAGTGTGGCCCAGGAGCAGAGCTGTGTTTGCTCATGGTGCTCACCTGTGCTTCCTCTCACCCCAGATGCTGCTAGAGTACACCAGATTTGAGAGGGAAGCTGTGCGAGAGAGGGCTGTGGGGAGGATTGCTGTCCTGACCAATCTGCTGTCTAACTATTCCACTCTGAAGGTAGGAACCACACACCCTGCAGCCCCCCCTCCCTGGCATTCTCCATGCCAGGGCTGCTGCCCAGCTGGTGGCTCCAAGAGATGGGGCCAGGGAGCCCTGCAAAGCCCAGCTTCACCAGGAATCCAGGCCTGGGCACACTCTTGGGTTCAGGCTCAGCACCAACTTCCTTCTCTTAGCCCTTCTTCTCATGTCTCACTCATCCAGCCCTCTGTCAACTTTGGAAGAGACAGTTCTGGACCTGTGTGCCCTGGGGACATCTCATTCCCAGCCATGGGAAGGCTGGTGGGACGTCTCATTCTCTTCCGATATTCTGGGGAACAAACAAGCTACACAGCTTTCCACGCTATGTTTTCCCTTGCTGAATTCCTCTGTAAGTAAAAAGGCAAGAGCAGCTGTGGCCTCGTCCCTGTGCACACAGATCTCTCTTGACAGACCTGCTTCCTGACCTCCTCTGCCCCTCCCAGCTGCTTCCCATGGCATCACTTTGCTGCAGTAGCTGAGTGCTCACCTCAAGTCCAGGATCTGTTTGTCACTGCTCTCCTTTCCCCTGTTCCTTCCAGGACCTTGAACCCAACTGGCTTGTGGCCCCCACAGCCAAAGCCCCGTTGACTCCCAGGTCCCAAAGTCCAGTTTTCTCTATTAGAGAAGAGCAAATCCACCACCCTGGCTGGGGCCTCTTGCCTATAGCAAGAAGCTATTCCTGATGGCTCCCAGAAATCCTGACTGATTCTGTCTTTCAAGCAGATCTCAGGGTAGTTTGATGACCTTGTTGGCAAAGCAACTCTGTCTCACTGACTCTTCTGTGTTATCCCTGCTGTTTAGACAAGTCAAGGCCAAGGGATAGGTCAGATGAATTCTCTTGGGAAGCTGTGACCACCTCCTCACTGTGTTACCTGAGCATTATAGACTGTACCCAGGTAATGATCCCCCTCCTGCTGGGATTCTTGTCCATGGCATCAGCAGGGCACTTGTGTGAGCAAAGGGACCCGGAATCAGTGGGCTGGTGGGGCCTCACTGCCCTGGCAAGAAGGTTCCTGCCATCCCTGACTAGGGACAACACATGGGCTGCACTCTCCTGTCCTGGCAGCAGTTCCAGCCCCAGCAGGAGCTCCAGCGAGCTCCTAGTTCTCATGAGCCCTCCTCCCTGACATGGAGGGCCCTCTCTCCTCACTCTGTCCCACCCAGGGACTGCAGGCACTGCTGCCAGCTCTCCTGTGGGCTCTGCTGCCAGCACTGCCAGGAACCTCTGCCCAGCCAAGCAGCACCATCAGGGCACTCAGTGGCACGTGTCTTCCTTCCTGCCACAGGCCTTTGGAAGATACCTCCACTCCAGTGAGAGGACAGACGTCGTCCTTGAGGCCATCGAGGCCATGAAAGATCCCAGCATCCTTGATAAGGACGTGCCCTGCAGCATGCTGGATGTGATCATGGAAGACACAGACTTCTGGGTGACAGATGTAAGTGCCCTGGGGCTGGATTCCCTTGATCTTCAGCCCTGCCAGGCCTTGCTCCTCCCTCCACCCCTTCCTCACAAACCCAGGTGACTTGGGCACCTGAAACCACCCAAAGGCAGCAGAGAGGAATGGGAAGGGCAGCTGAGGACATGGCTGCACTCCATGGCAGTGTCATCCTCACCTGTATCCTTTTCAGGTGCCCAAGACAGTGAAGTGCATTTTTGAGAACCTGCTATACACCACCACAGAGGCAGGCTGTATGAAAGTGGAGTCGCTGTTTCTCCTGATGACCACCCAGTACCCCTCGGCCGTGGTCATCAGCCTGTGTGAGATGGCTCTTCAGGGAGACAGGTACCGGCCCTGACAATCTGAGGGGCTTGTTCCACACGGGGACAGGGACCCCGAGACTCTGTGGCTGCCAAATCCAAGGAATGCTGCAGGACATCCCACAGAGCCAGGCTCTCCATCCCACAAACCTTTCTGGCTCTCTCGCAGCAGCCAAAGCCAGCCAGGCCACTCCAGAGCCAGCTCAGTTCTCCCATCCCCACAGGGAACTCCCCCTCAGCCCTGTCCTGCCTCCTGCAGGGCCCCCAGCACAGAATCTGCTCTGTGGGGCTGGTCCTGGCCATGGCACTGTGGCTGAGGCAGGCCCTGGCTTCCAGCACTTTGCAGGAGCTGTGTGACACTCTGTCCTCCAAGCCTGACATTCTGGACAAGTTCCTAGCAGAGTTGGCTACCTTGCACCGGAACCAGTGGTGCAACCCTCCCAGAGAAGGGACCCGCGCCTCTCACAGAGCTGTGAGTTACCAGAAAAAAACCCAACCCCTTTCTGTGAGCCCTCTGCCAGCACCTCATGGCTGTGTCTGTTCCTCCAGTCATCCTTAGGGCAGGTTGACTTGGAGGAGTTGGGTGAGGAGCCCAACATCTGGAGCAATCAGGGGAATCCCGATGTGATGACGGCCTTCCTGATGCTGGAAGTCCTCCTTGGGCTGTCAGAGAGAATGGAGATGGTGAGCAGGGTGGTTTTGGGGCAGCCAGGGCCTGGGGTTGAGTGCAAGGCAGTGGCTTGGCCTGGGCTGGGAGTCAGGATGAGGGCTGACTGCTCCAAAAACCCTCCCTGCCATGGTGGGGCCTGGGCTGAGAGTCAGGGTTTGGGCTGACTGCTCCAAAAACCCTCCCTGCCATGGTGGGGCCTGGGCTGGGAGTCAGGGTTTGGGCTGACTGCTCCAAAAACCCTCCCTGCCATAGTGGGGCCTGGGCTGGGAGTCAGGATGTGGAATGACTGCTCTACAAACCCTCTCTGACATGGTGGGGTGTGGGGTGGGAGTCAGGATGTGGGCTGAGTGCCCCAAAAACCCTCCCTGCCATGGTGGGGCCTGGGGTGGCTGCCCTGGGAGGTGCCCAGACACATTTCACAAAATGGAAACTCTCTTCTTCATAAAGGGAAAAAAAATTGAAGCCTTCCTGCCAAGCATGATGAAGATACTGGAAGTTGGCAGTGAAGATGAGAAGCTGAAGATAATTGAGGTCTTTCGAAATGTCCTGAGTCAGCTGAAGAAGTCAAAGGCCAGCTCCATGGCTGTGGCACTGGTGGGGAAGATCCTGCCCCTCTTTGACTCGGTGAGGCTGACGTGGGAGCCCAAGCCCCACAGATGGGCACTGCCCCTCATGAAAGCAGCACTTGGAGCAGGTTCAGCTTTCCTAGAAAGGATTCTGGGCTTTGTAGCCCATAGCTGCTTGTGCCTGCCCTGGAATGTGACAATGTGGCATGGCCCTCACCACAGGCATGGGCAGGGAGCCCTGCTTCAAGGCTCACCTTTCCTACCTTGTGGAAACCCAGGGCACCAGGAATATTTCTCTGTCTGCTCTGGGCTGCTCTGACCCCTAGGGGAGCACTGACTTTCTCATTAATGGAGAAAGTTTCCCAGCCTTCAAGATAAACTAGAATCCACAAAAGTGTGAAATAGATTATAGAGAGCAGTGTAGGTGGATGACTTGGTGAGAAATTGAGGTTTTGGGATTTATAGTATGTTGTGGATGGAAGCAAGATGGAGGGCCCAGGGTGTCATCCTGGGTTTCTTCTTCATGCTGCTTCTTCCTCCTTCTTCATGGGTTTGGGTGGCATTTTGTAATTGGGCAGAAGAGTCTTCTGAAATGTCTGATACATGAACTCTTCAGCCCTGCTCCTCCTCTTCATTATCTGCAGGGAGCACCAAGTCTCCAGGCTTGTCACAGAGCCCCAGTTGGCTGGAGCAGTCTCTCCTGCCAGCACCCCTCACTGCTGAGGTGGCATTTTGTAATTGGGCAGAAAAGTCCCCATTGTGGGCTCTTTGGGATCAGTTATTGGGTTAAAAGGGAAATAATCCAGGTGTCATTTCTTAATCGGATAGTTTAGTCCTAAAAGACCTTGTACCAAGAGATTGTTGGCCATTTTGTGCCTTCTAATGAAAAGCTGCCAAACTCACAGTAGCGAGACTGTTTTACTGATAAGAAACTATGAACACTTGAGTTTGAACATGAATTACTGTCTCAAATGCCTTCAATCCAGACCCAGAAAAACTGCTGACTGGTACCCCACCCTCCCTCCTCACAGGACAGCGTGCGGCTGCGAGAGCTCTCCCTCTGGCTCCTCAGAGACCTGGTGAGGTCTGTGGCGAGGAGGGATGAGAAGAAGATGAGGAGGCAGGTGCAGAATGCCCTGATCCCGCTGCTCTTCCGTGTGAATGACCAGGTCCCCAGCGTGGCCAAGGTATGAATTTGAAGGTTGGTGTGATTTGGGGGTCTGACACCTCCCAGGGTATTGTATTTGCGGGGTGCCCCATGGCAGGAAGGAATGATGAATCTGACTCCAAGTTCTCAGAAGGTTAATTTATTATTTTATGATACTATATTATATTTAAAAATACTAAACTATACTATACTAAAGAATACAGAAAGGGTACTTGCACAATGCTAAAAAGATGATAATGAAAACTTGTGACTCTCTCTAGAGTCCTGACACAGCTTAGCACTGATTGGCCAAAGAGTGAAAATAACTCACATGAATCCAATGAAACAATCACCTGTTGGATAAACAATCTCCAAACACAATCCACATGAGCAAAACACAGAAGAAGCAAATGAGATAAAATTGTTTTCCTATTTCTCAGAGGCTTCTCAGCTTCCCAGGAGAAAAATCCTGGGCAAAGGGATTTTTCAGAAAATATGAATGTGACATCAGGGATGCTGGGCACTGGGGCAGGGGCTGCTCGCTTTGGGCAGGGCTCCCCCAGTGCAGCCCCTGGGAAGGGTCTCTGTTGAACCAGGACAAGGCTGGACAAGGTGGCTTGGCCATTTTCATTACCTGTCCTACCTGTTCCTGCAGCTTGGCAGCAGCCTCTGGGCATGAGGCAGCACCCAAGGCCTGAACATGTGTACTCCAGAAACTCAGAGGCTTCTCAGCTTCCCCACAAGTGTCAGAGGCCAGGGCTTCAACCTCAGTCAGTCAGCCAGGCCTGGCCCCAAGAGACTCCAAGACATTTGGGCTAGGACAAGTCCCAGCTTCCTAAGGGTGGGATTACTGCAGGAATAAAGCCAAGAGGTCTCTTTCCCTGGGCCCTGGTGCCACCTCTGAGCTCGTGCTGTTCTGCAGGCATCTAGGGAAGCCCTTTTTGCTGCTGCAGAGCTTCTCAAATGGAAGCAGCTCAAGCACCTGCTGCAGAAAGAGCGGATGTGGGAGCTTGGAGAATGCTTGGTAAGGATAAGCTCCAGGCTGGGTGAGGGCTGTCCTTGCTCTGTGTCTGTCCCCATGAGAGCCCAGGGGAGCAGAGGCTGCTCTGAGTTCTGCTCTCAGGGCTGGGTAGGACCTGGAGGACTTTGTTCCTCAAGAACAGAGCCTCAGAGGCTCCTCTCCAGGCTCCTCTCCCCTTGGGAGGGCTCAGCAATGGGGTGCTGGCAGGAGGGACTGCTCCAGCCAGCTGGGGGGCTCTGTGACAAGCCTGGAGACATCCCTGGTGCTCCCTGCAGATAAAGAAGAGGAGGAGCAGGGTTGAAGGGTTCATGTACCAGAGCCTGCCCTACCTGAGGGACCCTCAGTCCCCCGTGCGCCTGGCAGCCGTCAGGTTCATCGGTGAGTCACAGCCCTGGTCCCTTTTGGGCCAGCCTGGCCACGTCCCTGCCCTGCACTGGCAGCAGCCCTGTGGTACCCCAACCACCCTGTGCAGAGCCTCAGCCTCCCTGTGCCCCCTGCCACCAGCTGGGCTTGGTGGCCACCTTGCCCTGTGCCTTTCTGGTGGCCCCTGGGTCATCCGTGAGTGGGAGGGTGGCAGGGCTGGGGGTCACCATGCTGGGAGCAAACTGGGAGCGGGGAGTGACAGAGCTCTGTGCCCAGGGTGCGCCACGAGGCACATGAGGGACCAGGACATGGAGACCCAGGCTCACATCCTCACTGGTGAGTGGCATGTGGGGAATCTGGGGAGGCTCTGCAGACATACGGCTTCATCTTGGCTCTGTTTGTTTGGGTCACAGCCCTTCAGCCCTTGGAGAGAGACAGGGACATCTCAATCAGCTCCCTGGCAGCCCACACAGGCTTGCTCCTGAGAGCTCCAAGGGTGCAGAGAAGATCGTGGGTCATTCTACACACGCTGTGCTGCTGGTGTCGGTGAGCTCAGCAGAGCTGCAGCTGTCTGTGCAATAATAAAGCTGGAGAAACACATCCATGGTATCCTTCAGATGTGTGGTGCTGAGCTGACTGTGTCCTCCTTGGCCTGTCCCACAGGCAGTGGGATGCTTCCTCCTCACACCCCTGCCATCCCCAAATGCCCCACTGGGCCCCAAATTGCAGGCACAGGGCTCTGGATTTTCTGCAGAGGGTCTCAAATTGCATCCCTGGTACCCCAAAATGTTCCTGTGGACCTTGAATTGTATCTGCAGAGCCCCACAGCATCCTTGGCAGACTGAATTGTATCTGCAGAGCCCCACAGTGTCCTTGGCAGACTCCAAATTCCATTCAGTGTATTTCAGAATGCCCCACTGAGTGCTGGGGTGCAGCTCTGGGGCCCCAAATGGTCTCTGGCAGCCCCACCAGGTGTGGAATCATGAGGGAATGCTCAGCCCTGAGTGGAGCTCAGCAGGTCCCAGAGCTCCCTGGGGAGTGCTAGAAGCTGGAAATGAGTGAAGCTTTCTGCTTTAAATGTGGCATCTCTTTGTTTTTCACCAAAAGAAGCCTCATCCATGCACTCTGAGGAAAATCTCCAGCTCTCCACCACAGATCCCAAACAATGAGCAGGGGATGCCATCCCCAGGCGCTGGGGAAAACAGCAGAGAGTGTTTGAAGAGCCAGAAGGGATGGGCAGGGGGCAGCTGGGGGAGGAAGCAGCGTGCCCCTGCCCTGGATTTGTTCAGAGGGGCAGAACGTGTGCAGGATGTGGGTTTGGTGTCTTTTCACCAGTGCTGCTGTTACCAAACCCTCTGAAATTGTCGGGATTGGCTCCCTCTAACCCTCTCTTTGAGTGTTAGAGAGTAGGGTGTTGCTTCATTTTTGGCCAGCAGGGGTGGCTGACAAGTTCTGGCCTCTGCACTGATGCAAATACAGAACTTTTACACTGATTTATACATTTTTAGGAAACAAACAAATTAACGTTCATTGGTTCTAACTCACATCATTTGCTTAATTAATCAGTATTCTATCCTCTCCTGGTTATTGATTTCTCACTCTTCATGCCACTTCGCAACACATTTTTTCATTCTTTTATCCTCTTTTCCTTGGGTGGGGAGCCTCCAAATTTCCAGGCCTTCATCCTCTGTATCTTTTGTTGATTGTTTTCCTTTGCTGTGCCTCAGCTATCCTGTAAGTAGTAGAGTTGTCATGCTTTGTCACTTAATGTTAAATCTGACTTTAGCTCATACCCTTGCCAGTGATCTTTAAAGTGATCTCAAATCTCTCTTTCATAGCACCCAGGGGAGGGGCAGCACCGTGGGGGTGTCAGGGCACCCCTCTGCTCCTGGCTGGTCAGCTCAGGGGGCCCCCCTGGCAGGTCCCCAGCCCCGGGGCCCTGCTCTGTCCCCGGTGTCCCTCTCCTGCAGAGCAGGATGGCCATCAAGTGGCTGGTGCTGGGACTGGCACAGGAGCTTTTTATCCCGGGCTGCTGCAGGAGAGCATGCAATATCCAATATAAATATAAATATAAATACAAATACAAATACAAATATAAATATAAATATACATAGCAGGAGGTGTATGTATAAAAATTTTGTATATAATATGTAAAATATGAAATATAAAACCATATAATATTTCATTATTATATATGATATTATTATATATTATATATTATAATAGATGATCTGTATATTATATATATATATTTATATATAGATATCTATATATCTATATAGATATAGATATAGATATAGATATATATATTTTTTTACTATATATAAAAAAGTAGGAAAAAACCCCCAAATATTTGCTTGATATTTAGTGCTCTAAATTTGATATACATAGTGGTGTTAAACTAAGCACATATTTGAGACCCTGTGGGGAAAACAGCTTTCACTTGTGATGGTGTTCACAGGGCTCTTAGGATGAGGGAAGATTTGACTCCGTGTTTCAGAAGGCTTGATTTATTATTTTATCAATATTTTACATTAAAACTATACTAAAATAATAGAAGAAAAGGTTTCATTAGAAGGCTAGCTCAGAATAGAATAAGAAAGAGTGATGACAAAGGTTTGTGGCTCGGTTCTCTGTCTGAGCCAGCTGGGCTGTGATTGACCATTAATTACAAACATCTAACATAAGTTAATCAAATACCTACTTGTTGCATTCCACAGCAGCAGATAACCATTGTTTACATTTTGTTTTTGAGGCCTCTCAGCTTCTCAGGAGGAAAAATCCTAAAGAAAGGATCTTCCATAAAAGATGTCTGCGACATTCACTGTTTTCCAGTTTTAATTCTTGGTGTTTGTGCCAATAGTAAAGGGATGCCAATGGTTACAATGAACACAACCCATAAAGTAAACATTTCTTGCTCATTGTTCTGAAAAGTTGTTTTATGTAAACCTTCTGCTGTTTAGACATTGCTGATTTCTCATTCTTCTTCTGCCCATAAGCAGCTGCAATTGCATCCACTGCTTGTTACAAATGCTGAGCATCACAGCATTGAGAGGATGCTGGGCATTAAAGAGTCACAAAAGCACTGCAGGGACAAAGGGGAGGCTGGAGATGAGCTCAGGGGACAGCCTTCAGGTGGGTTTGTAGCAGACAGCTGCCACTGCAGAGACACTTGGTATTAGTCCAATTAATACCTCAAATTAGTGTCTGCATTTACTGGAAATGCAACACAGAATCTGAGCTGCAGAACTGCAAGGGCAGTACATGTTTGTGTTGGGCAGGGCATGATTGGAGCCAGAAAAAGCCTTAATGGACAACTTCTGTGATTTCTTTTGTATTGACACTTTTTATCTGCTGAGCATTTAGCCTCTCTTCCTGAGGAAATGTGCGGCTTCCCTGAGGCCCACAATCTCTGGCTCTGTAAGAATTGGTTCCTCATTTGAGGTTCAGAGAACAATTGTTCCTTCCTACTGCTTTTGGTTTGTTTTAAGTAAGTTGTATTGATTTCAGGGTAGCTAGGTATAGAAACAAGACTGACCTGGTAATTTTTGATTTGCACAGTTCTGTATATAATGTGATCCTGTGCTAGGACTGGGACTCTACACAGAGAGCAGTAGGAGCTTTTTCCCAAACCCTGCATGCAAACACCATTTCACCAAAATCCTTTTTATATTTTGGACCCTTTTGAAAAAAGGAAAAAAAGGAATTGATCCCTTGCAAGCATATTTGTGGAAAAGGAATAAAAAACCATCTTGTTTCCAGGTGTTTTCATCTATAAATGGTCTTATAGCTCACCTAGCCCTGCTTCCAAACATTCCTACAGCTGGAAGTGTGGGAAAATTTTCAGTGTCTGGATTTGTATAAATGAAAGCATAAGCAGAATGAGAGTGATCTTCTGCCCTTCTGGAGTGAGGTAGAAAGAGGTCATGGAGAGCTGCAAAAGAGGAAAGGACAGCTCTTCCTGGGAATAAGCTATTGAGAATAAGCTGGTTTGGATCTGAGGTGGAAGTGGCTGCTGTGTGTGTTTCCCAGTATGGTGTGTATCTTAAATATTTCACACTGAGATTGTAAATCCATGATCTGGATGTTGGAGAACCAGCCTGGCACAACCCCCTGAGTTTTCCAGCAAGATGATCTGTGTTTCTCTGACAGCAATACTGGTGCCGCTGGAATAAATGGTTTGTGGCTTGGGAGATGCTGCCTGACTTTGGGAAGGAACTGGAGCAGCCCTGATGGCTTGGGTGAGGAAAAAAAGAGTGCGAGGGTTTGAAAGTGTGTTTCTAGTGATGGTTGGTTGAAGTCCAAAGCCATAGCTTTGCTCCTGCTCTGCCTGAATTAGGTGTTTGGACCTGGGAGATGAGCATGTTATAATTCTTAGGCTCTGGGCTGTCTCTACAAAGAATAGAAATGGTGCTGTCTGGGGACTTGGTCAGCAGCTCTGATGTCTCAGGGCTGGGAGGTTTTATTTGAGCCCTTCAGCTTACTTGTTTCTTATCTTTGGAAATGTTGCTGCTTCTGTTTCCATTAAAGAAACTTGTGACAAAAGGGCACTTAGTTCCTGGGAAGGAAAACAGAAACATTGCTTTTCCTTTTTCTAAACCAATCAATTTACAGACTATCTCTGTGGGAATGTCAGGAATTGTACAGACACCCTAGGCTCTTGATTAAAGTTGATGGTTTTTTTATGAGTTATATTATCTTACTCTGCAGGAAACAGGCATTTGTCTATTTAAATTTGTTCTAGAAAAAAAGAAATAAGTGAGAAAACAGAAACAGCAGAATGTGGGTGCTGGTTTTCTCTGCTAGATGGACTTGCCTGCTTTGCTTTTCCTTTCCCTGTTGTCACCTTGTCTTGGTTTGGAAAGACAGGTGTCTGCTAAAGAAGGCAGGAGCCTCCCCTGAAATGGAGAATGTAAACCCTCCCCACTCCTCCGAATTGCTATAAATTTTAAATTAAGGGGTTTCAGGCAAAAATATGGGATCAGAAAATACCAGATCTTTAATAAGGAAACGGAAAAAAAAAATAAAGGATAAAATAAAGAATGCAGTACACTAGAGCAACACTGCCAGATCAGAACCCAGCCTGACACCCTGTGGGTCAGGGTGTTGGCAGCAGTCCCATTGGAATTGTGGCTCAGCCCTCCTGCAGTGTCAGGGGTGGCTCTGCTGGAGCAGGGATCCTGTAGAGAAGGATGTATTCTTCCTCTGAAGATCCAGTGGAAGAAGAGGCAGCTGCTGTTCTTCTGGGGAGTCCAGTGGAGAAGCTGTGCTGGTGTTCCAGAATCTCCAGATTCTATCCAGGTAGGAATGCTTGGCTCCTCCCTCTGGACTCCCATCTCCCAATGGGATGCTGTAGTTCTTATCAGCCATGCAGGGACATTCAATAGCTGTTATCAGCAGATGTCCCCTCCCGAGGGAGGAGTGATTGTGGTCACTCAGAGAGATAAGGCAAACTGCCCACTTGACAAAGGTAATCTGCCATACAGATGGTGATTGAAAACAATTTGCATTGCAATCTGGAACATACCTCATGTTATCAATCAGCAGGGCAAATCTGACAGGGGTCTCACACTTGGTGAGTAAATTCTTCCTGTGGGCTGGCTGGGAGTGAGGGTGCCCAAAAGCTGCAGACTGCTACGGGCATTCTGCTGGTCCTGCAGGAGAGTCTGCTCCACACTGGTGAAAATGACACCTTCTGGTGCCAGCCTGGGCTCAGGAGAAACGTTGTGTCCTGCCAGGATGAGAAACACAGACCCCCAGGCTGTGATGCTTGGGCTCTGAAGGCATTGTAAAGCTGCAGATGGTTCTCATTTGCTAAGATTTTGAAATATGTGGATTTATTCTCTTGCTAGCCCCTGGGAATATACATATCCTGAGCCTCTGTCCTAGGCTTTGTGACCAATAAATGATCTCTGTGAGGTGGCAGAGCACACATTTGGCAGGCAGGGGGTGCCCAGCAGCTCTGCCATGGCTCCTCTGCCACCCCAGGGAGCCTCATGCCCTGTCTGTGCCAGCTGTGACACAGGGCCCAGCCATGACACATGCTCAGACACAGAGCTGTGCTCTGAGTTTGCTCCAGTTTATTGTTTTCTATGAGAAAAGAGAGCACATTTTAATCTTTAAAAAACCCCAAACCAAATCCCACACTAATGGAGAGGGATGCTTTGCCCTCCAGGCTTCTCCAGGCTTGCAGGAAAGCAGCGGTCAGAGAGCAACAGCAAAAAATAACACAGAATTCTCAAAGGATCTCCTATGTACCTGCTGCTAGGGGTGTGTCACACTAAAGTGACTCTAAATTGGACAGAGAGGGGTTTGATGGGTGTAAGATGGATAAGAAAGTGGTTGGATGGTCACTTCCACAGGGCTGTGGTCAATGGCTCAGAGTGCTGATGGACATCAGTGACCAGGGGTGTCCCTCAGAGGTCAGGGTTGGGACCAGAGCCATTTCATATCTTCATTCAAGACATGGATGAAGGGACTGAGGGCACCCTTAGCAGGTTTGCAGGTGACACCTGCAAGCTGAGGGTGCAGTGCCAGCCCTGAAGGATGGGGACATCCAGAGGGACCTGGAAAGCTCCAGAAGTGGCCCATGGGAATCTCATGAGGTTCAGCAGGACAAGTTCTGGTGCTGCACCTGGGTTGGGGCAACCCCCAGGATCAATCCAGGCTGGGGATGAGCAGAGGAGCAGCCCTGGGAGAGGACCTGGGGGTGAGATCTGCACCTGCCCCAGCCCTGATCTCCCGCTGTCCTGGGCTGAGCCCCAACGTGGGCTGCAGGGAAGGGATTGGGATTCTGCCCCTGTGCCCCACTCAGATCAGACCCCACCTGCAGAAGTGGCCCAGCACAGGAGAGACCTGGAGCTGCTGGAGAGAGCCCAGAGAGGCACCAGGGTGAGTAGATGGATGGAGCAGATCTGCTGGGAGAGCTGGGATTGTGCAACCTAGAGAAGAGAAAGCTTTGGGGTGACCAAATTGCTTTTAGAAGGTGACCTTTCAGATTTAAACAGCTTCAGTGCATGTGCTGTTAGGGTTGTTAATGAATTTTTCTCTTAGAGCAGGAGCTCATTTTAACATAGCTAAAACAAGCTAAAACATAACTAAACATAGTTTTAAAATAATAAACAAAATACTTGAAGCCGAAGTTTTCAGAATATCAATTCTGCAGCAGGATGATAATTGTAGATTATTTTGCACTCTCTGAGAATAAACATCCATGTAGAGCTTTTGTCTGCCTATGAGTCAGCACAATAGAAGGAAATGGAAATTTAAATGGCTGGAGACTGAGGAGACAAAGTGAATACCCTAAAGATGTATGAGAGAAACATAAAACAGCTCTGGATGGACAGCAGTGAGTTCTCCCTCAGCTTAGTGCTTCATCCAGCACAGTAACCTTTTCCCTTGATTCCTCTTATCTATGGGCTCAGGCTCTGGGAGGCCACTTGGAGCAGATCCAGCACTTGAACTTTCACCCCAGTTTCTCAACCTGGAGCTCCAGTAGTGGAAGGGTGAAAGGTCCAGGCTTTTATGGGAAATCAGCCTCATTCCCTGACATAACAGAACAAAGCCAAGCACCCCTTGAAGACTCAGGGAGCTGCCTTCTCTTGCAATTTTAGAGATCTTATCACATCATGTCAAAAATGTTTTCTATTTTATGCCAACGTGTTTGATTTCTCTCTCCTCTTATTATTTTAACATTAATGGTATTAACAAGCTGATTTTGATGCTGAGGTTATGTAATCTATAGCATCTATCTATCTATCTATCTATCTATCTATCTATCTATAACTATTTATCTATAACTATTTATCTATAACTATCTATCTATCTATCTATCTATCTATATCTATCTCTATCTCTATATCTATCTATCTAATCTATATCTATCTATCTAATCTATATCTATCTCTATCTCTATATCTATCTATCTATCTATCTATCTATCTGTCTCTCTATCTGTCTATCTGTCTCTCTGTCTATATGTCTCTCTGTCTCTCTATCTTGTCATCTATTCCATGGGTTTCCTATGTCATTGCTAGAACAACAATCATCTTCCTCAGCAGGGACCAGAGCTCTCCGAGGTGAAGCTATATGGCTGAAAACAGGCATTGAACATTTTGGAGTTGATGGGGCTTTTTTGGCTGCTTGATTTTTTTCTCCCCCCACTCCAGGGAAACTTTAAATTTTAAATTAATTTTTTAATATTTATAATTTTTAAATTATTTTTAAAAATTATTAATTTTTAATAAAAATTGAAATCTTTCAGCAAAAGAAAACAATGATATTTCTTTGTTGCAATGGCCAGTTGAGCTGTTGCAGAAAAGTTCTGTGGCCACCCACAGTCACTTGTAACTTGCTCAAGAGCCAGGCTGGTGGCTGAGACTGAGTGCTTTTCATCCTGGGAGCTTTAATTCTTTGCAGCTGTGCTCCAATTTGTGGTGCTCACCTCTGGATTGGTTCTCAGCAATTGTAAAGGGATGATTTCCTCATCACCTGAAGCAGTTCTTAGTGCCACCATCCATCCCTCCAGGTCTTCATGAGCTTGGTTACCTTTACAAGGGACAGCAGGTCACAGACTGGTGAGAAAAAGTGATATTATTCCTGGGTGGAGTAGGGGAGTATTTAGCATGGAAAAGGATGAGAATGTCTTGTTATGAAATTATTTCCTAGACCTTTTCTTCCTTGGAGTATCTGTGTAAAAGCAGATCTTGTTTGGGAGTGAATGCAGCAAATCAGAGTTGTGCAAATGGAAGGGATGGTGTAAAGAAACCCTGCGGAGAACTGAGCATGGCCTGATAGAAAAACTCATCACCTTTCTGGGACTTAATCTAAAGGAGTTAGTCTAAAGGAACTGAGCATGGTCTGATAGAAAAACCCATCACCTTTCTGGGAATTAATCTAAAGGATTTCTGGAGTGTGAGGTCCTGATGCAGCTCCTGATGGAATGTCTCTTGCCAATGTTTTGCTGCAGTTTTGTGTTACAAGTTTTGATGATTTGGACTTGCACCAGTGTTGTGTTGAAATAAATATACTCTGCATGTGATTTGGATGTTTCACAAATATTTTTAATTGAGCAATTATTTTTACATATGTTTATGGATTGAAAAGTCCAAATACAGTGCCTCTTGGCTAACCCCATTCTCTTCCATCCATAATCCTTTAGAAACTCAGAGCTGGTTGGACTCAGCACCTGCTGCCTCACCTGCTTCATCCACTTTCCCTGATGCTCTTCTGAGCAGAAAAAGAAACTGAATTAAAACTCCAGGCCCACTTGTGCTTATTTCAGAGACAAAGAACGTCTTGACTTGACACTTGTGGAGGGCAAACCAGCTCTGCAGGCCTGGGCTGGATCCCAACATCTCATCTCTGAGGGTGACAGTGACTTGCTTGTAGGTGCTATTCCCTTGGGATGAACCTGCTGAGCAGGAAGGTGCTGGGGACTCCCTGAGCTGGAGCTCACACCAGAGCCAAAGTGCTGAAGAGCCCTGCTTGCTGCACCTTCCTCCCATGGATCTGTCTAATCCCAGATGTGCTGAGGGTTTCTGGGCTGGCACTTTGTCCTGCAGCAAAGGGCCCTTCTCTCAATTGCTTTAAGCACAGACCACAATGATGGCTTTTGTGAACTCCACTTTCTTGTCCTGCAAGCACAGGGGAGGTGAAATTCCTTGTTTTTCAGGGTCATTTACATCCTCATGGCCACCTCTTGCACATCTTTGTTGTCTCCTGTTGTCCCTTGCTCCTGCAGTCTGGATTTCCCACACTGCCCATTTTCCACATTTGTGTATTTTTCAGATCTAGTTCATATTACTGGAACATGAGCTAACTGGATGTGGATATGCTGTGGTTTAAGTTGTTCTGATCTGAGTTTCCTTCCTAACAGTCTTTGATGTTTTCACTTTGATAGGGCAAGAGGAAATGGCCTCAAGCTGTACCAAGCCATGTTTAATTTGGACATCTGGAAGAACTTAATCACTGAAAGCATTGTCAGAATTTAATCATTGAAACCACTGTCAGTGGGAGGTGGTGGAGCCCCATCCCTGGAGGTGTCCAAGGAATTGCTCTGGGCTTAGTGACAAGGTGGGCATTGGGCACAGGTTGGACTCCATGACCCAGCTCTTTTCCAACTGAAATGATTTTGAGATTCCATAATAATGGCACTGAGCTGCTTTTGGTACATGTGCCATAATCCTGATGTCTCTGTCTTGAAGAGCTGATTGTGAGCTCACTGCTGTGGTAGTCAGACACTGAGCTGATTGACCACACTTCCTCTATTCAGTTCCCTTAACGCAAAACTCTCTTCCTGCTTTTGCCTTCACATTTGGATAATGAACTTACTGCCATGTTAATAGAAGGAAAAGCCCCAGTAAAGGTTGCTGTATTTCTACGTCTATTTCTAAAGGGGAATGAAAACATGAAAGGCTTCATTTGTCCCCCAATTTAGTTTGTACAGTCCTTGCTGGATAAGCATTCTTGGGGAATAACAAAGCTGTGAGTTGCCAAGGTTGTAATGCCTGAAGTCATGTTTCTCTCTGAAACAGATCTTTTCTGTATTGCACAACTCACAAGGCTTCAACTGCAAAATGTTAGCAGTAATGGGAAATATCTGTGGTGCATCAATAAATGAGTATTCTGTGGGACTGGCTGCCAGCATCTGGCTGTGCCTCATGGAAGAAAAACACCTCTAGGGAAGACTGAAAGTCAGTGCTGGAGGAAATTGTCCTCAGAGAGCACCATGTGGAGTTGGAGCACCACAAATGGAGTTGGAAAATTTAATAAAACTGTGCCAAAGGGAAGAGTCAGACTTTGGTATGAAAGAGTCAGTTTAGAACAACTAGAATTTGTTTGGATAAATAGCTTCAAGTCATCTTTGTGTTGGGTGGGGAAGAGAAGCTATGCTCAGATAAGGAAGTCCTTGCTTGCAAACCAAAAAACCCCACTGATGTTTCAGAAATGATGTTGCCATCTGCAAGATCCTTTTACACCACGAGTTGAAATTGCTCCATAGCTGGAATGGAGACCTCAACAGCAACATGGTCCAGGTGGGAGGACCAGGTGTGAGCAAAGCAGAGAGGGAAACAGAGCTGCAAAGGGAATTTCCTTTTGGTTTTATTGCCTTGCCTCAAGCAGTGGAACCACTCTGCAGAGTGTCTGTAGGGGAACTGGACTGCAGAGAAGTGACAAAATCTCTGCATTGTTGGGTGTTCCCCACCTCACTCCCATCTGCAACAGCCACCAAAAGCCTTGGGTGGTTAACACCTTCTATCTCCTCAGTGTGCAGGAAATACAATAAAGTCACAGACCTTCTCCTTTTGGAGAAAGAAAAAGGGTTCAAAATCTCCATATTCCTGCTCCAGTGCAATCTGTACAGTAGGGGAGCACAAGGCAAGCCCAGTGATGTCAAGGTGCCAGATGTCAATAGCATTAAACCCCATGTATGTTTAACTTCTGGAGCACACACATGAAAAGTGAAACACTGGTTCTTCCTTTCCAGCTAGAGGCAGCATCTCAGGCCAGCATGAAAACCCCCTGTGTCAAAGAGCTCTCATGTGAGATAGGAAGTAGATGTGAATTCCCTGATCTCTCGTGCCAGGACTGAAATAATTTCCTCTGAGAATAACATCCAGATGATGAATCCACCTTACTATAAATGGCTGAATTAAGGGCAGAAGAGTTACATGCAAAGCATGAATCATACAAGGAAGAGTACTGAAGGAGGTAACTTCACTGTTAATTTCGTTTCCCTCTACCCTGACCATCTGCGTGTATTCTTCTCTGGTTTTGCATAGAGCAGTACACTGTAGCATGTGAACAGTCTGTTTCAGCCTCATGAGATCTTGCAAACTTCTCCTCTCCTGTCTGTGATGCTGTGATTATCTTCTACTGCTCCTGCTTAATTTTGCAGGCTTTAATTCCCCCTGGCAGGTTTGCTTGGTGCTGCTGAGCAGCACACTTGGCTTTTTGCTGGCCTGCAGCAGGACACCTGCAACGGAGCAGGGGTGGAAAAACTCCTGGGCTTTGTGTTGGGAGAAATTTAACAATTTATTTCACACTCAGCTCCTGGGGGTGTGGCTTTGGCTTCTGAGCTGCTACTGGGACTAGGATTGAATATCAGGGCCAGCAGGATTAAAACTCTGAATGGGGTCTGAGCTGGTTTTCCTGGTTGCTGTTTGAGCCATGCTCCCTCCCCTCAGTGAGCAATCTGCTCCCTAGATTGTACCAGATGTGTTTGGGAAAGATGTCTCCTACCATATTTTTGTTGCCTTTTGGATTTTGTTATTCTCTGGGCAACCCCTGGATTTAAATTCCTCAGAGGGCATATGAGCTGCCCTGAGATACCAAGGAAAACATCAGCTAAGTCATTCACTGTCTTTTGATTTTTCAGGTGTGCTCTTTGCTTTAGGGCAATAACACAACTGTTTGTGTCTGCATCAGTGAACATGCCTGCAATTCCTTTGGCTCAGGAATGCCCAAATCCATAGAATCTGCATCCTAGAGATGGAGACATGAATGTGAACAAGTTGCTTGGCTTCTAGAGAGAAATTGGCTGAGGAGGCAGTGAAGTACCTGTCAGGCACACTGACCTAGGAACAGGTTGGGGCACTTACTAACTATCCTGGTGGCAGCTTTCCCCTCTGAATCCCAAAGCTGGTTTTGCTTTAGCAAAGGATAAACTGGAATGCAGGAAGGGCAGGATGCTCCAGATGTCACTGAGATCTGGAGATCTCACTGAGTGACCACCTGGGAGCTGGGATGTGCTGCTGGGTGACCTTGGCTTTTAGGCCTGCAGGCCTCTTGGGTGTTGCAGACTCAGAAAAAGGACATACAAGCAGACGTAAACATACAAATTTCCCAGTCTACCAATCCTTCACTGTCCAATACATGGTCCCAAGGGAACTTGTAGGTGGTTATTTCCAGGGTCTGGACTGCTGGAAGGGAATAAGACTAAAATAAGTGGCCTGGGAGCCAGCAGAGCTGTTGCTGTTCCTCTTCTGAGTCATGTTCGTTGTCTAATGAAAGACAAATGGGGAGAGCTTGACAACTTAAAGATGATTTTACTCTACTTGAGTATTTCCCGTTGCAAAAGGAAGATCCGATCCTGCTGCTGCAGGCAGCTCTGTGTTTGCTTGGCTCTGGCAGGGCAGGGATATGCAGAAAAGCAGGGATTTTCAGCTGGCTGAGGGTGAGTGAATCCCTTTGTGCTGGGGTTGAAAGGACTGCAGCACTGTTGTCTCAGACCTGTGAAACTTTTGATGAGATCCAGTCCTCTACAGGAACCAGATGATGAGGTTGTAAAAATAAATCTAAAGTTGGGGTATCAGTCATTCAGAGCTGCCCCATCCTGTCTCACATTGGAGAGCTCAAAGGATTTTCTCATTGCTGTTTCTCCCATTCAGCTGCTTGTAACTCACTTCAAGCTGGAAGTGCTTTTGATTATGGTCCCAAATGTGCAACCCCAACTTTTCCAGAGATTGAAAAATTACCTCCAGGCCATTTTTTGTGTGAGACATCACTACATCAGCAGCTTTTATGAGCTGGGGCAGGTCATGGCAGCAAGACACTTACTTGTATTTGGATTTTTCCTGTATTAGCTGGCTCAGTTCAGCTTTGTTGTGGCTGCATCTATCACACCCAGTCAGGGGACAGTAATAAAGCAAAGAGAACAAATACTCTGCACTAAACCTTGTCTATGCAGTTCAAAATACAACAAATAGAGGAAGGAGAATGAGGATGGTTGTAAATATTCCTCAGTAGTGACTTTTCCAAGGAGTGCTCAAATGAGGCTATTGACTGTCACAGGCTCTAAGGAAAAGTAGAGAGATTGAATTTTCCTCTTGTCAGAGCGAGCAGACTCATAGAAATAGGAACAATTGTTGTTATTTCCAACAAAAATTTGTTTGGAAATAAAATCACAGAACTGAGTGAGAAGGGTGTGTTGGAAAGGGGTGAGTCAGGATGGCCAAGACACAGCTCCTGGTGCTGGGCATGAGGAGAGAGCTGTGTCTTCCCAATCAGATGACCCTGGCTGTAAATCTCCCCTGCAGCCATAAACTCAAAGATAAACTTGTGCTTATGTTGCAACAGAAAGCAAACACTGAAAAGAAAAACAACTGGAGTGCTTTATGAGGAAGAGAAAATTAATTGGTTTTTTTCTGGAGCTCCTTGGCCCTGAGGGAGTCAGAGGGCTGGGCTGGGACCCCCCAGTGGTGCCATTTATCAGCAGCTTGGTGCCACCTCTGCCTGGCATGGTGTCACTTCTGGCCTTGTCCTTGTGATTTCCAGTGAGCCTGTGGGTAGGCTGCCTCTCTGTCTGTGTGTCTGTCCGTGAGTCTGTCTGACTGCACTGCAGGATGGCTGCTTTGGGCTCCACTGCATAAACCCTTGTGGATTTGCTTGCTGTAGGGCAAATCTGCGAGTAGGAGGAGATTATCCCAAAGGGCATTGGGCCCCCTCTACACGTCCCTGTGTCTTAGGACAAGATGGCCAGAGAAATATCAAATTTCTTTAAGATGATTTTGAAGGAAGCTTTGTGTCTCCTTTTACGGGCTGCTCAGAGGACTCTTCTTAAAATCTCAAGATCACACACACAGAATTCACAGAATCACTGGGTTGGAAAAGACCTTCAAGATCGAGTCCAAGCCAGCCCAAACAGCTCAACTAAACCCTGGCCCCCAGTGCCACATCCAGGCTTTGTTAAACACACCAGGGATGGTGACTCCACCACCTCCCTGGGCACTTTATCACCCTTTCTGTACAAGAATTTTCCTCATATCCAGCCCTTGGTGCAGCTTGAGACTGTAGATGATTAGTTAATGCATGTCAAAGCATGCCACTGTGTGGTTATAAAGAAGTCAGAGTGCTGGCAGCTGAAAAATTTAATACAGCACCAGTTTTTCAGCTGAGGAGGAGTTTTACAGCCCACTGTATATCTCAATATGCCACTGGGGTTTATAAGACGTTAAACCACAGCTTTTCTAAGGGTTAGGGGAAAGAGCAGGGAAATGATCCAGTAAAACTTTTACATTTATGTCACCACAGAAGAACAATTATAAGAACATCAAGCTGTTACCTTAAAGGAAACTTAGAGAAGGGTTAGACGTTTGTCTGTCAGTCAGAAACCCTGGGTACCACATCTGCCACACAGTGGGGATCCCTGGCAGGGGGGGCTGGGGGAGGATGCTGTGGGCTCTGCCCATCCATGAGAGGCTGCAGAGAATTTGAGACTTTCTGTGCTGACAGGCACTGGCCTCCAAGAGAACACTGCATTGACCTGAGGCTGTGGAGAAGCTTCCAAAATGGAATTATAGAACTGGGATTGTGGGTGTGGAGTTTGAATAGAAGTGTGTAATATCAAAGGGTGGAAAACTTAGAGTTTAAATTTTAGAATATAATAATATATATAAAGGAAGATGGAGGTTTCAGGGTGGAGGCTGGTCCTCCCTCTCCACCTTCTTCTCCATGGGTTTGGGTGGGTTTGTGTAATTGGATAAAAAATTCCTCATTGCAGGCCATGGGTGGTTGGTTATTGGGTTAAAAGTAAAAATAATTGAGGTGTCATTTCTTAATTGGACAGTTTATCCTTGAAAGGCCTTGTAGAAACAGATATAGGCCTTCATTTTTAGTTTGTTAGAAGTGCTGCAGAACTCATGGTTTGTGAGACTGTAACATAGATAAGAACTAATAAACATCTGAGTCCAAACAAGAAATTCCATCCTGGCAGAAATAAGAAAAAATTCAAGAGCTACCCTAGAAAGTTTATAATTATCTGTGGTGTTCACATGCCCTCTGAACAGAGAAGCTGTGAGACAAGCAGAGAAGAAGGAAAACACAATTCTTATCTCGTTTGCTGTGCCTGTGTTGTGCTAGAGCAGAATGCAATATGGAGATTGTTTACCCACAGTGAGGATGTTTTGTTCCCTTGGCCTGTGTGTGTGTGTCAGACTGGCACGGGACAGAGATAAGTGCAGTTCTGAGCAGTTGTGAGCAAGAGTGAGTGCATGGCAGATTCAATTTAGATTAAATGCACATAGTACAATAAAGTAATTCTTTAGCCTTGTGCTGATGGAGTCAGGTGCATCATTCTCTCTCCCCTTTGTCTGAGTCATCTTTGATTTACAATAATTATCCAGCATCCATTTGCAGAAGGCAGTTTCCTCCACTTGCCTTTGGGCCGTGCTTGGCTGATTTTTGATCTGAAGGGAAAGGGGATGGGATAGAAAGTAGAAAAGCCTGAGCCAAATCCCCAAGGACTGTTAGAAAGGAGGCAGCGCCTGGAGTAAAGCTCAGGGTAGGCAGGGGGAAGTAGATGTGAGACTGTACTGGGGAGTGATGTTAATTCAACTCTGGGTGTGAACATTACCTGGAGTCTCAACCATTCTCTTTTTGATGCCCTGAGCCTGGCACATGAGTGTAATGACAGCCAAATGTCCTGGTGTTGGCTGGAGCTTCTCTCTAATAACCATCTGCAGCCAAATTGCTGCTCTGCTGATGCAGAAACCTCAAGGAACTGCGCTGGTGCATCTGGGAAAACCCTGCCTGACAACAGCTTCCTTGTGTGAGCAGCTATTGGGTGTTACACAGGTTTTTGACTGGGGAATTACTTGATCAGTTGAATTATAAAATTGCTTTTGTGATCCTGCCTTCAGTGCCATAAAAATGTATGGCCCCTGCCTTCAGTGCCATAAAAATGTATGGCCCTAGTTATATTTCAACCATAAATTACTCCATGCACATGATTAGCAAGGAAATCCCTTGCAAACATGATAGTGGAGGTTCTGAAGGTAAATGAGATTTGGAAAGCAAATACTACATAATGTTTTTGCTTTGTCTCATGGGCTCAAACACCTGGTATTTCAGGAGAACAGAAATTTCCTTATGTCCTCTTTAGCTTTAGGGAAACAAAGATTTGTTAAGGTCACCATGGGGGTTTTTTTCAGGGATAATCAAAGAAAATATGGATCCCATTCTGGATTTAATTTACAGCTTTCTCTTTGATGATCCTTCTCTTTTGTTAAAGGAACAGTTGTGACAGCTGGCTTTGGTATTATGCAGTAAGTAAACAACTTGTTCTGATAAGTTGTTTTAGTTTCCTTTTAGTTTCCTATCACAGAAGGATTTGAATCTTGTTTTGAACTGTGATGGGACTGCTTTGTCCAAAATACTGTTGGTTCACAGAATGACAGAATAGTCAGAGTTGGAAGGGTCTCTTAAGTGAACAGCCCATTTGGGATCAAACCCAAAACCTTGGCATTATTAGCACCTGCTCTGACAACTCAGGTTGTGTCTCTGTAAAACCAGAGGGGTTTTGGATCTTTGCTTCTGTGTATTCTGATCTCTGGGATGCTGCTGGGTACTGACTGTGCCATAGCAATCAAAACCAGCTCCTTTGGAGATGCACAGTGGGGCACAAATGCTTGGAAAAGGGGGCTGCTTCTCCTAAAAAGGCATCAAAGCATTTTAGGTCAGAGGGTCACAACAGCAGATGCAATTCTTTTTTGGCACTCTTGGAAGAGAGTGTTCTAGTAAATGCATGCCTTTTAGAGGAAGCTAATTTCCAGCTTTTGCTGAGGCTTTGGAGCATTGCCACAGCCACTGGAGCTGTCAATGTGTACTTCCTGCAAGACAATTGTTGGTTGCATTCTATACAGTAATTTTCCAAACTCTGGTATTGGAGTTTGGAAAAACAAAACCAATACTCAGCTATGGAAGGAAGAGAGGTGCTTTATTCACACTTGCTGTCTCTTCAGACAGGATTATTTTTTCAGGGTGATTCCGACAATATGTGTAGCTCTAAACAGTTCAACAATGAAACGGAGCACAAGCACAACTAGTGCATGATCTCATCTTGTAGGGAGAGCAGCTTCTTGGCAGGCTTCAAAATAACTCTCCCACTACTTAAATAAAACAAAAAAAAAAAATTATGAGAGAAAATGCCTAATACTGGGGAAGGTGATTGGATCATCCTGCAGTGAATGAATGAGTGAGTTTTGGGTGGCTACACAGCTGCTAGGCCTGGCACAAGCTCCTGCTCTGTGTG
The DNA here is from genome assembly GCF_027579445.1 of Ammospiza nelsoni. NCBI lineage: Eukaryota > Metazoa > Chordata > Aves > Passeriformes > Passerellidae > Ammospiza > Ammospiza nelsoni. The sequence goes on from NC_080651.1 coordinate 6,307,901, forward strand.
CCACAGCACAGGCCTGGTGGGCAGCTGCTGAGTTGGGCAGTTGCCTTGTGATGTTCAAAATCACCTTAATTTGCTCCATCCATCCATCCATTCATCCATCCATCCATCCATCCATCCATCCATCCATCCATCCATCCATCCATCCAGTTGTGCTGTCAGGTAGTTTTGCTGGGGAAGTGTTGTGGTATCAAGATGATGCTGGCTCATCCAGCACCCTGTGGATTTCTGGAGCAGGGGACAGCACCTGGGGGACATCAGACCATTTCCATGTTCATCAGAAGGAAAGCTGGTGGAGTGTTTGTGCCCTGGCAATGGGGTCCTGCCCAGCACAGCTGCCCTGCGTGGCCCTGCAGCCCTGGGAGCTATCGAGGCTGAGGATTCCAGACCTACAGGGAGCCTACAAGGGGCATGGAGAGGGCCCTTTTACAAGCACAGTGACAGGGCAAGGGGGAATGGCTTCAGACTATGGAGTAGCTTTGGATGAGAGATTAGGAGGAAGTTGTTTTGCTCTGAGGATGGTGAGGCCACAAGTTTCCCAGAGAAGCTGTGGCTGCCCCATCTTCTGGAGGTCTCCAAGGCCAGGCTGGATGGGATTCTGAAAAACCTGGTCTAGTGGAATGTGTCCCTACAGGGTGGGACTGGATCTTTACTGACACCTCTGAGTTCCCTTCCACCCCAATTCTGTGATTCTGTGATTTACCTTGTGCCCAGAGCATGAGGGCATCCCTGAGCTGTGCTCCGCCATGGCACACTGAAGTGTGTCCCCATGGGACACTCCTGCTCCTGTAGCAGAGGAAGCTCACCCCTGCGGCTTCATCTCTCTTACTGACCATGGCCTTGAAGTCAGAGAAGTTTGGTCAAATGTTGGACTTCATAATTTTGGAACCTTAATGATTTAAGGTTCCAAAACCTTTTCCAACCTTAATGATTCTATGATTCTAAGCAAAAGATCAAAATTGTCTACAGTCCATCTATCCTTGGGGTTAAGAAGTTAATCTCTTCTCATTCCTGCCCTTGGTTTCTCTTCTGCCTCCAGGAAGAGATTTCCTCATGAGGTGTCCATGGGGGCTTAGCACGAGCTCTTTCTGCCTGAAACACCTTGGGTAGCTGTTGATTTCTTCTGCAGTAATTCACAGGTGCCAAGGTAAGAAACATGGTTTCTCACAGTAACTTGTCACTCTTCTGAGCAAAGCCAAATGTGTGTGCTCAGATTTGTAGGGTAACCTTTTAACCAACGTCAGAAAACAACTTTATCTTTTCTTGTGGCGCCTGACTGGTGAACGGCGTGGCAATAAAAGAATTATGACCCTAAAATGTCTGTCATGAACCATTGGGGTTACTGGTGAACGGCTTGGCAATAAAAGAACTATGACCCTACAATGGCTGTCATGAACCATTGGGGTTACCCTTTTTATCTTCCATAAATTACCTCATGATCTATTTTCTTAACATATCACATTGCCAGGGGAATTCCTCATCACCATGAAAGTGGAGATAAGTGAGATTTGGAAGCCAAAGTCATGGACAAAGCACACTGAGACCAACAGTCTAATGGGACAAAAACTGTTAAAGCTGAGTCCTGGGAAAGGAAGGATCTCTGTGCTGCCTTATTACTTTCAATTTCCCAGAACATGAAATAAGATATACAAGATGTTACAGTTCCTTGAAACAAAAAGGAATACAAGACCAAACCACTTCTTGTAATCATGAATATAGCTAAGAAAGACTGAGGTTCTTCTATGTTCATAGTGTTTGACCTTCATATCTTCTGGTTCATTTGTCATGTTGAGTTTCTGGGTAAAATTCTGGTTAAAGCTAACATTGGTGTTCTGGGCTGAAAATTCTGGATTCAGCTAGAAGGGATTTTGTGCTGTCAGGATGGATCAAAATATAAAATTCCTTGGCCATAGGAGAAAGCTCTTGTTGGAGGTTCTCTCTTTTGGAAGTTGAAATGAAGCATTGTTCAGGAGTGGAGTTTGTGGGATTATTGCAGAATAAATACAATCTAATTAACAAAAAGGCAAAGCTCCTTACTGAATACATGAATTACTAATATTTTTTTCTATTTATCACACAGTTTATAGTCAAAAGATGCAGTGCAAACTCCATACAAACTAAAACTTCTCCAAGATGTTTTTGTGTACACACGATCTTTGCCTGTTCCTGATAATTCTAAATTAGCCAGCATGTGTTACCCCTGAATTTCTGCCCTATGCTTGCAGAAAGCAGATTTTTGAGGAACTTGGTATCACTCAGAGAGAAAACTGAAAGTGGAAAAATCACATTATGGCAGAGCCAGAGGAGTTCAATGCTGTATCTCTGAGGAAGAGGTGAATCTGAAACAACTCTTGTGTGGTTTGGTATTACCAAATCCTGTTCTTGGAGACTAACCCGTTCTGTGAAAATTAATCACAACAAAAGAAAAATGAAAATTTTAAGTCATATTCCCAGCATATTGCTCTCTTCAGTGGTGCCAGCTTGCACTAGAGCAGCTGCTACTTAGGTTGGCTGGGTTTGAATGAAGGCTTCAGTCCTTTCAGCAATTCCTCAAACCAAGCAATCTTCTGGGAGCCTCAAACCCCCCAGATTGTGGTTTAACTGCTGCATTTCATAACTGCAGCTCGTTTCCTTGTGGTAATTCACATCTCATGTTACCACACACTGAGGGAGTGCTGGTTGAGCAGCCCAGACCAGCCCGTGGCACCCAGTGAGACTCTGCTGCCAGGGGTGGTTTTAGGGCGAGGATTTGGTGCCAGGGGGCATTGGAGGCTGGTTGGGATTAGCACAACATGTTTGTTTGGAGTGTGACCCTGCTGTGAGGTCACTGCCAGACTGTGCTGAGTGCCAGGGCACTGGAGGGAAAAATACTGCAGACCTGGGGTTTGTACAAGAATGACCACATCACCTTGTGGGGGTCATTCCTGGGTAATGATTACCCACCTCAGGAGCTTCCTTTGCCAATATTCCACTTCCCTAGAGATGTAGAAACCTCATCTGTATGCTGGTGTTCCTTCTGGGCCAGGGCAGGGTGACAAGGGCACAGGTAATAGGGAAACAAGGAGTTTTGTTGTGGGTTTTGTTTTGGGTTTTGTTTCGGCTGTGTTTGTTGTAGTTGTAGTTTGGTTTTCTCTTTGAGGAAATGTCTCCAGTTTAATGTTCCTGAACCTGAAACATGAAAGTAAAATGACAGACTGATAGATAGATATGAATGATAGATAAAATGTCCCACTTTTGGAGCATTTTTTTAACACACAGCTGCTGGCCTGAGCTGGGACTGTGAGAGCAAAGCCCAAATTCACTGGAGGGGCAGTGTGGGTGTGGAGCACAGGGATTAAATTGAAGGCTGATCAGTTCTGTATGATGTCTGCTAAATAAACCCCTGAAACTGAGTTTCCCTAAGGGTCAGCCTCCACATCTTCCACTACAAGGGCAGAGGTGCTGCAGTGCTCAGCAAACACCAAGCACGTGAATCCTTCCAGAATCTCTCCTTTTCTGAGGAGCAAAATTTGCAAGCAGAAACTCCTTGTCTGGACTTTCTGGGTTGTAGATCACGTGATAAAAAATAGGGACAAAGTGTAAGAGGAGTGGCATAGTGAAAGAGTGAACTGTGGACTGGGAGAAAGCATTGCCATTATCAGATCCAGCTAAGTTCCTGCAGTTCCAGCATTCCTGCAAATTCCACCTGTTCCTGGACTCACAGCAGCATGGACTTATCTGGTTTGCATTGCTCTGTGATACTGCTAACTGTGATACTGTAACGTGTGAATCGAAAGTGAAAGTGCAGTTTCTTACAAGATGAGTTGCATTTAAAGATGGGAGGAGCCAGTGAAATGATTTTTCTCTGTGATCCCATTGACTTCTGCTTTCCTCTGGAAGAGGAGCTCAATGAACTTGGATCTGGCAAGGCTGCTCAGGCACTTGGAGAAGGGAAGAGGCATGAGGACTTAGACACAAACAGCTTCTGAGGTACTGTCTTCCTCTTTAGAGGGTCCTGTCTTCCACCCTGTTCTCTTACAAATTCTTGCTTTCTTGTTTTGAAGTAAACATTCAGAAGCAGGCACTGAGATGTCTGTGGCAGGAGGGAAATTCTCAGTGTGCTGCACATTTTCTGCATAGGGAAGATCATGTATTGCTGGGGAAGAACATGTATTACTGGTGATCTTTGTGACTAAATAATATCACATTTGTAGCCCAGACTGGAACTTCCAGAGAGCTCTGTGTGAACTCACACTGATTGTAGGAATGCAGAAACCCAACAGCTTCCTCTTGGTGCATTTGTATAATAGTGTGAGTGACCTCAGAAATAATAGAATAAATGTATTAACAACATTTTCCTGTTCATGTAATTTCTGAATAGTTTTTCCCATGCCCATTAACCTCCTTTTTTCCCCTCAAAGCTCATTAGCATGTCTTGCTAATATCTTCTTTTCCAAAAGTTCCATCCTGTCATGTTTGCAAATGAGGGAGAATTTGTCAGAAGGGTTGCAGGAGAAATCCCTGCAGCTCTTCTTTTCAAGGAGCTGACTGTGCATTTCCACAAGTCCAGCCTGACTAATGAACAATCCAGCCTGGCAGCTCTGGGTTCAGAATGAAACAAGACAGAACCAAAATACAAAGCATCAGTGGTTTTAAAATAGAAGAAATTAAACCAGTGAAACACTTCATTCTACTTAATGTACTGCAGGCAGTAAAAAAAATGTTACCAATGTTTTATAATGCTGTGGAAAATTTTTTTCAGAGCAGGTAGAGGAAAGCCAAAGTGTGCTTTACACTTAATATTTTTTGCAGAGATTTCTCAGCTCAACCACAATGTCCTGCCGGTTGCTCTCTCTGCTATGGCTTGTTGTAACTGTGGATACAAACTGCAATCATACACTCGGGAAAGAGCTGCTTTATCTCCTCACATGATTTTGTATTGTTTTGTTTCTTTGTCACGAAGGCTTGTTGACAGTGACAACAGACCAGTAAGGGAAACGTGATAAGGAAAGTGATACCAAAATTCTCTTATGTAAATACTTCTCCTTTTCTGGGAAAGAACTTAGAGTAGAGAATAAAATCTGTAGGATCTTCTGAGGTTCCTTGAGTTTCATTCTGTTGCTGCCTTACTTCCTTTAACAGTACTATTTTCTCCAAGCTGACTGCAACTTAAACCTTTCCCACAGGATGCTTAGGGTGCCACATAAATATTTTAGAAATTATGATGTCTTGTTCCACCATGTTCTGACTATAAAACTCACAGACTAATTTGCTCCTGAAGCTGTAGAGCCCAGGGGATGTGACTGGAAGAAGATGAGAAAATGCAGTGTTTACAGCTCGAGAACAGCACTGGATTTTGTGTGCCCATGAATGTGCTTAATGGTCGTTTGGAGAGGGGATGTTAACCCTGTTAGGGGATGTTAACATGTGAACCCTGGGGCAGCAGCTCTGCTCTGCTGGCTCCTGGGGATGTTGTGGGGACACTTTGGGGGTCCCCACTCAGCTGTGACAGAGGCAGAAAGCCTGAGGACACACACTGGAGAGGCAGCGACCTGGTTCAATTTGTGCTGAAGTAGGAGGAAACACGGGTCAGAGTATTCCAGGTCATCAGATTTTAACTTTGAGAGAAAACTTTTGCTCTGCTGAAAGTGATGTTATGGCATTAGAGACTGATTTTCACCCTTCTCTTGGCAAACACTGGAGTTATGTCTTGTGTTTGTTATGATGCTATGGGGAGAAGGAAAATCCTGAGAGTTTCAGGTAGTGCTGTTCCCTCAAAGAGATCCTTTCAAAAACAAAACCAAAGGACCTTGTTAGAGCTCTGCAGATTTCCTGTCAAATCCTCTTTCTCCTGCTGGTGATCTCAGGTGGGTCAGGTCTGCCCTGGGTGTGAGTGGCTGGTGTTTGCTGAAGGAAACTCAGCCCTTCCTGTTTGTTCCTTTATTCACCTACTGCTTGCTCCTGATCTGCTTTTAGGGTCTGCCTTTACTTTGTTACAGCTCTGTAGAAAACCTCAGAAGCTCTGCTAAGTGAAAGTTTGTATTACTTAGAAAAAGAAAGGGAAACATGCAAAAAAACCTGAATGGAAAATGTTTTGTCTGTCCAAAGAATGTGTTTCACTTTAGATTTGAGAGTTTTATTCAAGTAAGCTTAAAACTGCTGGCAGGAGCTGGCCAAGACAGCTGGAGAGTCTCCAGATTTTAAGAGAGATCAGTTGGGGCGAACAGAGATTTGGTGGATGGTGTTTTGGCTGTTGAAACTGCAGAGAAGAGGGGGAGAAGGAGGGAATGTCACCAGAGAGAAGGGGAAGGGACATGTCCTTGACCCAGAAAGAGGAGAGGGGCAAGACACAAGAGAGGACCAAATAAATGAGGATACAAATACAGACCTCACTGAAAACTACTGGGGAAAGCCCAAATCTTAACCTCTGGGCAAATAACTCTGCCAGATGTGCTGCAGCTGTTCTGTGCAGCAAATATGCCCTGGGGTACAAATCCTCTGGAGGCATTTAAAAGACAGGAAGAGGTGGCACTTAGGGACATGATCTAAGTGGTGGGTTTGGCAGTGCCCTGTTAACAGCTGGACTCAAGAGTCTTTTCCAAACCTGATACTGTGATTCCAAGGTTGATGTCAATCCCTTGGAACTCTGCTCATCTGCAGGGAAGGAGGGCCAGGCATTGTTAGCAGTGCTTTGCAAAGCAGGAAATGGGAAAAAGGAATGTGTGAAATATGAATTATCGGGGGGGAAAAATTTTAAAGGATGAATTTTTTTATGGATGGGAAGAGGAAGATGAATTTTTTATGTATGAATTTTTTATGTAAGAGAAGAGATTGTGGTTAATACTTGGTGGGGGCAGAGGAAATCCTTGCAGGACTGTCAGGTGAGCAGGAGCTCTGTGCATGGAGTGCAAAGGTGGTGGTGGGAGAGGATGGATCACTCCTTGGAGGGTGCAGTGCCAGGGGCCCAGCCCTCTCCAGCATTCCCTGGGTTTGCATCCTGCTCAGGGCAGAGGTGGGAGCCTGAGGTGTCCCAGGTTTTATTCCACAGGAAATTTTGCAGCTGGTCTCAAGGACAGTGTCAGAACCTGCTGGAAGCTGGAAGGGCATGTCCTTGGGTTGTGTTGCTCCTGGCTCACCTGTTTCTGGGAAATGGAGTAGAATTCTCATCAGATGTAGATCAGCATAGACCATATGAGATAAGCATTTATTAACTTCTGTTGAATGTGTAAGTAGGAATTAACATATAACTAATTTGGAAATTTCCTCACAGTTCTTCTCAGGTTGTGGCAGCAAAAAAATGTTGTTTTTATGAAAGCTTTAGATGAAAAGCTCCCAGGAACAAAGCAGTTTATGTTTCCCAGAGCTAGTTGTGTGAGGAAAGTTAGGTGAATTTTCTATAATTTTTTTCCTTATTTTGCGAGTATTTTGCTAAAACATACATCACAAAGTCGTGTTATTTAAATGAAAACTAACTTCTGACTAAATCCAAGGATGTTTTGAAAAGAAATACCAAGTTATTGTTTGTTTGTTCATTTGACTTGAACAGATATTTCCCATCAGATCTCCTAAATTAAAAATATAATTCGATTTGACAATAAATATTTAATCTTAGGCCAAGTGAAACATTCAATCAGCATAATCCGTCTTCCTTAGTTTTCTGGTGGGCTTTGCACAATTTGAGCAAACTTTGGAGCTTGGAAACTCAACTTGGGAACATTTGGCAGCAAATCCAGCTGTTATTTGCTGCTCCTGCTGAGGGGTGTGTGCAGGAGGACGTGGACACGGAGCCCCCTGCCCAGCAGGCTCAGGAGGGATTTCCCCCTCCCTGCAGAAGGACCTGGTGTCTCCTGCTGCTGTGCATGAGCCAGAGGTGGGAAGGGCTCTGAGTTTGGCCCTTGTGGAGTGCAGTAGCCGCTGTGTGAGCAGTGTGAGGGTTCCTCTGCCTTGCCCCCATCCCGTGACCTGGGCTAGAAGCTGCCGTCTGACATTTGTTATCTTTTTGTCTGGACACAGAGAGCAGAGACACTGGGTGCTAAGCACTGCCTTTAATTCCCACAGGGAGAAGACTGAGGGGGGAGCCTGCCCTGGCGCTGTGGAGGATCTGGGAGAGCTCCAGCCCTGCTGGAGCTCACCGCCCCGGGCAGCCCCATGGACTCTCCCCACCTCCTGCACATGGGGTTCCTGCTCCTGGCTCTTGCTGCTCCCCATCCAAGTGAGTCTCTGTGTTTGATCTCAGCAATTTTCCCTGCTCTTCCATAGCTCAAAACCTCTGTTAGGATAAATTCAGCTGTGCCCAGTTAAAACCAAGACCACAAAACCTCTAAGGTGAGAAGAGAAATTTAGGAGGTGAAGGTTGACGTGTTTGACCTGTCCCTGTGGGAACCCAGAACATCCCTCTGGCTGTCCAGGATGGGCAGGACCCCTGCCAATGGGTTCAGAAACCCTGGCATGGAGCCCAAAACACCTGTGGGTTTGATTATGACCTGTGGAGCAAATTACCAACCTTAGATGAAGATCAGCAACCCACCACAGTTTAGGTAGAATAATAGTGAAGTTATCACAAGGTGGAAAAGTAGATTTTGGGGTTTCTGGAATGGAGGTTCAGGGGGCAAGATGGAGGGAACTGGGTGTGTCCAGCCTTTCTCCTTCTTCTTCTTGGCCTCCATCTTCTGCTGTGATGTTGGCACTTTGGGATTGGCTCACCGTCTAACACAGGTGAGAGGTATTGGGAAGTAATTGCAAACATTGTATATGTAGTTTTTAGTATAAAGACATAACACCGCCCTGGGGGCAGGCAGAGTGCCTGGAACTGTCCTGCTGGATGGACCTCAGCAGGGCAGGAGAAAATTTTTTATAGATAAGACACAATAAACAACCTTGAGACCAAAAACTGAAGAGCTCCAACTCATTCTTCAAGCACTCAGGCTGGGAAAAGAGACTTTTAACATTCTTGGGGACACAGCAACCGAAAGACTCCAAGATGTCACAATCTCCTCTTTTGGGAGGGGTTTGGGTCTGTCAGATGTCAGATGAGGTGAGTCCAATCCCAGAGGACTGACTCTTTCCTGGGAGTGTCTGAGGGAGGCAACCTGGGACATTCACCCAGGGTGGGCAGTGTGGCAGCTCAGCCCTGAGCTTCAGTGGTCCTGGGATCTGGCAGTGTGTTGGAGGGACACCTGGTGGGATTGTGCCAAGGAGTTTGGGAAGGAAAGAGGACAAGAGGAGAGGAGCTCAGCAAGAGAAACATCTTTCAACTCACCTCCCAAGCTGCCAGCTTCCCAGTTAAAAAAACAATGGAAGTAGTGGGGAAATTCCATCATGTTTCTACCCCAAAAGTTATCCTGGGAACTGGCCCCAGTACTGTATAAAATTTGCCCACTGGCAGACAATGTTTCCAAAGCCTGACTAAGCTTGTCCACCAAGACCCATCCTGTTCTCTAACAGTAAACATCCAGGGAGAAAACTGATGGAAAGTCTTTTTCTTTGTTTTTTTTTTCTGATTTAGGTATTGCCATGTCCACTGCTGGCCCTGCTGGGTGGACACGAGGCAGCAAAGCTATGGCAGTCTACCGCTGTGAGGACTGGGAAAGCTGCAAACGCAAGGATGAGGGAATTGATTTTAACGACTGTACAAAAATTGCTGAAATACAGCACAAGAAAAGCACTATTCCAGGTGTAACAGTTGAGTTGATGGCCAATGAATCACACATCACTGTTTGCTTTGAGCAAGCAAATTTCTGTCCTGAAGAAATTTATGGCATCTGGGATGAAACTGTGCCACCAAAACACTGGTGTGGCATCCTGAATTGTGGAGGTATGCTTGCTGGGAACCTGGTTATTAACTGATGGAAAACATATTTCTGGGAGGAAACTGAATTGTTTTCTATGTGGGCATACAGCAAGGCTTATGAATGACTAAACTGGAATGATTTGGTTTCTTCTGAGAGAAAAAGTCATAAAGTAAAATTCACAAAAGTTATTCAGCTCTTTCAGGTCAAACACTGCTTAAAACGACACTAGGAGAGATTCAGATAAACACATGTTACTGTGACTTCTAAAGATACATTTTTATTTTAGGGTTTTTTTGGCAACAGCAACTCCCATGGTGAAATTCTGTGCCACGTTGCAATGTGTGAATCCCACCTGGTTCAGCCAGAACACACCCAGAGCCAGATCCATCCTCAGGAGCTACTCTGTGCTGCTCTTCTGTCCAATTCAATAAACACCCAGGAGCATCTTTCCAGCCTCCTCACAAAACTGCCAGAATCAGGAATTCACACACCTGTCAGTACATGAAGCAAGTGGCTCCATGAGGGCAAAACTTCATGGTGGCTCAGGTTGCAGGGCTTTTATTTAGCCTAACCTAATAGGCTTTTATTAGCCTAGTCATTCCTCCTGTATTTAATTTCTGGCCACCATAAGCCATTTCTCTCCTGTATTTATGCTCATCACTGCAAAATATCTGTGTGCTGTCACTACAATGTCAAAGTTTGGTGACACTGCAGCATTCACAGTGAAATCTGGAAATTGCTGTAGACAGGGATGTCTGTATCCCCTAAGAGGGGAAGGAGTGGATGTGTAGGTGATGGCAGGAGGGAGTTTTCCAGATTCTCTTTGAAGAAGAATAAGCTCTTCAATGGCACAGTGGGATGAAGAGTTGGTAGGAGATGCACTCCAGTGTCCTAGAGATTTACTCAGCTACTACTAGAGATTTGCAACAAGGTACTTGCTTGTTCCTCTTCTTTGGTTCCTGTGGGTAAAAGGCAATTGCAAAAATTTTTTGTAGATTTTTATTGCATAAAGGTAATGATAGGATTTTTACAGATGTTTTGTTATTCTTAACTGTGTGTGAAAACTTTCTTACCTTCTTCAAATATTTCCATTTTTGATTCCCAGAACAACTCCTCAGCTTTGGTGAAAAGGAAATCTAATGACAATGGTTGATTTGGACTGTTAGGGAATGAAACATCCCCAGCTTGTAGCAATCATAGCAATCTCCAACATTTTGTGCAACATGATCCACTTTTTTAATCTATTAACCTCTTCAACATCTTTAGCCCTTCACTGAAGATCTTCTACATGATCCATATTTATAATCAAAACTTTTTTTGCCTTTCATATTTCTCAGAAAATGGAGGAGGTAACATCAGTACTGAGAACCAGACTGTTTGCTGTGAAGCAGAGGCAAATGCCTGGCGACAAAACCCTTTGAAGTGCTACATTCAGGAGTCACATCCAAAACACAGTGCACTGGCAGTTCCCATTCCTGGTGAGGGAATTCTAGGTTAATCTCTTCTTATGTTGGCCTTTTGCTTTGAGAGGGGCTTGTCCAGACAGCTTGATGTGAACAGAGTTTACATGGGCAGGGAGATATCCTGTACATTCATAATTTGAATCCACACATGCTGCAGCCAGCCAGTCTCAGAAACTTTACCTTGGCAAATGGACATGGCCAGTCCTGGACAGAGATGTCTACAGGCTCAAGTTCCTGTAATTACATAGTGACAGACACAGGGGTGCTGAGGGAAGGGGGTACATGATGGGTGTGCAAAAAGTTCCCAAGAATTGACCTGACCTAAGTGCTAAATGAGGACATTTTTTGTCCATGAGCTAAGGAAGATGACAGGGGTTTCTACTATGAAAGAAATTTGAATATATAAATGTCACCTTTAGTTGACAAAAAAGTTTTTAAAAACCAGTCAAAGTGGATTTCCTTATTTGAACACTTCATCAAGGATGGGTCTCACCACTTGTTGGTTATTTCAGATAAGGTTGATGTTCAAAAGTATCTGTTGTGGTGGGGTGACAAGAATTTGCTTTGAGTGTTGATAAAGTGAGCATTATGCCAGGTACCTTCTGTAAAACATGATGATCCAGAGGCTCTTTGATCTCTCATTCATCAGTTCCTTCTCTCTTTATCAGATGGGGCCAGTTCCTCTGTGTGGTGCTTACGAGGCAGCTCATGGCTTAGCACTCCTGCTTGCTTCACTTGGATGCTCTGTTTTCTTCTACTCTGCAGGTAATCCTGAATTTCTCACCAGCAAAAAGAGCAGCCTTGGCATCTGGCTGGCATTCCTGTTTGTTGGGGTTTGCACAGGATGGGGCATGTTTTACTTCTTGCGGCTGTGGCGTCGCCAAGGTACAGTCTGACAAATTGTGTGTTGCCCGTGGGTCCCATACCTGGAAGGGGGAAAAGCATAAAGGGTTTTCCTCCTGGATCTCATCTCCATTGTGCTGTTCCTGCAGTTCTTAATGATGTTCACTGGGCTGGCAGAAAAAAACAAAGAAAAAAAAATTTCCATCAGTTTTCTCCCTGGATGTTTACTGTTAGAGACCAAGATGGGTCTTGGTGGACAAGCTTAGTCAGGCTTTGGAAACATTGTCTGCCAGTGGGCAAATTTTATACAGTATTGGAGCCAGTTCCCAGGATAACTGAATGGCTGTCAGCCCAGTGAACATCATTAAGAACTGCAGGAATGTCCATCACAGTGCCCATCCGGTGGCTTTGTTGTGAAAAATGAGCACAGAAGGAATTTCCTCACTGCTTCCTCCTGAAGCAAGGGGGAAGCAGTGGCAGGGCCAAGGAATCACAGGGCTCAGCGTTCCCTCCTTGGGGCAGTCCCAGACTCAGCATTGCTGTGCAGCTTCCCTGGCAGGGATGTGTCCCAGCCAGGACATCCAGGCTGACAGGGCCTTCAGGACAGTGGGTCCCTCTCCCAGCCCTGCCCGCTCCAGAGCCAGCCTTAATTTAAGAACAAGGATTTCCTAAATGCATCCAAGTGGGAAGTTTGTTTTGCAAACCAATATTAACTGGCTCTGTGGACCCTTCTTGAACCTGCAATAATGGCTTTCCCCCTCCATCCTTTGTCCACCTGGCTCCAGGGTTTTTGGCACCTCATGTATGCCTGAGCCTGGGCCTCCTCTCAGTTCCTGAACTGGTGCATCCCCTGCTGCTGGTTGTTTCTTTCTGAGAGCCAAAGGATTAAATTTCCAAGTCTGAATTTGTTTCAGGAGGAGTTGCACGAGTGCTTGCACAGCCCAGCAAAGGCAGCACAAAACCAGTCTCACTGTTGTTACATCAATAGATTAATGGATATATTAGTGTGAGGGGTAAATAATTTACCAGTAATGACTGCCCTGAGTCCTGCCCTGGGGTGCAATGTCCAGTGATGACTCAGGTCTGTCCTAGAGCCCCTCTAAGGCAGGAGTTGATGGGTCACAGCACCAGGGCAGGGTCACAGCAGAGCCCTGAAGCTGCCCCCTTGCTGGAGAAAGGGGTGGCTCAGAAGCAAAGGGGAGAGGGGAGGTGCCTGGAGGACTTCACAAATTCAGGCATTTTGTTTATAACTCTAACAGGAATCTACCAATTTCTTTGGTGGCCTCACAGATATTTTTTTTCAATTCTGCAGTTTCTAGGCAAGACAGCGAGGCTTCTGACAGAGAAAGGCTCACAGATAACCATCTACAAGGGAGAAAACTTCTCTGCCAGCAGCATCCTCCTCCTCTCTCATGATGTACAGCAACCAGCTGAACACAGACTGATTTTCCATGGGAACTGCTGCCCTTGTAGTCCCAAATCGTCCTGTTTTCACAAAGGTAGCTTCACCACATCCACACCTTCTCCAAGCACTGTGACTCTTGTCCAGCTCCAGGCCTTTTGAGCAGCACAGGCAGCACCAGGAGCCCCCATCCTCCTCTCCTTGGCTTGGCTGCAGACAGCAGCACCCCAGGGTGTGTGGCTGACTCAGCAGCACTGAAACCAGCTGAATTCTCTCTGGGACAAAGTGGGAACAGCTCTGAAATCCTTCCCATGCCCTCTGCATGGCTGTCACTTGGTAATGCCACAGCAGCACCCAGGTGCCTGTATTGTTTGAATTGTCAGGTCATCTCTGCATTCACCAAAGCCTTTTGCACCACAAGCTGGCTGGTAGGTTGAACTGGAAGAGTTTGGAAGAGATATTTGATGTTGCCCCCACCTGCAGGCTGAGGAATGACTGAGTGTTCCTGTGCAGGGCTGGGTGGGAGGCTGTGTCCAGCTCCCTCAGGAATGGCACGGAGTCACAGAGGTCCCCAGGCTGAGCAGAACTCTGGTTTCAATCTTCCTGACAAATTAGGCAAGTTTAGACAGTGTGAGATTAATACAGCTCCTCAGGAATCACTTTGGGTATTTGATATCCTTAAATCATTCCCCATTCCCACCTGATTTGAGTAAATCCTCAGCTTTTGCATTAGATCTAATTTACTATCAGGACTGTTGAGCAAAAATCAGTGGCAGCACAAGGGGAGAAGCAAATGCCTAAAGCAATGTGAATGTTTGCTGAATCCCTGTCCTTTTGCCACACAGCTAAACACAAGCACACACACAGTTCTCGGTTCATTTCTGCTTTGACTGGATTTTGTTTGTTGCTTGTTTTTTCCTCAATGTGTCTCAACCATCCAGTCAGTAGCAGAGTGAACCTTGCCAACAAACTCTGTTGTGCTGATGCTTAATATCAAATCTGGATTTTACTGATCCCCTTGCTGGTGATGTTTTAAGAGATCTCCAACACTTTGAACAGGTGATTCCCATTTGATGCCTCTGTTCCTTGCTATTCATTGTACAAATGTTTGTTTTCAGCTCCTTTGGTTACTGGGGTCATTGGAGAGCTCTGAGGGTCTCATTATACATTTGCATACCTTTGTTTCTCAATGTAGGCTGGATTTACACCTTCTGCACTCATCTTTCAGAGAATCTGTGTTATCCAATTCCCTGATGTTATTAAATTCTTCTTAAAAAAAAAAGTGTTTTCTTCTCTGCCACTTTTTCTTGCCTTTGCATTCCTGATTTAGATCTGACACCAGCTCCAGTTATCAGACTGAGTTTACTGCAGTTTGTATTTTGAGAACTAATAGGATTATCCAGGGAATCTACAAAGAGAACTACATTTTCTGTGTGAGTGACAGAAACCACTCTTTTGCCAAGGCCTTTGAAGCTTGGGAAGGTGCTGAGCTGCTCAGGTCACTGGGCATGAAAGGCACTGCAGGTGCCAGAGCAGCCAAGAAATGACACAGGGAGACTGAGGTGCAGTCTGACAGAGCAGTTCTGTTGGTGGAGGAGTTGGTTTTGAAACCTTCTTTGATATGATCAGACCAAGAGGAACTCTGATGTTACAATTTCAATTGCAATTCTTATTTTTAGGTGAAGCAAGTGAATAGTTAAGAGAACATCTATCGGTGCTTGGGAGGGAGACTCCATCAGCATAACTTGCTCAATGCTTCAGAAAATTAATATTTAATTGCTGGGCAACTCTTTTTCCTCAGTGGTCCATTTGGCAAAGATGTGGAGTCAGTAAATAACCATCAGTTTTTCCATTAAATGCTTGGATTCTTGTGCAGCAACTCCAAGGGTTCCTGCTGAGTTCCTCACAGCTGCCAAGTTCCTCAGAGCAGCAAAGCTGCAGCAAGCTCTGCCAGCACCAGCACAGGCACTTCCAGTTTCCATCAGGAGATGCCTGAGATGGGAGTGCAACAGTGCATGCACAGGGCTCCTTGTCCTGCACAAGCAGGGGTTCAGCTCACAAACAGGGGGTGCAGTGCATTTCCTTTCCCCACTTTCTGGCTTTTCTTTGAGACACCTTGCAGTGAAGAACCAGGACCAGCAGATGATGCCCCAGAGAAAAAGGGTTGGTGTGGATTCACAGGGGCAAAGGCTGTAATTCCTACACGTGGTGCTGTGTGCTGAGGTACCTTGGGCTGGGGTTGTGTGACTCCTGTCACTGTCACAGCCCTCTGTGCCTGCTGTGACAGGGAGTGGCACTGGTACTTTCTCCTTTATCTGCATGTCAGAGGATATCTGGTGCCATGCAGAGATGACATCATGCACTGGACTTTGGTTTCTTTATCACCTGACTGACCTGAAGACTGCCCTGTAGATATATTTTTCTTGTCTAACAGCAAGGTGGTTTTCCAGGAGGAATCCCAAGCTGTTTCAGATGGCAGGGAAGGATGAGCTCAGCAGCTCAGCCCAGCCACCAGCAATCCATGAGAATTCTGCTCCCACAGGCTGCTTTCAGTCCCTGTGAATCTGCAGAAGCCCAAACTGGCTGAGACTGGCACAGGTTTGTTTGGAACAGAGGCTCCCTGTGAAATCCCTGCTGAAAAGGCTGTGCTGAGAGCCAGGGTGGAAGAGGGCAGCGTGGTGAAAGCGTGAGCTGTGGGCTGGGAGGAAGCATTGCTGCTCGCAGACCCAGCTGCACGCTATGGCAGGGCTGGCACTGCTGCTTGTCACTGCCTGGGGGACAGCTTGCACAGGCTGAAAAAAAACTAATAAAGGTTGTTCTGTGTGTCAAAGGCAGGGGCCAAAGGAAAAGATCTTCTGGATCTGTGGAGATACCTGGGATAGTAGGGAAGAGGGGAAAGAGGAGGGTCAGGCACTCTCCAGATCACTTCCCCGTTGTAACCATGTGTTGCATTTGCTGACTGTTAAAATCTATTTGATAGTTTGCTTTAACTTATGCTGTCACCATGATATTTTCTGAAAGTCCTCTTTGCCCAGGATTTTTTCCTGGGAAGCTGAGAAGCCTCAGAGAGAAATGAAAACAATAATTGTCTCCAGTGTCTGCTGCTTTGGAATGTGGATTGGACATTGTTTACCAACAGGTGAATGTTTGATTGGTTCCATGTGAATTGTTTTAATTTCATGACCAATCATGGTCCAGCTGAGTCGAGGCTCTGAGGAGTCACAGGTTTTTACTATTCATTCTTGTGAAGCCTTCTGATGTATCCTTTCTCTTTCTTTAGTATAGTTTTAGTATAACATAACATAACATAACATAACATAACATAACATAACATATAACATAACATATCAGCCTTCTAAGAATATGGAGTCAGATTCATCTCTTCCCTCATCCTAGGGACCCTCACAAACACCACATTATGCCACCCCAGAAAACCCCACAAAAAACAGAGAAGACAGCAGCAGATCTTACCCTCCTCTGTACCCTGTGCTTACAGGCCCTGAGCTTACTACAGACCTGGGAGCCCTTGCATGGCCAGGCTGGGGAGCAGTTCTCAAATCCAGTCACTCACATCCCTGCTGCAGTACCCAGAGGGACAGGGTGACTGCCCAGGCACTTCTGAGCAGGTTCCTGAGGAGTTTTGGGGAGTGTGATTGGCTTTTCCCATGTTTTCCCTACTGCACTGTGCCACACATCAGCACGGGCTTGCCTGGTGTCAATGTTCAGTGACCTGTGAGTGAGCTGACCTGCACTCTAAAAGTGAAAGTGAAAATCTGATTACAGGTAATTAGGCAATAATACATCTAATTACCTTTCAAAGAAGGGAGGAGCCAGTATCCTGCTTTTCCTCCAGATTCCAAGGGACTTTCTCCTCTCCTGGTCAGGCTCTAGAAGTGGAGATGAATGAGCTGGGGCTGGAAAGGCCCCACAGGCACAGGGAGAAGGGAAGAGCCATGAAAGCTTCCTCGGTCACAAACAACATGTGAGGGTCTCACACTGTCTTCTTTAAGTGCTCCTGTCTTAGAGCCAATCTCTTCTCTTAGAAAATGTTGCTCCTTTTACTTCTTAAGAATATAATTGGATGAGTTGCAAGTTTAATTCTCACTTTTTTGCTAGGTAGAAAAAGGCTTTATTGTCCTGGTAAAGATTGAAATTGTTTATTGTCTTGGCTTTGCAATGAAGTTAAGGGAGAAGAAAAAGCCTGAAATTTCAGGTAATGATATTTCCTCAAATAGATCCTTTTAGCAACAAGATCAAAAGACCTTGTTAGGTTCTACAGATTTCCTGTCAAATCCTCTTTCTCCTGCTGGTTTGTGCGTCAGGTCTGCCCTGGGGCAAGCTGGGTGTGAGTGCTGGTGTTTTCTGAAGGAACTCCACAGCTCCTCCTGCTTGGCAATTATTCACATTGTCACGATGCAGATCAAATCTGTTGGTTTGTGAGCAGGGCTTGTATAATAACAGGGTTTTCCTGAAGTAATGGAGTATATCTCATCCCCTTTCTCCTTACAAAGCCAAGACTTTTGCATCTGCAGCCACCAATCTAAGCCTGTGGGAGTCCTGACAAACAGAACTGATGTTTCAGATGGTTCTGCATTTCTGGGCTGGGAGACAGCTGCCTGATTTTGGCACTTTGAAGAGCAAATTTGAGCCGCCCTTTTCTCAGTTGCCTTCAGAGGGGAGGAAGGTGCTGCCCACTGACAGCTCTCTGCTGCTGCCCTGGGGGCTGGGGGTTGCTCAGCAGCACAAAAACAGGGCTGGTGGTTTAAGTGTGAAGAAACCCAAGGTGCACCTCCCAGAGAAATGGTTTTTCCCCCACAACCATTGTGATACAAAAGCAAAACTCTGCTGACTTCTTTCAGTAGACAGCTCAAGTAACTGGCAGACAACAGCCCAGCCTGGGGCTTGGGGCTCTTTACTCAGGGCTTTAAATCATTGTTCAGACTGAGGGAGCAACTAAAAAGACCTTTGAAGATGCTGTGGATGTTGTTTCTCCCCAATGCATCCCTCTTTCTCCTGCTTCTCCCGTGCTTCCCTGCCCAGGATGGTACGTACAACATCGGTGCTCTTACATTTCTCACATTTCAGTCTTATCTTTCCTTTTTTCCAACGTTTTCTAAACTATGTTTGCCTTAGACATGTAACACTCTCTATTTCATTTTTCTTCCCTTGCTTCTGATGTAGCTTCTTTCAGGTGTTTCCCATTTGATCTCTCTATTCCTTTCTATTCATTTCACAAATACTCCCCCTTCAGTTTCTTTGGATATTGGGGTCATTGGAGAACTCCAAGGATTTCATTCTACATTTGTTTCTTAAATGGATTGGATTTACACTTTCTGCAGCCTCTTCCTGTATTGAATCTGAGAATCTGTATTATCCAGTTCCCTGATGTTATTAAAAGCCCCTTTAAAAGGACAAGTGTATTTTCTTCTATTCTCTGCCACTTTTCCTTGCTTTCAAATTCCTGATTTAGATCTGAAACCAATTATCAGGGTAATCTTAGTGAAGTTTGTATTTTGAGAAGTAATAGGATTTTCCTGGGAATCTAGAAAGAGAACTACATTTTCTGTGTGAGTGACAGCAGCCACTTCTTTGCCAAGGCCTTTGAAGCTTGGGAAGGTGCTGAGCTGCTCAGGTCACTGGGCATGAAAGGCACTGCAGGTGCCAGAGCAGCCAAGAAATGACACAGGGAGACTGAGGTGCAGTCTGACAGAGCAGTTCTGTTGGTGGAGTTGGTTTTGAAAAGTACTTTGATATGATCAGACCAAGAGGAACTCTGATATTACAATTTCAATTGCATTTCTTATTTTTAGGTGGAGGAAAAGAACAGTCCACAGACGTTATCAGTGCTTGGGAAGGAGATTCCATCAGCATAACTTGCCCAATGAATCATGCAGAGTATCAATTGGGAATGTACTTGAGAGTTATCAGACAGAGTATAAATGTGATATATTGTTCCAAGGAGAATTCTTCACGTATCAATCCTGACTTTGCTAATCGCACCGAGTGTTCAAAGGAAGGGGAGAACTTCAGGATAACCCTGCACAGGCTACAGGAGTCTGATTCTGAAATCTACGTATGCACAGATGTCTTACAAATGAAGGAGATATATAGGAAGACAATCATAGTACTGGTCAAAGGTATTGCAATTCCCCCTTTAATGTCAAGAATTAGTAAATACAGATTTGTATTTTAAATCAAAGATTAGAAGGAGACACAATGGGAGGTTGAGTCTGACAGAACCTCCTTCGTGTCTGCTCAGGTACAGATTTGAAGGAATGTGTGGGTTTGCTCCCTGAAACAATGAAGAAAACACATGAGATAGCATGGTACCAAAAAAACCCTAAACCATTTTAGAAGATTAATTTGTGACTCATTAATGCCAGCTACAGATTTTCACATGAGTCACAGGTTGCTGCAGCAGTTTGGAAACGGTGAGGTCTCACAGCTCTTTCCAAAACAACCTGTCAAACCTTTTTACAAATCTAGCAGAGCAAAGAGAGGGTTTTTTAGTAGCAGTTGTTTTTGCAAATCTCTTTTGTTTTTACTAATTCATCTTAAATGACAAATTGGTAATAATTGGGAGGCTGGTCTTATGCAAGTTGAGCATGAGTGAGTAAAGGGTTTTTTCTCTTGTTAGTGAGGAGTTGCTGAATGAGAAGAAGTGTTTCTTTTGGCAGCTGTTTCTGGTTGGAGGAACAACTTTTCTGTCTTTGTTATTTACATTTTTCATTAGAAGAGGGTTGAGTCCACACTATTCTTTGGCAGTTTATTCCTCCATGAACCTGTCCTTCCAATGAGACCTTCTAACCTGAGACATCTTTCCCAAAGCTTACAGGCTTCCTTTCCTGTCCCCAGGCATGTGAGATCTAATTGATTGCTGATCAGCAATTGTAGTTTATATCCATTAAGGATTATCATTTCCTCCCTTGGGCTTCTCCTTTCAAACTTCTTGGCTGTGTTTTCTCAAATGAATCACATCTTGTTTATTATGTATTGTCTCTCCAAATTATATTATTATTATTTTATTGCTTTATATCTCTGTTTGATTCTGATCCTCTTCTCTGAAATGCTTACAGCCTTCCCTTTACAAACCTGATAAATTCTGTCCTCATTTCCTTATCCACTTCAATGATAATATTAAAAGGATCAAGTCCTGTCCTCAGAGGAATTCAGTGGAATGTCTTCCCAGCTGCACAGTGAGTCATTAATGACCACTCCATTCTCATGGACCATTTTCACATTGATGGGACACACACTGTGTGATTTGATCCAGACCAACAGCCCCCAGATCTTTCTCTGCTTGAGAAAGCAGGCAATGATGCACGGCTGCAGGACGTGCTGGTCAGGCTGTATTCCCTCAGAGGAGGTCAGTATTTATAATTTCTTGGGTAGTGCAGACCCTGTACAAACAGCTAAACCTGTTGGTCAGTCCTCCTTTCAGATCCTGAGCCAGGGCGTACTAAAATATATCCTTCTTAAAGCCTGTGTAAAGCATGTTTAAAAATTCATTGTATCTACATTTCCATGGTGTAAGAGCTGAAATGAGGGATGCAGGATTCCAGGCAGCTCTCCAAAATGCAGTTTATTGTATCCAAGGTGTTACAGCAGTCCAGGGTCGTGGGTGACAGAGCTGCACCTACAGCTCTCAGCTCCAGCTGCAGGCAGGCCTGGAGACCCTTTGGTTTTGGTTACAATGCATTACAGACTTTTCTTTGCTGAGCATCTTAATACAGTAGAACCAATCTATACTTTAACTTTTATCTATAGCCTCTCATAACTACTATAATTACCATATTCATGTTACCATTCTCCAATCACTAAAAGTTAGTACATTACAGTTTAAGCTAGAAGTTGTTTTTCAGTTTTCTTGCAGTGGAAAATTCTGAAACCTTTTTTCTACTTGCAACTTTGCTGCCTTCTTTGCCTGTGCTATCTTTCTGCTTGGTACAAAGATCTTGTTTGGGGTGGGTTTATCCTTTGCCCTAAGCCATAAAAACCCCTTCTAACTAACACAGTCTTTGCCTCCTTGGTTATTCAGTAAGACTGGCTCAGCAATTCTTTTCTTCTATATCAAAACTTGCTTCCATATCTATTCCTTCATCAGACTCTACATTTAAAAATCTTCCCGCTAAGCATCCATATCTGTGAGACTTTCTTGTCAAACTTCCATCCTTCCCAACACCATGGTCTGTTCTTTTCTGCCTGCTCTGTCCCCTTGCTCCCCAGTTAAAATCCACTGTGTTAAGTGTGTGATAACCACTAATTTCTCTGTTTTTAGCTAAATCCAGAAGGCCTCTGGAGCAGTCACCACTCCATGCCAACCCAGAGCAAGGCCAGTCTGTCAACATCACCTGTGAGTTGAAAAGTGAAGAGAAGTTCTACTTGTTCAGGACTCATGTGCAGCCTGGCACAGTTCTGTCTGTGCCAAATCTCCGCGGGTCAGGGGTTTCTCCTGCCTTTGAGAATCGCTTGGAGTATTCAAGGGAAGGAAATAGAATTGTGGTGATTCTACACAAGCTACAGGAAAAGGACAGTGATAATTACATCTGTGCCCAGGAGGTGAAGGGTTCCCCTCTGTTCTCTGCAAGAGGCACCATGGTGCTGGTTAAAGGTATCACCCTTTTGCTCATTTAATCATAAATATCTGTTGTTGTACTGTGGATAGAAAGCTTTTGGAACTTTAGTCAGGACAGGCAAACCTAGGAAAGTTTGCCTAGAAAATTATTTCCTGCTGAGGTCAGACACAGAAACAGACTCTGTGTTTCCACCTGCCTTGTACAACCAGAGGGGAATTCAGACCTTGCCATGATCCTGCAGCTTAGAAAAAGAAAAAAGGTCAAAACAAGGTAACAAACACTTCACTGAGTGCAATCTGTCACTTTTAGGGTATGGTTAAGTACTTTCAGCACCAATTCTTTGACTTTATCATGACATAAATGGATTTTAGAAACCATTGCCTCTAGCAAGTCTTGTGTTAAAAAAAAAAAAATCAAATCACACTGGGGAGCACAAAACAAGTCCTTGGACTTTTGCTTCAAGCACCACAGACCACAGCAGAGATGTTCTCACATACCCTTGTTACACACTGAGCACTCTGTGAGCGTGTGGTACAAATAGGGGTTTTGATTTTTCTGTGTTCCAAAGCGGGGGTTTCATTTCTCTGTGCTCCAAAGATGAGTTTTTCTTTTTCTGTGCTCCACAGATGATTTTTTTATTTTCCTGCAGGATTTTGCAGTACCCATTTGCTAAACTGAAGTCAGAACCAGCAAGAGAGCGCTTGATTTTGGTCTTACAAAAATTTAACCCTGTGCATTGGGCTTTGCTGAGGCCTTTCTAAAATAAGGTTTACAAAGGCCCTAAGAGTTGCAAAGGCTTTTCCTGCAGTCTGCAAAGGCACCTGTGGTCCTGTTCTGTGCCACCACCCACAGCTGGGGCAACGACTCAGTAAAGTGAGGTGGGGGAAATGACAGTAGCCCAATAAAGCAGGGGTGTGATTATTAGTTAGTGTGTTATTCATATATGGATTAATTGAGGTTTTAGAGAGTTGAAACCCTTTCCACCAGCATTACTCTGCTCAGTGCATTTTATACCACAGCATGAACATGAACATACTCCTGCTTCTGTCTGCACCTCTCACCAGCCTGGCTCTTGGGTAATTCAGAGCGCTCGGGGTTGCAGCAACCCTGCAGGAAATCATTTTCTGCTCCCATTAGGAGTGTGTGGTCCTGTCAGTGGTGTGGGAGGTGCCTTTGTGGAGTGCTCCTTGCTGACCCACCTGCAGCCACCCCCAGCCTCTGGAAGAGCACAGGGAATGCCAGTGAGAATACTAATGGCATGAGAAATGTGGCTCTGTAGCTGTCAAGATCCAAATTTGTGGCTAAACTGTAAAATTATCTTTTTCAGAATAAAAATAAAATTCTGCGGGAAATAGATTTGTAGAGAATTCTCAAAACCTGACAGAAGGTTCACATAGTGTGCATCTATATGCAAACCTTGAGATAAGAAATTCTGACTTAGAAATGCCATGGAATAAGACAGACATTGCTGAGAGAGAAATGGAGCTAGAAACAACTTTCAAATTATGGAAAAAAGGACTGGATACCTTGGAGAAATAGAACTATGAAAGGTGCATTGTAGTAGGACCCACGAAGGGTAATTTTAGATGATTTGGCTTTAAGGCATTTACAGCATGGTGTGGCAAAAGCTGATAGAAGCACTTATGATGTATTGTAATTAAGAAATAGTTTTCTTCTGATTGTGATGGCGTGAATTAAAACATCTGTCTTGTCTCACCCTTCACATGAGACTGAAAATGGAATAAAAGTTTTTAAAACACCTCTCAATTACCCCATGTCTGGGTCAGAAAAGAACTTAATCCGACAAAATTCTGTATTTATATAATATAAATTTTTTATTTATAACCATGCTGCTGTGATTTTAAATGCAGAAGTGGAGCAGGCATGTGAGAAGAGCTCCTGGGATTTGTATGCCCTTCTCATGGTGATGGCTGTGCTGTTGTGTGCCCTGGTGTGCTGTGCCTTGTACCGTGTGGATGTAAGTACAGTCACCACAGCGAAACTGGGGCAGTTTGGTGGAACAAACTGATATTATTTTGAAATAGTGCCAGAGTCAAGAAAACATCTGATAAACCTAAGGAATTGTGGTTCCTTATTGCTCTCCTATTTCGCCACATTTAATATCATCCAGCTGTAAACTCTTGGCAGCTAACACAGTGTCTTATACTCCTGTAACCCTTTGTAAATGAGACATTTATTGTTTTTTGATAACAAACCTCAAGTGAGCTGTGTGGTTGACACAGCCATGTGTTGTGTGTGTATCCCTGAAGAAAGCCCCTCACTGTTCTGCTTTCCTTTCTTTTTTAAATTTTTTTTTTGTGAATTGGGACTGGAGCTATACATAGCAAGCTTGTAAGAGATGTGACTTGGAGGGGGACACAAGGGCAACAAAAACTCATAAAATAGCCTGATGTCTGAAAGTTGTGCTGGGAGAAAAAAAAATGGCCCCTTTCCAGAAAAAAAAAATTATTACATTTTTTTCCTTCACTGGGGTTATTTCTATACATATACTGTAGAAAATGCCCACAAATTGTCTCTGATAGATCCTTCTGCTGTATAAATATTATTGAAAATTAAATGTGTGATTCACAGGCTCCTGTCTCATCCCTTCAAATGTGGATCCAGCACTGCTAAAAACCAGTAGTGTAACATTGTTCTGTCAAAGCCCAGTGGGACCTCATGTCCTGTGTTACCAGTAACTGTCTAAGAATGAGCCTTATTTATTATTATTGTCATTTATTATTTATGTCAAAGCTACAGTTACATCCAACTCTTGAAGGAACTTTTCCTGAAATTGCATCAGACTCATAAAGAAAGTAAAATAAATAGGCTGATAATTTCCACGTGGTCCTCTAAGACCTCACTGGGTCGTGAGAGGAATTTTAAAAGTATGTTTCCTCTTCCAACAGATGATGCAGATGGACTCCTAAGATGGAAAATGACTCCTTTGTTGGGGTCTTTCAAGGCTCTGGTTTGAATGTCTGTTTTCTTTGTCTGGCAGGTGAAGAAATATTTCCAGAGGAAAAAGCCCAATGAGGTATATGAAGACATGTCCTACAACTCCAGACGGAGCACCCTGGTCAGAACCAACACCTATTCCAGAGGTGAATAAACTTCTGCCAGCTGGGACCATCCCCTCACAGGCAACTCTGAGAGCTGCTTTAACCACTTGAACTGAAATTGCTATCACCTACCTTCTTCAGTGGAGGGAAAAACCTCATTTCCAAGGTTGTTTCTACTTTTTTTAATGGTTTTATTTTTTTGTAATGTACAAAAAATCTAGCAAATTGTAAGTGCCCTGCACATGTGTACGCAGTTCAGTGTGGAAAAGCAGCATTTTGGGGCTAAATGCAACATATGGGCTCGTTTCTTTGCTAAATAACCCATTCTGGGATGGATGGGGAGGTCTGGTTCTGAGCTTTGCTAAGTCTCAGGAAGACCACACAGGTCTGATCAATAATTTGCCATGGATCCACACAGGCATGGATTCCAGTTCTCTCATGGATCCTTGCCCAAGAGCTCAGGCAGCTAAAACTACTCAAAAGTTACAGCAGGGAAATCTATTTTGAAGTTTTCAGAAATGTGGCAGGGTGAAATGCTGGATCCATGTGGGCTCACCTGCTCCAAGGCCATGATGGTCCCACAAAAACACAATCAAGTCTAGATTTTAGTTCACTGCCTCTGTCAAAGCCACTCACAGAATTTATGGGGGTCTTGATGTGGCTGAGGAGCCAAGTGACTAAACTTGGGTCCTGGTGGCATCTTGGGTGTCTCAGTTTGAACAGACAGGTGTCTGCTAAGGGAGGCAGGAACCTCCTTGAAATGGAAAATGTAAACCTCTCCCTCTGAATTATTATGATTTTTAAATTAAAAGGATCTCAGGCAAAGATATGGGAGTAGGAATAACAGTTCTTTATCAGGAAATTAAAAAAAAAAATACAATAGTACAAAAAAAAAAAAAAACCACAATAGTACAAAGGACAGAAAACAAACCACTGCCAGAGTCAGACCATGCTCTGCCCCCTGTGTGTCAGGGCGGTGTCCCAGCCCCATCCCATGGGGGCTCAGCCCTCCTGCAGTGCCAGCTGTGGCTCTGCTGCAGCAGGGATCCTGCACAAGGGGGGAGTTTTCCTCTGCAGCTCCAGGGCTGCTGCAGATGGGCCTGGGCTCCCTCTGGCCATGCAGGGCAGCAGAAAGCTGCTCCTCTGGCAATGCAGGGGGCAAAGGCTGCTGTGCTGTGCCAGGCTCAGATTGGATCCAGGTAGGAATGCTTGGCTCCTCCCCTGGGCGGAGCATCTCCCCATGGGATGCTGGGATTGGATCAGCCCTGCAGGGACACTCAGTGGCCATGGAGAGCAGAGATCTCCTGGAGGGAGGGTTGGCTGTGGGGGAGATAAAGGAAAAACTGCCCCATGAACAGCAGAAAACTGCCCCACTGTCGCTGACATATTTTATGAAAAATCCCTTTGCCAGGATCTTTTCTCCTGAGAAGCTGGGAGGCTTCAGCTTCTCCATGTTTTGCTACTTTGGAATGTGATTGGGAGAATTGTTTTCCCAGCATGTGAATTGTTTTTGATTAATGGCTAACGACAGCCAGCTGTGTCAGACTCTGAGTCTGTCACGAGATTTTATAATTCATTCCTTTCTAGCTTTCTGATGTCTCCTTTCTTCAGTATAGTTTTAGTATATAATTTTCTTATAATATATATTGTAAATCAGCCTTCTGAAACATGGAGTCAAGATTCTCATCTCTTCCCTTGTGCTGGGGACCCTCAAATACCACCACACCCCACCTCTAACAGAGGAATAGAAATCCCTATTTCTAACATAAGGCCCTGAGACAGCAGAAATGTTTGTGATGTGGTGGATGAGTTTCTCCAACCCAAAGACTCCACACTGTACAACACAAGGTGAAATAATCTAGGATAAAGTAAAGCCAATGTCTGCATTCCAATCTGGGCATGATCTAAAACCCCATCTTATTAAAGGGATTTATCAAAACTTAGGCAAGAAGAGGCTAAATTTGTGTTGGTAACAGCTTCTGGAGCAGGTGTTTGTGGGGACCTGGGCCGAGGAAGGGCTCAGCCTCCTCCAGGGGTGTTTTGGTTTTGTAGGGTTGGGGCCACTGTGAAAAGTCAAAAATCTTTCACAAAGGAATGCTGAAAATTGCCTTGGTACAAGGCAGGGCTCATGGGGGTGGCCTCTGCTTGCTGAGGACAGGCTGAGACTGGAGTTTCTCTTTATTGATGTGATTGTTTATTTTGTTTTGAGGGATTAGGGTCAGCTTATCTTTCATGAGTGCATAGCTGGAGCAGAGCCAGGCACAAAGGATAATTCCTCTGCAGAGCTGAGCTCTGACAAGATCCCAGCTTGCCAAGGCAATCCTGCCCCTCAGGAGAGCCCATTTCCCTCCAGGTATTGCTCATGAAATGCTGTGCACCAGACCTGAGGGAGAAATCCCCTCACTGTGAGGGGTGGGTGGTGCAGGTTCACCTTGTGAGCATGTAGGTGCTGTCTTCACATGGCCAGACCTGGATTAATTGTGTTTGTGTTGGGGTTTGTACAGTTCCTCAATATTTTCATACATATATTAAAACCTTTTTCATATGTCTTGGAAATAAATGAGTGTTTCTTTTAGTGGTTTGTTGTGTTTTTTTAAAAATAGTGATTCAAGGCTTTTTGAAAATTCTGTACAAACTGCCCCTAACAGCATCCCACTAGAGAGCATATTAACTGTTTTCCACTTCAATTACAAAATCTTCAGGTGAGGTTTTCCTTTTAAAACCAATCACTGAAGAAAACAGAAAAGAACCCTTCAAACCCTGTGTATTCCATGTCTCATTGCCCAAACTTTTCTTGAATTCTGCCAGACTTGATACTGGCACCAATTCTGGCTTTGTCCCTGGAAAAGCCCAGCTCAGGGGTGGGTGAAGAGCTGAGGAAGAACCAACAAATCAGGTGCCAACCTTGGAACTGAGGTGCCCATAGTCAATCACCTTTTGTCATGTTGTCATTCTTGGAACAAGATGCAGGTTTAGTCAAAAAGGGGCAAAAGCCCTGAGAGCCAGCACAGGGAGGTTCACAATGAGGGAGGTGGCATTTGAGATAAGCTTTTTGTAGAAACAGTGTTGTGCAAATGTGACCACAAAGGTGAAGAAAAAAAAAAAAGCTGTGAAAGGAACAGTAGTGGAGGTGTTTTTTGATTTTGTGTAAACAAATCTAAAAAAAAAAAAAAAAGAGGTAACACCCTTCTGAAGAAAATAACACACACTGAGCCATTTCGTGGGCAGCATGATTAACCCAAGTAGTGGTGACTGAACTGCTGGGGAATTTCACACCAGAATGTCAGGGATTAATTGGGAATTTAATAAAATATATTTTATTTTAAATAAAGAGGGCTGGAGCATTCTGAAGATGTAGAGTTGTCTCAGATCTACACTGGAAAGCAGAAAAACTGAAAGTTTTACCCCCAGAGTTGCAGACAGAATTGCTCTGAGCTAATTCTGTTGCCTTTGAATCTTTTTCTGTCTTGTCTCAGCCTCTGGAGAGGGAAATGGTTTTCAGGAGAGGTGGGAAGTGCAGTTCTGAGGCAGTGAGAACAGTACCAGGGTATTGGTGATGCCCCAGCCTCATCCATGAGATAAAAAGCAGGAATTGCAGCTGGGAGCAGAGCAGGCTGAGGTGGGAAGCAGGGCTGCAGTGTCGCAGTCTGTGGGATGGGGCAGGCCAAGGCAGCTGGGCAAGGACAGCAGGGCAGAAGCAGAGAAATTCCAACAGGCAAGGTACAAAAGAGTGTCTGAAATGACTCAGGGGTCTGCAGGGAGTGACCTGGGCTGAGTGCCTGGGAAGGGGAAGGCTCATCAAGAATACTCCTGGTTATTTGCAGAACTGAAGAAATCAGCCTGCACATGCGGATTAGTGCTGATGGAGCCTATGGACTCAGGGAAATTTAGCTGGAAAAAGCATTTTAACCCCTTGACTCAGGTGTGTGTGACAAGGACGTGCCTGAACTCAGGTGCCAGGCAGGCTGATAAGGCCAAATGAGCCACAAAATGTTTTGCAGGAGACAGGAGAGAAGTAGGTTCTGTTCTGGTGGCTTGTGGCATATTGCAGGACACTGGAATGTCTCCAGTGGCTCCTGCAATCCAGTGTTTATGTGCTCCAGCAGCTGTGAGTGCTGCATGATCCATGTCTGGGTTTGTGGTCTGGAGCCAGTTTCTCCCACCTGTCTCTTGCTGGGGACTTTTTTTCCATCCAAAAACTCATTCTTCTGCTACAGAATTCAGAGGATCTGACCAAAATATGTCCAGCTCTCCTGGCTCTGCTGAAGACAAGCTACTCACTGCTGATTTCTCAAGGTCCCTGTGTTAGTAAAAAACCTATTTTCACTCATGGTATGCCAGCTTTTGTAAGCACTTGTTTTCCAAAGCATTTAGTTTCTTTTTGAATGCTTCGTAACCCTCAACTTGCGTTATATTAGCAGTCAGCTTACAGTCAATTTGAAAACATGCAGGGTTTTTTTTCTGGTTCATAGATTTGGTTTTCTCACAGCTTTGAGGTGCTGAAAATGCTTCATTGGTGCTATTTCTTTTATCTGATATATTTGGTTAATATGCTCCTGCACTAGTTAATGAGTTCTTTTACTGCTTGTATAAATTTAACAGTATTTATGTTGTTTTGCATGGTTTTTAACACTATTTCAATTCCTTCAGGAATGACTGGTTACTGGCTTTGTGCAACATGCAAGAAATCTTTCCAATTTCATTTGGAGTCTCAACAGGTTTTAACCTACTTTTTAGAAAATCAATATATTACTCATCACACATAACTCTCTCATACAGCCAGAGCACTCTGCCTTGTCTACAAGAATCTCACATAATTTTTTCATTTAAGAAATGAAAATAAAGCAACCAGCCTAAATACTGACTAAAGGGAATAAACCATTTTTTCCTTACACTAAAGTTTTACAGTGTTGTCATAATCTGTGTGGTACAAGTAGCTTGTCTGTCCAATTGTGGATGGGAGGTGACTTGACTCTGTGCAATTAACTGCTGGTAAGGCTGGATGAACTCTCTGGATGGTGCTAATTCCTGTGTAACTACTTCACAAGAGCCATTATTTTGCTTTTGGCTGGTATTTGCACCAGCTGGCTGGCATGTGTCTGACACTCTCCCTGGAAAACATGTCCATGGCCCCAGAGATTTCCAGCTGAGATATTAGAAATGCTCTGCTCCACTCCTGTGCTTTCTGTCTGTGATGGGAACAATGTCTAAACACTGCACATGCCAAGTGGAAGATGATCTCTCATTCCTTCTTACTGAATTAGTATCAGCAATTAGTAATTAGTAACTTTCTAGGAAAGCCTTTAAGTTCATCCCTCTCTGCAGTTCATGACACCCTGAGACATTTGGTCCATCTGCTCTTAGCAGAATCACACAAGTTGTAAAAGCTTATTCTGGGGGTTGTTGTACAAGTGATACGTTACCAATGGTAATCATTATTTCATCCTCAGATGGTGGAATTTATCACTGCTCTAGTAGAACAGAAAAAAGGAGATACTTGGTTTGTAGGGTCCCTTTCCCCACACATTGTTGCTTTACAGCTCAGGGCAAGACTTCAAAGAAGTCACCAAGACCAGTTTGCTGCTTGTGGTTTCCACTGGTGTAGTATTAGTTCTGCTCAGAGACATTTGGCTGAAGCTTGTGGGTGAGTGACATTTAAAGTCCCATTGTAGAGATAACACTTTGCATAAATGCTCATGATTTCTGAGAAAAACTATTATAGAAGAAACTCCTTAACACTGTTGTAGATTTCTCTGTTACCCTCACTCTCAAACTTTCTAATGCTCACAGTGGAAGCTTCTCTAGGAAATCTCCTCAAAGTGATGGCAGTTGGTGTCTAAACTTTTGGACTCAAAACTCTTTATTTAATTAAAAAAAAAAAACTCAATAAACAAACAAACCAAAAAAACCTGAACAGTTCAAGGTTTCACAAAAGAAATCAAGCATGTGTGTGTACACACTGCAGATAAAAAAATCACAGTTCCTAATGACTTTCAAGGCTAAAATTAGAAACAGTCTTTTCACACAGAGCAACGTCCTCCTTCTTGCAGGCGTGTTTTGGAAATAAAGTTGTAGCATGGATAAATAGATACTTATATTTCTGTCCTTGCCAAAAGAGGAAACAGAAGAGGATTCCTATCAGGTTTAGAGCTCACAGAGAAACCTAAATGAACAGCCTGAAGTGAGGTCTTGCAACTTTTAGACTTGTCCAGGATTAGGTGAACCAGGAGGGATCCATCACTGAAAGGATGGCTGGTGTCCTCCTGGTGCTTTTGTGAATAAATCTCACCGTGGTGGTCATGGTGAGCTTGCAAATTGTCTGAGTGGGCTTGGCTGGAGGCAGAGAAGGGCACTTCTTCCAGTGCCTCTTATTCCATGGCAAGCCCTAATACTCAGACTTGGGGACACCACTTGGGTGGAACAAAAAGAGAGGCAGAAATATCCAGAGTAAAAATAATTACATTCTCTAGTAACATGCTTTGTGCAGCTGGCTTCTCTCAGGCTGCTCTCACACCTCAGTGACAGATGAGAGAGAGAGACACAAAAATCGTGGTTTTGTGGTGGAGACAGCAAGCCTGCCTGCTGCAGGGGCTTGGGGTGTTATTTATGTTCAGAGGTGCTGAGGGGGCTGCTCTGTGGTCTGGCCTGTCCCCATGCTGTGACAGGGACCTGTGAGCACGCTCTGGCAGGAGCCTGCGGTTGCTGTGTGCTCGGCAGGGCTGGAGCAGCTCCTCTGCAGAGCATCACCCCCAAAAGCAGCCTGGCTGTCCTCCTCTGAGCTGCTGCCTGCCAGTGCCCTGGGGTCCCTCACTGTCACTGTCACTGCCAGTGTCACACCGTGCTTTGTGTTACAGCTGTGTCCCCTCGGTTCCCTCACTGTCACTGCCACTGTCACACACACCGTGCTCTGTGCTGCAGCTGCCTATGGGCCCTCAGTTCCCTCACTGTCACACCGTGCTCTGTGTAACTGATGCCTTGTTCCAGCTTACCTAGAGACAGATTTATGGCCACTGACAGAAAAAGTTATAAAATAAAAGCAGATTTATTTACTGAGGGGCCTTCTGGTACACTGAGGGCAGATGAAGCCTCCCCATGGGGCTATGGCCTTGGATCTCAGGCCTAGGGGAATTGTTTTGTCTGACCAAAATGTGAAGGCAGTAACTGACACTTCATATGGAGTTCAGATTTAGGCACCAATGCAGTGCAGGATCTGAAAAACATGAAGGCTAAAATCTTAAGATCACATTACCCGAGGGAGGTACCTGAGGCCTGTGGCCCCTCAGTTCCCTCACTGTCACTGTCACACCATGCTCTGTGTTACTGATGCCTTTTTCAAGCTTATCTAGAGACAGAGGCTAGACAAGGTTAAGACAATAAAAGCAGATTTATTTTCTGAAGGGCCTTCTGGTACACTGAGGGCAGATGAAGCCTCCCCAAGGCCTACACCCAGTATGGACAATGGTCATGAGATTTTCAGACAGATGTAAGTTTGGCCCACTTACATATCAGGGATTAATTCTCTAATTAAACTAATTAAGCTTCAGGTAATAAAGTCACATTCCCCCAGTTTGTTTCTCCCCAATTCACTTTTGTTTATACTTTTCTGGGCCTGAGGCTCTAGAGTGTTCTTGGACCTCAGGCCTAGAGGGATTGTTTTGTCGGACCAAAATGTGAAGACAGTTAAACAACACTGCATATGGAGTTTAGAGTTATACACTAATGCAGTACAGGATTTGAAAAATATAAGGCTAAAATCTTAAGGCATCATTGCAGCTGCCTGTGGCCACTCGTCACTCAGCGGAGACAGGTCCTTGCTGTCCCCAGGACAGCTGCCCTTGGCATGGGGGTTGTTAGCAGATAGAAGTCAGGCCCTTTGTCAGACACAATAAGGGATTGCATGGACACGGGTACCACCACTGAGTCAGGAACAGACAATAAATGACACAGACTCTAAGTCAGTAGGCTAAGAGGTTAGAAGCCCCAAGTTTACTTCTTTTATACCCTGGTCTGATTCAGGTGGACCTGATTGGTCCTTTAATCAAGACATTTCACATAATTGGCTAATTAAGAGCAACATCCTTAGGTAAACACCTTATGGGAAAAACAACTTGTTCAAAATACCACCTGCAGATTATTTACCATTTGTTAACCATTCTTTCTCTCGCTCCCTAGAACTTCCCAGACCAATTAATGGGAAAGCTTATCTGGCTTTCTCTCTCTGACCCAACTGTGATATCCACACATGGATGTGTCTCCCAGGCCATGCCAGGATGGGTCTCCAGGCTTTCTACAGCCCCACTCAGCCCCCAGGGCTCCTGCTGCCAGGGCAGAGCTGCAGTCCTGTGGCCAACAGGTCAGCAGGGTTTGGTCTGCTCCAAGTAGAATTCACTGATTAACTCCATCTTCTGCTTTTCCCAGTTTAAAGAAGAGAATCTGAGGCACTGGGTAGCTGATGGCCCTGGACTGAGGCCACAGAGTCAGGCAGTAAAGCAGTTTTCATTCAATCTCACCAACATAAACACGTCCCTCATATTCCTATTCTGTTGTTGCATGGTAGAAGAAGATAATGTGGCAATCAAACCTGTTCAGTGATGAGCTGGCACCACAGTCATTACTTCACATTTTAAAAACTTGATTTTTTGATGAGCAAACCTCATCTACTTCCTAGCACAAAGACATAAGAGAAAGCACCTCCTGATTTTGCTTGTTTTTTTCCAACAGGATGTTTGGCATGTGCCAGTGGCATGTTGTGTTAGGTGATTGCAACATCTCTACACCACAAGGCATGATCAGTAACCTTGCTCTGACAGTCACAGATGATACTATGTGAGATTTTAATCTTTGTTGTGGTTTATTTATCTCACATCAGATCTTGACATTGGAGTGGCGAGTTGATGTGTGATATTTATAGCCACTGACATCCCCTGTAAGCCTCTGAGCTCCAGCACTGCATCACTTTATTTGGGCATCCCCCCATCAGCCTGTGCACCTCTCTGTGCACTGCTAGCCCAGACAGCAGCAGCAGTCTGGCTCCTGCAAACCCAACTTCTTCTGGTCTCAGAAACTCTGCCCACAATTAGATCACTGCTGATACCTCTGCTGGAGCTTGTCTGGCTATCTCAGGTATCCCAGTGTGGGGAGACCATGCAGAAATGCAGTTAACAACGCTCAACTCCCAATGCAGCAGCACTGCCTGCCACAAAACTTGGCCTTTGTATGGGTCCTGAATCAATCCAGTGGCCCCTGGAATGGTCTGAGCTCCAGCTCAGAGCTGTGCTCAGTGCCTGAGCCTGCTGGGTACAGCCATGAGCCTCAGCTGCTCTGTGGGTGTACTTGGAACCTTGTGGAATCACAAACTCCTGTCTGGCAGGGACAAAACGGGGAGAGGGGACCCCCAGTCTGTGGCATTAACGAAGAACCTGTCTAAGAGACAGAGTAAACAAAAAATTATGTGTTGGAGGGTTGTTGGTTTCTGATTTTTGGGTTTTCTGTTGTGGTGAGGTGTTTGTTTTGTTTTGTTTTTGGTTTGGCTATTTTTTGTTGTTGTTGTTGTTTCTTTGGGTTTTCTTAAATTATTATTTTATATTTATTTACTCTTTTAGCTATTGACTGCTTGCTGACTGGGAAAAACACTGCTCAGTCATACAGAGCTGTCTGTCTGCTAGGTTCAGAGGTGTTTACCAGCTACACTTGAAGGGTTAGAGGGAAAGTAGGGACATTCCTTGCGGGACCAGGCATTTCAGCCATAAACCTAAGGCTCAAAAGATCAGTAACTGGAGATAGAAAATGTTACCCACTACTCAGCTCATGTAAGAGCTGTGCAATTACTTTTCTGCAGCATTGATCTGCTGCCCCCAGTCTCTCTGAAATGGGACATGACATGAGCTGCTATGAATACTGTCAGCTCTTGGGTGGCCCAGCTGGTCCATACCAAGGTTCCTCCTAAAATGCTGATGTATTCTTGAAATGCTCTTCACTTTGAGTTGCATATGAACCAACCCACAGAGTATTTGTATCTGCTTGGACATCATATTATCAGTTCTGCAATGTCCTTTGCTGGTTGAAAGATTCCTTGCTGTTGGAAGTAAGATTTCCCTGGTAAATTTTAAGGCTGCTCAGCTGTACATATAATCCTCTTTAAGTGACTCTGATGTTCTCACATTATACAGCTGGGTACAGAGGCCATTTCACATCAGCAGGAGGCAGGAAATGAATTCCCCAATTCAGGTTCCCTGCAGTTTAGATAGGCAGGTAGTGAGGTGCAGCTGAGGTTTCCTAAGGTACTTGGGGAGCCACAATGTAAAACAGGAGCAGGAAGAGAGGAGGTTGCTTTGGCTGAGCCACTTGCCAGGATTTTTAGATAAGTGCTGTTTTCGTCTTGTTGAAGGTACAGGTGTGTTAGAAAAGCTGTGCAAAGTCCTTGTCTAGTTCTGTACTAGAATTTATTAGGGCTTAACAGCCAGGCCTCAGATATGCATCAATTACAGAGCCACAGTATCTGCAATAAATGTTTTTCACCCTATAATCAAATATGGTTTAATTAGGCAATGTTAAGAGAACAGTCATAATAAATAGAGTGAGTAAGACTTGCCTTTATAATTGAGATTTAATCAGCCAGCTCTTGTATGTTAATTGAATAATTTATTATTGGTTGGGTTTTGTGTGTTCTGAGAATTGCAGGTTCTACAGCTCTAGGTTAGAAATACTGATAAACAGAAATACAGATATAATACTCTCTAGGTTAGAGAGAACAGCTGGGTTTTTGAGCACTCCCTGCTGATATGGGTGCATGGAGCACCACTGCTGTCCTCCAGCAGAAGTCTGGTCTCACGAAAACAACCCCAGCTCTGTGTGGTTAATGTGAGAAACATGAGTTCTGTGAGCAGGTGAATCTGTGAAGCTGAATTCCTTGTAATGATCAGACATCCTGGAAAGAGTGGGAGATGTTCACAGCTACATCCTCAGCCTGCCTGCAAAAGGCAGCGAGTGCAGGGTTAGCCTGCTCTGAGGAGGGGCAGTGTTTTGGGGAAGGAGGTGCTGGATGCTCCCAGCAGGGCACCCAGCAGGCCTGAGCTGGCCTTGTGCTCACTCTGGATGATGCCTCAGGTTTTGGCATTTATATTTTTCAGGTTCTGTGCTGCTTTAGTGTGTGGGTCTGAGCTTCACATCAGGGGATGGTGACCTCTCTTCACAGAGCAGGGAGACAAAAAAATTCCTTCTTAGCTGGACACCAAGGACAAATCTCAGCCCAAGAGCACAAACAACATGGAGTAAAGAGAGAAAAACAAGCAGGGTGAGACTGGGTGGGGTAAAGCTGGAACTGGACAATGAACTCCAAGATGCAAATGGAGCAGAACTGATCAAAGTGAGAGACCCCGTGCCCGGTTGTGCATTTTGGGATCATTTTGGTTCCTCTTGGGTGCAGCCCTGGCTGGGCTCTTGTGCTGCCCAAGGTGGATCCATTGAGGCCTTTTAATAAATCCCTATTTAATTCTTTATCTCTGACCAGCCTCAGCTCTAGCTCAGCCTTCTCAAGGCATCATGGAAGTGCTCTCAGCCAGGCCAGCAGGTGAAGGAGAGGGTGTCACAACCTTTTGCAGCTCTGCTGTGGTTTAGGTGCACCTTGTACACCACCTGGAATCCACTCCCAGGCAGCACTTTCTGTCTCTGTGGCTGCCCTTTGTCTAGCAGGGGCCTAAATCAAGCCCCCAGGATAACTGTGGCCTTTTCATCTGCGTTTAAAGACTTTAAATAAAAAGGCAGGCACATGCAATGCCTAAAAAACTCAACTCTTCATTGTGAAGTTTTTCTTAATATTTGTGCTGGCAGCGTATTTCCTCAGGAGCAAATTTAGTTTGTAAGAATTGGCAGCTGCATTTTTATTTTTTGGGCTCATCCTCCCTGCTTTTGTGTCTTTTTTTGTCTCCTGTGCATCACGACAGGATGTGTCTTCAAAACCACAAGTACAACAAGTGGTAGCTCTGAGATGCTTCAATTTACTACACCAGATTGTGGTTAAATCTGCCTTTAGCTCTGTCAAACAGCCTGACCAATTGAGGGAAAAGGAGGAGGAGGGTTGTGAGTCTGGCACTCTTTTCAGCTAAAGAAAAAGGAAATACCAGTCTAAAAGAAGGAAATGCGTACTTAATGGTCTGTGGCCTCAAATATCTTTTTTTCCATCAGTGAAAACCCAAAAGATTTTTCGTGGTGAATACTGCAGCAGAAGTTGGCATCAATGCTGAACAGGAAAACATGTGATCACAGAGTGGTGTTTAATGGTGTAATAGTGTGAAGGCTTTGACACAGACTGTTCCTAAAGGGTGAGAAGAAGCACCAGGAAGGATGTAATAGCAGAGTCATGAGCTGCTGGAACCCTGGTCACTGAGAATTTCAGACTTTCTGTGCTGACAGGTGCTGACCCCCAAGAGAACACTGCATTGACCTGAGACTGTGGAGAGGCTTCCAAAATGGAATGATAGAACTGGGATTGTGGGTGTGGAGTTTGAATGGAAGTGTGTGATATCACAGGGTGGGAAACCTAAAGTCTAAGGGTTTAGAATATGGTAATATATATAAAGCAAGGTGGAGTGTGGGATCTCAGCACCTCAGGACGGAGGTGCAGAGAGGCCGAGACCACCCTTGGGGGGCTCGGGAATCCTGGAATGTTGCCAGAAGTGTCTGGTGGCAGGATTTTGATCCTACACAGGAGATGAGACCTGTATGAGGATAGGAGGAATTCACTGGGTGAATGGTGAAGGGATAAGTTAGTTAGAGTGTAAAACACAGGATTTAGGATTTTGGTACAGGGGGGTCTAAAGAAGTAAGATGGAGGAATTGGGGCGTGTCCTGTCCTTCTTCTTCTTCTTCTTGGCCTCCATCTTCTGTGGTGGTGGTGGCACTTTGGGATTGGTCATTACTAAAAGTGCACCGGTTAATAAGAGTAGAAGGTATTGGAGTAAAATGATAAATATTGTACACGTAACTTAGGGTATAAAGATAAGTGACCGCCCGGGGGCTTGGGGAGTGTGCCCATGGCTGACTTGCTGTGCAGACCTCTGTCGGGCTGAAAGAAAATCTTTTAGATAAACAATTAATAAACACCAAGACCGAGACAAGATCAGAAGTCTCTCCTCGTCCTTTGAAGCGTCGGCTCTCCAAGGACATCCTTGAGAATTCCAGCACACCTAAAACAGCAGAAAACCTAAACAGCCTAAACAGCCGAGAAATAGAGCAAAAATGGCATTCCCTGAGCTAACTATCTCCGGTAATAAATCAGCCCAGCAAAGAGAAAAGAAGAACGCCGAAAAATTTACAGTGGAGGTTTTAGGGCAGAGGCTGGTCCTTCTCCTTCTCCTTCTCCTTCTCCTTCTCCTTCTCCTTCTCCTTCTCCTTCTCCTTCTCCTTCTCCTTCTCCTTCTCCTTCTCCTTCTCCTTCTCCTTCTCCTTCTCCTTCTCCTTCTCCTCCTCCTCCTCCTTCTCCTCCTCCTCCATGGGTTTGGGTGGTTTTGTGTAATTGGATAAAAAAGTCCCCATTGCAGGCCATGGGTGCTTGGTTATTGGGTTAAACGTAAAAATAATTGAGGTGTCATTTCTTAATTGGACAGTTTATCCTTAAAAGGCCTCGTATAGAGGGCTCCATTTCTTACCTTGTTTGTGAAGTGCTAACTCAGTTTGTAAGACTGTAACATAAATAGGAACTAATCAACATCTGAGTCCAAACAAGAAACACCATCTCGTGCATTTAATCTCAACCCTGGCAGAAAAGAAGCAAAATAACCAACAATGGGCTAGGGCAAGCAAGGTCTAGAAAGGATTTGCACAACTCCAGCTCACAAAATAATTCTGTGTCTAAGTCCAGCCCATCCCAGGAGTGAAGTGTGTGCCTGATCTGTCCCTGAAGCCTCCTGCTGGTGGCATCATTCCCAGTCTGTGCTCCAGTTGAATTCCCTTGTAACTGGTCTGAGCTGATACTGACCTGTGCTCACACCTCAGCCTGTCCCCAGGAATGCCAGGAAAACAAAGCTGCTCCCTTTCCTTGGCTCATCTCAGCCCTGAGGTTTGGCCCAGCTCAGGGACCTTGAGGAGAGGGACTGGCAGTAAATCTGGTGTGGAGCTGACACAGCCACACACAAGAGTTGTTGTGAGAGGGATATTCTTGGTGTCAG
This sequence comes from Ammospiza nelsoni, assembly GCF_027579445.1. NCBI lineage: Eukaryota > Metazoa > Chordata > Aves > Passeriformes > Passerellidae > Ammospiza > Ammospiza nelsoni. The sequence continues at coordinate 6,347,179 of NC_080651.1, forward strand.
TTGGTGCTGAATGCTTTAGGGATGGTGTTTTATGCTAGAACATGGAACTGCTGCATGGGGAAGGGCTTGAAAGGGAACAGGGTGATGGGGGAGGCTGATGAGCATCACAGTAAGGAAGAGTTTGTTCTCCCTGGCTGGCAAAGGAGCACAGAAGCTGATGGTTGTGCTTTTGCATGGCAAAATCTCTTAATTTTAAACTCTGAGCCTTTAGAGCTTTCTGCATGTACACACAGATGTGTGTGGGAGTGAAGGTGCTCTCCACATTCCATGCTGAGACTATTCCTATCAAATATTCATCAGGGGAAGATTCTCATCTGTACATTTTGTATTTTTCAGGCTTAGAAATATTTCAGCGACTTTCATGTTGCCTACAGGATTTAGATACCAGGGATAAAACAGGAGGCTCTTTTAATTTTCTACATTTAGGATTTCTGCTTCATTAAAATTCTTTTGAAGATAAGTCCTAATGATAAATCTTCAGCTTTGACTCTTCCTCCCTGGGAAAAGCAGCTCAGAGCTGCAAGCAGATGATCCCACTCCAGAGAAATCCCTGCCATCTTCCCATCAGCTGTGGCGGAGGATGCAGGTAGCTGTATTTCTATTCAATATCTGCCTTACCCCAAAGGATCTGCATTTATCCTCAGTGTGAAATAGCTTCCACACCCTCCCCTAAGGTAAAAATAGGGGAGTATTCTCCTTAAAGTGATTCTTTCTGAGATACCGTAAAAAACCAAATTATTGAGCTGGTTTGGACTGAGTTTTGAACCATCAATATTCAGCACTGGTTTTTACACACACAGTTCTGGTTTGATTTGTTACATTTACCTGGTTTTCCAGAGACTTTAAAGCACCTGACTGGCTGCTTAAAGAGACTGTGGGTGTTTGCATCCTCTACAAGCCCAGTGTGCTCTGTGCTGCCATCAAACCTGGGTTAGATGGTTCCAAATTTATTGAGAAGATGGTAATGCTTGGGATTCTGTGGCTGGAACTTCTGGGTTCAGTTCACCAGCCTGGCTGGTTGAGGAGGGAGAAGAGCTGGGTTGTTATTTTGAGGTTCATTTTAGCTGGAGGAAAAGGGAATGCCAGTGGCTGTTAGATGGAAGTTGATGCTTAGTGTTCTGTGCGATTAAAAATGGTTTGGGGTCAAAATTACATTCTAATTGTAGTTATTTTATACTTTATAAGTCTTCAAGGTGGGAGTGCTGTAAGTCTGCTGGAAAAGCAGGATGTTAGCAGCACAAGATTAAACAAACAAAAAAAAAGATAAATAAAAGGAGCTGGATGTGTCCTACAAACAAAAGCATCTCCTACTAGTGTCTATTTTTCCCCCTAGGCTGTGACAGATAAACACCAGTTCAGGTGTCAATGTCCATGCTGCAGAGCCCAGTTTGCACTGGTGGATCCCAACCCTTGTGGTGAAACCTCTTTTCAAAGCACTGGAGGCAGAGCTGGGAGCTCTGGCACATGGAGAGAGGGGTGGAAACATTGCAGCAGCTTCAGAGCTTTCATTGCTATCAGGGCTTTCGTGGCAGGGCTGCAGAATGGTTTATACTGAGCTTGGAAGAATGCTGTTAATTAAATAATTAGCTGTTTAAAATGTATTTATTAGGGCTTAACAACCAGGCCACAGATATGCATCAATTACAGAGCCACAATATCAGCAATAAATGTTTTTCACCCCATAATCAAATATGGCTTAATTAGGCAATGCTGAGAGAACAGTCATAATAAATAGAGTGAGTAAGACTTGCCTTTATAATTGAGATTTAATCAGCCAGCTCTTGTATGTTCATTGAATAATTGATTATTCTACACATTTATCAAGGATTAAAAACTCAGTGGTAGATATGCAAATCTTCTCATATATTAAATACATCTGAAGTTCTCAAATAACATTGAATGCCTATTAACATTTTGATTAAATCTAAATGACAAACACATTGTGGATCTCATGTCTGCAGTTGGCTATTTTATTGCTATTTATCACTTATTTTTTCCCCAAGCTAAATTGCTTGTGTGCTCGTGGCTTTTTAAGAGGTTGTAGGAGATGGACAGAAATATTCAGGGGGAGTGAATTGTGTACTCTGAGATGAGGAAACTGAACCTGGATGGGACAGTGGGAAATATTTTTATCCTGGCTGCAAGTGAGCAGACCAAACCAAATGAGGTAACCAAAATCTTTGGAAGATATGGTAATCCTCTGTGAAGCTTTGCTGTCTTAATTAGTGCTGTGTGAGAGATGGTAAAATAGCCATTGACAAAAGCAAAAAAAACCAAAAAATCAACCAAAACCAAATCCCAAAATAAATTTAAACCCCCCTCCCCCCAAAAAAGCCAACAATGACCAAAAAAAGGACATTAAAATACCTCCCCACTCCCCAAAAAAACCACCAAAGACCCAAAAAACCCCAAAAAAGCCACCCAAAATCAAACCCTAATGCAGAAGTGATGGTGTGAGCTCAGTATGTCTAGTTATTGCTGGAGAGATGCCACCTCTGCAAAGCCCAGGACAAACTGCCCTGGGCCTGCTCAGGAGAAAGGAGAACAGAAAAAACTTTCACTATGGAAAACCTCACTCAAGTCATGTTTGTAGTCTTTTAAATTTTCTATTTTTTTGCCATGGATGAAGTAAGAATGAGAAAAAGCCATGAAATTATGGTTGGTAGTGACAGCTCATGTCTGAAGTGGGATCTGAGAGGCAGATGAAGATCTCAGTGAAAAGGGAAAGCCCAGTTTAGCACACAGGAGTGGACCTTGGCAAATCCCCCTCCTCACCTGCCCCTGGTGCAGCTCCCACCCCATCCCACAGCTCTGGGGCGCAGAGTGCCTCAGGTTCTTGTGGGCAAAACCCAGAAAAGTCCCAGCTAGGTGGCACACCAAGCTGATTTGGGAAAAAATTTAACTGCTTGTAGCAGAGCACTGGCAACAGCAGATGTGGGAATATTTAATTGCTGCACACTGGTCCCCCCGATCTGTGGTTCCAGCTGGCCAGGCTGATGCCAGGAGCAAGTGAGAGCCATGAAGGTCTCTCAGTGCTAATAACCTTGCAAGTACAAAAGGTTAATCAATATCCATGTCATTTGACTCGTGTGTGCATGGAATCACTGCTTTTCACCTTTCACAATTTGTAGAATCCTAAGTGAAGTGGGATTGAGACCCTTGAGTATTGATTTTAAACCAGTAACAGCAGAGCACAGTCCTTTCTGCAGGAGCTCTGGAGGGCAGTGTTGGATTAAGCCTTTTTTCTGACTCAGAGATGGGCCAACTGAAAGGTGTTTTAAAAACTTTTGTTCCATTTTCAGTCTCATGTGAATGAGACAATACAGATGTTATAATTCATACCATCACAATTAGAAGCAAACTATTTCTTAATTACAATACATTATAAGCATTTCTTGGCCTATCAGATTTGCCACACCATACTGAAAATGCCTTAAAACCAATCATCAAAAATTACCCCTCATGATTCCTATTCCAATACATTTTTCATAGCTCTATTTCTTCAAAGTATCCAGTCTTTTTTGCAAGGCCATGCTTTGAAACTTGTTTCTAGTTCCATTTCTCTCTTCACAATGTCTGTCTTGTTCCATAGCATTTCTAAATCAATATTTCTTATCTCAGAGTTTACATACAGGTACACACTATGTAAACCTTCTGTCAAGCTTTAAGAGTTCTCTATAAATCCATTTCCCACGGGGGAGCTCCCCCATCCTTGCCCTCAGTCTGGAGACCACTTCTCTAAACTGGAGAATTGGGAGCCCAATGGGCACCATGCAGCTGTGCTGATGTGGATGCCTTTATTTTCTACTTTTATTTTTATTTATTTTCCAGTTTTGGAGCATTTCTTGCTCGCTTCACTTTGGACACAAGAGGGTGATATTTCCTCAGGAATTTCTGTGTGTTGAAGAGTGAACAGAGATTTTCTCTGGAGAGAAAATCACCATGTTTAGTCTTCCCTTCCATGCCAAGGTTATCCTTGCTCCTGCTTGGCATCACTGCCTGGTACTAAAGCTGGGTGGGCACCAAGACATGACACAAAACCATTTCATCTGACCAGCAGCAATTGTTAAAGCACTTTCCAAAATCCCCAACACCCTTGTGAAGGCCCCTTTGCTTCAGGGATCCAAGCAGGTGCTGTGTCTGTGGTGGGTTCTCATTATTCCTAATAATTACAGCTCATCTGTGGGGCACAAACCTCTGCTGTTGATTGTGCCACCATTAAAGGATTAATGAAAACAGTAAAAGAAGCTGTTTCTACCCTAGACAGGGATTAGGATTGTGCAGAGAGCAGTGCTGAGAGAAGGAGCTTTGTCCATGATGAACATCCTGATCTTGCTCTGTCCAAGCTGGGCTCACCTGCAAGGTGCTGCTTCAGGGTGAAAATCTTGGGGCTGGGGGCAGTGATGGCTCTGTTGGAACCCTAGTTATTGAGAATTTCAGATTTTCTGTGCTGCCAGGCACTGACCCCCAAGAGAACACTGCATTGACCTGAGGCCATGGAGAAGGCTTCCAAAACTGAATAATGGAACTAAGATTAGAGGTGTGTAGTTTGAATAGAAGTGTGTAATATCACCAAATAGAAAACTTACAGTTTAAAGTTTTAAAATATAGTAACATATATATATATAAAACAAGATAAAAGTTTTAGGGCAGAAGTTGGTCCTTCTACTTCACCTTCTTCTTCATGGGTTAGGGTGATATTGTATAATTAGATAAAAACATTCACATTAAAACCCACAAGTAGTTAATTATCAAGTTAAAAATAAAAATAATTTAAGTGTAGTTTTTTAATTAAACAGTTGATCCTTAAAAAACCTTATAAAGAAAGAAATACAACTCTATTTTTTAGTTTGTTAAAATGCTATAAAACTCACAGTTTGTGAAACTGTAATATAGATTAAAAAACATAATAAACATCTGAGTCCAAACAAAAAATACCATCTTACACATTTAATTCTGATCCTAACAAGTAAAAGTTAAAACTCAGCAGGCTCTGCTTCTCACTTCCACCCTATTTGAACCTCCAGCTTGGAATGAGGACATGGGTCAGTCTAAACAGCCCCTAAATCACCACTTTTTGGGAAGTGACTTCTGCTCAGCTCAGGAGGTGTTGGTTAAATCTGCCCTGCTGTATGGGGTACCCAGGAGGTGAATGCCACCACCCTGCTGTGCCAGCCTCTCCTATGGGGATTTTTAAGGGATCTTGAATGAGTTAGAGACACAACCTATGAGTTTTTAAATGATGTGATTTATTGGTTTTTTATCTTCTACATAGGCAGAAGGATGAGGTCAGCTCACATCTTTACTGCATGGTTCAGAAGGTGATAAGACCCTCAGTTACATGACATTTTAAGGATTTATTGACCAATAAAACACTGCCAACAAGGATATTTATGTTTTTGACCAAATCCTTCAATATTTCATCTTATAGACCCATGTTACAGTGAGAGCTTTCTTAGCCAATTATGTTATAGCACACAAACCTACAGTACTGCATTCTAAACTCCTTGTTTACCATTGTAATTGCTTTTTTCTACATCTTAAACTCTAAACTTTTTTCCTCTCAACTTAATGTGTCTCTGTTTGAAACTATAAATCCACATTCTTGCTTCTAGCAGCTGAGTTTGGAAGCCTTTTCCAAGGTCTCAGATCAAATCCTGTGTTTAATTCTAAGCTTTGGCCTAGAGGCCCAAAATTCTGAGAATTCCCTGCATTTTGGATTCCAGCACTCTCCCATCTCCTGGACTGGCCTGGAGCCTCAGTGCAGCCTTGTGCTCTGCTGGGTCACTGAGGTGCTTCCTCAAGGCTCTTGCTCTGCTTTGGTCTGACAGGTTTAGCTCCAGGATTAGATTGGTGACACTGCTTGGCCCAGATGTTCTGTTACAGGTGAGCTTTGTCTCCTTTAAAGGTAGAAGCTTTGGATTCCTCAGGAGATATCTCACAGCCATTGGCCTCCAAGTGTTTTCTATCAACCAAGTTCCCCTACCCAATCTTTTCTTACAAAGAAAGTGAAGGATAAAGAGTTGGAAATTGGTTTTTTTGCCAGCTGGAGGGGTTTTTTTTGCCATGTGTGTGGCTCCTGTGCCTCAGCCTCTCTGCCATGAAGTGCCCATGGCTGTGTCCTGGCAGGCAGGACTGCCAAGGAGCCAGTGCCCACAGTGTGGGAATCTACAAAATTAGAGGGTTTTGGGAAAGCTGCAAAAGGCAGGCTTCAGAGAACTGTGATTAGAGCTAAGCAGCAGCCAGCATACTATCAAGATGCTTTTGCTTTGTGTGATTAGTCAAAAAACTTATAAAGTAAGTTGTAACATTAAGTTCTTAGTCTGCTACCTGAGATGTGAGCTGGTAACATCTTCCCATTGTCATAACCATGTAATGAGACTGATGCTGAAAAATAAAGCAGCTCAAAGCACGTTCCACAGCAGCCCCATCCCATTTGTGATTTGTACAGAGACCCCAGCCAGTGATACACAGCACTGATCCCTTCCCTGAATCTGATTATTGACAACTCTCACCCTGCTCCACACACACACAGACAGGGATTTGGGATTGTCTCCCTGAGCTGCCATTCAGCTCCTCTGAGTCACTGTGGTGCTCTGGACCACGAGATCTCTCAGCCTCTGGCAGCAGCACGAGGAGTTGAGTCTCCAAAACTCCAGGGTTTCCCAGAGTGCTGGATGCCTCACTGGATATGTAATTCCTGTGCTTGGAGCCTGCACAAGACAATGCAAAGCAAATTACTGCAGACTAAATATATGGTCAGGATGTGCTGGAAGTTGGCAGCGTGGCTGGAAGGGATGGCCAGGGAGGGAGGAGAGACATGGTCAGCTTTCTTCTTTTCTGTTCAACTGAATAATGCTTGGGATCCCTTAAAAGACTTTAACACGGGTTTGGAAGGGAAGAGCTGGAGGAGATCCAGCTGGAAAAAGCTGGATGGAGACTGAAGGGTGCAGTGTGCCTGGGAACTGAGAGGGGATCAGCAGCCAGCTCTCAGAGAGGATGAATTTGGGAGTAGGTAATGTTTCAGAGCAGTCCAGAACACGGCTGTGGCAAATTCTTGGACTTCTGCTCTGATTCCATCCGTGATCCACAGCTCTGTTCTGATCATTTGAGTTCTGCTGCATGTTGGCAGTGTTTGCTCCAAGGCACCATTTTTATCCTCCTTAAATACCAAACTCAAAATCAATGTCTTGCTTGTTTTACTGTAATTCCTAATCTTGTTACAGGGAAAGAAACTGAAATTCAGAAAACTGAATTAGAGCTTTGTGCTTTAATGGATTCAGTTTTTTGTATTTCACCTGGTTTGCTCAGTGATATTAGAGTAGACTTTGCTTACTTTTTCTTTTCAGTCACTCTCTGGCCCTTTGCCCAGACCAAAGAGCCCCAAGCTCTTCAGTACTGAATACTGATTAGAAGTGAGGCCAAACTCTTCTCTAAAGTGCTCTGCTTTGAATAAGGAGACAGCTGTAATGATCACTGTGACCTTTACTTTTCCTCTCCTACAAACTGGAAAATCCAATTTGATGGTACTTGAAAACCTTAACATTTTTTGTCACTGGGCAGTGCTTGTTAATGTAAGTAGTGATAGAAAAGGGGAATTAAGGATTTTATTGGCATTCTGAGGGCAAAAACCCACATGGGCACCTTGGTTCTGCAACATTTAAGAGCAGCATGACATGTTGGATGGGACAGGATAGTTGAAGTGGCCTCATCAGCTGAGTGTGGGCAGCGTATCACCCACAAAGCTCTGCCATGAGTCACACTCATTGTGCTCTTTTCTCTGTTAAGTGGAGAGAGCTTTGCCTCAGAGCTTATCCCTGAAGGAAACCTGTGTTTGATCACCTCTGTCCTCTCCCTGCAGCTAGAGTGATCTGTCAATAGATTTTATTTCAGGCCTTCAAAGATAACATGCAGCTTCTGGAGTGCTGCTCAGGCTGCCTAATAAATTCCCTGCAAAGATCCCTTTTCTTGCTAGGTGTTGATCCATCCTGGGAAAAGGCACGGGGAACTCCCCACACCTCTGATCCAGAGCATCCACAGGCACAGCAGCTCCTCTGATAAGCACTTCATACAGAGAGCAGCTGAGTGATGCAGGGAGAGTGGGAAAGGCTCTGTGTTCAACAGAAAAACCTTTGTGACAGAATAAAAAAACAGGATAAACCTCCTTTTCTAATGCCACTGGAGCTGGGCAGGTTTCCATCCCCTCAGGCTTGACTTCTGTGTGTGTTTGAAAGGTTCCCCAAGGTGACCCTGTGCTGTTCTCCAAGGCACCAACTCAAAAGCAGTGGGCACAGAAACTTCCTGCAGCTGCAGCCTGAGGGCTCTCTCCACCCCTGCCAGCAGCTCTTCTGAGCTACTTCTCTAACATTAAATAACTTCCTAACCAATATAAAATAACTTATTAACCAATAATAAGAATTTGTTAGCCAATATAAAATAATAATTTATTAACCAATAAGAATAATTTATTAACCAAATAATAATAAAAATTTATTAAGCAATATCAAAAATATAAAACAACTCTACAAAACAAAACAACAATACATTTTCTTTTACTAATACATAAACATAAATATGAAGATTTTAATAAAGTGTATTACATAGACCTATCTAATAATTCAAAATTATTAATTGATTAAAATTATTAATTGATAAAAACAAACAATTAAAATATATAAATGAAATCACAACTAATAATAAAACATGATTAAATAATCTACTCAATAAATTGAACATTGCACCATAATAAAAAATAAAGGTATATATATTATATATATATTATCTATAGATATATTTATTATCATCCTAGTTATAACAATACCTTACCTACTCCCGTACCTACAAAAATCAATTAACAAAACCATAAAAAAATATTCTTAAAATAATATTTTGTATTTTGTGAATATTATTGAATATAATTGAATATTTATTTTATTGAATATTAATATTAGTATTATTGAATTTTAATATTATGTGTGGAATGCAGGTGGGAGCTGGAGCATGGAAGAGCTTTTCATCAGGAAATGGGGTTTGGCCATGCTGGGGGCTCAGGGCTCCACCTCATGCTGCAGGAGAGGTGACAGCAGCACAGAGCTGGTGCTGTTCCTGTGCTGCAGCTTTCCCTAGGCTGGGTTTATCTCCAGCTCTGTGTGCCTGCCTGCTGGAACATATTGAGTAATAATTAGAAATGATAGAATGATGGTCTGCTGCTGTTGAAACCTCCTGCTAGCACTCTTACTTTGCACATGCTGGTGCATGTTTGTGTGTGCATGGTTTGGTTTCCCTCATGCACATTGAGTTAAACTGGTGAAGGAGGGACCCTTCCTGTGTGTAAATACACACTGTGCTTGAAATGAATGTGTTTTTACAAGGTTATTTCCTTTTCATGAGAGAACAGGACCATACTTGCAGCCATAAATAACATTAGATCTGACTTTATTGTTTGCAGTCTGCCCACGTAGTACTGGAAGAGTAAATAGATATCAGGTGTTCTCTCCCACCATGGCCAAGAGGGCAACAAGAAAGCTTCAAAACCACTAAAAAATAATGTTGTGGTATCCTGACCTTCAAATTGCAATTCTGCTAAGGAGAAAGGGCCTGGCTGTGGGACTGACTACCCAGAGGACAACTCAAAGCTGGAAAAACCCTGGGAGATATCAGAGGATAAAGGACACAATTGCTTCCATCAATTCTCACCTGGCCATGTAAAGCTGCTGAATAACAAGAGCTGCCCTTGTCCTTAGTGCTGCACCAAGACATGGCATAAAGCAGTTCCAGCTTCAGCCAACAGCTTGGCATATCTAATAGATGGTTTATTAATTTCTTTAGTGATTCAGCTGGCAGTGAGAGATGAAATCAGGAAAGCAAGGAGGGCAGGAGGAAGGGGATTAAGAGCTTAGGCTCACCAGCCCCCATTGGGTTTTGTCCCCATGGGCAAGTACTGATGAGCATTCCCCATTTTGTTTCTTCACTGATTAAACCAAGAAACCCAACCAAAGGACGCAGGAGAGAAGGGTTAAAGGATTAGGAGATGGTCTTTGAGCTGCCATGTGGCAAGGTAATGAGGCATGAATTATTAAAATGATTTCAATTATAACTGGCAGCCACATGCTCAGCTTTTGCATTGGCTTTCTTCCTTGCTGTAAAAAGACAGCTTTGTAAGTGCTCGTGGTTTCTTGGAAGAGATATGCTCACCCAGGACTGTTAATTGTATAAACAGTGTAATTTGTCATTGGCCAAGCTGCTGTTATGGTTAGATAAGTTGAAGTGCCAATGAAATGGGCATGGTTCAGCAGCAAGACAGATCTTTCTCCTCCAGGTTGGAACCATGCTGCTGAGGGGCTGTGGGTATCAACAGCCTCTAATTCCAGAATCAGAATGGTGGGCTGTGAGGCACTGGTGGTGTGCTGCTAGTAATAATTATTATAAAAATGGTTTTGGCTTTAATGGAAGGAGAAATGTGTTTGTAGTTGTGTGTTCTTCTCTCTGTGCGTGGCTTGGAAGCATTGGCTGGAGAATGGCTCTGTTCAGACAGTGATCAGACTGATTTATGCTCGACCTCTCCAAAGACAGGCACCACGCTGCTGGCTGCCTTCCCCATCGTTCTTCGTGATAAAAAACCCTACAGAAAGGGAAATACAATCGGGAACAGCTCCACCTTGTGACTGCTAAAATTCCTGCACAAAAGCCTGTATTTTGTGTCAAAATCAACAACCTTAGGTCTGACTCCTTGGGAAAACTCCTTTGGCCACGAAGACCAAAAAGTACATGAAAGACATGAAGGGTTTGGTTTCTGCAGATGGCTGTGGAGATGACCTGGGGAGATCCGAATCTGCTTCAAGAAGAATTATTTACCTAATACATCCATTTTTTTTCTTCTGTGAGCTGCCTGAAGGGGGAAGTAGGAGAGCTGAATCCACCAGCTCTCAGATCAGTGAGCAAATATTGAAATGTGAGGTATTTTTGCCATAAAACTATCCTGAAGCTGAATCCTGGAGCAGTTTAGTTGAACTGTTACTTTCCACTGCTTTTCTCCTCTCCAAAACAGTGCTTACAGGCAGAGTTTATCCTCAGAATTCTGAGTACTATGAATTTTCTGTTCTCTGTTCAGAGGTGGTGGCTAAAAACCATGGCCAGGTGGATGCACCTCTAGTTACTTTCTGAGGAAAGGAAAGGAAAGGAAAGGAAAGGAAAGGAAAGGAAAGGAAAGGAAAGGAAAGGAAAGGAAAGGAAAGGAAAGGAAAGGAAAGGAAAGGAAAGGAAAGGAAAGGAAAGGAAAGGAAAGGAAAGGAAAGGAAAGGAAAGGAAAGGAAAGGAAAGGAAAGGAAAGGAAAGATGGAAAGGAAAGGAAAGGAAAAATGGAAAGGAAAGGAAAGGAAAGGAAAGGAAAGGAAAGGAAAGGAAAGGAAAGGAAAGGAAAGGAAAGGAAAGGAAAGGAAAGGAAAGGAAAGGAAAGGAAAGGAAAGGAAAAACGGAAAGGAAAGGAAAAACGGAAAGGGGAAAGGCAAAAAGAGGATGTTTGTAGCTAACTTCAGCACACACAAGGACCTCACTGGAGAAGGAGCTGCCTGTGATGCTGGCTGCAGAGTGAAATGGGTTAAAGCTCTTGGAAAATCACTATAACACTGAGCAGGGGCTGTGCCAGTGGGACAGCACCTGAGCCAGGGGAGGGCAGGGCAGGAACAGCCACCTGAGTGACAATTAATCCATCAGCCAGGGCCACAGGGGGGTGAGGCAGCAGCTGTGCCAGGCTGGGGGCTGGCAGGGGATGGAACCCTCCAGGGGTGTGACTGCTCTCAGTCCCTGCTCCTCCTGGGAATACGAGTTGTTAAACACAGCAACAGCAGGAAGGCTTTTGCACTGAGGCTTGTAATACCCCTTTTACAGTTCCTGTTTCCCCTCTCCTCAGAGCAGAGCTGTTTGCCTTTGGCCACGGGTGAGGTGAGGGTTTTTTGGAGCCTCGACCCTCCCAGCAGGTGACTGTGTCTGCAGCTACTCCATGGAGCTTCCCTCCACAGCCCGTGTGGGAATGGAGGCCAGATCCCCCTGGGGTTTCTGGATCACAAACCACTTTTTCTGAGTGGTTCTGCTCTGCCTGGTCCCGGGAGCAGAGGGGGATGAGGAGGGAGGAAGCATTCCTTGCTGCTACATTCACAAAGCTCCTGGCACCAGCCAGCTCCTCCTGAAACCGCTCCAGACTCTGAATCATTTCTGTTGGGAAACCATTCATGCCCCAGCCTGAGCCCCAGCTGACTCCTCAAAGCCCCCCAAAACCCTGGCAGCAGCCTCTGATGCTGCTTGGCTTGTCTTGGCAGGGCTGAGAGGCTGGGCTGACACCACGGCCCTCTGTTGTTTTGGGCAGTGATTTCCCTGCATCATTTTGCAGTCCCTGCTAGTTTGTACAGAACTGGACTCAAACCCCAGCTCTGTTTGCTCAGTTGTCTTTAATGCTGTGCCCTCAGTGAGGAAAGAGGCAGCTTTGCTTTTTTGTGTCCTGTATTTTCTGTCTTCCTCTCTGCTGCTGCCTTACAGGGCCTGTCTGCACCACGTGACTGTCAGCACAAAAAATCCCAAAAAACCCCCAAAAACCCAACCCTCCCCCCCAAAAAAAAGAACCCCAAACCAAAAACCCCCACAGTTTGTAAAGCTGAGGATATTAAATAAAACACATAAGATGAAAATACATATTCAGGCTCTAAGGTGCTTCTCCAGTAGCAAGGCTGGGATTGTCCCCTGTGGGGGCTCTGAGCAGGAGCATGGATTGGAGATGTTTGTACAGAGCTGGACTCAAACCCCAGCTCTGTTTGCTGTGTCTTCAGTGAGGGGAGAGGCAGTTTTGCCTTTTTGTGTCCTATATTTTCTCTCTCCCTCTCTGGTGCTGCCTTACAGGGCCTGTCTGAACCATGTAAGTGCCAGCACAAAAAAACCCCAAACCAACCAACCAACCAACCAAACAAACCAAAAACCCCCAAAACAGAAACAAAAAACAAAACCCCACCCAAAACAGAGTTTGTAAAGCTGAGGATATTTTAAAGAAACACAGAAGATGAAAATACATATTCAGGCTCTAAGGTGCTTCTCCAGCAGCAAGGCTGGGATTGTTCCCTGTGGGGCTCTGGGCAGGAGCATGGATTGGAGATGAGCTCCTGCAGCCTCCCTGTGCCTCCCCAGGCTCTTTGAAGTCCCTGAGGTGGGTCTGTCAGCCCAGTCATGCAGGTACCTGCTGAACAGCAGCAGGCATGTTTCAGTGTTTAAATCACCTCCCTGCTCCTCTCTCAAGGGATGATTCATGGTGATTGATCACCCTGAGCTGGGTGTGAAGGCAGCCCTGGCTGCTTCCTTACTGGCACAGCAGAGCTGCAAATGAAGCTGATTTTTACCCTTAAAGCCACTGCCTGTTGCAACTCCTCTGTCTTTTAGATTTGCTCCTTCCACTGTCAGTGGGAGATTCCCCAGGAGCTTTCTGGAGCTTTCCAAAGGAATTTGTACCCAGCTAGTTTGGAAGTCTTGGACTTGTCTGTTTGGGGTTTGTTGTTCATGTGTGAGTGGATTGGAAATGAGTTTGGGTTTTATTTCTCTGCTCTCCTAAATCTTGGGCAGGTATTTCAGCTGCTGCTGGCTGATGGCAAAATGATCCTTTGAAATTCTGGAGTAAATGACATAGATGGAAGATAAAGAGCAATGGGAAATGAAGCTTTGCCTGTGCAAGAAAAGAGAAAATAACAGTGAAATTATGTCCTTAGCAAGCAAGGCAGAGACACAAGTGAAGGCTGATGCTGGGTGACAGTGAATCACAGATCAACCTGCCCCAGTTTCCAGGAATATTCAGAGTTTTATGTAGAATAAAAGCCTAGGACTACAACTCTAAAGCTGGGCTAAACCAGCTGCTTTCTGCAGCCCTTTTGTGTCTCAGTTTCCCCACCTGTAAAGTTGGACAATGGTAATTTCCTCCCAAAAGAGCTGCCAGTGCTGGCTGGAAGCTGCTCTGTGTTACAGCACTGAGGAAACAGTGGCTATTATTAATCATGCCTCATATTTTTTCAACCTTCTGCATAACTAAATTTTGTTTGTTTTGATTTTTAAAACTTGGAATCCATGGCTGGACCAAATTATAGCTGGAAGCTGAGAGCTATAGGAAAAGACATCCAAATGCTGCTCAGTTTGCTCTGTAAAGGACAGAACTGCTGAGGCTGCATCACTTGTGGCTTCTGAGCCTGGTGCCAGCACACAGAATTCCCTCCTTGCAGCTTTTCCATAGCACGTGCCAAGTATCCAGCTCTTCAGTCTGCTACAAATCATCCCTAATTCTGTAATTGCTTTGCTAGTGATTATAGGCAGACTCTGGTTGATCCTTCAGTGGTTTTCCCTTATCCACATTTTCAGTGGGCTCTTTAATTGCTGATTTTATTTTCCAGTTCCTTGCTCCCCTTTCCCAGTTCTGGCAGGCCCCATGGCTGCAGTCCAGTGTTTTCCCGGGGAGAGGCAAGGCAGAGCCCCCTCTGCATTTGGGGGCTGCTTTTCCATCAAGAGCTGCCGGGGGAAGGGGCACCTCGTGCCTCTGCCTTGCAGACAGACAAACATGTAAGGTCATGCAGGTAGGAATAGGCTCTGAATCACTCTCACAGGGCTGGGAGCTGCGTTCAGGGCTGGATATGGAAATCGTGGCACACTGAGCACAGCCTGCAGCATGGCTGTGCCATTCCCTGCCCAGCCAGGGGTGTCTCTGCACGGGCACAGGAGCAGCCCAGCAGCGGTGCCTGGCTTGTGGGCAAGTGCTCAGCCTGCAGCCAGACTGCTTGGTGCTGCTGAGGAGCTCAGGAGGGTGTTATGGGAATCACAAAAACTTCCACAGACACTCAAGGATTTGATCTACTGCCTTGGAGCAAGCTTAGATTGATGTAAAAATACAACATACAGCCATCAAGCAGAAAAATCATAAACTTATGTTTCTATAGTTGTAAGACTATGCCCTAAATAAATGAGAATTTGTTTTTATAAGATGGTGAAGGGTTTCTAATGTAAGGGTGTGGTTGTATAGAGTAGCTGAGAGTTTAGAAGTTTTAATAGAAGCATATGTGTACATGTGAGACAGAAGCCCATTGGGCAAAAGTATCCACAGTGCAACAAAATTAAATAAAGGTGACAGGTTAGAAAAGCAAAATACACCTTGTGGCAACTGTTCATTAGTCTAGAAAGTTCTATATTGCCTTGTAATGTAGAAACTTGTGACCACTTTGAGCTATGGCCAACTGCTTGCTCCTCTAAAATCTCACAGCCTCTGAGACTGATGTTTATCTGAGCAAGAAATTGTTCTTAGCCCAAAAATTGTCCCATCCCTTCATTTTTAACAGTGATACAGTGTGGTGCCTCTACTTCACATCTTCTGGCTTTTCTGGGCTCCAGCACTGTGCCTCTGCTCCCCTTTCCCCCTTCCCTAGGGGTGCATGTTCACTTCTGTAAATTGCAATTGTGAAAATGCACCTGGGGATTCAGGCACTGGGGAAGGCCCTGCCCTGGGTTAGGTGTGATGCTGCATGAAAATTAGGGATCCTCTCACTTAGTGGCAATCAAGATCCATATCCCTTCTGTATCACTTTGGAAGGACATAACTAACACAAAGCTGAGGTTGTTGCTTAATTCCTGTAGTTTCAACTCGAATTCAGACCATAAAAGCCATAAACCAGGGTTCTTTATTTGTGAAAAATGGATTAAGCTGTGAGGGGTTTGAGAGTTTGACTTTGACCTGCTTTTGTTTTTCAAACTTGCAGTTAGGTTCTGAAGTGCTTAGCTGGCAGTTCTGAAAGCAGATCAGGGATTTTACAATGACTCTTGGAGGGGGTGGGGGATGTATTCATGTGGGTCAGCTCATGAGCCACCTTGAAGAGTTTTGTTTTCAGAAACTGGAGCTATTGAAAACAAAAAACACTTATGACCTTTCATTCAGACTTCCCTTACATTCAGGGATTTTCCTTCCATTCAATGGGCTTTGACTACTGCCTTTAATTTTTATTTTCTTGTCTGTTAATGCCCTCTTCAACTTTAATTTCAGGCTGAAGTATTCTCTTCCCTAGCCATTCTATGAAAATGGCCATCTGATGTACCTTGTGGTTGAGCAGATGTTATCTTCTTTGGTAATGAAATTCTGCCCTGAGTAATTGGACATTCTTCCTGGTTCCTCATAATTAAGGCAGAAGAAAAGAACAAAATCTGCTGATTTGATATGAGTAATTGCTCCATTAAGTTATTTTCTTCCCTACCATAACCATCACCCCAAAGAGAGCAGCCTGACCATACATGATGATCCTTTGGTGCTGTGGGTTTTTGGTGCTTTGTTGTCACATGGAAAAAAGACAGGAAACACAGCTAAATCATTTACCTCAACCATAGGCAGTTCAGACCACAGAGAGCCTGGCTGTGTCCTGAGCAAATGAATCAACCTCTGGAAAAAGCAGAGGGAGAGTGATGAGGCTTTAGGTCACCACAGCTGCCTGGCCTCCTGCATCTGAGCATTGTGGATTGATGCTGCCAGGCTGAACATCTGTGTTTTCCTCCTGTGGAGCAAGAAGGGGAGGGAGCTGCATGAAATCCTGGCCAGTGGCAAGAAAATGTGATTCAGAGCTGCGGGCTGGGCTATGGCAAGTTTTAGCACTGGTGGTGGCTTGTGCCATTGCTGTTTGTGTTTAGCCATGCTGGGTTTGGGGACACAGGGGCTCACAGGTGGCCACTCTGTCCCCAGTGACATTGAGGACAGGGAAATAGGCCTGTTCATGGGTGAAGTTACACAGATTTAGTTGAGATCTCAGCTGTGATTTCCAGAAGGAGATTATTCCCTGTCACAGACATCTTTTCATGAAAAATCCTTTCCTTAGGATTTTTCCTCCTGAGAAGCTGAGAGGCCACAGGAACAAAATGTAAACAATGGTTATCTGCTGCTGTGGAATGTAACAGATGGATCTGTGATTGGCCTATGTTGGTTGTTCCTAATTAATGGCCAATCACAGCCCAGATAGCTCAGACAGAGTCCAGCCACAAGCCTTTGTTATCATTCTTTCCTATTCTATTCTTAGCCAGCCTTCTGATTAAACTTTTTCTTCTTTTAGTATAGTTTTAATGTAGTATGTATTATAAAATAATAAACCAAGCCTTCTGAAACATGGAGTCAGATCCTCATCTCTTCCCTCATCCTAAGACCCCTGTGCACACCGTCACAATTCCCCATCCACATGGACCTGAGCTGTTCTCTCACACACCCCACCTCCCCATCTCCATGGCTCAGGGGGTTTGGTGCTCATGAAGAGCAGGTCACCCCAAATGCACTCCACAAACCTACCCCTGATTTCCTAATTGCAAGCTTGAGAGTCAGGCTGCTGCAGCACAGCAGCCACATGATTCATATGTGCCTACAGATGAAGTCAGGGCTTGGAGGGTTTTTGGATGTGAATTCCACTGGATTATCCCCAAGTGCTGCAGAAAGCAGTTCCAGGTCAGTGCCAATCAGTCCTGCAGAGCTCTGCATGAGCAGCCTGTATGATCCAGGAATGCTATCAGGGACTTTGATCATGGGGCTGATTCCTATCTCCCTCTCCAAGATCTGGGCAGGTATGTTTTCATAAGGCTCCACTGAGCTCAGAGCAGCCAACATTCCTGCAGCTGAAAAGTTTAGGCAGTAACAAGTTAGACAGCCCAGAGTTTTAATCCCAGTTTGGATAACCCTTTCTCAGAGCTGTTAAAAATGAAAATATGTGTTTGCTTTTTTTTTTTTTTTTTAATAACTAAATGAGGGCAATGACTGTAAGTAAGCAGTGCACTGTATGGATTAACTGACTGGCACAAGAGGTGCATTGTGTGAGAGAATGTTCTGCTGGGGCTGCAGGGGACAGGGAGAGCCATCAGAGGTGCCATAAGAGTTTAATTTCCTCAAGAAGGTGGCAGAGAGAAGGGCAGATTCTGCCAGGCTTTTGTCCTTTGTCACAAACATCTGCCTGTCCTGGGCAGCAGCAGCAGGAATTGTGCCCTGCAAAGGACACAGAGCAGGGCTGAGCTGGGCCACCAGCAGCCAGGCACAGAGCTCCTCCAGTGGCAGTCAGCAGATCCAGGGGGATAAATGAACTCCTGGCCCTTTCTGCTGGCTTAGTGAATCCCAACTTTTGGATTCTGGGGTGAGGCAAGTCCCAGTGCACAAGCAGCAGTGCCCAAAACCCTCCTTGGTACCTGCCAAGGTCTTAGCCAAACCCCACAAGCTCTCAACTCCAAGGTTTTAGCCAAACCCCACAAGGTCTCAGCTCCTGTGTGGTGGTCTCCTGCTTCCCTTCCCTTGAATCCAGGAATTTTCCATGCTGGGTTTTGCAGGGATCCCCAGGCCAGAGTGCAGTGCCACCATTCCCCTCCTGCTCAGCTTGGCAGCTGCCTGCCAGCCCTGGGTTGCTGGGGCAGAGCAGGGTGGGAAAGTCCTCTGCATCTCCTCTGCAGCATCACAGCCACAAAAGAGTCACAAAAGAGCTTGGAGGATCATTTGTGAAACAAACAGAGCTGGAGAAGGACATGGAGGGATTTATAGTCCTGACACCTGAGGTTCTACCCCTGTATCAGAGATGCTGTTCTCCAAGGTCTGCTGTTCCCCAAGCTCAGGTCTGCTCTGCTGCACATGGACAGGTCTTTGCAGTGTAAATTCCTGCTTCTCCTTCTTGCTGGACACCCAGGGAGTTCTGTTCTCTCCATGACAGCCACTTCTGCCCACAGCCAATGCCTTGAAACCCCAGGAACCCTGAGCCTCAGCACGCCTCTCCCTGGGAAAGCTCCATCCTGCTCCTCTTGTGTGAGAGAAGCTTGGTCAGAGAGATGGAATGAGTCAGCCAGAGAGGCAGTGACACAGCCCAGCATGCCCAAATGTCTCAGGATATGTGTGTGAGTCCTTGTAATCAGCTTTTTTTACCATGGGGCTCATCCTTTCCTTGCTTGTACCCTTTCCTCCTCCCTGCAATGTGCATTTCTGGGTGCTGCTGCCTCTGCTGTTCTCTCTCTCCCTCTGACCCTTTCCTGGGCCTCTGGCTCCAGCCTCAGCCCACGGTGTGGAGCTGGCAGTGCTTGTCTCCCCCTCCTCTGATCCCTGCTGTGTTTAGTTTGGGAGATTGTGTTTCTGCAAGCAGGACCCCCACATGCTGGGGAACGTGGCTCCCTGGAGGGGGATGCTGGGGAGACACTGCACAGACCCCTTGCAGCTGCTGCCTTAAGATTTCAGCCTTTATATTTTTCAGATCCTGCACTGCATTAGTGCATAACTCTAAACTCCATATAAAGTGTCAGCTAGGCCTTCACATTTTGGTCAGAGAAAGCAATTCCTCTGGGCCTGAAACTTAAGGACAGCTTCAGCCCTGAAAAGTACAAACAAAAGTGAATTTTGGGGGGTGCAAACTGAGAGAATGGGACTCCAAGCTGTAATTGGAGGATTAACCCCTGATACATAAATAGAAACTTAAAATTGTCTGAAAAACTCACGACCGTTGTCCACCTTGTGTGCAGCCTCTGTGAGGCCTTTGAGTGCCTTACATTATGTACCCATTTTTTTCTCTTAAAATATAATATAAATATTAAAATACCCATTTTTTTTCTCTTAACCTTGTCCAGTCTCTGTTCTGCAACAACTCTAACACAGGTGTGGCAGGAAGAACCAGCTGCTGGGAGCACCACAGCAGGGCCAGGCTCAGCAGCTGCTGCAGAGATGCAACATCTGCAGCCCCAGGGACTGCAGGGCTCAGAGCAGCCTGCCCAGGCTCATCCCTCCCCAGGTCACTGCTGTGTGTGCAGCTGGGGACACTGAGGAGGGGACAAGCAAGGCCAGCACAGCCTCCCTGAAGGGTGCCTGTTGGGGAAGATGAAACAGGAAAGCCTTATAAATGTAATTGCCGGGCAAAAGATTTTGAGAATATAGAAATTATAAGCAAGACTGAAATGAAAGCAAGCTTTGAGATACCTCAGTTACTGAACAATGGGAAAACAATGGTGTGGCCAGCTGAAGGTGATCCCCTTTTGATGGAACAACACCCTCTGCTTGCAGACAGGCCCAAGGGTCAGAGCAGACCCTACAGCTTGGCAGAAGGGGCCCAAAGAGGAGTTTTTAGGGTTTAAAATGTAACACAGTATGGTAATGTAGTGATTCTTATAGACTGTATGTAAATGCTATAGGATTTGTATCTTGTACTAGATTGGTTAGTGAGAATCAGAATATTCAATACAGAAGAAGATTTATTGTATTGTAATGGGAACCTCACTCTCTTACCCTCTTACCTTATCATCCTCTCTCTCTCTCACCCTCTCTCCCCCTCTCTTCTCTCAGCCTGCTCTGAGCTGTGTTTGGCAGCTCCCAGCAGGGCCCTGCACCCAGGCCCTTTGCAATAAACCCCAAATTCCACAACCAGAAGAAGATTTATTGTATTGTAACAGGAACCTTGCCCTCTGATCCTCTCTTTTACTCTCTCATTCTCTCTTTACCATGCTCTTGCCTTCTCTGTCTTCCTCTTTGGGCCTGCTCTGAGCTGTGGCTGGCAGCTCCCAGCAGGGCCCTGCACCCAGGCCCTTTGCAATGAACCCCAAGTTCCAGCCCTGGCTGCAGAGATCTCTCGTCTCCATCCATCCCCACCATCCTGCCCCCCAACACTCTTTCAAGTGGCCAGCTCTGTGGCTCTGCCAGGGCTGTGCTGGCCCCCCAGTGCCAGGCTGGGATGTGTTTGGCAGGGGGGTGTTCAGGGCTGGGTGCCAGGATGTGTGAAGCTCACACAGTGCCTGCCAGGGCTGCGGCCAGGCTGAGCCAGACTCCAAATCCCTTTGGAGCTTTCAGGAACAGTAAATTCCCTCAGTGACTTATGAAAGAGCAAAGAGAAAAAAAAAAAGCTCTAAATGACTTACCTATTTGAAGCCTGAGGGTTCTGCATTGTGTTAAACATTAACCTGCCCTTCTGAGCCAAGCCACTGATTCTCTGGGCAATTCTTAGGCAGGCAAAGAAAAGGATTCTTTGTCAGGGAGCATTTCAGAAAATTATCCCTTCAGCCATTTTTTGTCTCATGGTTTGTTTGGCCCTGCAGTGGGATGCCTGCCCCACAATTTGCTGTTTATGTTTGTGCAGTGGAGCTGATCAAACAGCCACGACTCTGAGCAAGCTGCTCCCACCACAGCAGCCTTGGGATGATGGCACAGATACCCTTTGCACTTGTAATGACACCAATACAGGACTGGACATTGAATTCACAGAATGACCAGGTTGGAAGAGACCTTCAGGATCATCGAGTCCAACCCAGCCCCAACACCTCAACTAAACCCTGGCACCCAGTGCCACATCCAGGCTTTGTAAAACACACCCAGGGATGGGGAATCCACCACCTCCCTGGGCAGAACTTTATCACTCTTTCTGTAAAAAACTTTTTCCTGATATTTAACCTGTATTTCCCTTGGTGCAGCTTGAGGCTGTGTGCTCTGGTTGTGTCAGTGCTGCTGCAGAAAGAGCCCAGCCCCAGCTGAGCACAGGCGCCTTTCAGGAGCTGTGAGAGTGATGGGGGCACCCCTGAGTCTCCTTTTCTCCAGGCTGAGCACCCCCAGCTCCCTCAGGGGTTCCTCACAGGGTTTGTGTTCCATTGCTCACATGAACACGTGTTATTGCACACTGAAGCAGGCACACGTGCACATTTCCCCACAATCAAGGAGGGAAAGGTGCCTTTTGAACTCCTGGAGGTGTATCCCTGTGATTGCTGGGTGTCAAACAGCTGTCCCTATCAGAGAGGTGCAGGACAGTGGGATCAATGACCAGGAGTGGGTTCTGCTCCTGACTTTGCCCTTACTTTGGTGTACAAGGTGGGGCAAGTCATTTCTCTGTTGTTTCTCCCCCGTGACTTGTGACTAATGATTTCAAAAGCACCTGTGGAAAGGGTAATAGATCATTACTATTGCCTTAAAGGTGTGCTTGGTTAAGCAACAAACCTTCGGTGGTTTTCAAGAGGTTTTATTTTGATGGAAGTTTTGTTGGTGACAGTTTTTGCAAACACCTCCCCGCTGCAGACCCCAGGACTGGAGCGATGCAGTTCTGTCCTGCAGCCCTGGGTTGCTGTTTTTGCTCCAATCCTGGGAATGTGGAGTGCTCCTGAGCTGTTCCAGTGCAAAGTCTGCCTCCTTAGCACTGAATCCCCCAGTGACTTCAGCCAGCTCTTCCAGTTTTGCACTAAAGCCAGAGAGAGACTCAGACAATCCTTTTTCTCAGATCTGTTACAGAGGAGATAATCTGTGGCTGAGAAATGATAAGAAATCCTGATAGGACCATATCCTCTTAATCCAGCTCATCCACTGCCTTTCCCTGTCCCTGTGCAATGCCAGGGTTGGGGCTGGGACAGAAAACTTTTTTCCCTACTCTGGAAGAATCTGAAATCAAGCAGAAACCCTTCCTATGGAATCCATTCCTTCCTTAGAGCTGGTGGAATTCCCTCACCCGAACAGGACTTGTGCTCTGCACCTGGGAGAGCCACCAGAGGGGCTCTGGAAATCTCTCCATGGATCAGCCTGGCCCTTCCTCCAGCAGCTCAGGCTCCCTGTGCTCACTTCCCCGTGCCCTTAGAGCAAATTAAGAGCAGCTATGACTTCTTCCTGTCTGTGTTTGCAATGCCCCCGGCTGATTGCATATGTGTAATTAATTGCCCAACCTGCGTCTCGCAGGGGAGCGATCCGGAGCTCGTTCTCCCTCCTGGCACATGAGGAACAGTGAAATCCTGACACACGAGGAACAGAAAAATCCTGACACACGAGAAACAGTAAAATCCTGACACAAGAAGAGAGTAAAATCCTGACACATGAGGAACAGTAAAACCCTGACACACGAGGACAGTAAGCTCCTGGCACACGAGGAACAGTAAAATCCTTTTTCCCACACCTGGGGCAATGGCTGGGGGATATTCAGCAGCGATAAGTGAGGTGTGAGCCTGCACAAATGGAAAAGTAAAATCCTGACACATGAACAGTGTTGTCCTGACACACAAGGACAGTAAAATCCTGACACACGAGGAACAGTATTGTCCTGACAGACGAGGACAGTAAAATCCTGACACACGAGGAACAGAAAAATCCTGATACACGAGAACAGTGAAATCCTGACACACGAGGAACAGTAAAATCCTGACACACGAGGAACAGAAAAATCCTGATACACGAGAACAGTGAAATCCTGACACACCAGGAACAGTAAAATCCTGACACAAGAGGAGAGTAAAATCCTAACACATGAGGAACAGTAAAATCCTGACACAAGAGGAGAGTAAGATCCTAACACATGAGGAACAGTAAAATCCTGACACACGAGGACAGTGAAATCTTTTTTCCCCACACCTGGGGCGATGGCTGGGGGCTGTTTTTGGGGTCCGTAGCTCTCTGCCAGCAGCGATAAGTGAGGTGCGAGCCTGCACAAACCTTTTGCTCGGTTCGCAGCCTTGAAAGAGCCCCGGACGAGCGGGTTTGGAGAGGAAAGAGGCGTTTTCACGGGTCACTGATGCACTTTGAACTAGAGCCGGCAGAGCAGCGCTGACCTGAGCTGCTCCAGCAGCCAAGGGCTGAATCAAATCCATGGGGTGCGCCGGGCTGGGGGCGTGAAATTCCATCTGGTGCCTTTGCTGCTGCGGCCGGGAGAGCCGGGATTCGCAGGGCGGGGAGCTGGCAGGGCCGAGCCCCGGGGATGCTTTGCGTGCCGCGGGGGTAAAGGTGCGGCCGCGGGGGAGGCTGAGCCCCGCTCTTCCCCTGCACACTTGGAACAGCCCTCAGCGGTGTGCCAGAGGCTGCCAGAGGTGTGCGTGAGGCTGGCAAAGCCCCTCGGCCGCGGCCACGCTCGGATGCGGGGGCTCCGTGCGCGTCCCCGCCGCTGCCGAAGGATCGCGGCACCCCCGGGAGCGCGCACCGCACCCGGCCCTGCTCCCATGTCCCAGCCCGGAGCGACGGCATGAAGAAATCCTCGTATTCAGGTGAGCCTCCCCCTGCTCTCGCCTCTCCCTTTGTGTCTGCACTGGGGAAAGGAAAAGGTTAAAAAAACCCCAGGTACGAGGTGCACCATCCGTCCTGGCTGTTTCACTGTGTATAAACCAGTGGAAAAGGCTTAAAAAGCAAAGCAAAGGCAGAGCCCGGCACTGGCGACACGGACTTTGTTATCGGAAGGCACCTGTGCCAGCTCGGGTGACATCCAGCACCGGGCGGCAGTGACATGGGAACAGGAATTGCATTGTGTGTGACACTGCCTGCCCTGGGAGTTTCCAAACCGGCTGGAAGTACCCATCAATTGTCCAATTTATGGGATCCCCTCATGCTGGGAGTCTCTATTCTCCCTTCTCCCCCTTTGCCAGCTTTGCCAGGCTTGCCCTGTGGGGTGAGGCCATTGTGCTCTCACCTCTCTCTTTGTGTCTGTACTGGGAAAAGGAAAAGGTTAAACTCCCCTCAGGTATGAGATGCATCAACTGTCCTGGCTGTTCTACTGTGTATAAACCAGCGGAAAAGGCTCAAAAAGCAAAGCAAAGGGAGCGGGGCGGCTTGTTCCAGGCAGAGCCCGGCACTGGGGACACGGACTTTGTTATCAGAAGGCACTGTGCCAGCACGGGTGACATCCAGCGCTGAGTGGCAGTGACATGGGAACAGGGCTGTGTGTGACACTGCCTGCCCTGGGAGCAGGAATTGTGTGTTACACTGCCTGCCCAGGGCGTTTGCAAATGGGCTGGAAGAGCCTGTCAATTGTCCAATTTATGGGATCCCCTCATGCTGGGAGTCTCTATTCTCCCTTCTCCCCCTTTGCCAGCTTTGCCAGGCTTGCCCTGTGGGGTGAGGCCATTGTGCTCTCACCTCTCTCTTTGTGTCTGTACTGGGAAAAGGAAAAGATTAAATCCTTCTCAGGTATGAGGTGCACCATCTGTCCTGGCTGTTTCACTGTGTATAAACCAGTGGAAAAGGCTTAAAAAGCAAAGCAAAGGCAGAGCCTGGCACTGGGGACACGGACTTTGTTATCAGAAGGCACCTGTGCCAGCTCGGGTGACATCCAGCACTGAGTGGCAGTGACATGGGAACAGGGCTGTGTGTGACACTGGGCATTTCCAAACAGGCTGGAAGTACCATCAATTGTCCAATTTTTGGGATGCCCTCATGCTGGGGGACTCTTCTCTATTCTCCCTTCTATTGTCTATTCTCCCTTCTCCCCCTCCTGGCTTTGCCCTATGTGGTGAGGGCATTGTGCCCTCTGCTCCTTCCTCCCCGCTCACACAGGGTGTGCAGTCCTGCCTGGTGTTGTTCCTCTGAATTCCCCATGAAATCCTGTCCCAGGAGGAGCCTGGTGCACCTCGGAGTGGACAAGTCTCCTGTGAGAGGTGTCCTGCTCACTCCACAAAGCTCAGGTGGCTCTGGCAGCTCCTCCAGCTGCTGGACTTTGCTCTGCAGCTGATTTCTGCCCTGCTCCAGGCACCAGCCTGTGGTTATGCTCTGCAAGCCAAGTTCTGCCCTGGTTTCACCCTGGCCACTGTGGGGATGTGGTGTCATCATGCCAGCATCCTCCTAATGCCCCAATTGATTCATGAAAATCCTTTCCTTAGCATTTTTTCCTCCTGAGAAGCTGAGAGGCCTCAAGAACAAAATGTAAATAATGATTATCTGCTGCTGTGGAATGCAACAGGTGCATCTGTGATTGGTCTCATGTGGTTGTTTCTAATTAATGGTCAATCACATTCAGCTGGCTTGGACAGAGAGTCTGAGACAGCTGCCTTTGTTATCATTCTTTGCTATATTATTCTATTCTTAGCTGGCCTTCTGATGAAACCTTTTCTTCTATTCTTTTAGTATAGTTTTAATGTAATATATATCATAAAATAATAAATCAAGCCTTCTGAAACATGGAGTCACATCCTCATCTCTTCCCTCAGCCTGAGACCCCTCTGAACACCGTCACACCCATGGTCACTTGTTTTGGGGAATTTCCCTGGGAATTCAGATTGTTTCTCCAAGACATGGATGTGCAGGGTGCTGCAGGGCCTCTGGGCTCTCTGCTGTCTGTCAGGGGAGCTGGGGATGTGACAAAGTCACTTCTCAGCTGCAAAAGCTGATGCTGGCAGGCTGGAAATGCAGTGTCTGGTTGAGAAACTCCTGAAAATGATGGCAAAGGAAAAAAAATGAACATCTGAACACCTTTTGAGGCTAGGTATTTGTTATGTCTGGCCTGATTTGTCCCTCTCTGGCATACTTTGGATCTCCTTTGTGGTCTGCGTCCCCCTGAACCTTGTTTGAGCCTCCAGCTCCATCCTCCTCCATGGGCAGTGCTCTCCTGTTGGGCTGTGCCCTGCCCCAGGCAAGATTTACCTTCCCTAAAGCACTTCAAGGGCAATCCCAGCCCATCTGCTGTGACTTCTGAGCACACACCATGTATGAAGAGTTTACTTTGGTGTGCCCCAGCTCTTGGGAGCAGAGAGGCTCAGTGAGACCTTTGTGCCATGGCCATGGCACGTGTGGCTCATCCTGGCACTGCTTTTGTTCCTGGAGCTTCTGGCAGCAGCAGCAGGAGGAGGGGAGAGCATGAAACAGGGATTTCACACTGCAATAACTTCTACTGAAGCCAGCCCTTACATGTGTGCCTTGGGGATGTCTGTTATTTCAGTTGCTGAAGGCAAACTTGCCCTGGAATTGTACTTTTTAAGGATTTTTTGATTCTCACTTTCCATTACTCAAGCCCAATTGCATAGGCCAAAGAAGCAATAGGCAGGATTTGTGATAAATGACATGAGTTTTAGGTATTCTCAAGGATGGTGTGAGTGGTTTTGGCCAAGGATGGTTTCGGTTTCAGGTTTATGTGAGATGCTGGCACTCACTAAAATAAGGATCACCAGAATTACAGCACCACCAGAATTATTCACAGTGGTTACGTGTCACCCACCCTCACCTGAGCTGCAGACTCCTAATTTATTGTTTAGGCACTTAGGGAGAAATAACTCTTCATATATGAGCTAAAGCTATAGGAAAAATTACAGGAAGAACAGCAGGAGCTGTGATTTCATCACTGAAGGAGGATTTTCCCATATTGTGACTTGTAAAATGATTCCCTATAAAACATGGGAAATAGAATATAAATCAAATTGGATTTGCTGCTGCTGTCTAGAGAATTTGTGGCTGTCTCATCCCTGGAAATGCTCCAGCCAGGCTGGATGGGGCTCTGAGCAGCCAGGTCTTGGGGAAGGCGTCCCATGGCAGGGACTGCAATGAGATCATCTGTAAGGTCCATTTCACCCCAAACCACCCTGTGATCCCATCTCAGAAGCTCTGGGGATCAGCTCTGTCCTCTGATGGTTGGTTTGGAGCGTGCAGGGTCCCCTCCTGCCCAGCCCCATCCTGTCCCTGGAGGTGCCACCTGCACCTGTGGGCAGGTAAAGTTGTGGTTTGGTTTGTGCGCCACCAAAGGTTTGTGCTCCAGGACATCCGGAGAGGGAAGGGAAGCACAGGAGCTTGTCTCTGTCAGATTTTCTGAAAAATCCCTTTGCTGGCATTTCTTCTCCTAGGAAGCTGAGAAGCCTCAGAGAAGATTGAAAACAATGATTCTCTGATTGCTTCTCCTGTGTTTGCTGATTTGGAATGTGGTTGGAGGTGGTTTATCCAACAGGTGCTTGTTTGATTGGTTCCATGTGAATTGTTTTTACTTAATGACCAATCACAGCCAGCTGTGTCGGGACTCTGGAAGCAGTCATGAGTTTTCATGATCATTCTTGTTAAGCCTTCTGTCTGTATCTTTATTCTTTAGTTTGGTGTAGCATGATATAATATAATATAATATAATATAATATAATATAATATAATATAATATAATATAATATAATATAATATAATATAATATAATATAATATAATATAAATAATAATATAATAATTATAATATAATAATCAATTAGCCTTCTAAGAACAGAGTCAGATTCTCAATTCCTCCTCTGTCCTGGGGACCCCTGCAAATATCACAGGTGCAGCTGTGGCAGCACAGGGACAAGTGTCACAGCAAGTCCTCATCCTGCACAGTGAGGGAGTTCATCAAAACAGCCCTGCACAGACCCAAAATAATCCTCAAGGGCTGTCACTGGCCAAGCTCTGTGTGCTGGGGGGGCCTCGGTCCATATCTGGCTGTAGCTGGTCTGAAATGGGCTGAGAAATCTGAAATTGGGTCTTTTTCAGGCTGATACAGAGAGAGAGAGACCTGGTGTGGTTCCCTCCAAGGCTTTTAACACCCTGCCATAAAAGCTGCTGGGTGGGGCAGGGGTGACCTGGTGTCTGCAGAGCCCATTGTTTGCTGCTGAACCCGACCCCTCTCCCGTCACTGAGCTGGCACTGTCTGTGTCTGAGCTGGGGAAAAATGAAAAAACTTGTTAGACCTGATTTTTTGTACTCTTTTCCCCTCTAGTTGGCTGGCCAAGCTGCTATAGCAAGGCAAAAATACTGCTTGTATCCAACAAAAACATTGATTTAATTTTAGATTGTCATCTGGAACAGAAATTCAAAATAATTTGTTTTGAAATACATTAAAAAAAATTAAAAAGCCATTGTTGTTCAGCTCAAACTCTCAGCCAGCTCTTCCTCCCCAAAACTTGCATTGAGTGAGAGTGAAGGGGATGTGAAAGGAGAAAAAAGGGTGAGGAGAGTTTTGGAGCCCATGGCAATGCCAGGGTGGAGTGATTCCCCACCTGTGGGGTGTTCCTAGTGTGGGTTTGTGGTGCTGTTACCTTGAAACAGCAGGAAGGAAAATCCCCAGGACTGCAAAATGAACTTGGTTTTTTGATAATCCCAGAACAGCAGGAGGCTCCTGCACAGACAAAGGGCTTGGCATTATTTTCAGGATGCTGAAAAAGCTCTGCAGGTTGGCTGGGTCAGCTGCCAGGAATGATCTGCATCATTCAGACCCACGTGAAAGCTGCTTGGTACCAACATCCACAGCTCCCCATCCTTGCTTTCAGCCCCACTACAAACAAAATGCTGTTCCTGCGTGGCAAATCCTTGCTCTTTTTTTGACAACCGCATCTCCGACTTGTCCATACTCATCTCTCACATTTTTGAACCAGTGAGGAGCTGACATTCACAACAATCACACATTTCTCTGATGGGTTTTGACCCCCAACTACCTTAATTTATTTATTGTTTTTAACCCCTTGATCCATCTCAGTGTACTGTTCCCTGCTCTGCCACTTCCCCATTGCTGCACACAGGCAGGACAGTGATTCTGATGTTCTGGCTGGTGCCCTGGGATTGTTGTTTGAGCTGTAACAACATTTAAAGGTGCTCAGAGAGAGAGCAGCTACCTTTGTCGAGAGTGCTGGGGCATCCAGGGAAAAGCAGGAAAAATCCTTCCCACCCCACATCCCTGAGTTTCCCCTCATATTCCTATAAGAACAGGGCAGTGCTGCTCCCTGTCAAAAGCCAAGAAATTCCTCTGGCTGCCCTAGAAAACTTGAGCCCCTGCCCAGTGGGCTCAGAGACCTTTGCACAGAGCCCAAGACCCCTGTGCCTTTGGTTTAGCCCTTGGAAAAAACAATTACCAACCTTATATGAAGAATTACAAGCCACAAAAGATTAAGTGGAATGATAGTGAATTTATCACAAAGTGAAAAATAGATTTTTTAGAGTTTTTAGAATGGGGGCTCACGGGGGGCAAGATGGAGGAATCTGGGTGTGTCCAGCCTTTCTCCTTCTTCTTCTTGGCCTCCATCTTCTGCTGTGATGGTGGCACTTTTGGATTGGTTTAGAGTAGAAGCTCACTGTCTAACATAGGTGACAGGTACTGGGAAGTTATTGCAAATATTGTACATGTAGAATTAGTATAAAAACTATGTGTACATATATAACATACAGTGTTATATACATGTGTACATATATAACACTGCCCCAGGGGCAGGCACAGTGCCTCTGACTGTCTTGCTGAATGGACCTCAGCAAGTCAGGAGAAAGAATTTTATAGATTAGGAACAATAAACAACCTTGAGAACAAGAATAGAAGAGTTCTGACTCCTTCTTCAACCCCCAGGCTGGGAAAAGAGACCTTTTAACACATCCTGGGGTCACTGTGAGCAGCAAAAGTCCTGAGAGCTCCCAAACCAACACTAAGAGGCTCAGGTCTGCACTGTGCAGTTAATACCTTAACAATGAACCATTCTTCTGATTGCTTTTAAAAAGAAAAAGTTGTATTCTTCAGAGAATTAGATTTCTAATCCTCCTGTCCTCTCCTGTGGTAGTGAAGCCTGTAATTTTCCTGAGTGTTACAGATTGTTGTAGCCTCTGCTGGATGAAAGCACCTTGATCTCTGGACAGAGTGTTCTGCAGGGCTTCACAGAGGGGTTTTGTGGCTTAGCAGATATCAGGAGCTGTTGATGGCACTTGGCATCAGTCCTGGCAGACTTTCCTCAGCCCTTCCTTGCTGCAAAACCCGAGGTGGGACCGTGAGAAGTCCAATCAAAAGGCACAATTGTTTTATTTTATTCCTGTGCTGACAGAATATATTGCCAGAGATGTAAATGCAATGTGCCATCACATGTTTCTGATGGCTTGTGATGATTGATGGAGCCTCGTTAATGAAAAACTCTCCTGTGGCAGCATTGTGCTGTGCTGGGGTGGCCAGATCAGGGCTGTGATGGGTTTGGTTGGGTGTTCTGCTGTTTCTGGGATTGGTGGCATGTGTGGGCAGGGGTAGAGCTTTGCTCCAGGTAGGAAAAGCATCCCAACATCTGTTAAAAAACAGTTTGGAGAAACAAGGAAATCCAGCCTGGGGAGAAAGACAAATAACAAACCACAACATGCAGACATTCACAGAACACAATGAAAGCTCCTGTGGGGCCCAGTGGGGTGATTTCTGCTCCCCAAAACACCCATCCTGTTCTGTGACCACCTGGGCTGAGCAGGGAGAAGTGGTGTGTGACCATGTTCACAGGGGTCTGAGGATGAGGGGAGAGATGAGGATCTGACTCCGTGTTTCAGAAGGCTGATTTATTATTTTATGATATGTATTATATTAAAACTATACTAAAAGAATAGAAGAAAGGATTTCATCAGAAGGCTGGCTAAGAATAGAATAGGAAGGAATGATAACAAAGGCTTGTGGCTCAGACAGAGAGCCCAAGCCAGCTGGGCTGTGATTGGCCATTAATTAGAAACATCCAACATGAGCTAATCCCAGATGCACCTGTTGCATTCCACAGCAGCAGATAACCATTGTTTACATTTTGTTCCTGAGACTCTCAGCTTCTCAGGAAGAAAAATCCTAAGGAAAGGATTTTTCATGAAAAGATGTCTGTGACAGTGGTGGCCCAGGGACAGGGGACATGCTGCAGGAACATCCCAAAAAGCAGCTCTAACAGCCAGTGGGGTGCTTTGCCTGCACCTCTTGGACCAGGGATGTCTTGGGGTTGGTTTGCTGCACAAGCTGTGATCCAAATCCAAGAAATGTCAGTGGAAGAGAAGAGGGCTTTGTATGGCAGTGATTTGTGAGGTTTTAACCCATGTGTGAGGCCAGGGAGCTCACAAAAAGCAGGTAGAGGTGACCTGCAGGGGACACCTGTCCCTTGGGATGCCACGGCCACACCAGGGAGCTCCCCTGGCATCCTCAGGAAGAGCAGCTGAGCCTGTGCAGCCCTGGCTCCCTGTGGGACCACAGCACTGGGAGGGGCAGCACAGCCCTGGTGACTCAGCCTGTTCCCACAGCGGCTGCCTGGGGACAAGGACAGCCCAAGAAACCCTTCAAGGTCTGTGTTCCAGAGGGGACAGCCTGGGAAGCTGCTTCCTGCTGTCACTGCTCAGGTCTGTGACCGTGTTCGCAGGGGTGTTAGGATGAGGGAACAGACGAGGATCTGACTCTAAATTTTAGAAGACTTGATTTATTATTTTATGATATATATTATATTAAAACTATACTAAAAGAATAGAAGAAAAGGTTTCATCAGAAGGCTGGCTAAGAATAGAATAGCAAAGAATGATAACAAAGCTTCTGTCTCAGACGGAGAGTCCAAACCAGCTGACTGTGATTGGTCATTAATTACAAACAAACTAACATGAGACCAATCCCAGATGCACCTGTTGCATTCCACAGCAGCAGATAACCATTGTTTACATTTTGTTCCTGAGGCCTCTCAGCTTCTCAGGAGGAAAAATCCTAAAGAAAAGATTTTTCATAAAAGATGTCTGTGACACAGGTGAGCCTCTCATCCATGGGGGGTGGCACCAGAGCCTAGGAAAAGAAAGGTTTTGTCCAGTGCTGTGACACTTGTGAGAGCAGTGACTGTGCTGGGCAGGAAAGGGAGCCATGGGGTCTTGGGTTTTGGTTGTTAATTGCTGCCCCGAGATGTGCAGGATGTCTCTGCTTTCACCCATGCAACTGAAGAACGAGTCTGGACTCTTCACTTTTTGCCCTTGAGGTTGTTTATTAATTCTTATCTATAAAATTTTCTTTCTGCCCAGCTGAGATCTGCTCAGCAGGGCAGCCACAGGCACTCTGTGTTGTCCTTTTATACTACAAACTATGTATAACATATTTACACTTAATTTCCAATGCCTATCACCTGTGTTAGACAGTGCACTTCTACTCTAAACCAATCCCAAAGTGCCAACATCACTGCAGAAAATGGAGACCAAGAAGAAGAAGAAAGGCTGGACACGCCCAAGTTCCTCCATCTCGTCCTCATATCCCCCATACCAAAATCCTAAAATCTACGTTTTCACCCTAGGATAATTTTATTATTACACTATTCAAACTTCTGTGACTTTCAGGTGCTCATACAAAGCTGGCAACTTGCTCCAAGGGTCAAAATCAAATCCCCAGGTGCTCTGGGCTGTGTGCCAGGGTCTCTGAGCCCCCTGGTGGGGTCCCAGCAACCCTGGACACCCAGAGGGATGCACTGAGTTCCAACACTTGGGAAGGTCTTGCCTGAGTTTCAGCATTGATCACTGCACTGCACACTCTGAAGCACAATATCACTCATTCCCATGGCCTGAACTTCTCATTTCAGCTTCAAATCTGACGGCCAGAGCATGTCACTGTCCCCTCCATTTCCCTCAAACACTGTGCTGCCTTCATTGCTCCCTCGTCAAACAGATGGATGTTAAACTGGAGGGATGATTGCAAGTTGGAACTAGCAGCAAAAGGGTTTTTTTCCCTTCCCTTTGTCCATGCCAGAAGAGTATTATTTACAGGAAACACTTTGTACAGCTTCAAGATTTGTTTAGAGAAGGAGTGTAGGGGAGGAGACAGCTAAAGGCAGAATGGAAATTAAAAAAGGTCACAGTAATGCTCCAGAAAATCCATAATTTCCTGGAGTGGGAGTGCTGCTATTCTGGGTGTGCTGAGGGACAAACTGCCTCCCTTTGGGACAGGCTTGGCCTCATGGGGCTGAGCCCAGAGCAGCTGCTGGGGACAGAGGGTCCCTGACACTGCCTGTTCCCTCAGCCCGTCCAGAGTCACGTCCCTGGTGGCCCTGCCAGCGAATCTGGGAACACTCCGGGAGCAGCCCCCGGGGCACGTTTGCTCCAGCCCTGATGTTATCCCGGGGAATGGGGATTGCCTGCAGCTTTGTGTGACGGGGACAGTAAACAAAGGAACAGGATGAGATCCCTGAGCCCTGTGGGGTGACTCAGGGCTGGGCTGTGAGTGCCTGGGCACGTACAGAGAGGAGAACAGGCCTTGGAGCAGGACAAGCCAGGACAGGGAGCTCACACAGGACAGCCCAGGGACAGGGCAGGGGGTTGGTGCAGGCTCTGGAGGCTCTGTTTTACCTCCAGAAAAGGCTGAAAAAGAGCAAAAGTCACACACCCTGGCTGGTGGGAGCCCCCAGCCCAGCCAGGTTGAGATGGGGGCCACCAGCACCCTGGAAAGGTCTTTCAGCAAAGGTCACCAAGTCACCCTTTGCTCTCTGCATTTTCACTTCCATCATTCTCCCAAGATGACTTTCAAATTTAAAAAGCAAAATCAGTAGGAACGAGGATAGAACGAGGATAGAACATTCTTTGCCAGCATGGAATTGAATTTGAAGCATTGCAGTTGATGATGTCACCAGTCCAAGCCTAATTCTCCTCACCCTCTTTGCTTTGACTTTCAGTTGACTTTCAAACTTAAAAAGCAAAATCTAGGTACCTTTTAATCAGTAGGAACAAGAATGGAACATAGTTCTCTGAAAGCATGGAATTTAATTTGAAGCATTGCAGTTTATGATGTCACCAGCCCAAACCTAATTCTCCTCGTCCTTTTTGCTTTGGGAAAGGTTTTCAAGCTCACTGATTTTCAGTGCTCTGGTGATAGAAGTCACATGTGCTGCAAGTGTCACCCACCCTGGCTGGTGGGAGCCCTCAGCCTGGCCAGGTTGAGATGGGGGCCACCAGCACCCTGGAAAGGTCTTTCAGCAAAGGTCACCAAGTCACCCTTTGCTCTCTGCATTTTCACTTCCATCATTCTCCCAAGACGACTTTCAATTAACCTTTAAACCTAAAAGCAAAATCTAGGAATATTTTAATCAGTAGGAACAAGGACGGAACATAATTTTTTGCCAGCATGAAATTTAATTTGATGATGTCACCAGTCCAAGCCTAATTCTCCTCATCCTCTTTGCTTTGGGGAAGGTTTTCAAGCTCCCTGATTTTCATTCTTCCAGTGATAAAAGTCACATGTGCTGCAAGTGTCACCCACCCTGGCTGGTGGGAGCCCTCAGCCTGGCCAGGTTGAGATGGGGGCCCTGGAAAGGTCTTTGAGCAAAAGTCACCCTTTGCTGTCTGCATTTTCAACTTCCATCATTCTCCCAAGACAACTTTCAATTAACTTTCAAACTTAAACAGCAAAATCTAGGTACATTTTAATCAGTAGGAAGGAGGATGGAACATTTTTTGCCAGCATGGAATTTAATTTGAAGCATTGCAGTTGATGATGTCACCAGTCCAAGCCTAATTCTCCTCGTCCTCTTTGCTTTGGGGAAGGTTTTCAAGCTCACTGATTTTCAGTGCTCTGGTGATAGAAGTCACATGTGCTGCAGTGTCCTTAGCTGAGGTCAGATGTTAGAAATCCTTAAATCCAGACCTTTCTGATGTGTGCTTGCAGCCCACTGTGCCTCATGCAGGGCTTTTTCCCCTCTGGTGTTCTGCCTTCACGTGTTTCAGAGCATGTTTTATAAAACTGGGGATAGTGCTGAGAAATGTGAGTTTGACTTGTGCCCAAACTCTCTCAGAACCACCACACCACAGGGTTTTTTGCTTGTTTTTTTAAATTTATTGATTTATTTTTGTTAGCAGGTAAGCTGTGACTCTCAGAGCTGTTATCCACTGAAGGACTGCCATTACTGCAGCTAATTACCCTCTGACATTCATTTCCATTCGGCTCCATCTGCATCTGTGAACACTTTCCCAAATTGCTGTTTGACAAGTGAGATGCCCCAGTTGTGGAGCCCCACATC
This sequence comes from Ammospiza nelsoni, assembly GCF_027579445.1. Classification (NCBI taxonomy): domain Eukaryota; kingdom Metazoa; phylum Chordata; class Aves; order Passeriformes; family Passerellidae; genus Ammospiza; species Ammospiza nelsoni. Next base: position 6,382,617 of record NC_080651.1, read on the forward strand.
TGAGGGCTGGGGAAGGCTCTTGGTGCTGTGGCTTGGGTGGTCTCCTCATCCTGCTTGGCAGCTGCTGCAAGAGGCTCTGAGTTATTTCCCCTGCTGGTTTTTTGTCAGATAAACCTCCCAGCAGTGATGGGAGATTCTCTGACAGCTGATTCCTGCAGTTAGCGCTGCGAGCAATGAGTTAATCTGGGCAAGGATGAGCTTGATCCATCTGGGGAGGTTTCAGATCTTCCTCTGCTGTGCATGGTCCTTCATGGAGCAGCCACTGTCCAGGAAATCATCACCATGATTTAAATACATCTCTTTTAAAGTGCATGTGGAGGGGAGGAGGTGTCTGTGGCTGTGTTTTGTGTGTTTGGTTTTGTTTTTAGAGCCCTGTGCTTGAGCTGTGATGGAGAGGGAATAGTAAAAAGATGTTTCATGATGTGTGTGAATTAATGTTCAGATCTTACTGAGCCTTTCATCTCTTTTGGGCCCTGAATACAAATGTGGGAATGGAGATGAGGCAGAAAAGGCGCCCATGGCAATGTGCTGGGTGCTGATTACTGCAGGGTTTGCATTAAACCCTTTTAGAGGCTGCACCTCTTCCTTGGTGGATGGTTTTGGCAGGAGTTGTAACGCAGGAGAAAGATCTGGAAGGTTGGTACAGGGCACACAACTCCTGCTGAGCCAGGAGCAAACCCTCACCTTAATCCTGGCTTAAAATAAGCAGTGTCCTCATTCCTAGCCCTGTGGCAGGGTTTCTGTGTCCAGAGCCCCTCCAGGTGATGCACAGGCTGCTCCTGGCAAGCACACAGGGCTCAGAAATGCTTCCCACAGTTCAGGTGTGCACAGGAGCCTGGGTCAGTGGGTGGGAAAGGATAAAGGACTTGCACAGGACAGCCTAGGGAGGTGGCAGGAGGTTATTGCAGGGAGTTAAGGAGGCTGGAGGTTCTGTTTTTCCTTCAGGAAAGGCTGAAGAATGGCAAGTGTCACCCACCTCACCCAGCCTGGCTGGTGGGAGCTCTCAGCTGGCCAGGTCTGTGCTGGCAGAGCTGTCCCCAGGTGTCCAGCTGGAGCTGTGGCTTTTCTCCTCCCTCCTCACTCCCTCTCTGTGCTGCCTGGGGGTGCCCAAACAGGCCCTGCTCTCCCCAGGGCTGCTCACCCTCTCCTGCTTCCCACCTGGAGCTGCCCTTGTTTGGATTCCTGGGCGAGCAGGGGGTGCCAGGGTGGGTTTGTTTGTGCTTCTCTCTGAGCAAACACACACACAGGTGGCAGGTGGCACCTTGTCCCCTTGCAGAGGGCTCAGGGATCCACAGCAGAGCCCTGCCTTGTGCACACAGCCTGCAGGAGCTGCAGCCCTGCTGGGGCAGGATGTGTTCATTGACATCCTCATCAGGGGCATCACAGGGGCAGGTGCAGCTCTCTGCACTCTGGGGACAAGTGGCAGCACTCCAGGAAATCATTGGAGCTGAGGGAGGGTGTTGGGGAAGATGAAACAGGGAAGCCTTATATATATGATTGCCTGGCAAAAGATTTTAAGAATATGGAAACTATAAGTGAGATTGAAATGAAAGCAAGCTTTGAGATACCTCAGTTACTGAACAACTGGAAAACAATGGTGTGGCCAGCTGAAGGTGATCCCCTTTTGATGGAACAACACCCTCTGCTTGCAGACAGGCCCAAGGCTCAGAGCAGACCCTACAGCTTGGCAGAAGGGGCCCAAAGAGGAGTTTGTAGGGTTTGAAATGTAACACAGTATGGTAATGTAATGATTCTTATAGGCTGTATGTAAATGCTATAGGATTTGTGTATTGTACTAGATTGGTTAGTGAGAATCAGAATATTCAACACAGAAGAAGATTTATTGTATTATAATGGGAACCTTGATCTCTTACCCCTTTTACTCTCTTATGTTTTGCTCTCTCACCCTTTCACTCTCTCACCCTCTCACCCTCTCTCACCCTCTCTTCCTCTTTGGGCCTGCTCTGAGCTGTGTTTGGCAGCTCCCAGCAGGGCCCTGCGCCCAGGCCCTTTGCAATAAACCCCAAGTTCCAGCCCTGGCTGCAGAGATCTCTTGTCTCCATCTGTCCCGACTGTCCTACCCCCGTCACTCCTACATGAGGGCAGGTTTATTTGGATGTGAGGAACAGTTTTTCACCCAGAGGGTGGCTGAGCACTGAACAGGCTCCTCAGGGAGGAGGTCACAGCACTGAGGCTCTCTGAGCTCAAGGAGCATTTGGACAATGCTCTCAGGGACATGGTGGGATTCTTGGGGTGTCCTGTGCAGGGCCAGGAGTTGGATTTGATGATCCTGATGGGTTATTTCCAACAACAATGTGACAAAAAACCCTTGGGCTGGGGCTCCTCTGCTGGCACCTGGAGCCTTTGTGTCCCCCTGGGGACAGGGCACAGCAGCAGGGTTGGCAAAGGGACCAGCCCTGATGGAAAGCATCTCCTGGTCTCATTTACAGCACTCTGACAGCCTGCCTCCCACCCCTCACCCTGCTGTCAGGTCCTTCCCATGTTTACAGGCACCTGCCTGGAGTTCCTGTCACCCTCAGCTCTTCCTCCAGCTGATGATGGCACAGCCTGGCAGTTCTGCCCATGTGGGATGAGGATCTCTAATAGCAACCTCCCACAACCACTGGCTTGAGTCTGGTGTGGAAATCAGACCTTTGTGCTGGTCCTTGCCTGGTCCCACTATGTCCTGTTTGAGTTTTTCACAGAATCATAGAACATGCTGAGTTGGAAACAACCCATCAAAATCAGTGAGTCCAACTGCTGGCCCTGCACAGGACACTCCAAGAATCCCACCATGTGAGAGCATTGTCCAAATGCTCCTTGAGCTCAGAGAGCCTCAGTGCTGTGAACAAGGTGCTATGCTCTCCCTGAGGAGCCTGTTCAGTGCTCAGCCACCCTCTGAGTGAAAAACTGTTCCTCATATCCAACATAAACCTGCCCTGACTCAGCTACAGCCATTTCCTTGAGTGCTGCCACTTGTCACAAGTGAAGAGATCTGTACTGATGCCTTGTGCAGGCTGACCTAGAACAGAGGCTAGACAGAATTAAAGAATAAAGCAGGGATTTATGAAAAGGATCTCGTCAATGGATCCACCTTGGGCAGCACAAGAGCCCAGCCAGGGCTGCACCCAAGATGAACCAAAATGGTCCCAAAATGCAGGAGCGGGCACGGGCTCTCTCACTGTGATCAGTTCTGCTCCATTTGCATCTTGCAGTTCATTGTCCCATTCCAGCTTTAGCCCATCCAGTCCCATCCTTGTTTTTCTCTCTCCAGCCCACGGTGTTTGTGCTCTTGGGCTGAGATTTGGATCATTTGTCCTTGGTGCCCAGCTGGAGCAGGAATTGTTTTGTCTCTCTGCTCTGTGCACAGAGCTCACCATCCCCTCATGTGAACCCAGACCCACACACTAAAGCAGCACAGAACCTGAAAAATATCAAGACTAAAACCTGAGGCATCAGTACCTGCCCCTGTGATGCCCCTCATGAGGATGTTAATGACCACAGTGAGGTCTCCCCTCAGCCTCCTCTCTTTGTTTGGTTGTTGCCTTTTTCCAGAGTATTTGCATTAATTTGAATTCTAATAATCTCCAACATTTCATCCTCACTTGGGATTGTCATCATCTTTACTGACCTCCCTTCCCATTTCTGGTGGGAAATGGATGGTGGATCCTTAGGTCAAAACACAGCCGGATTTAATCCGGAAACTTTGGATTAAAAGCTGCCTTGACACAGCCCCTAAGAACACCTTGGAAGCATCCAAGCCCTGTTACCTATAGATTATGTACAAAATAAGACTATAAACCAAGCAGAGACCTCTGCTTTGGGGGCTTTACAGCCTCCTCTGCCTTTCAAATCATGTCATCATAATCTCCGCAAGATTAAGCACTGCTTCAGCTGCAGGGGATTTTTAATTTCACTTTCTCATGGAATAAACTGATGGTGACAGATGCCCAGGAGGCCTGGAGGTCAGTGCTTTGTTTAGACACAGGGAATTTAGGGACTGAAGGGTGACAGTGGCCCCTGGAGAGGGATGTAGATGCCACCTTCTCATGGAGCATGGGTTTGTGTGGCAGTGACATTCTCTGTGCCTGTAAACCTGGGCAGAGCCTACAGAGGGGCTCTGGGTTCCTCCAGGCCATCAAATAAATATAAATGGACAAATAGATAAATATTTATATATATAGAAATATAAATGGATAAATAGAAGTGGATAAATGTGGCTTTTGCCTGGGAAACAGAGGAACATTTTCTCTCAATTGGTTTGTGTGGTCAGCCTGGGGCGCCATCAGGTGCCCTGGGCCCTGTTCCCTGCCAGGTGGTGCAGATAACCCAAGTGCTTCCTATTCTGGCAGCTCATTCAGACATTGATCTCAGAGCTGAGGGAGATAATTTCCTCTATTACTGAGGACTGAGGCCAGGAAAAAAACAAGGTGGAATTTGATTTTGCCTGAGTTGAGCCATCTCAGTGCATCTCTGAATCAGAGCTGGTCCCTGCAGCCTCTCTCCAGCAGATGATTCACCCTATTCTTCCTGCTGGAACCCTGGTCACTGGGAATTTCAGACTTTCTGTGCTGCCAGGCACTGACCCCCAAGAGAACACTGCATTGACCTGAGGCTGTGGAGAAGCTTCCAAAATGGAATGACAGAACTGGGATTGTGGGTGTGGACTTTGAATAGAAATGTGTGATATCACAGGGTGGAAAACTTAGAGTTTAAGGGTTTAGAATATATTGAAATATACATAAAGCAAGATGGAGGTTTTAGGGCAGAGGCTGGTCCTTCTCCTTCTCCTTCTCCTTCTCCTTCTCCTTCTCCTTCTCCTTCTCCTTCTCCTTCTCCTTCTCCTTCTCCTTCTCCTTCTCCTTCTCCTTCTCCTTCTCCTTCTCCATGGGTTTGGGTGGTTTTGTGTATTTGGATAAAAAAGTCCCCATTGTGGGCCATGGGTGCTTGGTTATTGGGTTAAAAGTAAAAATAATTGAGGTGTCATTTCTTAATTGGACAGTTTATCCTTAAAAGGCCTTGTAGAGAGAGTGGGGTTCATTTTTAGTTTGTTAGAGAGAAGTGCTGTAGAACTCATGGTTTGTGAGACCGTGACAGAGATAAGAGCTAACAAACATCTGAGTCCAAACAAGAAATTCTATCTTGTGCATTTAATCCTGACAATGGCAAAAATAGAACCAAAGATTCCACATCTTCCCCCTCCACCTGGGGCTGGAGGTGACTCAGTGCTGCGGAGCCCAGCTCCTGGTGCCTGTGACTTCCAGGTCCTGCTGGACAGAGGAGCCAAACCCTCTGGAGATCTCAGGTTGTGATCCCATCCTTCCTTCAGGCACTAAATCTCAGGTTATGATCCCATCCTTCCTTCAGGCACTAAAGCAGGAGGCTGAAGGAAGGATCAAACCTGTGGTGGTCCCTTGGTGTGGCAGCAGCATCCCCTGCAGCTGGGGCTGCTGCCCTGGCCTGCTCAGGGCACAGCTGGTTGAGGAGCAGCTGGGCCATGCTAAGGACAGGCACTGTCACATATGTGATGTCTCAGACATGGCAAATGCTCTTCTCTGGCTCTGAGACTGCTCACAGAGAGGTGCTTCAGTTGAGAGGAAGAGGGCTGCCAACAGGAAGCTGGACGAGGCAACAGAGAAACATTTTCTGCTCATGATCTCAGCCTGTGGAGATAAGGCTGGAATTCTAACACCCCCCACAGCATCCTGCCTTGGCCCCATGTGAGTGCTGCAGCTGGGGAGGGGAGGGAGGTCCCTGCCTGGGTGATGCTCCTGCCAGGGGTACAAAAGGTGGTTTGGGCTGGAGGGATGTGGCAGTGCCATGGATCCCCTCTGGACAGGAGGTGCTGGAGTGCTCAGGCTGCAGGAGATGCTGTTTGGGAAAGGTCAGCTCCTGTAATGAACTCCCACCATGGTGTTGGGGCCACCAGAAGTGACCTGAGCCTCCAGACAGGGAAGGAGCTCCCAGGTGTGGCTGGCAGCAGGCTGTGCATGCCCCAGGGCATTGTGTGGTTCACTCCTTATGGCACAAGGTGCCTGTTCAGGAGCTCCACCTGATGCCTCAGGTTTTAGCTTTTATAATTTTCACATTCTGTGCTGCTTCAGTGTGTGGGTCTGAGCCTCATATGAGGGGATGGTGAGCTCTGTGCACAGGGCGGGGAGACAAAACAATTCCTGCTCCAGCTGGGCACCAAGGACAAATGATCCAAATCTCAGCCCAAGAGCACAAACACCGTGGGCTGGAGAGAGAAAAACAAGGATGGGACTGGATGGGCTAAAGCTGGAATGGGACAATGAACTGCAAGATGCAAATGGAGCAGAACTGATCACAGTGAGAGACCCCAGGAACGCTTGTGCATTTTGGGACCATTTTGGTTCATCTTGGGTGCAGCCCTGGCTGGGCTCTTGTGCTGCCCATTGAGGAGATCCTTTAAATAAGTCCCGGCTTTATTCTTTAACTCTGTCCAGCCTCTGCTCTAGGTCAGGTTTCACAGGACATCACACCCTCTGGAATCCCTGCTTGGCGCAGCGCGGGGGCTCAGCAGTGCCAGGGTCAGTGCACCGGGGTTTGGGTCACTCAGGAGTGGCAGCCAGTGCCTTTTTTGTGGCCAGGATTTGCATAGTGGAGACTGAACATCTGGATTGTTGGGGTGAGTGACTGGGGGGGGTTCTGGATGGGGCCCAGGGCTCCACTGCCAGCTCCGTTACACCGAGCGCGCCACGTCCCACGGACAATGCTGCCTTTCACCAGACCCACAGAATGGGCTTTGTGCCTCCTGTGTGAGCCCTCTTTCTCTCCAGAAAGCCTTCCTCAGAGGCTGCAGGCACTGCTCCATGACTTGGGATGATTTTCACCTGTGCCAGGAGTGATTTCACACTGCCTTTTGCCAGGCTGGGCTGGTTGGTGGTGCCAGGTGCTTTGCCCTTCCATAGCTGGAGAAGCCCACGAGGAGAAGGAGTTGCTTTGGGACCTCTTGGTACCTGGAGAGAGGTGTGTGTCATCATGGAGTAGCATCAAAAAGTGATTTTTATATCTGGGCTTTATTTAAATGAACCCATTGCTAATTTTCCTGCTGCTCTGCTCTAGAGCACGGCTTGGCAGAAAGGGAGGTGCTGGATCTAGAATTATTTTATTCCTAGAATCAAAAAATATTCTGAGGTGGGACATACAACGTTCATCAAGTCGAACTCCTGGCCCTGCACAGGACAGCCCCAAAATCCCCCCTTGTGCCTGAGAGCATTGTCCAAACTCTTCTTGAGCTCCGGCTGGGTTGAGGCCATGACCATGCCCTGGGGAGCCTGGTTGTGCCCCACCACCCTCTGGATGAAAAATCTTTTTCAAATACCCAACCTATCCCTCCCCTGGCACAGTTTTTGCTGTTTTCTTGAGTCATCTCATTGGTCACCAGTGATAAAAGATCAGTGCCTGCCCCTTGTCCCTTAAAGATTTTAAAGAACAAACCAACAGCATATTGGCACTTACATATTGATTCCACATCTTGTTTTTAAATGAAATTACTGCTTCTGTGCTGGGGATCTCTGATGGATTCTGGGCCATAGGGACTTCTGAGAACCTTTCATTCATTAAATGCCTTGGAATTTATAGAGACAGTCTGGGGGGCAGAAGGGGAGCACACAAGAAATTTAATCTTGGAGTTGACTGGCCCCTCACAGGGAGAGCTCTCTCTTCCATCTCCAAGTCAGAAAAACCAACCATGGTCCCAAAATCAGCTACACGAGTGGCTTGAGGGTCATCCTGTAAGATCCAGATGGAATTGTACTGCAGTGTGTAAAGGCACTTTTGCAAACTCCAGTGAAAGCTGATCTGCAGCATTAGGCACTCAAATATGTCCCAAGTTTGGCTGAAGTTCTCTTCCAACTTCCCTGCTGGGCCATTATTAAATATAATTGCAAGATACAAGGAAAAACACCAAGGAATGTTATTAGTTTATGAAGCTGGGTTGCCTTGGCTACTTCTGAGGTAGAATTAATAGGAGAAAACCCTTAATTGTATGAGGCCAGGGTAGACTGTAGTCTCAAATTGTAATTTCCCTTCTCTCCAGTTTAAGGACAGCGGACATTATCTCAGGAATCTATAGATAGTGTCTGAGTCATTCTTTAAAGAACAGCTAAAACGTAAAAACATTAAATAACATATCCCTGCAGGTCCTCTGACCAGGGGAAGTGTTTGACACCTCATTTTACGGGCAGGGGAGAGTATGTGGAGGAGGAAAATTACGTGCAGAGAGTCATGGTGGAGTCCTGATGGTGGCTGAGCAGTTCTGACTCCTCTGCTTGCAGCTGGCTTTGCCCCATGGCTGAGCTGGTCCTGCCACCTCAGCATCTGATCATAGGAGCAGAGAATCAAGATGTGACTGGGCTTGGGGACAAAGATAAACGTACATTTATGATGTGCCAAAGGAAAAACTGCCATTCTGAGCTCAGTTTTTTTGTGCAGGGAGCTGCTGAACCTCAGTTGGGAGTTTGGGCTTTCTGACTTTCAGGCAATTCTGTGCAGCATCAGAGCAGCCCAGGGGCATCACCGTGTGAGCTGTGTGGTGCTCAGGCTGCTGCTGCACTGGGGCTGCTCAGGTGGGAGGGCTCTGGCAGTGTTTGCAGCCTGGAGCATATTTAGAATGTATTTATCTGTGTGGAGGGAAAAGTGGCCATTGTCTGCTTGATTTGGTACTCCTCCGAGATAGCCTGTTCTCAGTGGAGTGGCCAGGCTGTTTGTGGATCTTGACCCTGAATTTTCATCTGAGTTTCTGGCTAGGAAGGGATTTGGTGACCATGGGCCCTTGGCTGCTCCTTTTCCTGGTGCTGGTTCCTTCACTTCTTGGGTTTTGGTTGTTAATTGCTGCCCTGAGATGTGCAGGATGTCTCTGCTTCAGCCCGCACAACTGAAGAACGAGTCTGGACTCTTCACTTTTTGCCCTTGAGGTTGTTTATTAATTCTTATCTATAAAATTTTCTTTCTGCCCAGCCGAGATCTGCTCAGCAGGGCAGCCACAGGCACTCTGTGTTGTCTTTTTATACTACAAACTACGTGTAACATATTTACACTTAATTCCCAATGCCTATCACCTGTGTTAGACAGTGCACTTCTACTCTAAACCAATCCCAAAGTGCCAACATCACTGCAGAAAATGGAGAACAACAAGAAGAAAGAAGAAGGACTAGACATGCCCTGATTCCTCCGTCTTGTCCCCATAACCCCCACACCAAAAATCCTAAAATCTACATTTTCACCCCGTGAATATCTTATTATTACACTATTCAAACCTGTGTGACTTTCACATCCCCATATAAAGCTGGCAACTCGCTGCAAGGATCAAAATCAAGCCACCAGGTGTTCCGGGCAGCATACCCCGACGGGATCCTCGGCAACTCTGGACACCCAGAGGGATGTGCTGAGTTCCCACATTCACCCAGGTGTCACCTGGCTGCAGTGGAGCAGCTCCCGTGAGGCAGGAAGGAAAAGGACACTTTGGAGTGAAATTGGGACTTGCAGCTGAGGAAAATCCCAGGCTGAGCTTTTCCCTCTGCTGAGTCGGATCCTGCTCTCACACCCAAAGGCTGCCCTGCTTCTCCTGCAGCTCTCCCTGGGGCTGGGTGTTCCAAGGTGTCTGGGGCTGCTCTGGGTGTCCTGACCCCGTGGGTCACCCAGGCTCAGCAGAGCCCTTAACCCCTGCCCTTTGTGGCCTGCTGCCCTTCAGCCCCTGAGCTGCTGCCTCTTTGTTCTGGCCTTGTCTCCTTTGCACGTCCCCACCCCTCTCTGGCAAAAATCAACATTTGCCTTGCAGAGCCAGGCCAACAGAAAGGGTCTGTATTCCATCCCGATGGCAGCCCCAGGCTTGCAGGGCTCCCTTGATAAATCCAGCGGTGTTTGTTGCCAGGGGGACCCTCTGAAACACAATTTTGGGAGTTTTGTGTGTGTGAAACGAGCAGGGAAGCTGTGAGCACTCACTGGGGCTGAGAATAAAAATGTGATTGGGTTATAAGAAGATGGCAAGATTTAAACTCTAAGTAAGGATGACTTTTACATTTTATTTTGTTTTTATCTTGTTTTTAAGTCATCTAAGGATGACTTTTAGATTTTATTTTGTTTTTAACCTGAAGTACCACGTTGCTGCTTTGTGTGCTGGCACTGCACATGGTGCAGGAGCAGAGCAGAGGGGCAGGCACTGGGCTGGGGGGTTTGCAGCAGGACTTTGCAGCATTGCAGGCCTGGGGGAGTGGGGTGCCTCAGGAGTATTTGATCCATATGGAAATACCACACTGGAGTTTTAAAATTCCTTTCCCCTCCTTCAAATCTGCCCGTGGTTTTCTCCAGCTCATCCATGGCCACTGCCAGATGAACCTGAGGGAGTGAGGTGAGGGAAGCTGTGAATGTTGGGGGGTTTTGGAGGGTGAAGGATGAGCACTGATTATTTGTTTTTCCCTTGTTTCCATAGTGCTCTGAGTGCTGAGCCTCATCCCTTGTCCACTCAGGCTCCTGGGGACACTCGTATTATTAATGTTAATTAACCAACACGTTTCTAGCTCGCAGGAACTCTTGTGGCAGCTGGTTAATGTAAGAGTTTGATGATTAAAGTGAGAGTTATTTCCTTCTTTAGCAAGGCTGCAGCTTGGATGGGTTCAGATGCTTTCCCTCCTTCCCTCCTCTGCTGGGATGCTGCAGGTTCTGCAAATGGGACCAGGTCCAAGCTGCTCTTGCCATGACTTTAAAAGCTCAAAACCCCCTCATTTAGTGAAAATGCCACGAGGTACCTGTTAATTGAGTTCCAGTTCTTGGGTCCTGCTTCTCTCTCTTGGATTTTGACAGATAAGGACTGTGAGCAAGTGAGGAGGGTGGTGAAGACAGAGAAAGTTCAGAGAGACAAGATCTCTCTGGAAATCTGGTCAGCATCAGCAGTGAACTTGGTTAGCATCAGCAGTGAGGTCCAGGCAGTGAACTTGGAGGGATTTTAGACTTGATGGTGGTTACCAGCTCCATCCCCAACCAGCAGAGCTTCAGCAGAGCCGTTCCTATTCCCACACAAACCATTTTCCCTTTCCTCCTGCTGCTGAGTAAAAGCATCCCCTGAGCCAGCAGAGCTGACAGCACATATAAAAGACCCATTTTTGCAGTCTCCTTCCAATTTGTGTGGACATTGGTGGTGTGAATATTCATCTGCACAAGTCATCTGCTGTGGTGATGTGGCACCTTCACCACTGCCCGGATTACTGGAACTCTCCAACCAGAAGGATCACAGATGATGACTAACACACTTTATTTTCTATGAAAAACTGCTTGTGCTAATTTTTTTTTAGTGCTTTCATGATTGTCCAGCCTATCTCTGAATGAGTATCAGCTGTGAGGAATTTGTGGTCAGTAAAGAACAGATGATCAGGAGGGGTGGTGAAATGATCTTGTTATTTCTATGAAGTGAATATCTGAGGACTGAGCTTACTCACCTCAGAATAAACTCATGGGGAGAAGGGGGAGTCTCTGTATTGTTTGAAGGCCATTTTAGCTCTTGAACAACTTGCCAAAGCACTTGAAATCACTCCAATGTTTAAGTCTTGACACTGAAATTGGATTTCTCCAAAAAGCCAAGACTTACTTCAAGCACGAGCTTGAATCCACTCTGACCAGACAGAAGTGTGTGCTCTGGGGTTTGTGGGTCAGCCAAGGCAATTTTCTGGCCTTAAGCTTTATGGATGCAAAAATTGATTTCTTGAGAATTACTGCAGTTTAATTTGAGTTAGCAATTTGAATCAGAGCCTACATTTGAGCCAAGGTTCAAGTGCTGTGTCCCCTGTCACCTGGTTCTTCCACCTGACAGCTCCTTGCTGTGGCCAGAGCACTGCTGGCCCTGGGGAGCCTTTCTAACCCTGCAAAAACTGAGGCCTGAGTTCTTGCTGCCTCTTATCATCAGCGCAAGCTTTTGGAACATTTTTTTAGTGTTAGAATTCTTTTGGCACCTATTAAAGTGTTGTGGTAGGAATAGATGCATCTTGCTAATGCCAGTTTTCCTGTGGTTTCCATTTGAGGGTGGTTTCCTTGAGGGTGATTTTGACGCAGGCTGGGTTCTTTTTGAGTGTGAACTCATGGCTCTGTGTGCTGGTGAGCAGGGTTGTGTGGCTCCAGCTCCCATGGGTGGTGTTTTAGGCTGTGTGTGCTCAGCCTTGGACCTGGACACAGCTTGTTGGTGCATCTAGGCTGTGTTGGAGAAGGTAGTGGAGCAGTTCTGAGTCTGTAATCAATCCCCTTTGGCCACAGCATCCATCCCTCCATCCCTCCAGCATTCCTCCCTCCATAATCCTCCCCTCCATCCTAGTAGCATCCCTCCCTCCATCTCTCCTCCATCCCTCCAGCATCCCTCGCTCCATCCCTCCCTCCATCCCTCCAGCATCCCTCGCTCCATCTCTCCTCCATCCCTCCCTCCATCTCTCCAGCATCCCCACCCCACCAGCATCTCTCCATCCTGGTGAAATCTCACTTTGCTGCCAGAGATATTTGATCCAGAATGAAACCCTGCATTAGGGTTGAAGGTTTTTTCTTTTATTTTTCTAGCTGTGCTCAGCTCCTTTGTAAAGAGTTTCTGTTACACAGAATCTGGAAAAGTGTCTTTTATTCTTCAGTGCATGTTTCTGATTAGCATTGGAAATGAACATGAATTTTTTCCCCTTATTTTTTTTTTCAAACTGTATTCCTTTTGAGGTTAATGTTGCAAGTGGATTTCAAGCTAATGGAAGAGAAGCTGTAATTGTGTGGTTTGCTGGACTCAGAGCCATAGAGATTCTTCTTCCTTTGCTAATCTGCACCCAGATGTCCCTCCCTTGCAGCCCCCTGTGTCCCAGCTGTCTGCAGTGACCCCTCCATGTGCAGGCTGTGCCTCCAGAGATGTCCTGTGTCAGCATTGCAGCTCTGCACCATTGGAGGAGCCATGGAGGATCAACCCATGGGTGGGATTTCCTCCTGTTAACAGCTCCAGGTCTTCTGCAGTCACTCTTTTTTATCTCTGGAGGTTTTAGAGCCTGTCTGGGTGAGCTGCAGCTGTCAGTGAAGGTGATTCCCTGCCCACTCTCTGGATGGAACCATGCCATGGGTACAACGAGAGGGATTGCACACCCTGAGAGGTCTGGGAGTGTTGAGATGGACCTGCACAATGGACAAAGAGTGGAGAACCCTGTCCCATCAGTGTGCACTGGTACCTGGGCAGGGCAGTGACACCCTTGCTGTCCTCCATGTGCTCCTGGGTGACACAGGATGGGCTGGAGCAGGTGGGGCTGGGTGTGTGCAGTGCACAGGGGTGCAGGTCCTGCCCTGGGGGGAGTCAGCCCTGCCAGCCTGTGCTCTAAACTGTCGCAGACATCTTTTTATGAAAAATATTTTTTTTTAGGGTTTTTCTTCCTGAGAAGCTGAGAGTCTCAGGAACAAAATGTAAACAATAATTATCTGCTGTTGTGGAGTGCAACAGGTGCATCTGTGATTGGTCTCATGTGGTTGTTTGTAATTAATGGCCAATCACAGTCAGCTGGCTCGCACAGAGATTTGGAGACAGCTGCTTTTATTATCATTCTTTTTTTTTCCTATTCTTAGCTTAGCTAGCTTTTTGATGAAACTTTTTTTCCCCTATTTTTTTTAGTATAGTTTTAATGTAATATATATCATAAAATAATAAATTAAGCTTTCTGGAACATGGAGTCAAATCTTTGTTTCTTCTCTCAGTCTAAGACCCCTGTGAACACCGTCACACTAAACCTGCTGTTGGTGTGTGGGTGTTGTGACCCCTCTGAAGGGTTGTTCTGCTGAGGAGCCCCTCTTGGAACCCAGAATATCCCTCTGGGTATCCAGAGTTGCTGGGCCCCTGCCAGGGGGCTCAGAGACCCTGAAAAATAGCCCAGAACACCTGTGGGTTTGATTATGACCCGTGGAGCAAATTACCAGCTTTGTATGAGGACCTGAAAGTCACAGAAATTTAAATAATGTAACAATAAAATTATCACAGGGTGAAAAGGTAGATTTTGGGATTTTTAGAATGGAGGTTTTGGGGACAAGATGGAGGGATCTGGGCGTGTCCAGTCCTTCTTCTTCTTCTTCTTGTTCTCCATTTTCTGCTGTGATGTTGGCACTTTTGGATTAGTTTGGAATAGAAGTTCACTGTCTAACACAGGTGATAGGCATTGGAAAGTAATTGTAAATATGTTGTACATAGTTTGTAGTATAAAAAGACAACACTGCCCTGAGGGTGGTCAGAGTGCCTGTGGCTGCCCTGCTGAGCAGACCTCGGCTGGGCAGGGAGAAAAATTTTATAGATAAGATACAATAAACAACTTTAAGAATGAAAACTGAAGAACTCCGGCTTGTTCTTCGGACACATGGGCTGAAACAGACTTTTCACAAATCTCGGGGCTGCATTAACAACTAAACTCCTGAGAAGTCCTCAGCATCCCAGAGCTGGAACCATCCCGAGGTGGCTCCGTGATTTTCCTGGAGCTGTACACCCCAGGAAGCCAGGAAGAGCGTGGATATGTCCAGAGCAGCTCTGTTCTTGGATGGAGACATCTCCAGTGCTGTGTGGACACCCTGCAGTGCTGTGCTGGCGCAGAAGGAAGCTGAATTATCTGACCCCAGGCCCTGCAGTCAATACACGCAACAGAAGCAAGGGTCACACTGCCTGCTCACATGAGCTGGTGCCTCTTTGCTGACTCCAGCACAGTGTGGGATGGCTCCTGCTGGTTTGGCCCATCCCTTTCCATCACCACCTTTGCTTGGCTTGGGTTCTTTTGTTTGTTTGGTTTGGGTTTTTACTGGGCTGTGTAGAGAGAGCGAGTTCCTGAGCTGCATCCCCCATTGTTTGTCCTCTCTGCATGGGTTCTGTTGATAATGGGAACTGCTCGCTTGTCCTTTTGGGTTTTATATCAGCATGGATGGCTTACAGTGAGGAGAAAATGAATCTCACATGGGCTCTGTTCACTGGTACATCTATGATGGGTTTTCTCCCTGAGCCAGGTCTATGAGCTCTCAGAGAACCCATCACACCTGAGATAGCCCAGCTACCCCAAATGGCACCCATTTTGGGTGCTGCTGCCTTTCTGCTGGGCCATATGGCCCCAGCCCATGGATCTGGAGGGAATTAGTCATTGATTATAAAATGGGGAAAAAAACTTGCTCAGAGTGAGCCAAGGTGGGGCTGAGCTGGGCTTTGTCCTGCTGAGGCACATCCGCAGTGCTGAACAAGCCATGCTTGGCCTGACTGATTTTTAACTGTTGGGTTCTTCCATTCTGGGTTCCTCCTGGTGGGAACAAGGAGGAGAATCCCCAGTTTCAGCTAAATAAAGCGGATAGCACTGTGGCTCTTAGTCCAGTGTGCTCCAGTGCCTTTCCAGCGTGGCTTTGGGGCATTTGCATGGCGCTGAGGGAGGCTCACAGACACTCTGTCTGCACTGGAAATGTTTCATTTTCATTTACAGCTCCAACCTGGGGCTCAAACTGCTGCTCCCAGGCTATAAATAGAGGTAACCCCAGAACAGGCTCAGCAGCTGATGCTCTCTGCTCCTGCCCCCTCCCTGGCTTCTTGGCAGTGTGTTCACAGCAGCATATTTTTAGGTGTTGCTTTCTCCTTATTTATTCTATTTTTTTGCCAAGCTGCCAGTTTTCTCTGCTGTTTATCTGCTTTCCAGGACTGTGTCTGGATCCTCCCTCTGGAGGGGCAGTGGGGCATCACAGATAGCAAGCTTGGCTCAGACTCTGCAGCTCTTCCTCCTCTATCTATATTTTCTGCTAAGGTACTGGGCTGCCTGGATGAATTTTGTGTTTACTCCTCGTTTTCCCTTTGTCTGAGAGAGGATAAACAGCATTATTATGTATTATTAATGTTGTTAACAGGCAGTGAAGCAACAGCTGTCAGAAAAACCTCCTCTAATGCTGCCTCCAACACAAAACAAATCAACTCAGCTCGTTGAGAAAAGGGTGAGAATGGTAATTCCAGCTCCCCAGAGCAAACCTGGCAGTCAGGGCACACAAACAAACCCTCAGAAAGGATAAAAGCCACAGGCTCAGCCAGGGCATGGATGCTCCAAGTCCTGTGTGTGTTTTTCCACTGCTGAAGTGGTTGCTGAAGGGAATAAAGCTGATTTCCTCGATGTGATCCTGTCCAAGCTTGTGAGCTCCTCGTTCAGCTTCCGTCCTCCCCGCCGCAGACTGAATGAGCCTTTGAACATGAAAGGCTGCTCTAACCAGCTCAGCATGGCTGCACATCTGCATTCCTCAGCCTGCCACCCATCAGGGCTGCTTTGCTCTGCTTTTTGAGCCGTTCTAAAAGCTGGATTTCAGCACTGCACCTTGCCTGCACACAGGGAACTCAGAGGTGATGTGTCTGCGCAGAGCAGAGCTGGGATGGGACTGCTCTTACAGCCTGACTCAAGAAAAGCTGTATAAAAATCTGCTCAGCAAATGAAATAGGGCTTTTCATTCTTTCTAGAGTCCACAAAACCAGCAGGCATTTAGAAAGGAAAATATAATTAAAACAAAAATATTCAGAGACTGGGACTTAGTGCACACAGGGAACTCAGAGGTGTTGTCTCTCTGCATGGAGCAGAGCTGGGATGGGACTGCTCTTGCAGCCTGGCTCAAGAAAAGCTGTTTAAAAATCTGTTCAGCAGAGGAAATAGGGCTTTTCATTCTTTCTAGAGTCCAAAAAAACAGTAGGCATTTAGAGAGGAAAAAATAATTTTAAAAAAGATACTGGGAATTAGTGCCCACAGGGAACTCAAAGGTGTTGTCTCTTTGCACAGAGCAGAGTTGAGATGTGACTGCTCTTGCAGCCTGGCTCAAGGAAAGTTGTTTAAAAATCTATTTCAGCTAATGAAATTGGGTTTTTCATTTTTGCTAGAGTCCTAAAAAACAGTAGGCATTTAGAGAGGAAAAAATAATTTAAATAGTGCACACAGGGAACCCAGAGGTGATGTCTGCACAGAGCAGAGCTGAGATGTGACTGCTCTTGCACCCTGGATCAAGAAGAGCTGTTTGAAAATCTGTTCATCAAATGAAATAGGGTTTTTCATTCTTTCTAGAGTCCAAAGAAACAGCAGGCATTTAGAGAGGAAAAATAATTGAAAAAATATTCAGAGACTGGGACTTCGTGCACACAGGGAACTCAGAGATGTCTCTGCACAGAGCAGAGCTGAGATGTGACTGCTCTTGCAGCCTGGCTCAAGAGGAGCTGTTTAAAAATCTGTTCAGCTGTTTAAAAATGTTCCTCTGTTCAACAGAGGAAATAGGGCTTTTCATTCTTGCTAGAGTCCAAAAAAGCAGTAAGCATTTAGAGAGGAGAAAAGAATTAAGAAAAAAAGATTCGGGGACTGGGTTTAATAGCAAAAACATGTTTAAAATTTAAAATGCACAAGTTCCCAGAAGCTTCAGCCCTTTTCCTGCTGTCAGTGATGGAAAGTGGGGCTGGCTGAAGGGTGTAGCACCCATCTGCCCAGCTGCAGTGCAGGTAAAGCTCCTGAGCAGACAGGCTGGGTGTTCCTGTGTGGGGGTGCACAGTCCTGGCTCTGTTCTTGGCTCTTTTGGGGCAGAAAAGGGCCCTTTCTGAGCTTTCTGAGCAGGGGGATGGCTCTGGGTGGGGCTGCCCGTGGGTTCTCCTGTGTCACCTTTCCCAGGAGCAGCCCTGTGGTTCAACCACATCACGTTGTAGGCACAGAGGCTTTTTATGCTGGAAAAGGAAAGGGACAGAGCAAACACACATGTGCATATATATATATATATGTATGTATAAATTTATATACACAAGCACAGGCTTCTGAGCATGAAATGCTTTTTCCATCTCCAGCTGCCAGGCAGCTCAGTTCTTTTCCCTTCCCTCCCTCTATCCCAGGCCTTACTGTATTAAAGTTTTCCTGCCTTTTTTTCTATATATATCTATTTAATTTTAATATATTTTTTTCCTTGGATGATGCACTCTTCTAGCTGACAAGGTTTGTAAGGTTGTGACTCCATTACAAAGCACAGTTTAGAGCTGTTCTGCGTGATCTTTTTATTTTCTTCCCTATTAAAGAACTGTTATTTCCTGCTCCCATATTTTTGCCTGAGAGTCCCTTAATTTAAAATTTATAGCAATTTGGAGGGAGGGGGTTTCCATTTTCCATTTCAGGGGAGGCTCCTGCCTTCCTCAGCAGACACCTGTCTTTCCAAACCAAGACAATAACAATGTTTGTCATCTTCAGGGAAAGGTGGAGGTCTCTCCTGAGGTGTTTTTTTTGGTTAAAATAATGTGTAACTCTTCCTGGATCTGAGAGATGATTGTACAAAGCAGATTCCCGTGCCTTGCCAGATGTAGAGGGATAGCAGGGGGGTAACTCCACACCCCACACTCACATGGATTCCTCACTCCAACCTTCTTTTTGCTTTAGGAATCACCCGGACCTCCAGCGGGAGACTTCGGAGGCTCAGTGACCAGACAAGCCCGAGTAAGTCTGTGAATTTCTCCCTTTGAAACCTGCTCATCCAATTAAAAAATATATTAAAAAAAAAGGGAAAATAGGGAATAGGGAAAATAGGGAATGCAGGAGGTGACACTCAGAAATCTTATTTTCTGCCATAGTTTGAAAGGCAAAGCTTGTGGGTGATAAATGCAAAGCTCTCTATGCTGGAGAAAGAAAGCAGTACATGTAAAAAAAAAAGTGAGGTATATATATTTTTCTAAATACATTTTTAAAGACCCAACAAACTATGAAAATAGAGAGAATATAAAATATTCCCTACTGTATAATGGGTCCACAGACAATAATTACCAAGCTCCAACCCAACTCAACACAGTTGCAACAGGAAGCAGGAATGGCCTGTGGTTGAAATCCACTTTAGTCATTAGTAGCTCTTTTGGACTCTCCTTAGCTGTTATTTTTTATTGGATGTGCAGATTTATGGATTATAAGTGCTTGTGGCTAAATTTGCAGCCCTAATTGCAGCTTAATGTTTTGGAAGCTGCTCCTGATTCAGGAGGAAGCAGGTGGGAGGATTTGTTTTTCTTGCAGAAGGTGTTTCCCAGCCTCAGGAAAGCAGCAGCAGCAGGAGTCCCAGTGCTTGGGAGTACCTGAGGCTGTGTGCTCTGTTTGTTTGTGTGTGCCACGGGCTGGGGCTGTCCTTAGGGGCTGTCTGCAAATGGAAAAATCACTGTTCTCATCTAAAATACGTCAAGGGAAGATGGAGCAGCCCAGATCTGGGCTTTTCCTGCTGGTAGCCCCTTTTGCTGTCTGTATCAGCCCCTCTGATGAGCCTGTGCTGCTCCCTGGTTCAAACCCCCGTGGGGAGCAGTGTGTCTCCATATCCAGGTGCTTTCTACATCCCAGACATTATTCCTCATCACCAGGTGCTTTTTTGCCACTGAAATCTTCTTTCGTGTTTCCTTCTCTGATACCACACAATCCTGTGGTAATGACAATCCTGCCTGTAAATTTCAGCAAGATGGGCATAGATAATTCTTGTCATATTTAATTTTTCCCTTGAATGGTTATTGCTGTTCCTATTTCATAGCTGGGGAAAATGGAGCAGGAGCTGAAAGCTGTGCCCTGAGCAGTGCCTGAGACAATCCTGGAATAGTTTGGGTTGGAAGGGACTATTGGATTTGCAGGGAGGAATGATTAATCTGACTCCATGTTCTCAGAAGGCTAATTTATTATTTTATTATACTATAATACATTAAAGAATACTATACTAAACTATACTAAAGAATACAGAAAAGATACTTACTGAATGATAAAAAGATAATAATGAAAACTCCTGACTTCCCAGAGTCCCGACACAGCTTGGCCCTGATTGGCCAAAGAGTGAAAACAACTCACAGCAGAATCCAATGAAACAATCACCTGTGGGTAAACAATCTCCAAACACATTCCACATGAGCAAAACAGAGGAGAAGCAAATGAGATAAGAATTGTTTTCCTTTTCTCTGAGGCTTCACAGCTTCCCAGCAGAAAAATCCTGGGTGAAGGGATTTTTTTCAGAGAATGTGAATGTGACAAGGGACCTTAAAGCCCACCTAATTCCAGCCTCATTTTCTCTTCTCCCTGCCCCCCAAACCCCACTCACCTCCTCAGCACCTTCAGCTTCCATCCTCTCCTGTCCCCTTGGTCTCTCTGCCACCCAGTTGCTCCCTCCAGGCTGGATTTGCTGTTTCAATCCATCTTCTCAGCCCTCACATCCTGCCTCAGCTCCCAGATGGACTTATCAAAACAGAGCTTCCCAGCTCTTCCCTCGGCGTGGGTGGCAGCACAAAGCCACCCTGGGGATGCCTTCCTGCAGCACTGACTTCAGAGCTTTCCTGGAAGCGGCCACCAGCACGTGTGGGATGGGGATTAGTCATGGATGGCTGCTTGAACATGCACTTGGACACCCTGGGAGCTGGGACATTCCTGCCTGGCCCTCCTGAGCACAGGGACAGATATTTGTGGCACAGGAGAAGGTGGCAGGGGCTGCGACACTGCTGGCATCTGGAGCTGCACAGCCTTGCAGCATCACCATCATCAGTGGGAGGATGGAATTATGGTCAGAGCACCCCAAACTGGTGTTAAGTGGCAGCAAAAATTCATTGAGTGATGATTATTGGGGAGTTTTATTGTGTTGTGTGACACAAGCTGTTGTATTCATGACAGCAAGGCCAGGAGGGCTGAGCTGAATTTTAGAACTGAATTTTAGAACTGAATTTTTGATCTGATGCTTCCAAACTCGGCCAGCAGCACAGAGCTGGCAGTTTGGAGTGCAGAGTGTGTTTGTCTTGTGCACATGCACAAACAAAGCTGCTGCCTCAGCCCTGGCACCGCCTGCTCTCATGTGCAGACAGGACAGAAGGGGGAATTGGTGCAGCTCCAAAGGGAACTGGGGTGTAGGGAATCCACATTGACAGACACAGCACATTTGTTCAAGCTTGTTTTCCTTAGACTCTAATTATATACTTTTCCACTTTTCTGGTGAGAGACCTTGTAAATTTAAAATTTTTTTTTCAAGTTGAAAAATCAAATGAGCAGTTCAGTCCTTCAGTTTACATTGCAGTAAATATTTATGACTCCATATAACTGCAGCTCAATTTCCCCTTGTTTCAGGTCCAAATTTTCCCCTCTGCACATCTGGCCTTGCACCCAGAAGCTTTTATTCCTGTAAAAGATAAATTGGGGTTGGGATGACTGAGCAGTGGTTGCAAGTGAAGCGTTGCAGAAGGGGCTCGGTCGCTTTGGGCTCTTTGCCACCCTAAACAAAGAAAGGGGTGACATTTCCACAGCCACCAGCTCCTGGGATCCAGGGAGCTCCACAGGCTGCCTTGGGGTGTGCAGGGAGGGTAGGAACCTGCAGAACTGATGCTGACCTCTTTTGGAGAGTTCATTCTGCCACTCTGGAAGTGGTTGTGTGGCTCTGGCATCCAGCAGTGCCCAGCTCCAGGGCTTTGTGGCTGCTTTGGTTCAAACCTGCAGTGCAGTCCCAGGTAAGCCGCTGGGGTGGGATTCAAGTCCTTCTCCAGCTGTCCTGGAACCCCTTCAGGCACTGGAGGGGCTCTGAGATCTCCCTGGAGCCTTTTCCAGGTCACCCCCAGCTCTCTGCAGAGAGGGGCTCCAGCCCTTGGAGCATCTCCATGGTCTCCTCCAGACTCTCTCCTGGGCTTCACACCCTGCTTGTGCTGATGGGCCCAGAGCTGGAGGCAGCTTTGCAGGAAGGGGTCTCAGGAGAGTGGAGCAGAGGGGTAGAATCCCCTCCCTTCACCTGCTGCTCACAATTCTTGCACTGCAGCCCAGGACACCTTTGGCTTTCTGGGCCAGCAGAGCACCTTGCTGGGGTTTATGGACTCATCAACCAACACCCCAACCCTCCAAGGAATAGTCTTGGTCCCTTCTCTGCCCAGCCTGTTGTCTTGTTTTAGAAAGACAGGAGTCTGCTAATGAAGGCAGGAGCCTGTAAACCCCCTCCCTCCAAATTGCTATAAATTTTAAATTAAAGGGCTCTCAGGCAAAAAATATGGGAGCAGGAAATAACAGTTCTTTAATAGGGAATAAAAAGATAAAATAAACAATGCAGTAACCAAACCAACACTGACAGAGTCAGAACCCAACCTGACACCCTGTGGGTCAGGGTGTTGGCAGCAGTCCCATTGGAATTGTGGCTCAGCCCTCCTGCAGTGTCAGGGCTGGTTCTGCTGGAGCAGGGATCCTGTAGAGAAGGATGTATTCTTCCTCTGAAGATCCAGGGGAAGAAGAGGCAGCTGCTGTTCCTCTGGGGAATCCAGTGGAGAAGCTGTGCTGGTGTTCCAGAATCTCCAGATTCTATCCAGGTAGGAATGCTTGGCTCATCCCTCTGGGCTCACATCTCCCAGTGGGATGCTGTAGTTCTTATCAGCCATGCAGGGACATTCAATAGCTGTTATCAGCAGATGTCAGCCCTGAGAGAGGAGTGGGTGTGGAAGAGATAAGGAAAACTGCCTTAACAGAAGGCAACTGCCATACAGATGACACATAGAATACAATTTGCTTGGCAATCCAGGACATCTGTCCTTGGGAATGCCCCGATCCAGGTTCAGGACCCTGCCCTTGGCCCTGCTGAATGTCCTGAGGGTCACAAGGGCCCCTCCAGGTCCCTCTGAATGCTGTCCCACCCCTGCAGGTGTTGAGTGCACCAGTTAGGAATGGTCTGCCATGGAAGTTACTCCATTTCATTTTCCTACAACTGTACCTGATGAATTTGAAGCAGAGAAATATTTGCTGACATTTGCCATGTGGAGCAGTGGTGTGTTCACAACTGAGCCAGAAAAGAGCCCAGAGCAGCTGGAATGGAAGGAACAGAGCTTGTGTTCCTCTCGGGCAGCCAGCTGTGCTCTGCTTTGATTTGTTTCCAGCCTACAACTCAGTTTTTGCTAAAGAGGAAAGAACTTCCCTGGCAAGGGTAGCACAACGAGAGGGTCCCTGGAAAGGCAGAGTTTAGTGATTTAGCTAAACCAGCATATTTTCCCCATGTAGGTAAATGTTGGAGTGTCAGGGGTAGGATGGTGGGGATGGATGGAGGTGAGAGATCTCTGCAGCCAGGGCTGGAACTTGGGGTTTATTGCAAAGGGCCTGGGTGCAGGGCTCTGCTGGGAGCTGCCAGCCACAGCTCAGGGCAGGCTGAGAGAAGAGAGGGGGAGAGAGGATGAGGGGGTGAGAGAGTAAAAGAGGCAAGAGAGTAAAAGGGTAAGAGAGCAAAAGCATAAGAGAGTAAAAGGGGTAAGTGAGCAAAGTTCCCGTTCCAATACCATAAATCTTCTTCTGTGTTGAATATTCTAATTCTCACTAACCAAGCCAGTACAACATACAAATCCTGTAGCATTTACATACAACCTATAAGAATCACTACATCACCATACTGTGTTACATTTCAAATCCTAAAAACTCCTCTTTGGGCCCCTTCTGCCAAGCTGTAGGGTCTGCTCTGACCCTTGGGCCTGTCTGCAAGCAGAGGGTGTTGTTCCATCAAAAGGGGATCACCTTCAGCTGGCCACACCATTGTTTTCCAGTTGTTCAGTAACTGAGGTATCTCAAAGCTTGCTTTCATTTCAATCTCACTTATAGTTTCTGTATTCTCCAAATCTTTTGCCAGGCAATCATATTGATAAGGCTTTCCTGTTTCATCTTCCCCAACAGGTGAGGGCAGGGGCTACCATGCCTTCCAGCTGTGTTTCAGCAGCACTGCCCTGGCCCAGTGCTATTTGTGCCTCAGGTGCTTTGTTCAGAGAGCTCCCCAAGGGCTGGGAGGGGAGCAGGTGCCTGAGCTTTCCTGTTTTACAGCCTTTGTGTGGCTGTGACGCTGCCTGCAGCAGGGGCAGCCTGCCAGGGCAGGGCAGGACCCAAAACCAGAGAGCACAGCCCCATTGCTGCCTCGTCAGCAGCTGGCTGAGGATCAGCCACAACTTGTCCCTGTGCTTTTGGGAAGTGCAGGGCATAATTTAGAGAGGCAGGAAGTCCAGGCCAGCTCTCTGGGCTGTGTTAGAAAGGGGCACTTACTGGGACATTTGCTTGTTTTGTACTGAATAAATGCTTCTCCTGGGTAGAAAGGGGAGGGACTCCCACCCAGATGTTTGCACCAGCTCAAGCCCCTTGTTCACTCATCATGTGGATGGTCGTAAGAGCCAAAATGAGGGATGTGGGACTCCAGGCAGCTCTCCAAAATGCAGTTTATTGGATCCAGGATGTCACAGCAGCCCAGGGTGGTGGGGGACAGAGCTGTGCCCACAGCTCTCAGTTCCAGCTGCAGGCAGGCCTGGAGACCCTTTGGTTTTGGTTACAATGCATTATAGACTTTTCTTTGCTGAGCATCTTAATACAGTAGAACCAATCTATACCTTAACTTTTATCTATAGCCTATCATAACTGCTATAATTACCATATTCATGTTACCATTCTCCAATCACTAAAAGTCAGTACATTACAGTTTAAGCTAGAAGTTGTTATTCAGTTTTCTTGCAGTGGAAAATTCTGAAACCTTTTTTCTACTTGCAACTTTGCTGCCTTCTTTGCCTGTGCTATCTTTCTGCTTAGTAAAAACATCTTCTTGTTTGGGGTGGGCTTATCCTTTGCTCTAAGCCATAAAAACCCCTTCTAACTAACACACCCTTTGCCTCCTTGGTTATCCAGTTAGACTGGCTCAGCAATTCTTTTCTTCTGTATCAAAACTTGCTTCCATATCTATTCCTTCTTCAGACTCTACATTTAAAAATCTTTCTGCCAAGCCACATATCTGTGAGACTTTCTTGTCAGACTTTCATCCTTCCCAACAGATGGTAGCCCAGGGAGCTGGGCCAGAAGCCACAGTGGGGCTGGGGATGCAGGAGAAGTGAGGTGGTTCAAAGGTGCAGATTGTGGTTTGAGCCTGTGATCTTCTGCTCAGGGCATGAGCTCTTGGACTCCACTGACCCCACTGTTACTGCACTGTCACACTGTCCAGAGCACCCCAGCGGTCTCTGGTACCTGGGATTAACAAAAATAAAAATATTATAACCTTATTGTCAATTTCAACAAGATGGGCACTGATAATTCTTGTTTTATTTGGTTTTTTCGCCCTTTAATAACTATTGGTGTTCCTATTTTGTAGCTGGGGGAAATGGAGCAGCAGAGAAGCTGAAAGCTGTGCCCTGAGCAGTGCCTGTGAGTCCAGGGATCCTTCCCCATGGGCTCTAAAATTGAGAGATGTGAGGCCAGATGGGGGGAAGAACTGAACACACATAGCTGTGGGCATAAATTGGCATCTTTGCTTTAACAGGGACAGCAGGATTTCAGCAGGGCTCACTGATTTGGATGGCTCAAAATTCATGGTAGATATGACAACAGATGTTGCTGTTTCCATCCCTTGACTTAGCACCTTGCCCTGAGGAGCATCTCCTCTCTCTTTGTGCCTGGAGTCTGTTAGAGGACAAGTCTAAAACTGGTTTTTGTGAGGCTAGGGGTTAACCAGAGCAGAGGGATCAACAAAAGCGATGTCAGGAGCCAGGGGCTCCCCACTGGAGCGTGCATGATGGCTGTTACATAAGCAAATCAGAGTGCTATAAAAACCATGAGGTGTGTGGGGGGTTTGTCCTCAGGGGAGTGCTGCTGTCACCACTGTCACACATCTGCAGCTCTGCCACTCACAGCACAGCCCTGCACATGGCAAACTGAGCTTGGCAACCTTGGTGCAGCCCTTCAGCTTGTCCTGCATCTGTCTGGAGCTTCCTGCTGGCATCTGGGCTCCAGGTGGGAGTGCAGCACTCCAGATCCAGCAGTAAACTGGGGCGATGCACAGTGGGCACTGAATGATGACAGCAGCTCTTTGGTGTGTGAAATGTCCTCAAGCTGCACCAGGAGTGGTTTAGATTAGATATCAGGAAAGATTTCCTCCCTGGGAGAGTGGTCTGACACTGGAACAGGCTGCCCAAGGAAGTGTGGGATTTTGGGAAGTGCAGGGCATAATTTAGAGAGGCAGGAAGTCCAGGCCAGCTCTCTGGGCTGTGTTGGAAAGGGGCACTCACTGGGACCTTTGCTTGTTTTGTACTGAATAAATGCTTCTCCTGGATAGAAAGTGGTGGGACTCCCACCCAGATATTTGCACCAGCTCAAGCCCCTTGTTCACCCATCTTGTGAATGGTGGGCACTGCCACTCACAGCGCAGCCCTGCATGTGTCAAACTGAGCTTGGCAACCTCCTGGGAACCTTGGCACAGCCCTTCAGCTTGTCCTGCATCTGTCTGGAGCTTCCTGCTGGCATCTGGGTTCCAGGTGGGAGTACAGCACTCCTGGTCCAGGAGTTGCAGGGGATGCACAGTGGGCACTGTGGTGTCAGCAGCTCCTTGGTGTGTGGTGAAACATCCTCAAGCTGCACCAGGGGTGGTTTAGATTGGATATGTATATATTTAGATTAGATATCAGGAAAGATTTCCTCCCTGGCAGGGTGGTCTGGCACTGGAACAGGCTGCCCAAGGAAGTTTAGAATTTTTGGAAGTGCAAGGCATAATTTGGAGAGGCAGGAAGTCCAGGCCAGCCCTCTGGGCTGTTAGAAAGGGGCACTCACTGGGACCTTTGCTTGTTTTGTAGCGTCTAAATGCTTCTCCTGGTGGAAAGGGGAGGGACTCCCACCCAGATGTTTGCACCTCTTTTTCACCATCATGTGGATGGTGGGCACTGCCACTCACAGCTCATCCAAACACCTCAAGCATCCCCAAGCTGCCCCAGGAATGGTTTAGATTGGATACCAGGGAAAATTTCCTCCCTGGGAGGGTGGCCTGGCACAGGAACAGGCTGCCCAAGGGAGTGTGGGATTACCATCCCTGGAAATGCTCAGAAGTGGTGTGGCTGTGGCACTCAGGACATGCTTTGGTGGTGAGCACAGCATTGCTGGGTTAATGCTTGGGCTCAGTGAACCCTTGGAGCTCCTCTCCAGCCCCAGTTCTGTGTTTGCAGCACAGAGGTGCCTTTTGCTGTGCTGCAGCAGCTGAGGGGTTAACTGCAGCCTGTGGTTGCAGCCTCATGGCTCTGGATGTGTCCTTAGATGAGGTCATAGGGATTTCTTCGGGCAGCCTCTCTCTATTCCCCTTTGTGTGAGGCACCAAACCCTCAGCCAGCTGTGCAGCTCTCCTGGCACAGCGTCCCTGGGGACAAACCCTGCCCTGACAGTGTCCCCCCATCACACATGGCCCTTCTCCTCACAGGGCAGAGCAGCAGAGGCTGCAGCTTGGTCACCAGCTGGGGAGGTTTTCTCTTTTTTGTTGACAAATGTCTGAGATGGTATTTTCTGTTTGGACTCAGATGTTTATTAATTTTTATCTATATCACAGTCTTACAAACTGTGAGTTCTACAGGACTTTAATAAGCTAAAAAATGGAGTCCTATCTCTCTTTCTACAAGGTTTTTTAATGATAAATTGTTTAATTAAGAAATGGTGCTTAAATTATTTACTTTTAGCTTAATAACTAACTACTCATGGATTGCAATGTGGACTTTTTTATCTAAGTACACAATACTACCCAAACTGATGAAGAAGAAGGTGAAGAAGAAGGACTAGCTTCCACCCTAAAACTTCTCTTTTGTTATACATAGTAATATGTAGAATTAGAATATAGTAATATATATATTACTGTATTCTAAAACCTTAAACTTTAAGGTTTTCACCATGTGATATTACACATATTACACACTTCTATTCAAACTCCACATGTATACTCTTAGTTCCATCATTCAATTTTGGAAGCCTTCTCCACGGCCTCAGGTCAAATATACAGGAAGAGGTCAGTGCCTGTCAGCACAGAAAGTCCAAAATTCTGAAGGTGAAGAAGGACTAGTTTCCACCCTAAAACTTTTATTTTGTAGTATATGATAACAAATACATAATATATATAGTAATATATATATATTACTATATTCTAAAACCTTAAACTCTAAGTTTTTTTACCCTGTGATATCCCACATTACTATTCAAACTCCACATCTATAATCTTAGTTCCATCATTCCAATTTTGAAAGCCTTCTCCAGGTCAAATGTACAGGGAAGGGGTCAGTGCCTGTCAGCACAGAAAGTCCAAAATTCTGATTCTAAAGGGTTACACAGTGCTTTTCTCACATTCTCTTTGAGAGAGGACACATTTGACTTTCAAACAGCTATTAGAAGTAATTTAGACATAATATCTTCCTATTTAAGTCCTGAAGTCACACTTTGCCAACTCTCCCTGCCCATACCTGCTCAGGTCTTCCAACAATTCTGCAGTCTAATGTTCATGTAGGCTGAGAAAATTCATAGAAGAATCAATCCAGAACACAACACACTGCCTGATATTTGTGATCAGCTGCACTTTTCAGTGGACACCAGGGTTCCACCAGCTCTGGGCAGCAAGGAGTTAAAGCCATGAGGCTGCTCCCAGCCCAGGTGCCTGGTTCCTGCAGGGACACACACACACACACACACAGGGCTTGTGTAACCCTGCACGTGGGCTCTGAGCTGGCTCCTGTGGGGCTCCCACGTGTTGTGTGTTACTCACAGGGAGTGCCTGAGTGCACAGCTGGGACATTCTGGTGCTCAGAGCCCTGGGCTGTGCTGCTGAGGGGATGTGCTGAGCCCTGGCTGCTCGTCCTGTTCCTTTGGAACTCCTCTGATCCATCCCCAGTCTGTCCCCAAAGGGTGAGCAGGGAGATCTCCCTGCTGTTCCCACAGCACCTGGCTCTGTGAGCTCTTCTGGGAGGAAAACAGAGAGTAAAATAGAAATCAGTGGCTCAGGAATGTGCCTCAGTTTGTGGTTTTTTATCTCAATAAAAGTGGCCACCATAAATGCAGTGAAGCACCTCACGGGGGATGCTGTATCCTGGAATCCCCCTGAGGGTTCTGGTGTCCTGGGATGGGCATTCCCAGAAGTTCTGGTAGCTCCAGATCATCATCAACTTCTTTAATGAATTAATTAATCCATCATCAGCTTGTTTAATTTCCCTGCCATGCCAGCTGGCTATTTGTAAAACAATGATTGCTACAGCACTCACTTCTCACTCAGCAAGAACCTGAATTCTCCTTAAAATCCCCAAAATTCCCATTTAGTTAAAACACAGCCATGAATTTGTGCCTCACTTTCTGGCTTTTTACCTCAATAAAAGTGGTAAATGCAATAAATGCAGTGAAGCACCTCAGGTGGGATGCTGTATCCTGGAATCCCCCCAAGTGTTCTGATGTCTTGGGATGGACATTCCCAGAAGGTTTGGTAGCTCATCAACTTGTTTAATTAATTAATCCATCATCAGCTTGTTCAATTTCTCTGCCACCCCAGCTGCCTATTTGTAAAGCAATGATTGCCACAGCACTCACTTGCCATTCAGCAAGAACTTGAATTCTTAAAGTCCCCAGAATTCCCATTTAGTGGTTCTGCAATGGCCAGTTTTCAATGCTCTGTGATGTCTGGGGGCTTCAGCTGCTGGCTGTGTTTTAAGATAACCATTTTCCACCCTGGAGTGTGACACAGATTTGTTGATGATGCTGACAAGGTGCACAGGGTTCCCCTGAGGAAAGGAAATGTGGAAGTGCAGTGTGTCTCCTCCAGGGCAGGAGCAGAAGTCCTTGAGCAAGGTTATTTCTCATCTCAGCACCAGCCATCTCTGGAGGAAGCCCTGAGAGCCCTGTCAATAGATCTGACACTGGTTTTTGAGAATTTTACACTTTCTGTGCTGACAGGCACTGACCCCTTCCTGCACATTTGACCTGAGGCCATGGAGAAAACATCCAAAATGGAATGATGGAACTAAGATTATAGATGTGTGGTTTAAATAGAAATGTTTAACATCACATTTGGGGCTCTCAAAGAGGATCAAGAGGCAAAACTAATAGGAGAGAGAGGTCCAGGAAGGAAAACATCAGCTGAGGATTGCGGAAGAGTTAATATTTATCTGAAACTCCTTCTGCTGTCCCAGGAGGGTGAGGAGTGCCCAGTCCTGCCTCTCCTCTCGCTCTGCCCTGCCAGCTGCTGTTAATTGTTCAGCTCAGGAGTGTTAAAGAGTGAGTAGGGAGGGATTTCCAGCAGCTGGAGGCTTCCAGGCAGAGAGGTTGAGAGCCAGCACAGAGGAGGGGGACTGTCCTTAAAGATAAATCCCTTAAAGTTAAATCCCTCCAAGGGAAACTCTGTGGGCATCATCTCAGGGGCTGTGTGGGGCTGGGGCAGGAGGGGCCAGGTCCTGCTGCCACCCCAGCTCTGTGTGGTGATGAGATTTGTGCCCTGGGTGGGCTCTCTAGCTCAGGAAAGCAGTAACTCAGGAGGATCTGAGTGAATTGTGTGCCCCTGCGTTGAGCAAATAGAGGTTTTTGTAAGAAAAATAGCCAGGGAGACACAAAATAGTGCTTGGTAGAGCATGGGGAGCAGCTGAGAGCTAGGAGAGGGGATGGAGTGAGGAGGCAAAGAAACACCTGGCAAAGAGCAGGGCAGCAGCACTGAGAATGTGAGTGACTCCCTTGGAAAGAGGAGCATCCCCTTGGTTCGATTTTAAATTTTTCCCAAATGGAAAGGGCAGCTTTAGCCAATGTTTTCTTTCTTCCTCATCATCAAGGCTCATAAAAATGTAAAAAGAAAGGTTTTTAGAGCTAACAGTCCATGGAGGCTCAGATACTCTCATTGCTGGCTCAGTGCAGCCTGGGGGTAAAAGCACGGAGTGAATTTAATGGAGTAACACTTGATTGAGTTGGAGCACTTGATTGGACCTGTATTTCCTCATGTGAAAATGCTTCACTAAACATAATTTGATTTAGGAATGCTGTGCTCTGCCACACTGTCCTCCCTCTGTGCTCTCCTCCCAGATATCCAGCAAGCTGAGATAGCTGTGATAACCTGTAAGAGAACCAGCTGAATCCCCATTTTCTGAGATAACCTGTAAAGAACCAGCTGGATCCCCATTTTCTGAGATAACCTGTGAAGAACCAGCTGAATCCCCATCTTCTGAGATAACCTGTGAAGAACCAGCTGAATCCCCATTTTCTGAGATAACCTGTAAGAGAACCAGCTGAATCCCCATCTTCTGAGATAACCTGTAAAGAACCAGCTGAATCCCCATTTTCTGAGATAACCTGTAAAGAACCAGCTGGATCCCCATTTTCTGAGATAACCTGTGAAGAACCAGCTGAATCCCCATTTTCTGAGATAACCTGTAAGAGAACCAGCTGAATCCCCATCTTCTGAGATAACCTGTAAAGAACCAGCTGAATCCCCATTTTCTGAGATAACCTGTAAAGAACCAGCTGGATCCCCATTTTCTGAGATAACCTGTGAAGAACCAGCTGAATCCCCATCTTCTGAGATAACCTGTAAGAGAACCAGCTGAATCCCCATTTTGTGAGGTAACCTGTATAAGAACCAGCTGAATCCCCATTTTCTGAGATAACCTGTAAAGAACCAGCTGAATCCCCATTTTCTGAGGTAACCTGTAAAGAACCAGCTGAATCCCCATTTTCTGAGATAACCTGTAAAGAACCAGCTGGATCCCCATTTTATGAGATAACCTGTAAAGAACCAGCTGGATCCCCATTTTCTGATAACCTGTAAAGAACCAGCTGGATCCCCATTTTCTGATAACCTGTAAAGAACCAGCTGAATCCCCATTTTATGAGATAACCTGTATAAGAACCAGCTGGATCCCCATTTTCTGAGGTAACCTGTATAAGAACCAGCTGAATCCCCATTTTATGAGATAACCTGTATAAGAACCAGCTGGATCCCCATTTTCTGAGGTAACCTGTATAAGAACCAGCTGAATCCCCATTTTATGAGATAACCTGTATAAGAACCAGCTGAATCCCCATTTTATGAGATAACCTGTATAAGAACCAGCTGAATCCCCATTTTCCTGCCTCTTCAGGCCCTTTGGCTGCTCTGGCTGCTTCCTGCAGCTTTCCCAGTGCTGAATTTCTGATCTCTGACTGGGCTTGCAGCATTCACCCTCTCCAGTGCTGAAACCCTGGTGGTGTGGGAATGGATTTGTAGAGAGTTCTTAAAAAACACCTTTTTCCTAATTACAAAAAACTATAAATGTTTCTTAACCTATCAACTTTTTACCACAATATATAAAAGGAACTTAAAACTAATCACCCAAAACTACTCTTTGTAAATCTTAGAATACATATTTCTGTTTCCCTATTCTATTCTCTATATTCCATTTCTCTATTTCTATTCCCTATTCTATTTTTCATAATTCTATTTCTCTAAAATATCTCATCTTATTTACTAAACTATCCTTTAAAACTTTTTTCTAACTCCATTTCTCTCTCAACAATATCTATCCTCTTTTATAACATTTTTAAATCAACATTTCTTATCTCAAAATTTACATAGAGATAAATTAGTAAATTACATACAGTACATTATATATATAATTTATATATGAAATTTATAAATAATATAATATATAAATTATATATAATATATTTAAATATTAATTTACATATTTTATATATTATATAAATATATAATTATATTTTATGTTTATTTTAATTTGTATATAAATATATTTTTATCTTTATGTGAATTATATATATACATTTTATATATAAATTATATAAAAATTATATATATTATATTATATATAAATTATATATATATATATATATATATATACATGTATAAAGGTTATATTAAAAGGTTCTATATATAACCTTTCATTAAACTTTTAAAACTCTCTACAAATCCATTTCCCACAGGTGGAAGTGGTCAGCTGTGATTGAGGGACTGCATGAAAGGCAAGAAAGAAAACAGCTCAAATTAAATGCACCAGGAACATAATCCCAGCATAAACCTGGAGAGGCAGACAAGGAGCAGCAAATCAGATCTACTGAGCTCCTGCAGGTGTCTGTGTCCCTGCTGGGGCTGGTGACAGTGACAATTGTCCTGCAGCCCCTCCTGGCTGCCCTGGGTTCTGTGCCACGGGCTCTGTCCTTGCTCATCTCTGCCCTGGCCTGGCAGAGCTGTGTGACAGAGAGAGCTCCAGCTGAGCCTGGCACAGGCCTTGCTCAACTTTCTTTTTTTGTGATTTCCTTCCTTGCTTTCTGTGCACCTGGCAGTGCTTCCTGCAGGCTGCCACGTCCAAAGCTGGGAGGGAAAACGTGTGCAGCCCGTGGCAGCCCCAGAGCAGGGCTCTGCCCCAGGAGTGTCTCAGCACTGTTTGCACATGGAAATTGGCCTTGTTTTTGCACCAGGCAGCAGTGGTTTCCCTAAAGTTTCTCCTGCATCCTCCCTCTCCTTGTGGCTTTTCCAAAATTAGCCCCAGGGGGGTTTGAACCCCAAGAAGGCAGAGCTGGCCAGGGCAGAGAGTTCTCTGTGCTCTTCCTAAAATCTGGGTGTGCTTCACTTCCCCTCAGCCTTTAGCAGCTGTGGGAGACTGTAATTGACAATTTTTGTAGAACAAAACCCACTGCAGCAGTACTGCTGGAAAATGGAACGTGTATTTGCTTTCCCTCTGTACACTTATACAGTGCACAGACCACTGAACACCTGTTTGAACAGACATTTGAGAAGCTTCTCAAAAACTAAGAAAAATGGGGAATTCACAGCCCTGGAAACACACCTCTGAGGGGAACAAAACCCCATGTTGACATCACCAGCACGGGGTAGCCCTCTCTCAATCACAGGCACCCCATTATTTACCTTTTAGTGCTTTGTGAGCACTGCACCTTTAAAGTGAATCCATTAAAATTTGCATGAGTACTCCGGGTCTGAATGAGAGCAGCTACCTGGAGGTTTTGTGCATTTCAAGTTCAATTGCATTAAGCACAGTTTGGGTTCACTTCCCTGAGTGCCTCCTGGTGATCCGCCCTGCAAATAAAGGTGATTTTATCCTTCCCAGCCACCTGGGTCTCGATGGGTTAAAGTCTGGAGGTTAAAATGAGCACTGGCCCCATCCTTTCTTCCTTTCCATTCACCTCCTTCCTCTCTCCATCCTTCCCCAGGGTTTTTCCCTTCCTCTCCAGCCTCAGCCATGGGGCTGCTTGGTGCAGGCAGGGCAGTGGGGTTTGTGCTGCAGCTCCCCTGTGTCCTTGCTTTGTGTTCTGCACCTTTGAGATGTGATGCAGGAAATGTTCTATGAGCCTGTCAGTGGGAAAACATTGCTCATTGTCCCCTCCAGTGCCTTGGGCTCTGGCAGCAGCAACATGCAGAGCTCTGCTAGCAAATGCGCAGGATTTGGGGAGGAATCTGAGTTCTCTGCTGGAGGAGAGAGAGACATTGGAGAGAACCTTCCAGAAGGACTGAGCTACCTTGGGGCTGCCTCCCATCCCCATCCCTGGGATGTGCAGGGCTTGGAGCTGGGCTGACCCCACAGCTGGGTGCTGGCTGTGTTCCTCCCTCTGGTTTGGGGATGCTGAAACTGCAGAATGGGACAAATCCTCAGTAATAGAATGTCCTGACTGTCCTTACTTTGGGCAGAAAGGCCAGGCTGCCCAAAGGTTTCAGCAGGTTCTGTAGTGCCTGGAGTGTTTTCTTGGAGGTTTATTCATCCAGCTGGGCAATAAATAACCTGTCCTTCTGCCCATGGCATCAGAGCAGTGCCAGGCTGTGTCACAGCTGTCACGCTTGGGTGTTTCTGTGTGAACTTGTGAGGGTTTAGGGGCAAAAACTGTCACTTGGACCATGCTGATCACACAAGGGTCCTGTCAGCACACCTGGCCTGTGGAACAGCTGTGCCTTCCCTCCCAGCATTGCTCCAGCATGGGGGTTGAGTGATTTCTTTGCCAGCTCTGGGGATGGAGGCTGTGCCCTTGCACAGCTGGGTGATCAAGCTGCACCAAGGGAAATATAGGTTAGATATCAGGAAAAAGTTTTTTACAGAAAGGGTGATAAAGTTCTAGCATGGCTGCCCGGGGAGGTGGTGGAGTCCCCATCCCTGGGTGTGTTTAACAAAGCCTGGATGTGGCACTGGGTGCCAGGGTTGAGTTGAGGTGTTGGGACTGGGTTGGACTCGATGGTCTTTGAGATCCCTTCCAACCTGGTCATTCTGTGATTATCAACAGGAATCAGTGTGGGATGGCTCGGGAAGGTTGTTCAGGGTGTTTGGGCAGAGGGCAGCCCCTGCTGGAGATGCTCACACCTGAGCCAAGGGGAAATTTCCGTGCGGGTCTGCCCATCTCTGCATCCCCTCATCCATCCCTCCATCCCTCTGCGCACAGCAGCAGCGGGCACCGGGCTGCTCTGCTCCCCTGCCCGGGCATCTCCAGCAGCCAAACCCGCTCTCAAACCTCCGGGGAGAGATCTGAGAGCTCCTGCCCGGGCTAGAGACTTCCACTATGGCTTCTGGCAGGCTGGGAAATCCTGCTGCTCGCTGCCAGGCCGTGGAAAGGAGGCAGAAGCGCTGCCAGGGCAGCCCCCGAGGGGTTGCGCAGGGAATGCCAGAGCCGGGTCCTGCCTGGTAGCAGCAGCAGCAGCAGCCCCGTGATGCTGAGCTTGGAATGAAGTCAGCCCTCATCAGCCGAATAGTTTATGCATGAATCGAAACTTCAGACCTGGCAAAAAAAAAAAAAAAAAAAAAAGGGGGGGGGAGCGTGCGGGATCTGCGCGCTTTTAAAACGCTGGAGCCAAGGAAGGAGGAGGGGATAGAGGAAATAGCAGGAAAATAAGGCTGGGGAAGTGGGGAGAGATTTGAGAAGCTGGATGAGTTGTTGGCTGTGTTGTTGTGAGGAGCCAAGTTCCTTAAGCATCTCCTGGTGGATATTAAGAGGGAGCTGTGGCGGCTGGAGCGTTCCCCCGGACACTCGCACGCTGTAGCTTTAAGACTGTTTTACAGAGGACTCGGGATTTCCAGTTTTCCTGCGCCTGCTGGAGTATTCCAGGGAGTTACAGGATTTTTCGGGTCATGTACCCTCTTTTCCTTTCTTCTTCCTCCTTTCTCTTTCTCCCTTACTCTTCTGTTTCATTTCAAAGAGACAAAGCTACTTCAGTTTGGAGCACAAACATATGATCAGCACATGGAAATGTGGTAATTTGGATGCATTCATGATTGCAACAGATTGAAGAAATTAGACCAGACAAAGAGCTTTTTTTGGAAGAGGAGGAGGAGGAGGCAAGGCAAGGAGGGAGGGAGAGTGGGGGAAAGAAGGGGACGCCACCGAAAAAAGGGACGGCCGTGACACGCGGATGCTAAATATATCCCGTAGTAATGGAGAGGGACCGGATTTCAGGTAGGCTATTGATCTTTTACTATGTTATACTCTGCCCCTGCCCTCCTACCTTTCCAGCAGCTTCTGTACTTTCAGAAGAGCAGCCCAGCTCCGGGTGGATTTCAGCCGATTCCTTTATTTATTTCCTTTTTTTTTTTTTTTTTTTTTTTTTTTTCTGCAATGCTTCCCTTCTGCATTTTTTCTTTTTTTTTTTTTTTTTCCTTTTTTTTTTTTCCCATCCTCCTGAACCCTGGAGACAGACGGTGATTCCAGCAGAAGCCAGGAGGGGGGCTAAGGGGGGAAAAGCAAAGAGGGGGAAGCAGAAATTGCTTTCTAGGTCTGGATTTCATTTGAGTGCCTCTCTCTCCCCCCCGGGCTCCCATGTGCGCGGGGGGATGAATGCTGAGCCTGTGAGCTCAGAGCTCAGAGCCGGGCACGGGCAGGAAGGAAAATCACCGAGTTCTTGGCATGGAGACGCGCTTCTGCTCTGAAGGTTGGCTCCTGGCTGCGTGGCTGTGTGTCTGTCTGTCTGTGTGTCTGTGGCGGAGATTTTGCTGCTTGCCAAAGTATCCTCCCGGCGTTTTTGCCCTCCCAGTCCTGCCTGGCTGGGCAGGGGCTGCCGGCGTGTTCCATTGCTGCTCCTTGGTTATTCCAGGACTGTTCCCTGCCTTTTTCAGGGCTGCTCCCTGAGTGTTCCAGGGCTGCTCCCTGCTTCTCCCAGGCTTGCTCCCTGATTATTCCAGAGCTACTCCCTGCTTCTTCCAGGACTTCTCCCTGCTTTTTCCACAGCTGCTCTCTGCTTCTTCCAGGGTTGCTCCCCAATTATTCCAGGGTTGTTCCCTGCTCATTCCAGAGCTGTTCCCTGCTCATTCCAGGATTGTTCCCTGCTTCTTCCAGGGTTGCTCTCTGCTTATTCCAGAGCTGCTCCCTGTTTTTTCCAGGGCTGCTCCCTGCTTATTCCAGAGCTGCTCCCTGCTTATTCCAGAGCTGCTCCCTGTTTCTGCCAGAGCTGCTCCTTGTTTCTTCTATGCACCTCCAGGCTGCTCCCTGAATGTTCCAGGGCCTTTTCCAGGACTGCTCCCTGCTTATTTCAGAGCTGTTCCCTGCTTATTCCAGAGCTGCTACATGCTTACTCCAGAGCTGCTCCCTGCTTCTCCCAAAGACTGCTCCCTGCTTCTTCCAGACCTGCTCCCTGCTCTCTGCTGGGCTTCTCCTTGCTGGTTGTGTGTGGGGGCAGAGGCAGAGCAATGAATAACATGAATAACTCCATTTAATTCCCCGCTTTCCCCACAATTCCCACCCCGTGGTGCATGTCTGAGCGCCTCCAAGAGCTGCTCCCAGCTCCAGGCAGCTGCTGGGGGTGGTGGCATTGCTGCCCTGCACTGCCCAGGGTGGCTGTGGCTGCTGGTTCCTGGTGGCAGGGACAGGGCACAGGCTGCCTGGTGTCCCCCGGTGAGCAGGGCAGCTGAGGGAGGGGTGGCAGTGCCCAGGCTGGCAGATCTGGGGTGTCCCTCCTCCGTGCCACCCCAGGGCACAAGGGACTCATCCTGGGTGTGCCCATCGCTGCTGGGAGGGAAACCACAGCGACCAGAGGAAGCTCTGGAGCCAGGGTGGAGCCAGGCTGTGGCCAGGGAAGTCTGTTCCCACGGGTGGCCCCTTGCAGGGATGTGCTGAGAGCCCCTGCATGAGGATTTACCTGCAGGAGCATCCTGCACTCAGAGCGCTGCTGGCACCTCCTCAGCCCTCTGTCCCTCTCTGCTGCTTGTGCTTTCTGCTCTGAGCCACTTCAAAGCATTCCTGAGAGCTGCCTGAGCTTCAGCAGCTTTGGACTGGGAGCCTGTGCCACTGGGCAGGGACAGGAGGGGGTGACAGGGGTGTGATCCCATCCCTGCTGCAGTGCTGGGGCCAGTTCCTCCTCACAGAGGTGCTGGGCAGCACTGGGGAGAAATGGGATTCCCTGGTGGTGTGATCCAGGGTTTTTTGTTTGGAAGGAGCACCAAGATGGGGATCTCTGAGCCCTCAGGCTGTTGGTTGTGCAAGGGGCACAGAGCCCTGGTGCCTGGGCTGGCTGTCACTGCTCCCAGGGCATCTTTGTGCAAAGGTGCAGGAGCTCTTGCTAATGCCCTGCAGCAATATTTGCAAAAAAAAAAAAAAAAAATGTCCAAGTGTGTCTGGAACTGGTTTTCCACTGTTTTTCCCTGCTGTGAGCAGGGATGGCACGTGGCTGGGCCTGGTGGCCTGGGCCAGGTGTACATACATGTGGTGTGTGCCCTCCTTCAGCTGAGGAGGCTGCCAGGATGATGAACAGAACTGCTCTGCCCTCACTCAGCAGCTGTGTGGGACCTTGGAAAGGTGCAGAGCATCCTGGTGGTGTTTATGATCCGTGACTTTGGCATGAGCTGTGGGATGGGTCAATGGATGGCCTGAAGGCCTGGTCTGTCATCTGCTCACAGGGCCCTGCTTGAAGGAGTCAGCACAGGCAGGCAGAGCTGCTCAGCTGCAGGGAAGGACAAACCTTCCAAATGTGTGGCAAAACTGTTCTGGAAGAGATTCTGGGCACAGAAATGGCAAACAATGGTTGGAATGGATGATTTTAGGTGTCTTTTCCAACCCAGGTGGTTCTGTGATGCTGATATCTCCAGGCTGTCTCTCAGATCCATGGCCCAGAGTGGGCGCTCAGGCCGAGCCCAGCTCCCCCTGCTCCTGCTGGGGGGCTCTGGGGGTGCCAGGGGCCCTGGCCCTGCTGCAGGAGGGGAGCAGAGCTCAGTCCCAGCCTGCAGGGACGCTGGGCCCTGCCTGTGATGGTTTGGATTAAAACAGATCCGTGCCACGCTGGGGGCCCTGTCCCAGTCACTGCCCTGGCCCTGAACATGCTTTCAATTAGTGCTGTGGGCGGGCAGAGCTGATCCTGAGCCCAGCGTGGGGCTGCAGGGTGGCATGAGGGCACTCCAGGGCGGGTGGGATCTGCTCCTAAACTCTTCTTTGGGGTCTGTTTTCCCACAGCTGCTGGGCTGGGCTTGTCCCCCGGGCTGTCCTGTGTCCAGAGACAGCCATGTCCCATCCCAGGGGATGGCAAACACCTTCAGGGGGTGTGAGGTGATGCTGCAGGCTGTGCCAGCTTCAGTGCCAACTGTGGGGCAGCCTGCTCTGTGACAAGGTGCCAGGCCTGCTCTGTGACAAGGTGCCAGTCTCAGGTGACACCTGTGGCTGCTGGCAGAAGGAACACAATCTCACAGAACCTGTTTGCGTCTCCTAGCCCAGTAAACTCATTTCTCACGCATTTCTGAGAGCGATGAGAGCATGAACAGCACCAGCTCTGGATGGGATTGTTTCTGGTTTGGGGCTGGGAGCTCTGGGCTCTGTCCCTCCGTGCCAGGCTGCGCTGGTGGCAGTGGCCTGGAGATGGCTCTCCTGTCTTTCCCTAGCGGCCTTTTCCCCTTTGGCTGGCTCGGATCTCTCTACAAAGCTTTAATTGTCAATGCCGCGGGGCTTTTTGCCTTTTCTTAGAAGAAAAGGAAAGGCCTGCATGTCCTTGAGCAGAGAGGGTTTGGTTGCTGCTGTGTGAGGATGGGTGCAGCAGTGATGTGTGATCTCCCTGTGAAATTATACATTTTAAAATTGCACTGGGAAAGTTCATTTGAAGAGTTAACAGGTGATGATGGATGTGTGATCTGAATATGTGACTTCAGTGAGTGGCACGTGTTGGGCAGAGCCAGGCATGGGGGCTGGAGTGGCCTAGAAAGAAAAGAGTTAATTAATCCATTGGTGATCACTCTGAACCTTTCAGTTACATCCACTGCAGGTATGTTTATTATGTGCAATTTATTATTATTATTATGATTATGTTGTTGTTGTTGTTGTTATATCGATATTATATTATATTGTATTGATATATTATATTATATTATATTATATTATATTATATTATATTATATTATATTATATTATATTATATTATATTATATTATATTATCCATCATCCTGAGCAGCAGGGACACAGCCCCTGATTGCAGGCTGTGGTTTGCAGGGGCTGGGTGGTCACAACAAAACATCTTTGATATTCTCAGAGCTGCCTGGGAAGCACCACATGCCTGAACTGAGAAAGAGGAAAGGAAAGCAGCGTGCTGGTTGTGATTCCTGGAGATGTGAGGGATGTACTTGTTCCTTCATTTTTTAAATAAAAGTTAATATTCTAAAGGTGTGTGTCAGGGCAGAGGGGCTGAGGTTGCTTCTGATGGCTTCAGCTATTTTTCCTGTCTCAGGTTTCTCAGTGTCCCTAGGAAATGGCTGATAAAAGCCTGACATGTCTCTGTTTAGTGCCTTCTCACAGCGTACACCTTATTTGCCAGACATTTTCCTTTCTCCTTTGAGAACATGTGGGACCCCAGGCTGTGCATTTACACATGGTTCCACCTCCTGTGAGATCCCACTGCACTCACCCAGCCCTGGCACTCAGGGACACCTTCCTGGGTGTGTTTAACCCTCACTTTGCTGTCAGTGTGTCCCTGCCTGGTGCTGACCCCATCCCTTGCTGCAGTGCCCTGTAAAAACCACCTGTGCCTCACCCCACATGTTCTGTAGTACCCTGTGCTGGCTGCAGGTCCTGTCTTAGTGAGCAGAAGGTCTCTCAGGGAAGGGTTTGGGGTTTTTGGGGCTCTGGAGCTGCCTCTCCAGGCTCTGTGCTGCTCCCAGCCCCTTTGGCTGCCTGGCCAGCAGATGCATTCCCCCACTTGTCTGAGGCATGTCAAGGTATGAAGCATGATCCATTTCCTGATGTCTGCTCTTAAATCTGCTGGAAATTCAGCTCATCTCCATTAAATATGGTCCCACTGTGGGGCACAACTCATCCCTGGCCTGACAGCTCAGGTAACGCTGCTCGACACCGCTCTGCTCAGCTTGGCCTGGAGCTCCTCTGCAGATTTTTATCTTTGCTGGATGACTTGGAGCCTCCCAGCAAGGCGATTCCCATGCTGCTGGGGTGAGGGAGGACA
This sequence comes from Ammospiza nelsoni, assembly GCF_027579445.1. Classification (NCBI taxonomy): domain Eukaryota; kingdom Metazoa; phylum Chordata; class Aves; order Passeriformes; family Passerellidae; genus Ammospiza; species Ammospiza nelsoni. The sequence goes on from NC_080651.1 coordinate 6,423,742, forward strand.
TTTCTCATGCGAGTCAGGGCTCTTCCAAGGTCCAGCATACCATAATGCTGAGTAGGAGCGAGTACGTAGCTAGGGAAGTATGTCTGGGTCAACACATGTCTTGTGTTGCCTTAATGATCTCAGAAGCACAATATCTGTGTCCTGTTGGCTTTTCCTTGCAGCTGGAACTCGTGGACAGAGGGATTTGTTAGAGGGAAGTGCTGTGCTGGGCTCAGGGCTCTGTGGCATCCCCATGTTAGGAGGTAGGGAGAATTCCTTGCTCTGCCTCTGATGCTTTGTAAGCCTTCAGGAAAAGGGGTTTGTGCTGCCATTCCCCTTTATTTTGGGTGAGGATCTGCTGTTTGGGTTTCTGCTCAAGCTCCCTGGCAGTGAAGGGGTTGCAGAATTGCAGCTGGGAGCTGTTCTGGCACTGCAGTGAGGAGAATCCCTGACACAGGGCTGTGGGTGGGATCTGGGGCTGTTCCACCTGGGCTTGGTGGCTTCTCTGGACAGCTGATGGAGACAGCATCCTTTATGTGTGTGCCCAACCAATATCCATGCATCCTGACCCATTTTAAAGAAATTTCTTGAGCTTTATCCTTGTTTCTTCCCAGCAGTGTCTGTTTGCAAGAGCAGCTTCTCCCTTCCTAAGCACCAACGCTGAAAACTCAATTTCCTCATGGCTGAGCAGGACATGGCTCTGTGGTTAAATTGATTTATCCTGATTAACCAGGTACTGCTTCCCTGCCATGGGACACCTGTGAGCCTGAGCTGCAGGTGAAGTGAAATATCCCTGCAGTGTGAGGTTTAATTCAGTTTTGGGTTGCTGATGCCAAGAGTGTTGTTAGAGACTTATAAACAGCTCTGGATTGTGGCTTGAGGGAGGGGAGAATGGGCAGGGGTTTACAGGTGAATAAAATGCATTAGTTTTACAAGCAAATAATCACACAATAAATCTGAGAGTGTGGGGTTTTTTTTCGTGGAATGACAGCCCAGGTTGGAAAGGATGCCAAAAGATCACCTGGCCCAGCCTTTTGTGGGAAAGGGAGCCTAAATGAGATTATCTAGCACAGCGCTCAATTACACCCTGAAAACCTCTAACAGTGGGACTGTACCATGTCCCTGGGGAGCTTGTTCCAGTGGCTGATTGTTCTCCCTGTAACAAAATGCCTTTCTTGTACCAAAATGAAGATTTTTTTCCCCCATGTGAAGTCAGTGCTGCATAAACAGATCTGCATTAATTTTTTTATTATATCAGTATCAGGTACATTATAAGCTGAAGGAAATTCTGGTTTCCAGTGAAGCCAGTTTGGCAGGGGATCAGTGTGGGTGATGGATGCAGTGGGTGTTTTTTGGGTGTTTTTTGAGGGGGAGCCTGCCCTGAGCTCTGCAGCATCTCCAGGTTGCAGCTTTGGCCATGATGTAACTCAAGGCTGTGGAAATAATGCTGGGTTTGCATTTCACTGCTGCCTGCTCGGCCTGGAAAATTAAACCATGTTATCAACACAACCCAAGTTTGGTCTCTGGCACATTGGAGCACACAAATATTCATAATTTGGTGCTTCTGTTGCCTGATTTGTTTCAGAACCCTATTGGGTCAAGGCACAGAGGTGTGGGCACGCTCTGGTGTGGCTGCTAATGAAAGAATTGATCCAAATATTCTGAAATTACTCTTCCCAAAGCTGGATTCTCTCTCCACAGCCTCGCAGCCTGAGCCAGCATCTGTCAATGCCACAGCCCAGCCCTGCCAGCTGGCACTGCCTGCCTGCCTGCAGCACTTTCTCCTCTCCTTCCCAAGGCTGCAGGATGTGGGTTCTTTATTTCTTTCAGATGCTTTTGTCTTTCCAGGGTTTTGTGCTTCCACATCTTGCTCGTGGTGATGGAGGAGCCTTGGTGTCACAGGCCTTGCTGATAAGAGAAGCTGACATGGGGGGTTTGGGGGGCAGGGGCGTGTGCTGGGTGGTCTTTGGGGTGTTTTCTGGGTGTTTCCTGGGTGTTTTTGAGTGGTTTTTGGGTGTTTTATGGGTGTTTCAGGGTGTTTTTTGGGTGTTTCCTGGGTGTTTTTGAGTGGTTTCTGGGTGTTTTCTGAGTGTTTTTTGGGTGTTTTTTGAGTGTTTTTTGAATGGTTTCTGGGTGTTTTTTGGAATTTTGGGGGTGTTTTCTGGGTGTATTGGCTGTTTTTTGGCTATTTTTGAGTGTTTTCTGAGTGTTTTGGGGTGTTTTCTGGGTGTCTTTTGAGTGTTTTTTGAGTGGTTTCTGGGTATTTTCTGGGTGTTTTTTGGAATTTTTTAGGGTGTTTTCTGGGCATTTTTGGGCAATTTTGGGGCATTTTTTGGTATTTTCTGGGTGCCTGATTCCTGGCAGTGCCAGGGAGCACCAAACCTGCCCAGCACACACACAGGATGGAGTGACCCACGTTGGCTGAAGCAGCCCTGATGGATCCAGAGCCTCTGCCAGGGGCAGTTGAGTGTTTGAATCCATCTGGGTGCTGTTGGGGGCAGATGGAGAGTTCAGACCCTGAGCTGCCAGGAAGGGTTGTTTTAAAGGACACCATGAAGCTGAAAAGCAGCTCCATGGAGCTGAGTGCTGTGAAACTGCAGGATCAGGACTTGAAGCCAGGATTTGAGTCCAGGGACAGTTTCTGCTTTAGCTGAGGGAAAAGAAGGAAGGAAAAGACCCTGTGGGTAACAGCTGTGTTGGGCAGACACATCTGGGTGTGGGTAAGGCTGCTTTTGGTGCCTAGGAATGGAGTTTTGTCCCTGTGCTGCTGATTTTGGGTGAGCTCAAATCATGAACTGCCCGTGTTTGGGTGATTCTGAGGTTCTGCCTTGGGCTTTAGGTTTGAGCAGGGCAGCAGAAGGGTCCTGTGTGAGGGTCTGTGTCTCTGCTCCAGCTGCTGATCCCTGGCTGTCCCAAAGTTGCAAACAAAGAACTTTCCAGAGCTTCCCACCTGGGTGCTGCTGGAAATGCCAGGCATTGTGCTGCCCTGACCTTGGGGGGGCTCATCCAGCGCCCAGGTTGTGCTGTGCTGCCCAGGGGTGGTTTGGGTGGCTCTGTGTCCCTGATGTGACACTGCTGCAGGGACCCCAGCTCTGCTCTGAGGGTTTGGGTTGCTGTCAGTGAACTGGAGGCTGCAAGGTCCTGAGGACTTTGGCAGGAACTTTGTGATGTCTCTTTACAAGGTGACTTGTAAAGGGTCGATTGCCTGGGGCTGTGCATCAGCCTCAGATCTCCCATTTTCCACTCCAGGGACCTGTTTCCTTGGCTACATCGTGTGTAAAGCAGTGCAAAGAGGCTTCTCCTGCTGCTTCAGCTGACCTTTCCAAACCTATACCTTGGTAAATAACACCCTGAAACCTCTGGCTGCTTTGTTAGCACACACACATGGGGGAGCCCTGCTTGAGAAACACCTTGGTTGGCTCCACTACCCACCAGGATGCCTCTAGGAAATTTGTCCCATCTCAGGTGGCAGATCCCTGGGCTGACCCCCTGATGCCTTAAGTTTTTAGCTTTTATATTTTTCATCTCCTGTACTGCACTAGGGTATAACTCTGAGCTCTATATGGAGTGTTAGTAGGGCTCTGTTCACAGTTTGGTCAGGCTGTTCCAAGGGCACCATCACAGCCTCAGGTCTGAAAAGGATAAACAAAAATGAATTGAAGAGGAGAAAAATGGGGGGATGTGCCTTCATTACCTGAAGCAGTAATTGGGCAATTAACCTCTGATATGTAAATAGAGCAAACTTAAAATTGTCTGAAAAACTCATGACCATTGTCCATCTTGGGTGCAGCTTCTGGGAGGCTTTTGGCGGCCCAGTCTGTTGGATTAATAAATACCCATAATAAATACCCATTTTATCCTCCCAGCTCTGTCCAGCCTCTGCTCTAGGTGGCCATTCCAGGATATCAGGGTCACCCTGCCCTGCAGGATCCCACAATCCTGGCAGGATGTGTCAGCATCCCCTGAGGCTTTGGCCATCACCTCTGACTCAGAGTCTGTCACTCCCACTGACTCATCCCCATCCCCAGGGATGTGCCAGGGCTGAGAGTGGGGGTGCCAGCTCACGGGATGTTGTGTTGCACATGAAAGACAAAAAAACTTAAATTGTTCTTAAATGTCTCGCTGAGTGATGGTAAATGTCAGTCCCATCAGCTGGTTCCCTTACTGGGAATTCCCCTCCCCATAAGTTTTACCCCCATGATTTTAAGGTCACTCTCTACCTGGCCTCTTGCCATGGTGCTCTTGAGTCTTTTTCAGATGGGGTCCCACAAGGTGAAGCGCTCGGGGGGGAATTGTGGGGTGCTGGTCGTGCTGTCCTCACTGGCTGCCCACATTTCCCACACATTGCAACAGAGTTCATCGTGTCCAGGGAGGGTGCAGCTGCTGGTGCTAGGCATGGCAACAAAATGAGACAAGTCTTAGTTTCAGAAAGCTCAGAAATCCATTGATTACCCCTGGGGAGGAGGAGTGTGACGAAGACGAAAAACCCACAAAGGCGGGATTGTGGGGTTTTTATAGGGTATGACAAGGATGGAGTTCAGGGTTTGGGTCAAGGGATGAGTTATTAGCAATACAAGAAGAGTAAGATCAAATTCCCACCTCTGGAATGGGAGCACTCCATTCTCCACTGGGAAGAGCCAGCAGAGTGTGGGTCCTGAGAGTGGGATGAGGATGAGCAGCTGCAGGAAGCAGCAGTGTTGTGAGGCTCTGGGGGCTGTGGGTGCCCCTGGGTCACCCCCGGGGCTGGAGGGATGAGGTGGGCACTGCCACTCTCCCTGCCCAGCCCCAGGAGCTATGAGGGCTGCCAGCAACCCCTGCTCCAGCCCCTTTCCAGCCTCCCCCTGCCCATGTCTGCACCACGTCTCCCCTGTGCCAGGGATGTCCCTTCACCCTCCAGGTGTCAACTTGAATTTCACCTCCGTAAGGTTGTGTCTGGCTTAAAAAAGCAGATAACTGCTGAGGTTTAGAACTGAGGACAGCAAATTCTGATTTATGTCCTAATAGGGAGGAGGTTTATTCAGTAAAATTGACAATTGATTTCTCCTTACAGGGAGGAGTTTTATTCAGTAAAATGTTCAATGTTTATCACAACAGTGCTGAAAGCATAGGGGGGCCCCAATCCTAAAAGCACCAGGGTTCCCCTCTCCTGACCAGATTTGGTTTTTAGCACAGCTTTTATTTACCAGTGAGTCAGGATTTGAGCAGCAGGAGGAAGAGGGAAAGATCTCGTGGCACTTTAAAGCAGGGCTGTGGATCCTCTTCCTGCCCTTCTGAATCACTCCGTACCCTTGGGTAAATCATTTAACACGTGTGCTCTCACTTCCTAGATGGAAAATGAGGTGGGTGCTTTCCGTTTTTCCTCGGCAATTCAGGATCTGCTGCGAGGGATTTGTGATGATAAAACCGGGAATTTGACCCTGGGATGTTTCAGCACCCCCAGGCAGGGCTGGGTGAGGCTCTGGGCAGTGGCTGCTGCTGATTTGGGGTGTGGGGCCGGGCTGTAGGTGGGCAGCAGGCTGGAGACAGAGTTGTTCCCACTGGATCTGTCCCTGCTGGGGGCCAAAGAGAGGGATTTATGTCCATTTACGTCCATTCCTTGGGCTGGCACAGGCAGAACTTCCCCTGGAGGGATGCTGGTGCTGCCAGGGCTGTGTTCACAGCTACAGCACCACTCTGACGTGTCCCAGCCTGCCCCTCTGACCAGCCAGAGCCATCTGATCTCCTCTGCTCACTGAAGAGCACATAAACCTGGTCATCCCTCCCCTGCTGAGGTATTTAAGCTTTCCCCTCTCTTTCCCTGGAAATGAGGATGATGTTGTGTTGTCTTATATATCAAGAGTTCTATTATCATTATAGTGCAAGGATTCCATAGCACCAGAGTTTTGTACATTCTCATGTTTTCTGTGGGCAGCTCCTCTAAGTGCTGACTGCTCCTGGTCCTTACAGCATTCATCTGACTCCAGTTCCCACCAATCCACTCATTTATACCACTGTTCTTATTGGCTACAGGTGTGGCCTGTTAATATTAGGCCTGCTCTTAATCTTTAGTAATTGGTTCAGCCCCAACTCTTTGGGGGATAAGATTACATTCTATACCACCTTCATACTGTATCCTGTAGGGCCCTACCATTTCCCCCAGTTCTCCCTCCCCAACCCTGAAACTTTTAATTGTTTTCCTTCCCCCTGTGGCTTTTCTTGGCTCTGTAGAGTCTGGAGCTGGAGCTGCCATTCCAGGAACGCTCACCAAGAGGGTTTGTGTTTAATTGTTCACAGATTTATCAAGATAGAAGCAAAGCAGGCAGCCTTGAGGTCAGATAAGCTGTTGGACCATGAGAGGGCTTCAGCATCTAAAATATTTCCCAGTTGTCCCCTTTCTTGCATTCTTTGATGCATTCAAGTGGAGAACTGGTCAAACCTGACTTTGGCTGCCTGAAAAGCCCTGGCTGAGCTCTGCATTGACAGCAGCTCCTCAGGGAGGGGAGCCTGCTTGGAAACCACTGAGGCTGGAGAGCTGTTGGTTGTTTTGGGGTAGGTTTTTTTTCCAGAATATATGAGAAGTTCCCGGTGGGTGGAGAGGGAAAGTGAGCTGTGAAATTGTGAGTCTCGTGCTCTGCTGAAACACACCCTGGGGGAGGCACATCCTCCATAAACAGCAGAGCTGGCCACAGACCAGGAAACCCTCCCTGCTCCCCTCTGAGTGCTGGGGGTGGTGTTTCCATCCACAAGGGCTGTTCTGGACCCTGCTCTGGTACCTTTCCAGCCCTTGAGACACCCACTGGGGGAGCCTGTGGAGGTGCAGGTTGTGTCCCCCCTTTGCTCACCAGGTTGTGGCAGTGACTGGTGTTACTGGTGGTGCTGGGCGCTGTGCTGACTGTGCTCTGAGGCCTTGGTGGATTTTGCTGAGTCTCACGTGGTGCCCTGAGCACTGATGGAGCTCTGTGGTTTGGATCCTGCTCCTGGCCTTGCTCCAAAATGACACAGATAAAGGTTGTGGCATGGCACTGGTGCTGTCTTGCTGTGGGCACAGGTGTGCAGTGTCACTGACATCTTTTATGAAAAATCCTTTTACTTAAGATTTTTTCACCTGAGAAGCTGAGAGGCCTCAAGAACAAAATGTAAACAATGATTATCTGCTGCTGTGGAATGCAAAAAGTAGATCTGTGATTGCTCTCATGCAGTTATTCCTAATTAATGGCAAATCACAATCAGCTGGCTCAGACTCTCTGTCCGAGACACAAGCCTTTATTATTCATTCTTTCTTTTTCTATTCTTAGCTAGCCTAAATAAAGCCAGGCTGGTTTTCAGTCCTGTTACAGGCTTGGAAAAGAAACTGCCTTTAAAAAAATTCAAGAGAAACTAACAACAATGAACAAACCTGGTGTTTTCCAGCAGAGATGCAGAATTGGCTCTGTGGGGAGCTGCTCTCTCTCAGGAAGCGCTGGAAGTGGCCACTTGAATTTAATACTCTGCTCATCAGCTGCATCTGCCATGAACAAGAACATCTTGCATGGCAAGGACTTTGCTATTTTCCATTAAATAGGAAGCTGCCCTTTCATTATTGTGAGTTCAGGGCAGAGATCTGGGCTGACGTGGCTGCCAGGGCTCCACCAGCTCCCGCGTTTTCCCGGGCAGTCCTGCTGTGCTTGGCGTTTTCCAGGGTTACATAAACATCCTTCTTTTTCTTACACGGGGCTGGGACATGCAAAATGCAAACTGCTGACAGTGCCTTGCAAGAGGCAGAGCTGCCCCAGAAGCTTTGGCAGCTCTGGCAGGTCGGGAAGGGATGGGAGCCACGAAGCCATGGGGATCTTGCTGTAGGATGGCTTCAAACCATCCCATGCCCGCTGCTGCTGGAGGTGTTGGGAGCTGACCCACACACAGGGAGAGCCCAGCAGGGTCATCTTGTCTTGGTTTGGAAAGACAGGAGTCTGCTAAGGAAGGCAGGAGCCTCCCCTGAAATGGAAGATGTAAAGCCTCCCCGCTCCTCCCAATTGCTATAAATTTTAAATTAAGGGGCTCTCAGGCAAAAAGTATGGGAGCAGGAAATAACAGTTCTTTAATAGGGAAAAGAAAAAAAAGGATAATATAAAGAATGCAGTACACTAAAAGAACACTGACAAAGTCAGAACCCAACCTGACACCCTGTGGGTCAGGGTGTTGGCAGCAGTCCCATTGGAATTGTGGCTCAGCCCTCCTGCAGTGTCAGGGGTGGCTCTGCTGGAGCAGGGATCCTGTAGAGAAGGATGTATTCTTCCTCTGAAGATCCAGGGGAAGAAGAGGCAGCTGCTGTTCCTCTGGGGAATGCAGTGGAGAAGCTGTGCTGGTGTTCCAGAATCTCCAGATTCTATCCAGGTAGGAATGCTTGGCTCCTCCCTCTGGGCTCCCATCTCCCAATGGGATGCTGCAGTTCTTATCAGCCATGCAGGGACATTCAATAGCTGTTATCAGCAGATGTCCCCTCCCGAGGGAGGAGTGATTGTGATCACTCAGAGAGAGATAAGGCAAACTGCCCACCTGACAAAGGTAATCTGCCATACAGATGGTAATGGAAAACAACTTGTATTGCAATCTTCAACAATCTTCAGCAGTTTGGGTTTGCTTGTGTGGTTCCACCTGAGTTTCTGAGCTCCCTGTGCCTTGCCAGTGCCCTGCTGCAGATGTGAGCTCCAGCAGCTCGGGATGCTGCGCTCCCCCTCCAGCACAATCAGGTTTTTCTCCCGAGGAAGGCGTAGGAGGGGAGGTTTATCTCCCAGCTGGCAGGCAAAGGAGGATGCCACACCTCTGGGAGCTCCTGGGGCTGGGTGGAGTGGGGAAGTGGAGCAGCAGGGCTTGGAGGAGCTACAGTTCATGGGCTTGCCCTGAGGCCAGGGCACTCTGAGGTTTCCAGCTCCCTCAGGGAAGGAGAGTGGCAATAAATCTGGGCCATTTGTGACAGGGCCTGGCCCTCTGGGTGATTTCTGACACTCTGTGCCTTTCTGACAACTCATGGCTGTAATCCACAGGGGTTTCCTTGGCTCTGCAGCTGAGGCCGTGCTCACTGTGAGTGGGCTTGGCTGTGAGGAGCTCCCAGCTCTGGGTGTGAGGGTCAGAGGCATAGACATCTTTTATGGAAAATCCTTTCCTTAGGATTTTTCCTCTTGAGAAGCTGAGAGGCTTCAAGAACAAAATGTAAACAATGATTATCTGCTGCTGTGGAATGCAACAGGTGCATCTGTGATTAGCTCATGTTAGATGTTTGTAATTAATGGCCGATCACAGCTCAGCTGGCTCAGACTCTCTGTCCAAGCCACAAACATTTGTTATTATTCTTTTTTATTCTATTCTTAGCCAGCCTTCTGATGAAATCCTTTCTTCTATTCTTTTAGTATAGTTTTAATATAATAGATATCATAAAATAATAAATCAGCCTTCTGAAACATGGAATCAGATCCTCATCTCTTCCCTCATCCAAGACCCCTGTGAACACCATCACAGGTCAGAGGCAAAGGAAGCAAAGGCACAGTTAACACTTAATGGGGTCCTTTCAGTGCCAAGCTGGAAGAGTTTGGTGTCCTCAAAATGAAGTCTGGGTAGTTTGATGGCTGTGGGTGTTCCAGAGCTGCTCCAGGAGAGCTGCACAGCAGACACACCAAAAAGCAGGCCAAGGAGATCCTGTAAATGCTGAAAATCTGCTGGGTCTGGAAATTCATCCCTGTGTGACTGGTATGGGCTGGGGGAGCCCTTGTGATAAAAATACAGACACCCAGTCTGTCCTTGGATGTGGTTGAAAGACAGAGTTATCACATGTAGAAGATCAGAAGTGGTGATAAGATGCAAAGAGGTCCTTGTGTTAGGGTGGGAAGCTTTTCTGGAAGCTCCAGACTGTGTGGAACACCTGGAATTGTGTCTGGCTTGGGATGTTCCTCCCTGGAAGATGCCCAGTTCATCCCCAGTAACCATCCTTGTATTGTATAATGTGAACTCATCAGCCCTTCCCAGGCAAAGCCACACTGTGGCTGATTCCTTATAAGATGAGGAGTTTATTTTACTTTATTCCTTTGTCAGAGGCTGTGGTTGTTTCCTTCTAAGGTGAGGGGTTTATTTTGCTTCATTCCTTTGACAGCCTTCCTTGAGTTTTGCCAGCTCTTCCCTCTATTCAGCCCACAAGACTTAAAAGGAAACCATCGTCTTCAAAATGCTTTTTTTAAATGCCTAATTCAGGAAAATAAAGAGAATTGTTTGAGAATTGAGAAGAGAAAATAAGAAAATAAAGAAAATATAAAGAAAATAAGAAATAATATATAGATAAAGAAAATAAGAAAATCAAAAGAATAAAATTAGAAAAATAAGAGAATTGAGAGTGCCACTCTGCCTCTGAGTAGCAGGCATTGCTGGGGCTGTGTGAGGGATCTGGTTCCAGCTCTTCTCTCTATTCAGCCTGCAAGACCTAGAAGGAAACCACTGTCTTCAAAATGCTTTTTTTTTTAATGCCTAATTCAGGAAAATAAAGAGAATTGTTTGGGAATTGAGAAGAGAAAATAAGAAAATAAAGAAAATATTTAAAGAAAATAATAAAGAAAAAATAAAGAAAATAAGAAAATATAAAGAAAATAAGAAAATAAATTAAATACATATAAAAAATAGAAAATAAAATAAGAAAATAAGAAAAAATATTAAAATATAAAGAAAATAAGAAAATATAAAGAAAATTTTAAAATCAAATTAAATATATAAAAAGAAAATTAGAAAATAAAAATAAGAAAATAAGAAAATAAAGAGAATTGAGAGTGCCACTCTGAGCAGCAGGCATTGCTGGGGATGTGTGAGGGATCTGGTTTTCAGGATGAGGATGGGGTGTCTTCACATTCTCAACTCTGCAAATGCTCCACAAATCTGGCACTGGGAGAGGACTGGGCTGCACTATTTGCCTTTTTAGCAACTGGAAGCAATCCAGCCTCCAGTTCCTGCCGAGCTCATCCTGTGGTTTAGTGGATAATGCTGATCCTTGTTCCACTCCCACGCCTCAGTGCCTTGTGAGAGGGAAGGGAAGGCTCTGCAGAGCTTGTGCTGGGACCCCAGTTCACTGCTGTGCAAGGCAGCGTGGATATTCATTGTGCCTGAAGTGCTTGCTCCATGGTTTTAATTAAATGTTGATGGTGACTCTGGGGTGGTGGCAGGTGGCCAGCAGGTGTGAGGGATGCAGGGTGGCAGCAGGAGCTGAGGGGGAAGGGCTGTTTCTTTGAGAATGTCTCCACTAATGCATTTCCAGGGGTTTGGCTTTGCTGCCGTTGTCTCCCCCGTGCCAGGAGGAGTTTTGTGTCGGTGTCCCTGCAGCTGGAGGTGGCTGCAGGCACAGCACAGCTGGCTGAGCTCAGGAGGGACAGGAGCTGCACAAACCTGCGTTTTCTCAAGCAGTCAGCAAAGCTGCTGGGAGACACAAATGAGAGTGACAGCCACATCAAGGCAGATCTGCCAGGGATGGGCCCCCAGGATTTGTTCTGGGACTGCACCAGCGTGACAAAGGTGAATCCAAGTGTCCAAATCCTCAGCAGAGCGAGGATGGTGGGTGAGGGCTGGGAACACAAACCCTGTGAGGAAGCCCTGAGGGAGCTGGGGGTGCTCAGCCTGGAGAAAAGGAGACTCAGGGGTGCCCCCATCACTCTCACAGCTCCTGAAAGGTGCCTGTGCTCAGCTGGGGCTGGGCTCTTTCTGCAGCAGCACTGACACAGCCAGAGCACACAGCCTCAAGCTGCACCAAGGGAAATACAGGTTGGATATTAAGAAAAGGTTTTTTCCTTTTCTTCCAGAAAGGGTGATAAAGTTCTGGAATGGCTGCCCAGGGAGGTGGTGGAGTCCCCATCCCTGGGTGTGTTTAACAAAGCCTGGATGTGGCACTGGGTGCCAGGGTTTGGGTGAGGTGTTGGGGCTGGGTTGGACTTGATGATCCTGAAGGTCTCTTCCAACCTGGTCATTCTGTGAATTCTGTGATGCTCTGATCCTGTGGATCCTGAGGCTGTTTCCTGCCCACAGAGCTGGGACAGCCCCTCTCTGAGAGGTGCAGGGGTGACATGGGGGCAGGAAAGTTTCTGTGAGCAAGAGATGACACTGAGATTTGGTGCTAGATTGTCCCCCAGTGTCAAGTCATAATTTCTTTTTCCCAGGGTTGGGATTAAATGTGTGAGATGGTATTTCTTGTTAGGGCACAGATATTTGTTAGCTCTTATCTGTGTTACAGTCTCAAAAGCCAGGAGTTCTACAGCACTTCACTCTAACAAACTAAAAATGGAGCCCCATCTCTCTCTACAAGGCCTTTGAAGGATAAACTGTCCAATTAAGAAATGACACCTCAATTATTTTTACTTTGAACCCAATAACCAACCACCCATGGCCTGCAATGGGGACTTTTTAATCCAATTACACAAAACCACCCAAACCCATGGAGGAGAAGGTGAAGAAGGAGCAGCCACTGCCCTAAAACCTCCATCTTGCTTTATATATATTACTGTTTTCTAAGCCCTTAAACTCTAAGTTTTCTACCCTGTGATATTACACACATAATAATAATAATAATAATAATAATAATAATAATAATAATAATAATAATAATAATAGTAGTAGTAGTAGTAGTAGTAGTAGTAAGGTGTTTGGTGAGGATGGGGTGGAGATTCCACTGCAGAGCGGGACAGTACAGATAATAATAATAGTACTACTACTACTACTACTAATAGTAGTAGTAGTAATAGTAGTAGTAAAACAGAAGGTGTTTGGTGAGAACAGTGTGGAGTTTTCACTTCAGAGCAAAACAGCACAGAAGATGTTTGGAGAGGATGGGGTGGATGTTCACTGCGGAGCAGGACAGCACAGATAATGATGATGATGATAATAATAATAATAAATACAGAAGGGTTTTGGTGAGGATGGAGTGGAGGTTTCAGCACAGTGCAGGACAGCACAGAGCAGAGAGGGGTTTGTGAGCGAGCCCTGCGGTTCTGCCTCGCTCACATCCCTGGATGTGCAGAAGACAGATGAGGTGAGCAGGTTTTGGTACGACTGGGGCTGGCAGCAGACACACATCATGGATTAAACATGTGCAGGGCAAGAAAGGAGCTTTCTTGAGGCACACAGAGGCCTGCTGTTGCTGTGCAGCCTCGCTGCTCCCAGCCCCATGCTAGCAGCATTATCAATGTGTTTATATGGAGCTTGGCTGCAAAATGCCTCCTTGGCCTCCAGTTTTTTCAAGCTAAATACTCCTTTTATTGTGCTGCCAGAGGCCCTCCCAGAGGCCAGCAGAGGAGGTGGCCTGTTTGGCCACAGTGATATCTGGACCGGAGATTGAATTCCCGCGTGTGTTAAATCTGTCTCCAGACTGGCAAGGGACCAAGTGGGCATCTCCTTCTCCAGTTAATTGCCTGTTTGTGTGCAAATTTGCCTCAGAGCTGCACGAGAGCATCCTTTTCCAGAGCTGTCTGAGTGCCTGGGCTGTTCAGAGGATGGTGACATTGGGGACAGCCCAGCCCTGCTCCTGGCCCGGTCACCAGGCTCTGGGTGAGAGCCCAGGGCTGCTCTGGGCTGTCAGCACATCCCTGCACTGCAGGGATTGCAGGAGGGGCTGTCCCAAGCTCCAAGCAGGCTCTGTGGAGAAGTTTTGTTTGGAAAGCACCTCCTAAAGTGGAGCAGAAGAGATGGCCTTGGTTGGGATGTGTTGGAACCCTGGTTGCTGCAGAGAATTTCAGACTTTATGTGCTGACAGACTCTGGCCCCCAAGAGAACACTGCATTTCACCTGAGGCTGTGGAGAAGCTTCCAAAATGGAATGATAGAACTGGGATTATAATGTGTAGTTTCAATAGAAGTGTGTAATATCAGCTCAGAGGTGGGGAGAAGCTCCTCCTGTGTGAGCAGCTTTGATGGGGCTCATCTCAAGCAGACTTTTAGGCAAGAAGACACATTTCTGTGCCCTGCCATGGAATCCTGGCCTGGTGGGGATGGAAGGGACCTTCAAAGGACATCTAGTCCAACTCTCTACAACAAACAGGCTGCTCTTCAACTTGATGGTCTCCAACACTGCTCAGAGACCTGTACAGCCCATCTAGGGGTCACATCTGTGCCCTGTGGCCTCACAGGCAGAGAGGTTGGGCTGTTAGAACCCTGGTCATGGAGAATTTCAGACTTTCTGTGCTGACAGGCACTGACCCCCAAGAGAACACTGCATTGACCTGAGGCCATGGAGAGGCTTCCAAAATGGAATGACAGAACTGGGATTGTGGGTGTGGAGTTAGGATAGAAGTGTGTAATATCACAGGTTGGAAAACTTAGAGTTTAAGGTTTTAGAATATAGTAATATATATAAAGCAAGATGGAGGTTTTAGGGCAGAGGCTGGTCCTTCTCCTTCTCCTTCTCCTTCTCCTTCTCCTTCTCCTTCTCCTTCTCCTTCTCCTTCTCCTTCTCCTTCTCCTTCTCCTTCTCCTTCTCCTTCTCCTTCTCCTTCTCCTTCTCCTTCTCCTTCTCCTTCTCCTTCTCCTTCTTCTCCATGGGTTTGGGTGGTTTTGCATAATTGGATTAAAAATTCCTCATTGCAGGGCATGGGTAGTTGGTTATTGGGTTAAAAGTAAAAATAATTGAGGTGTCATTTCTTAATTGGACAGTTTATCCTTCAAAGGCCTTGTAGAGAGAGATGGGGCTCCATTTTTAGTTTGTTAGAGTGAAGTGCTGTAGAACTCAGGGTTTGTGAGACTGTGACAGAGATAAGAACTAACAAACATCTGAGTCCATCTCGTGCATTTAATCCCAACCCTGGCAGAGAACGGAGCAGGAGAACCAGCAGGGATGTGCACACCTGTGGCTGGAGCTGGTGCACACAGTGTCCCTGCTAAGGCAGGAGGGTGTTGCTGACAAGGCCAGGCACAGAGAATGCTCCCCAGGGCCCCCAGAGCTGCAGGGAGGCAGCAGGGCACTTTTATTTGTCCCTCAGGAATTTCATTTGGTTATTGAACCAACCAGCCCAGGGATTCTGTGGTGCAGGGCTTTTTTCTGGAGGTATGAGGAGGATGAAGTTATTCCAGGATAGAGCCCAGGGCTGGCAGTTTATTCCCTGGTGTCAAGGTAAACCTGGCTGTGTTGGTCTGTCTGGGATTACTTGTGTGGGAATAACAACATCCCCTGAGTTTATAGACACTGCCAGTCCATGCTGATGTTTAATGCATCCAGCCCTTTCCTCCTGTCATTCCTTTATAAGGAAAAAACATTTCAGATTGAGTTTCTACCTTATTTTAACTTCTCGTAAAAGAGGGCAGCTTAATTCTTTTGGTGGAACATCAAGTCCAGTGCTCCCTGAGCTGGTGTGGTTATTATGGGCACTTGGGAAGATGAAGTAATAAAAAAAAGCCCAGAAATGCTGAGTTCATCAAAAGGGAAATGGCTGATGGGGTGACAAGTGTGCCTAGAGTCTGGAGATGGCAGGAGAGATAAACACGACCTCCCTGTGGCACATGGAAATGAGAATCTGCCCTGCTCCCCTTCCCCTGCTGGGCTGGGCCACGGGGGTTTATGGGCACAGAAAATTGGGCAGAGAGAGAGAGCCCAGCCCTGGCTGGGCAGCTGGAACACACCCTGAGCAGCACAACACCCCCAGCCTGCCCCAGCGCAGCTTCCCAAGAGCCACAGCTGGCACACACAGCTGGGCTCTGGGCACACACAGCTGGGCTCTGGGCATTTCAGCCTCCAGAGACAAAGGAGGATAGAAAAAAATAGGGGAAAAAAAAATCAACTGGGAGATGTGCTGCAAGCAGGCCAAAAGCAGGGCCAGCTCTGCTCCTTCAGCACATCTGAACTCTGCTGTGCTCATGTGCAAACACCAGAGTCAGAGCTGAGTGCCCAGGCAGGGCTGAGTGCCCAGGGAGGTGCTCAGTGCCCAGGGAGGTGCTCAGTGCCCAGGGAGGGCTGAGTGCCCATGGATGTGCTGAGCACCCAGAGAGTGCCCAGGAAGGGCTGAGTGCCCAGGGAGGAGGTGCTGAGGGTGCTGAGTGCCCAAGAAGGTGCTGAGTGCCCAGGGAAGGCTCTGTGCCCAGAAAAGGCTGTGTGCCCAGGGATGTGCTGAGTGCCAGGGAGGGCTGTGTCCCTCAGCTGCTGAGCTTTGCCCTCTTCCAGCCCCCCAAACTCAGCCCATCCTCAGGGTTTTTCTGCTGCTTGGGGGGTTGCCAGTGGGAGTTTCTCTTGCTGGAAATCTCCCCCTCTCCCTGCTGGCTTGGTGCCCTTTCTCCGTGCCTGCTGCTCTGCCCCCAGACTGCTCAAGGGCCTCTTTCCCATTTAGGGAAGCACTGGATGGCCCCTGCTTTTGGCCTGCTTGCAGCACATCTCCAAGTTGATTTTTTTTTTTCCTATTTTTTTTCAATCCTCCTTTGTCTCTGGAGGCTGAAATGCCCAGAGCCCAGCTGTGTGTGCCAGCTGTGGCTCTTGGGAAGCTGCACTGGGGCAGGCTGGGGGTGTTGTGCTGCTCAGGGTGTGTGACAGTGTGTTCCAGCAGGCAGGGTGAGCCTGAGGGGCTGGTGACAGCATCAATCCTCTCCTGCAGCAATGATTCAATCAGCAGGGACAAGTGCCCTGCAGCAGGGAAACCTCAGGCAGGGTCTGCAGGGCTGAGCAGGGGAAAGGGAGGGGAAACTGAAAAACTAAAATCTTTGACTCATTACTTTTTATTTTTTACTGCATGTTTTAAATCAGCTGTGAAAGTTCTGCATCTGTAGAAGATGCTGAGTAGGCAGTGCTGGGTGTCTGCAAGGCTGGGGAACAGAAGCTGGTGTGGAGACCTGCTTGGAGAGGGCTCTGTATTCCCCTTGCCATGCTTTTCCTGCAGGAAAGCAGCTGGATCTGAGCTCCTGGGCTGCCTCCTGTGTTGGGGTAAATCCCTTGAACCACAGTTCAGGGTGGTTCCTTTGGTGGTGCCCAGCAGAGCTTGGCTACATCCATCACTGGATCCTGCTGGGGTTATCCTGGAAATTGGTCAGTGAAATTTACCTTGGAAGTGTCTGGGATTATCCCAAGATCTGGTTAGTGGGAATTAATCTTGGATATGTCTGGAATTATCCTGGGATCTGATAATGGGAATTGCCTTGGATGTGTCTGGGGTTATCCTGGATCTGGTTAGTGGAATTTACCCTGGATGTGTCTGGGATTATCCTGGATCTGGCTAATGAGAATTAACCATGGATATGTCTGGAATTATCCTGGGATCTGGTAGTTGGAGTTGCTTTGGACATGTCTGGGATTATCCTGGAATTTGGTCAGTGAAATTTACCCTGGATGTGTCTTGGGTTATCCTGGGATCTGGTTAGTGAGAATTAACCTTGGATATATGTGGTATTATCCTGAGATCTGGTTAGTAGGAGGAACTTAGGGTATGTCTGGGATTATCCTGGAATTTGGTCAGTGAAATTTACTTTGGTAGTGTCTGGGGTTATTCTGGGATCTGATTAATGGGAATTAATCTTGGATATGTCTGGTATTATCCTGGGATCTGGTTAGTGAGAGTTGCTTTGGACATGTCTGGGGTTATCCTGGGCTCTCGTTAGTGGGAGTTACCTTGGGTGTGTTTTGTGCAGGTCTGGGAGGGCTGTGACAGACTTTTAATGTTTTAATGAGCTGTAACATCCAAGGCAGAGCCTGCCCGTGCTGAGGGCAGCTGCTCCCCAGGATGCTGCATCCCTTCCCCATTTGCACTCCTTGAGCAGTTGAACAGCACCAATCCTGCCTGACTTCTGTGTGCCCATGTCAGACTTGCCAGGCTGTCCCGGGTAGCTGAGGTGGAGCTGAGGATGTTTCCTCCAAAAATGGCCAGACCATTGCAGGGCATCCATTTCCAGCTGCATGGGGACACCCCATGGACTGTGACAGCAATTCCTGTCCTCCTGTGCACCTTTCCCATCCCTGTGTGCTGGGGCTGGAGCAAAGAGAAGCCACCAGTGGCGCCTGGTGCTGTGTGGATGATCACACCTCAGCATCCCCTCTGGTGCTTTCACTGCTGTCTGCCAAAACCTGTAAAAGGAAAGGAAAATTGTGCTCATTCTTCCTCTCCCCCTGCCCTTGTGTCCTGCTCCTGCTGTGCAGTGAGCTCCCACACCGTGTCCATGCTGCCCAGAGGAAGCTGAGTGGGTGTGGGGCTGTGCCTCCATCTGGGAATTGTTCTTATCAAACTGCTTCATGTCAGAAAGTATTCTTATTCTTATTCTTATTCTTATTCTTATTCTTATTCTTATTCTTATTCTTATTCTTGTTCTTGTTCTTGTTCTTGTTCTTGTTCTTGTTCTTGTTCTTATTCTTATTTTTATTGATCTTTTGATGGTAAGCAGGGAGATCAGGAGGTCCAGCTGCTCCTGAGGCCTGACCTGCAGCCTGTGAGAATTGTTCTTATCAAACTGCTTTATGTCAGAAAGGAGGAATAATAATAATAATAATAATAATAATAATAATAATAATAATAATAATAATAATAATTTGATGGTAAGCAAGGAGATCAGGAGGTCCAGCTGCTCCTGAGGCCTGACCTGCAGCCTGTGAACCTTTCCAGGGAGTTTTAGGGTCTTTGTGCTGCAGCAGATTTTGCTGTGTGCCTGGAATATCTCGGAGGAGTGGGGAGAAACAACCGGGGGCTGCTGGAAATGGTTCTCTGAGAAGCAGGGGAGAAGCCTAAGCAAAGCAAGTTTCCTGCCATGAGGCTGGTAAATTTATGGCTGGAAAGTTTTGGGTTGAAAAGGTCGCGAGCTGTGGCTGAGGGAGCAGCAGGGGCTGCCAGAGGAGATTCCCCAGCTCATCCCTGGTCCCCCGGTGTCGGAGCTCAGTGCATCCTTCTGGGTGTCCAGAGTTGCTGAGGACCCTGTCAGGGTCCCCAGAGCACCTGGGGATTTGATTTTGACCCCTGGAGCAAGTTACCAGCTTTGTATGAGCACCTGAAAGTCACACAGGTTTGAATCGTCTAATAATTAAATTATCACAGGGTGAAAATGTAGATTTTAGGATTTTTGGTATGGGAATTATGGGGACAAGATGGAGGAATCAGGGCGTGTCCAGCCTTTCTTCTTCTTCTTGTTCTCCATTTTCTGCAGTGATGTTGGCACTTTGGGATTGGTTTAGAGTAGAAGTGCACTGTCTAACATAGGTGATGGGTATTGGGAATTAAGTGTAAATATGTTATACATAGTTTGTAGTATAAAAGGACAACACAGAGTGCCTGTGGCTGCCCTGCTGAGCAGATCCCGGCTGGGCAGAAAGAAAATTTTATAGATAAGAATTAATAAACAACCTCAAGACTGAAAAGTGAAGAGTCCAGACTCGTTCTTCAGTTGTGTGGGCTGAAGCAGAGACATCCTGCACATCTTGGGGCGGAGAACATCAACAGCAACCGGAGAGTCCACAGGAGTCTGGTGGCCTCATGTGACGGGACAGGGATGGGGAGCACTGGAGGGGTGAGGGACAGTGCCCAGGGCAGCTGGGATGTGTGGGATGAGTGGGATTTGTGGAGGGGCTGGCCTGTGCCCGCCTCCTCCCCTGGGATGGAGATTCCAGCCCTGCCTCGGCCACCACGTGGAAATGAGACATTCACATCTGGAGGTGGAGTGCTCTGTGCTTGTAGCACTGCCAGTTTATTTATTCCTGTAAATTCTCCCCAGTTAGGGGCTGCTGGGAAGCTGACAGTGCTGGAAACAGCCTCTTTCCAGGGGATTCAGTGTTCTGACTGACCCTCACCTTCTCCTCCCCCCCGTAACCACCCGTGAAAAGGTGTTCCCTGCCCCAAGGCCCAGGCACTGCAATTCCTCCTGGAGCCAACCACGCAGGAAGGTTTTCCAAAGGAAACGTGCTGAGCCCTGTGTGTGTTAAACTCATTAAGGATGAGCACTGAAGTTCCTGAAGCCTCTTGTTTCTATTAAAACATCTGTGCTGTCATGAGACACTGAGTTCTGTGCCTGTTTGGCTTTAATGCTAAAAAGCAGTAATTAATAATTATTTTTTAAAAAATATAATTAAAGTAATTAAGTCAGTTTTCTGCTTGGATACTAAATTGCACCTCCCAGGTGCTTAAAAAAGCCTGACCTGAAACTGAGAAGAACAAGAGCTTGCGACTGAGTTTGTTTTCACTGCCTGAGGTTCAGGCAGATGCAGCTCCTGATCCTCTTTCCATTTCCTTCCTCTGCAAGCGTGCCCTGCTGTTTAACCAACACCAGGGAGCTGTGCTTCCCTTGCCTGGCACTGCCCTCCCAGGCACGGGGGTGCAGTGCCATGGGGACACCCAGGAGCCCAGGGGGGCTGGGATGATGTCCCTGGGGGCAGCACCGTGGCCACAATCACTGCCTTGGCATGGAACTGCTGGCACTGCAGTGACTCCAGCTGTGTGTGTGCACAGCTCCAGGTTGTGACCATGTTCACAGGGGTTTTGGGAGTGGGGAAGAGATGAGGATCTGACTCCATGTTTCAGAAGGTTTGATTTATTGTTTTATGATATATATTACATTAAAACTATCCTAAAAGAATAGAAGAAAAGGTTTCATCAGAAGGCTAACTAAGAATAGAATTATAAATTATAAAAGAATTATAACAAAGGTTTGTGGCTTGGCTCTCTGTCTGAGCCAGCTGACTGTGATTGGCCATTAATTACAAAGATCCAACATGGGCCAATCCCAGATGCACCTGTTGCATTCCACAGCAGCAGATAATCAATGTTTACATTTTGTTCCTGAGGCCTCTCAGCTTCTCAGGAGGAAAAATCCTAAGGAAAGGATTTTTCATAAAAGTTGTCTGCGACACCAGGTCAGATGTGGAAACCCAGAACATCCCTCTGGCTGTCCAGGACGGCCAGGACCCTGCCAGGGGGCTCAGAGACCCTGGCACAGAGCCCAAAACACCTGTGGGTTTGATTATGACCCATGGAGCAAATTACCAACCTTATATGAGGATCAGCAAGCTACAACAGTTTAGGTGGAATAATAGTGAATTTATCACAAGGTGAAAAAGTAGATTTTGGGGTTTTTGGTATCGGGGTTCAGGAGGCAAGATGGAGGGAACTGGGTGTGTCCAGCCTTTCTCCCTTCTTTCTTGGCCTCCATCTTCTGCTGTGATGGTGGCACTTTTGGATTGGTTTAGAGTAGAAGCTCACTGTCTAACATAGGTGAGAGGTATTGGGAAGTAATTGTAAACATTGTTCATGTAGTTTTTAGTATAAAGACATAACACCACCCCAGGGGCAGGCAGAGTGCCTGGAACTGTCCTGCTGGATGGACCTCGGCAGGGCAGGAGAAAATTTTTTATAGATAAGATGCAATAAACAACCTTGAGACAGAGAAATGAAGAGCCCTGACTCCTTCCTCAAGCACCAGGCTGGGAAAAGAGACTTTCTAACACATCTCAGGGTCACTGTGAGCAGCTAAAGATCCCAACATTCAGGGGGCTGGGTGGCTGCTCCTTGGAGGGGATGAGGCTCAGATCCATGGGAGGGGGTTGGAGGGGCAGAGCTGTGCCCCCCAGCCCAGCTGTGTGCCCCCCAGCCCAGCCAGTGCTGACCCACAGCATCCTTCCAGCAGGCACACCCTGGGATCAGGTGCCTGGCTTGAATCCCACCTTGGCCCTGGGTGACCCCATGAATCCCAGGGAGGTGTTTGGGAGCATCAGGGATGAGCACAGTGGGAGCAGGACAGACCCAGCTCTGTTTCCAGGGTGTTGGTGCCGCCCCTGCCCTGCTCCGTGGAACCACACCTGGTGCATCCCTGGTTGTGAGAAGAGCAGGCTGGTTCCTCCTCTGTGTGCTGATTTAATGGGGTTAAAGCTGACAGGAAGGCAAGCCTTGATCTTCATCTTCTTGAGCATCTGCTGGGGGGGGAGAGGAGGCTGTGGTTGTCTGTGCTTGTTCCTCACCCATCCAGCTCCCATGGGGCACCTCAGCTGCAGAACACCAAGTTTGCTGTGTGCCCTGTTTGTACACTGAATATCTGAGAAGCTTCAGGGACCTTCTCCTTCCTCGTGCCTTCTTTAATTTCCTACCAGCAGAAACCTCTTTGGCCTTTTGTTCCCTTGATTTCACATCAGTCCCTTTACACCTTATCCCTTTAAAATCTTATCAGGTCCACTCTTACTGATCCATTTATACCATAACCATATTTGGGGTTGGATTGAGGTATTTTTGTTCCCTTGGCAACAGGGATCTTTGTCCAGAGCAGCTCTTCCCTGCAGTGCATCTGTGGGTGGTGTTTCTAAAGCCCCATCCCCTCTCCACCCTCTGTGGGGTCTGAGTGATGCTGGGCAGCCAGGATGGCTCATGAGGGAGCTCTAATCGTTTCTGCCTTGCTGCTAAAAGTCTGAAATGTAATACAATTTAGGAGTTACTCACTTTAATTTTGTGACATTGGTGGCTTGTGGCCATGCTGGGACCTACAAGGGCAGTGAAGTCCTTTGTGCTGAGGCTCTTTTCACGAGCAAACTCTATTAAAAGCCCTTTAAGAGCTGCCCTTCTGCCATTCTTCCATATTTTGTCTTTTTCCTGTTATCCACTCTTCAAAGTTACCTGACCCGCTCTGTGGCACTAAAGGATGAGATCCAACAGCATTAAAATAAATAAATAAGTAAATAAATAAATAAATAAATAAATAAATAAATAAACAAATAAATAAATAAATAAGTTTGTTATCCAGAAATCTCAAATTAGCCACCCTGTTTAGAATTATTTTAGCTTTTCCCATGCTCTCGGTTTCCTTGCAGAGGAAGGGAAGTGTGACCAGCGTCCGTCCTGCCCGTGTTTCCTACCCTGGGGAAGCAGGAAGATCCTCTGGAGCCTCTTTTGGTGACAATTCCTGCGTCATCAGGGCTGGGCTGTTCCCTCATCCCCACGAAACCACAGGCACAGGGGATGGGAGCCGTGGCTGATTTTCCTTCCGGAGTCCCCTCGTCCCCAGGCAGGGACAGCAGCACTTCCCGAGGGTTAGGGGCAATTCCCAAACTTTAGGGGCAATTCCCAAGGTTTAGGGGCACCCAGCACTGCTCCCTGCCCTGCTGGGATGGCCTGCCAGCTCCCTGCTGCTGAGTGACATCTGTCCCGTGCCTCAGTTTCCCCAGCTGTCACGTGGAGATGGCTGCAGCTCTCGCAGGTGGGTTTGGGTGCAGGGGTGGATTCGGGGCAGGGGCAGGAACTCAGCACTGCAAGGAGCAGAGGGGAAGGTGATGGTAACAACTATTATTTTTGGTTTGTGAGAAGAGCTCCACCATTCCTTCACCTCGGGGTGATGTAAATCTGTGTCTCCCTGTGACTCTGCCTCTCGGGATCTTCTGCTGCTCAGAGTGACTTCAGATGTGTTAGAAAGTTTCTTTTCTTAGCCCGGTGGTGGAAGAAGGAGTCAGAGCTTTTCATTTTTTGGGCTCAAGGTTGTTTATTGTTTCTTATCTATAAAATTCTTTCTCTTGACTTGCTGAGGTCTGCTCAGCAAGACAGTTAGAGGCACTTTGCTAGCTTCTGGGGCAATGTTATTTTTTTATACTAAAAACTGTGTGTACAATATTTGTAATTACTTTCTAATACTTATTACTTATGTTAGACAGTGAGCTTTTATTCTAAACTAATCTAAAATTGCCAGCAATCATAGCAGAAGGTGGAGGCTAAGAAGGAGAAAGGCTGGACACGCTCAGATTCTTCTATTTTGTTTCTTGCACTTTCATTCTAAAAATTTTAAAAATTTATTTTTTATTTCATGATAAACCCACTATTATTTTATTTAAACTTTCATGGCTTATAATTCTTCATATAATGTTGGTAGTTGTTTTTTCTAAGGGTTAAATCAAAGGCACAGGGCTCTTGGGCTCTGTGCCAGGGTCTCTGAGCTCCTTGGGCAGGGGCTCGAGTTTTCTAGGGCAGCCAGAGGAATTTCTTGGGTTCTGCCACCTGCCTTGGTGCTGAGCTGGAAGTGATGCCCTGAGCACTCTGGGGTTGGTGTCTCACGCTGCAGATGCCTCCACCCATCCCCTGCACCTTCCCAGAAAGGCTGGGGAGCTTTCACCTGAGATCAGCAGCAAGGAAAGGTGTTTGTGCTCTCAAAGAAACATTGAGTGGTTAATAATAATGAAATTTAGCTGCTCCTACATGGTCATTTTGGTCTGTAAGCCTCAAAGCATGGGGTGGAAGAGGCCATAATCAATAAAGAGTTTTGTTTTCTAATTAACATATGAGGAGAAAGGGGAAGATCCTGTGGCTCTTCAGAGCTGCCTTCACAATTGCTCACTTCTGTGTAGGTGATACTTTAAGGCTCAGGTAGCCACAATGAGTCACGGCCCCATCTAACCCAGCCTGATGCTCATGACTGCAGCAGATTGTGAGACTGATAAGAGCTTCAGAAAAACCTTGACTTGTGGGAGGAGGAAAATCTGCCTGAAAAACTGCATTCTTAGCAGCCTGCAAGGAAAGTGCAGAGTGCTGCTTGAAATGGCTTTGGATAGGAAAGTCCCTTTTCTGCCTTGGCCTGTTAAAGGATCTTCTGAATCTGATACCTGCCATCTCCTTGTTTGGTTGCGGTTTTTTCTCTTATGATTTTTTTTTTCTCTCCTATGATTTTTTTTATCCTTGAAATCTCCTTTCTAAGCCTGGTTGCTTTGTGATCCCCCACACCCATTCCAGGTTAGAAGCTGTGACCAGCCCTGGCTGCTTCTGGAAGAGTTTGAGCTGAGATGCGGAGAAGCCCTTGAGGAACATCCCTGCTTTTACCCTGAGCCCAGGGGTAAAGCACCCAGGGAGAAAAGGGTTAAAGCTTCTTTTCATCCATTTTTAGCTTGGTACCTGTAACTGAGTGCTCAGCAGATTTTACAGACTGCCTTTCTGGGGGCAGGAAATCACTTCTAGGCCAATAAAACAACTTTGCAGGAAGTTTCTTGCTCATCTGAAGAGCAGGGTGATGGTGAAGGAGAAAGGGCTGGGCAGTCAGTGGTGGCCTGGTGTAATAATGAAACAAGAAATATTTCTACTGTAATGTAACACAGCAAGGAAAATATTTACCTAAAATTCTCCAGCAGCCAGTGCTTTGGAGAGCAGGAATTTTATCTTGAGCAGCAGTTGTTGTGCAGAGGATCCCGAAGGTCTTATCAAAGCAGGAGCTTGAGGTGAGGCTCCTGGTACAGTAAAAACAGTGAGTGAGACCCTTGGTTGTGTGAGCAAGGGGAGCAGCAAGGGATAGAAGAGATCTGCTCTCTTCCTTTTGAAAAGGAAGCTCTTTCTCTTTTCAGATAAAAATTAAAATGTAATTACAAACACCTGTGATGTGTCGGGGGGGGGGGGGGGGGGGGGGGGGGGGGGGGGGAAGGAGCAGGAAGGGTGGAGAAGTGACTGCTGAAGAAAATCCCTGCCACAAGGACAGAGGGAGCAGAACCTGATTAGTTTATCTGAGGCAGTGTAGGTGATGTGATCACTGTGGGACATCTTTCATCAGGAGAAGTCTCAGGGTCCTCAATCTCCTCGATCTGCCTGGAAAAGGCAAAGCAGGGGCTGTGTCAAACTGTGTTTGGCTGAGCAGTACAGCACACACTGCTATGCTGACCAAAACCCAGTTCCAGAGGAGGAGACAGATTCTCCATCCCTCTGGAGAAGGATTGCCTGCCTTTGTAGAAGCTTCCCAGGGTTGCCTGCCTTTGTAGAAGAAGGATTTGGCTAAACATGAGCTTTTGGGTTGAGGATGCAGGTAGAAAACCAGATGAAGTGGAGCTTGGTTATGTGCAGCTTGGGGATGGTTTTTCTGGGCTGATGCTCTTGTAAAGCTGTGCTTCTGATATGGCTCAATGAGATAAAAGGGTAAGAGAGTCTCCAAAGGAGAGAAGGATGGGCTTATCTCCCTGGAGGAAAGCTTGCTCCTCTTCTTCTAGCAGGAGTTTTGGGTATGTGCTATGAGGTGAGCTGTTTACATACCTTGCTGCTTTAAATATTTACTGTTAGAGCTCTGGATATTCTTGTTATTCTTCAGTTGCTGTAATTTTCCATCTTTCTCCCCCCTTCTTAGTGCCTTAGGTGCACATGGGTGCAATATGACCCAGCTGGTTTTAATGAAAAGGAACTCCTACTTCTAGCCTGGATATTTTATTTCACACTTCATGGGGCTCGCCTCTGGGCTGCTCCATTTGCTAAACTTTTATTAGATCCAGGATGATAACATAACCCAAATTGCCTTTGCTTGGGAAACACAGAGTGACCCAGGGAGCTGGGACTGACCCAAACTGCCCCAACCTCTTCTGCTGAAGTGCTTTGAGCTCCTTCACCAGCTCCACCAGACGTCATTGTGACGCTCCCACCACAGTCCATCAAGAAGGTTTTGAGGTTTTTTCTAGTGGTTTATTTCTTCTTGCCTCCTGTTGACCTCAAAAACAGAGTTCCCATCACAGCATCACTCCAATCCCTGTGTGACCACAGCTCAGAGAGTGCCACCAAACTCCAAGCAGGGGCTGTCACGTTGAATCTTATGGGATTTGCAAGGGGGTAGGTTCTGAACATCAAAAAATGTGCTTGGTTCTTCCTCAGATTGCTGGTATTGCTCTTTTAAAGTCTTGTTTACAATGACGATTTTTAGGTTGTCTTGCTTAGTTTTTGTTTTGTTTTGTTTTGTTTTGTTTTTTCCTGCTCAAACCCATTCTACAACTTTGTGATGAGGCTGCAGTCAGGATGTTTAACAGATTTTGTAAAAGGCTAATAATCCAGGTTCTGTTCTTCCAGTCAGCGAGTCATCCATGATTTTTAACAAAGAGGGACTTTTTTCTCTCTCAGTAACAAAGTTAATTATTGACAGCTACATTTTTACCTGCTGGAAATGGATTGCTGGTGTGACCCGCATAAGACTGCTTGGGAGGGGAAAAATAAAGACACTTTCTTTCAAAAATCAATGGCAGTGACACGGGCCAGCCCTCTGCGGTGGGGACAGCAGGGAGCTGGCACCCGGGTGCTGAGCTCAGTGCCACAGGAGCCACAGGTCCATGGCCATTCCTGTTCTCCTCCAAGCCATGGAGAACAGCAGGTGGTGCTCAGCCAGGATGGCACCAAGGAGTTTTACAGGCACTGTATTGCAGGAAAGGCATTTTTGTTTGCATTTGTGATGCAGAGAGATGCAGAGCTGTCCCTCCCCACGCTGCTCTGGTGGTTTGTGACACCACAAGGAGAGCAAAAAATGAAAGAGCTGAGCACTGCTGCCTGCCAGAGGAGAGGAAACCCACTGTACCTGCCCTAAAATATCATACCTCTGTTGTAAAAGTGCTCTCAAGATTATTTAAACAGTTCTCATGGTTTCAAGTAATGCCTTTCCTTGGACAGTGTGGAGAACCTGGAGCTGGTTGAGTCTGGGAAACTGGTACTGTTGGTTTCATTTTCTGGTTCATTTACACTCTGGGGGAGTCTGTGGTGTTTGCAGACTTTAAATGTGTGAAATTAAAAGGGTGACATCTGTGGTGAAGCTCATACTTTCTGCAGTAACTGTCCTAATGTTTTACATCATTTTCCTTTATGGCTCACCCCAAGTGGACTGAAAGCCCAACCCATTCATTTTTCCTTTCCTGTTGATGTGCCTGGACACATTTCAGGGGGTATCATCACTTTAAAATGATGCTATTAAAACACAGGGCGGGGACGATAAAAAAGAGGGTCAAGAGGGCAGGATTTGAATGAACACCGGAAAGGGAGAAGCATCAGATAGCGAGATGCTCAACCTGGGAGGGTGTGAGAGGTGGGGAAGGGGCAGCAGTGTCACGGACGGGGCTGGTGTCGGTGCCAGAGCGTTTTCCTCGCTGGCTGGGGCTGGAGCGGAGGGAGCCGTGGCAGCACCGAGCGCTGGGCTCAGCATCGGGGCAAGTTTTGCCTCCCCTCTGCTCCTTCCTGCAGCGCTGATTTTCCAGAGCGGGGCTGCTTGGATTCGGCAGCGGTTTGTTAACGCAGCGCCGGTTTGATTTTGAGCAACCACAAAACGGAGCGTGGCCGACTTGTCCCTTTCCAAACAAGGCTAAACCGAGAAGCGAAAAGGCTCCATCAGCGCCGGAGAACATCGGGGCAGCGACCCACCCGTGTGGGGCCGCTTCCACCTTCCGTGGGGCAGCGCTGCTTGGTTCCCCAGCCTGTTCCCCGTCACTGGGGTTCCGAGCCGAGGGCACAGCGGGCCCGGGGAATGCGGTATAACCCGGGGGTGCCCAGAACATCGGGGCCGCTTCCATCCGTGTGGGGCAGCGCTGCTTGGTTCCCCAGCGTGGGGGCTCCGAGCCGAGGGGCACAGCGGGCCCGGGGGATGGGGCACAGCCCGGGGGTGCCCAGAACATCGGGGCAGCGACCCACCCGTGTGGGGCCGCCTCAACGCTCCGTGGGGCAGCTCTGCTTGGTTCCCCAGTGTGTTCCCCGAGCGGAGGGCACAGCGGTATAACCCGGGGGACGCGGTATAACCCGGGGCGCACACCAGGGCGGGGCGGGGGTCGCGGCCGCCGCCCCGCGGAGGGGCCGGCGCGGCGGAGGGGGCGGCGTGACGGGCGTGGGGAGCAGCCAGTGCGCGGCGAGGGGCCGTGCCGGGCCGGGCCGGGCTGGGCCGGGCCGGGGGCATGGCTGGCTGCCCGGCGGGGCGGGGGGCGGCCGCAGCCGCTCGCCCTCCGCCATTCGCGCGGCCGCAGCGCGCACCGCGGAGCCGGGGGGCAGCGCCCCGCGCCCCGCCATGGCCGACCCGGCCGTCAGCGCCCACCTGGAGGGCATCATCTCCGACTTCGAAGGTGGGTGGGGCGCGGGGGTTGCAAATGGGGACCCACGGAGGGAGCAGCCGCTTTTTGGGGTTCAGCCGGGAGGAGCCGCCGTCCTGCTTTTATTTTCAGTCTATGGAGCACTTAATAGTTGCTGCGTTTGCAGAGGGAGAGGCTGGGGAAAGCTCCGTGTGTCTGAAGCCAAAAGCGGAGAGGGCTGAGCTGGGCTCGGCGTCCCCAGGCTCGGCTGCCGCAGCCTCCCCGCACCGCTGGAGCCCCGGTGGGGTCCTGGGCCAGGCTGGGGTGGCGCCCCGCGGGTAGGGAGGGCTGGAAGGAGCGGGATGCCCCAGGGAGGCATCCCCAGGGCTGTCGGTGCCTTTTGTCCGGAGCGGCTGCGGCCGCTGGTGTATCTGCCAAGGCAGGGTCTTACGGGATGTTTCTCCTTTCCTGCCCTTCCCGTGTTCATTTATGTAGTTTTTTCAGCTGAAAACACCAGACCAGACTGTAAGTCTGAAAAGAAAGCCCTTTCTGTTGATTCCCACTTTTGGGGTGCAAACCCAGCCCTGGGATGTGGATAACGATCCCACTTTCCCGAATCCCCGCAGCGGCAGCTCTGCAGTTGTTGTCCCGTGGCAGAGCTCCAGCGCCCTTGGAGGATCTGCCCGTGCGGACCGGGACGGCTTCTCCCCCGCTCCTCTCGCCTGCTATTCTGCTTTTTCCAAGCGAGATAAGCCAGCGGGGAGCGTGCTGCTGCCAGATGGGTCTGGGAGTGAGAGACAGGCAGAGGAGGGCTGGGGGGCCGTGCCTGGAGCAGGCGATGAGAGATCGGCTCGAAGGGAGCTCATCTTCCTCCCGAGCAGAGTTTTGGAAGAGCGGCTCCATCCATCCCTGCGCGTCCTGGCAGCGACCCAAGCGGAGCTTTGTGCAGCGGTTTCTGGAAAAAAAAAAAAAAAAGGAAAAAAAAAAGGAAAAAAAAAAGAATCCGAAATAGCGGAGATGTTGGGGCCGCGCGGTGAAAGCTTATCCAGGGGCTGCGTGTGCTGCGCTATAGGCTGAGGCTCCTCCGCCTCCTGGAGAAGCCGGGCTGACCTTGGGCAAGCAGAGCTCTGCTGGTTTTCCTGCTGGGGAGCCGAGGGGGCTCCGAGAGCCGGGGTTCCTCTTCCAGGTCAGGCAGGGAACCGGTGGCAAAGCTGGGGTCCCTGCGGTCCCTGCTGTAGGGTTTAGACACGGTCACCTCCCCTGGCATGCCCTGCCCCGGGGTTTAGCCACGGTCACCTCCCCGTTTCCATCCCCTGGGCTCTCCCCAGGGCAGGAGGCTGAGGGAAGTCACGTTCCTCGGGCAGATTGGGACTAACAAGTGTTGGGACACAGAGTGACCCGAATCCGCCGCCCCTTTGGGTTCAAGGGCGCCTTTGTGACTGTCCTTGAGCTTCCCCACGTAGGGCTGCGAGCTGATGTAATTACCGCTTCCCTCTGCTGCCCCAATTGCATTTAAATCTCCGAAGAATGAGTAATTCCCCACTCGGATACGGTAAAGGCTCTGCTGCGGGCCCTGTTTGGGCTGTGTGTGTTCCTCCGTGGCACCCAGCAGCTCCGTCCTGCCTTTATTTTCAGTCTGTGGAGCACTTAACAGTTCCTGCCAGTGCAGAGGAAGAGGCTGGGGAAAGCTCCGTGTGTCTGAAGCCAAAAGGTCCGGCCTTGCCCTTGAGCAGGGATCCGGGCTACTGTTTCACAATTTAATTAGCTCTCAGCCTGGCACAGCAGCTTCCCAAAAGGCAGCAATTAATCTGCAGCCCGGAGGGCAGGAGATGCAGTGTTCCCGACTGCTGGGTGGGTACCTCAGCC
Organism: Ammospiza nelsoni; assembly: GCF_027579445.1. NCBI lineage: Eukaryota > Metazoa > Chordata > Aves > Passeriformes > Passerellidae > Ammospiza > Ammospiza nelsoni. The sequence goes on from NC_080651.1 coordinate 6,454,249, forward strand.
TCACGCAGCCCCTGGCCAAGCAGGAGAGATCTGCCAAAAAAACACCACGGAGCAGCAAGAGCACAGCATCCCCAGCTCTCTTTGTTCCCTGCAGTCACACTCTGCCTGCCCTCCCCAGCCACCCTGGCTGTTCCTGCCTGTTTTCCTCGCAGCATCCGTGCCAGTTTTCCTCCCAGCATCCCTGCCTGGCTCCTTGTCCCTGCTGTGTTGCAGCAGGCAGGGAGCTGCAGCCTTGGCTGGGGAGCTGCCAGCCTGGGGAGGCTGCAGGGGCCCCTGGGGAGGGGGAAGCAGCGCCAGGTACTTGATTCTGGTTCAATTTCCAGATTAAAGCAACGTTTGAGAGCAAAACAGAGTGCAGCAGAGTGTGTTTTCCTCATGCCCAGTGATGGGGATGCTCACAGTGCCCATCTTGCACTTGTTCTGTGATGGGGATGCTCACAGTGCCCATCTCACGCTGACCAGCAGGTCCTGCAGGAAGAGGGCACTAGAAAAGTCCAGGGAGGACTGGCCCAGTCCTCTTCTGCCCCAGAGGAGCTGTGGCTGTCCCATCCCTGGAAGTGTTCAAGGCCAGGCTGGATGGGACCATGAGCAGCTTTGTTTAGTGGAAGGTGTTCTCTGCCCATTGCAGAGGGGTTGGGAATAGATGATTTGTGAGGTCTTTCCCAACCAAAGCCATTCTGTGATTCTGATCCCCCTTATTTGACTGACAGAAGCTTCCCTGTCTCTAATGGGACAGAGCATCACTAGGTCTGTGGTTTTCCAGCATTTACAGACAATAACATCTCTGCCCCAGGGTTTATAGATTCTGGCAGGTTTTCAGGAGCGTGGCTGGTTCCGCTGTGGTTCCAGCAGTGCTTCCCAGGCTCACCTGTGCTCTGAGGGGGCTCTGGGTCCCTCAGCTCCCCGGGGTCTCAGCACAGACCCTGAGCTGCAGGGAGGGGAGGCTGCAGTGCTGAACCCACCTGGTGAGGTGCCAGTCCCTGCAGCCCAGAGCTCCCTGACCCAGCCAGGCTGGCTGATGTGGGAGTGCTGGTGTCCATAAATGGTGCCCCACTGTGCAGGGGTGATGCTCCTGCTCACAGCTTTGGTTGGTTGTGATGCTGCACAAAGATAACCCCACAGTGTGGAACTCCTCATCCTGCCAGAGCTTTGTGCACTCAGTTTCTGCTGCCTGGTAGTGAGACAGGGGAGATCTGCTCCAGTCCCTCATGCCAGGGTGACTGGGGTGTGTTTTTGCTGGCAGTTTCTGGTGCAGAGCACCAATGCCAAGCACTCCTTGCCTTTGCCAGTGCTGTCAGTCAGCACCAGATTAGTTTCCCTGTAATGTTGAAACACAAATTGTCACAGTGGGTGTAAACTGTGCCTGCTGGAAGTGCTGAGTGGGGCTGTGAGTGTGTGGAGAGGCAGGATGGTTCCCAGGGGTTCTGTGTGGGGGCAGCTTTGCTCTGGCAGAAACCATGAGACAGCATTTGTGGATGGCTCCTAATTCCCTGATTTTCCCATTGCTCAGAGCCCAGCTCCCTTGGGAATGTGTGCTGGCTGTGGGTGAGCCTTGGCAGTGCTGTGGAGCTGGGTGGGGATTTTCCAGCCCTGCCAGGACATGACACTGCTGATCACAGGGTTTCTCTGGCCATTTTATTTATTTACTCTTCCTTATTATTACACACTTTTCAGACACTTCTCTCACCACCCAGTGCAGGGTATTTTTAGCATCTCACCAGCGGACTTTGTCCCAATGAGATACAAACTCATGCTAAGTTACGTCCCGGTGCCACCAAAAAATCATCACCCCGCTCATTTTCAGGAGGGCTCTGCATTATAAATAGACTTTTCTACGTGCACAAAACTCACAGACTCATCCTTAAAACCTCCTTGAGCAGATGCCTGGGATGTCTGTGGGACACGTGGCCGTGCTGCACCCCTGGGCTGTGCAGGGCCCCGTTCCTGCTGCCCCTGGAGCAGCTGCAGCTGCATGCTGCACATGCTGGGACTCACCCCGGGCTAATATTAGCAGGAACATGCCAGTGTGGGTGATGTGCCTTGAATCCAGCAGGCTGGAAAGGCCTGGAGATGGGATGTGCTTTGTTTTTGTGTGTCTCTCTCAGGTCCAAGGTGTGTCCCCCAAGCCCAGCCCAAGGGTTTGCAGGATGAGCTGCAGGCAGGGAGCTGAGTGTGTGACTGACAGTCCCTGGTGTGCCAGGGCTCAATGCCTGGAAAAGGAAACGCAAAAAGATCTTTCCTATTTCCATCTTGGATCATCCCAGCCCTGGGAGTGAAGCAAAGCTCCTCAATTGTTGGATTTCCTGGGCTGTCCACAAAAAGTCAAACAGTGACTGCTTTCTCCTGGAGCTCTTTGTGGCCAGCTCGGTGTGGGCACAGCCAGAGCTGCTCCTGCAAGACAGCAAATCACCTCTGATACCCTCAAAGCTGGGCTTTACAGCCACTTCAGAGTGTTCTCTCTCTCATTTCTCATCTGTGTTTCTCTACCTGAGACAAAAGGACGGGCTGGATGGGAGTTTTCTGCCAAATCCTCCTGTGGTGGGAGAGGAAGGAGCCAGAGGAAGGTGCCTGTGGGAAGTTTTGTGTCTTCCTCAGCAGAAGTTGTGTCTTCCCCTGCAGAACTGCTCTTCGAGCCACAGAGTCAAAAATCTGCATCTGCCTGGTCACAGCCCTGGGTACCTGCTGCTGTGGGCTGGGTTTTTCTCTGTGTAAATCTAATTCTTTGGGAATAAAAAGATTGTGAGGGAGTGCAAAGGGAAGAATTGATGATCTCTCTGTCCATGTGAAGTGGGCTCTGGGATGGCCTCTGGCCCTGGTTTGGCTGTAGGATCATCCAGAGGTTGTTGTTTACAGTCCTGTTGTGCAGGGTGGGCTGGGCTGTGTGTCCCACCGTGGCACTGGGCAGTGTCACAGCAGGGCTGTGTGTCCCACCGTGGCACTGGGCAGTGTCCCTGGGGCTGTGACAGCTGGGCTGTGTGTCCCACCGTGGCACTGGGCAGTGTCCCTGGGGTGTCACAGCAGGGCAGGCTCCAGGGCTGGCTCAGGTGAGCTCCAGCCCTGGGCAGAGTGAGCACAGATTGTGCTGACCATACACAGACCCTGCAGAGGAGCCTGGCTTGGAAGGGACAGGGAGGGGATGGCTCTCTGCACCAGCCAGGGCAGCTGCTTTGGTTTTGGAAGCACAGTGCTGGTTCCTGGAGGGACTGAATCAGGGGCTGGAGCTCTGTGCTGGCTCTCCCCAGTGCCCGAGGTCCTGGCAGCACCTTTCCCTCAGTAAGGGATTCCCCTAAAGTGCTGTGCTCTTTGCTCGTTGCCCCTTGGTGGGCTGGGGCAGGGCAGTGAGTGGGAAGCACCTCTGGGACGTGTTGGGTCAGCTCTGAGATCTCTGAGTGACCATGGCCAATACAAGCCAGCAAACCTGGGGCTAAATTACTGCCAGGCATTAACCTGGCATCTCTGGGTGCCCCATGGCCTCACTGGGTGCTGGTTTAATTTCTGCTTTGCTGCCCTTCCTTGCAGGGAAGTGCTCAGCCCTTTTTCCAGGAGCCAGGACTGAGACAACAGCCACAAAAACCTGTATGGGGACGTGTCATAAATCCAAAAATAATAATGGAGACTTCAGAGCCCATAACCACTCCAGATATTCACATTTCTGACTTTGATATTTAAGGCAGCATCTTTCTGCAAGAATATCATGTGGGCTCTTTCCCTCTCCAACCTCCCTGTCCCTTCCTGCTGCAGTGGACTCTGGCACCCCTTTGGTCTTCAGCAACAAGCCAAGTGACCCTAAATCCAGGCTAAGCCTGTTTGGAGCCTGTAAAATGAGTCAGTGGGGCTGAGTTCAGTTCCTGGGGGGCTGTGCCTGGTTGCTGGGGGTCAGGCTCCATCAGGAGAGCTCTCTGTGGGCTGTCATGCCCTTCCCAGGGATGGGGAGATGTCCTGGCCACCTCTCATTTCACACCTGCAGGGTTTGGTCCTGGCACCCCTCTGGTGGCACCAGCAGTCTGTACCCAGCTGCTGTGCTGGTGCCAGGTGGGCAGAGCCCTCCTGGGTGCAGGAGCCCCCTCCTCACTTCCCTCCCTGCCACACACAGCAAGAACGGGTTTGTTGCTGGTGACAAACAAAAGAGTGGCACGGAGGGTTTTTCTTCTTGGGCAGGAAGGGGTTTGTTGCTGTTCCAGCTCATTCTGAGCAGCTCTCATCTCATCTCCTGATGGCTGTGACTCAGGCTTTTATCCTGATTGTTTTGGGAGGCTGCTGGGTGCAGCTCAGCCCTTGGCTCTCCTGGGGACACACAGGGACAGTGCCCACCCAAGCTGGCCCTTGGCTGGTTTGTGTGCCCAGAGGGGACATGCCAAGGGTGCTGTGTGACCCTGCAGCCTCCCAGGGCTGCTGGCACCAGGCCAGGGCACTTTGGGGTGGGTGGGCACAGTCAGTGCCAGCCAGCTGTGCTGTTGGGAGGCCTTCAGGATGGGGGAAGAGATGAGAATTTGACTTCATGTTTTCAGAAGGCAGACTTATTATTTTATGATATGATATGATATGATATTATTGTCATGGACATACTTTATGAAAAATTCTTTTGCTAAGATCTTTTCTCCTGAGAAGCTGAAAAGCCTCAGAGATGAAATGTAAACAATGATTATCTGCTGCTGTGGAATGCAACAGGTGCATCTTTGATTGGTCTTATGTGGTTGTTCTTAATTAATAGCTAATCACAGTCCAGCTGTCTCAGACTCTCTGGTCAGTCACAAGATTTTATTATCATTCCATTCCTTTCTATTCCTATAACCTTCTGATAAAATCCTTTCTCTATTCTTTAGTGTAGTTTTAATATATAATTTTCTATTAATATTATATACATCATAATAAATCAACCTTCTGAAACATAAAGTCAAAATTCTCACTTCTTCCCTCGTCCTGAAACCCCTGCGAACACCACCACAATATTATTATATTATATTATATTATATTATATTATATTATATTATATTATATTATATTATATTATATTATATCATATCATATCACATTACATTACATTATATTACATTACATTACATTACATCACATTAAATTATATTATATGATTCATATCAATATTACTTATATTCTTTTAGATATATTATTTATATTATATATTATTTATAGTACATATTATTTACATTATATTATATATATTATATATTATATATTATATATTATATATTATATATTATATATTATATATTATATATATTATATATAATATATTATATATTATATATATGTTATAAGAAATTATGTACTAAAACTATACTAAACTATAGAGAAAGGATACAGACAGAAGGCTATAAAAGAATGATAATAAAAACCTGTGATGACCAGAGTCTCAGCACAACTAAACTAAAATTGGTCATTAAGTCAACACAGTTCACATAAAACCAATCAAAGATACATCTGTTAGTAAATGATCTCCAAGCTACATTCAAAACAATCAGACAATTATTCTTTACATTTCTTTTCTGAGGCTTCTCGGCTTCTCAAGAGAAAAAATCCTGGCAGAGGGATTTTTCAGAAAATATCATAGTGACAGCCATCCTCCTGTGGATTGCAGGGCAGGGGACATTGTGACATCAGTCTGTGCCACTCCTCCTGGCTGGAGAGGTGGCATTTTGGGACAGAAGCAGCACAAAAACCCTTGCTAGGGTGAGGTGGGTGCTCTGCCAGCCCTGGGGTGGTGGTGAGGGCATGGCACTGGTCACTGCACTGGTTTGGGGCACAAGGAGTGTGGTGAGCACTGGGGTTGGGACTGAATCTTTGTGTCATGTTGGCCAGTGGAAGTAAAACTGCAGGGAGGACTGCATGGGATGGATTGGATTTGATTTTTCAAAGCCCTCAGGAGGTTTGGGCAGCAGCTCACACTGCAGTGCTGGGTGTCCCCTCCAGGAGAGCAGGACAGCAGAATCAGGGCAGCACTGCAGGGCTAAATGGCTCCTGGATCCCTCCTTTACCCCAATTTCCCCTTTTTCTGGAGCTTTTTAACCAGCATATCACAGCACCACCATCAAAGCATCTTCTCCAATGGAGACTTGACTGATTCAATCATCCAGTCCCTGATCACCCCCTCTCCATGTCCCTTGTTGGGCACTGGGATTCAGCCACCTGGGGCTGGCATCTGTGGCACCAGCACGGGGCAGGCTGGGCCCTGCAAGACCATCTGCATCATACTTTTGTCTCTGGGTAATCATTTCAAGGCATTTTAGAAATATTAGTGAACCAAACCAAATCTGCAGCCCCCATGGGAGACACAGCAAAGATTTATTTCTCTCCTTCCTCCTCCCCCTGTGAAAGGAAACTGGAGCTCAGACAGGAGACAGGAGCTGGAGTGAGCCTCTGGCAGAGGCAGTAATGCAATCTGCTGGGCTGGATACTCTGCGTTTTATGTAATTTTCTGTACAAGTATGAAATGAATATAAGGGATGTAAAATACACTGCTCTGAGCTGGAAGCATTTTGCTGCGAGTTAATGGTTATATAAACCCAAGTGTAATAGAGAATCAAGCTAAAATCTTTTGAGAACTGCATTATGGGGACTGGAAAGCTGGGATTTTGTATTAATCTGAGTGTAGATTTTATTGTTTTTTTCTATTCTTAGTCATGACTTTGCTTTTGCATGTTCATTTCTGGGAAAGGAGCAGTCTGCTGCATCAGCCTCAGGCTGTTTTATACCTTGCTGTGAGTGAGAGAAACGCTGCTTTGATTGATGTCAGAGACCTGAACTTGCATTTATCCCCAAATTTCCACCTCTTGGTACTGTTTACACCATTCAGGAAGGCCCTGCATAATGACAGCACATTGCCAGCCTTTCCTTGTCCATGTGATTCCTGTCAGAGCAGGCAGTCTGCTGCAACTTCCTTTGAAGGCTGGCTGTGAAATCAGAGAAGGGATTTATGTGAGCATAAACTGTTCATAACCTGACCCAGGATGGCGTGAGAGTCAGGGTACAACAGCAGAATGTCACTAAATATATATATATATATAGAGAGAGAGAGAGAGAGAGAGAGAGAGAGAGAGAGAGATAGATGGATGGATGGATGGATGGATAGATAGATAGATAGATAGATAGATAGATAGATAGATAGATAGATAGATAGATAGATAATTTATTTATTTTATGTATGTAGTGCAGCAAGGTTGGTTTATTGGTGAAGGAAAGGTGTGAAGCCTTCTGGCACAAGCACAGGGAGGGGCCCCAGCAACCCTTACTTCTTTTCTTCTTTCTTTTGTTAGATCACAGAAGCTTTGGGAAAGGTGCTTTTAAAGTGTCCTGCCTTGGTTTCTGTGGGTGTAGGAGGGGATCTGAGTTTCTCAGGCTGTTTGGAAGCTGTGCGTGCTCACAAAATCCTGCCAGCTTGTGCAACCTTTGCTGCCAGGGATTTTCCACCTCAGCCCCATGGTTTTGACCCCACTGAGGGGCTCAGGGGAGCTGGGAGCCCCTTTTTGTTAAGGGTGGGGTACAGATGTCCTGCTGTGGCTCCCTTCCCTTTCTGCTCTGGGACCTTTAGGTTTACTACACAATAGAAATACCCTATAGGAACATGCAGAACACCCTCCTTTCCCCCATAGCTGAGCCTTTAGCTCACTCCAATGCACCCAGCTCTGCTCTGGGTGGTGGCAGCTCTTCAGGTTCTTGTTTATTGTTATCTTATCTAAAGTTTTGCACCCTGTCCACACCAGGCTCAGCGCACTGGAAAAGCACCACAAAAATGGCCAACAATCTCTTGTTACAAGGTCTTCTAAGACCAAACTATCCAATTAAGAACTGACACCTGGATTATTTTCCCTTTTAACCCAATAACTGATCCCAAAGAGCCCACAATGCGGATTTTCCCACACAATTACAGAATGCCACCCAAACCCATGAAGAAGGAGGAAGAAGAAGCATGAAGAAGAAACCCAGGGTGACACCCTGTGCCCTCCATCTTGCTTCCATCCACAACACACTAAAAATCCCAAAACCTCAATTTTTCACCAAGTGATACACCTACACTGCTCTCTATAATCTATTTCACACTTTTGTGGATTCCAGTCTATCTTGAAGTCTGGGAAACTTTCCCCATGGATGAGGGTCAAAGTCAGTGCTGCCCTGGGGGTCAGGGCACGCCAGAGCAGACACAGAAATATTCCCTGGGTTTCCTCAGGCAAACACTCTTTGCTCTCAGCCTGGGCCAGAAAAGCCCTGCGAGCACCCTGCTGCCTGTGGCAGGCCTCTGGAAAGCTTTGGGGCCGTGAGCAGTGAATGCTGGGTTGGGTTTCCAAGGGTTCCTTGAAAGATGAGAACTGCAGCCTCCCCCCTTTCCTGCCTGGGAACAGGAGGTGACCATCTGGTAGCAGTTTAGAGCTCTCAAACGCTGCCATTGTGTGCTGGGGAATAACGGGGCGCCCGCTGCCCCGGCCCCACAGGGCTCTGATGTGTCCAAAAACCCAGGAAAAGCTCTCTGTGCTTAACAAAGCAAGCAAATGCAACCCCTGGGTTACAGGCACCACGAGAGGGGCACAGGATGTTTAATGGGAAGCAGTTGGGGGCCATGGCTGTGACAGAGCTGGAAGCAGCTCCCAGAGGAGCCAGCATCCCTTGCTGTTTATTTTGGTCTCCTCCTGAGCTCTGTGCATAGATGTTGCCTTGTATAAAGCCTCTCCCTGGCCTGTTGGTGGGATATTCTGTTTAAAAAGGGAGCAGAGGAGGAGCAGATGTTGCAAATGTTCCCTGGCTGACGCTCCTGGGGTGCCCAGGGCCAGGCTGGGGTGGCAGTGAGATGTGGTGGCAGTGAGCTAGCTGTGTGCTCCAGAGCTTCCAGCTGGGACATGTGTGTGCTGGGGTGTGTGTGCTGGTTTGTTTGTGTTTTGGTGTGTGTGTGCTTGGTGTGTGTGTGCTGGTGTGTGTGTGCTGGTTTGTGTGTGTGTGCTGGTTTGTGTGTGTTTTGGTGTGTGTGTGCTGGTTTGTGTGTGCTGGGGTGTGTGTGTGTTGGTGTGTGTGTGCTGGTTTGTGTGTGTGTGCTGGTTTGTGTGTGCTGGTTTGTGTGTGTTTGGGGTGTGTGTGTGCTGGTTGTGTGTGTTTTTCCCTTTCACAAACAGGACAGGACTGCTGGGGAATGTTCCTTGAGCTTTATTTGCAGCATCAGCCTCATTACATGGCTGAGACAATAGGAGGATGGCAAAGCTCATGTGCAGCCAGCAGCAGCCAAAGATTTCTTTGTTACAGAGCATCTTAAAAACTTTCTAGCCAATAACATGTTGCTAAAGCTTACAGACAGTTGTTCTAACCAATTACTAGAAGTACACATACACTTACTTCATACAATGTTTACTTGTATGCTTTCTATTAACAATACACAATACCTCATTATTAGGCTTAAAACCTTAATACCTTGCTAAACATATTTTTCTCCAATCTTAAGGTCTATCTTAACCTTCTGCTGTCTTGCTAAAAAATATTTTTCTCTAATCTTGAGTTCTATCTTAACCAAACCTAAGACTTAAACTATTCTTTCATGTCCTTACTATACTGTTGTAACTTTTTCTACCTTCAGACTTTACAACTACAGCTAACCCTAAGTTTCTCTACTGTTTCTAAGGCCTACCTTTCCATCTTTCTAAAAACCTTCTTACCTTTACTGTTTCCCACATTGTGGAGTCCCTGTGCAGGAGCCAGATCCCTCCATGGCATCTGAGCACCCTTGTGACATCTCTGCTGTTGCATGAGCTGCTGGGATTTGAACCAGACCTCTGGCTGCATCCCTAAATGTTGGAATCCTGGATGCTGAGAATTCAAAACTTTCTCTGCCTTACCCTCAGCTGTTTTTGTGAGGAATACACACACTTCCCTGCAGGAAGCTGGGAGGAGGAGCAGAGGCTGTTTACTTCCCTTTCCTGGCTCTGGGGCAGGACACACTATTTATAAGTTTTTTCCCTTTTTTTTTTTTTTTTGAAGCTATTCTGCTTCCTGAGGTCCTTCTCTCTTGTCATGCAAGGAGGAGAGAGGCAGAGCTAGGCAGGGAGCTCCAGCCACGCTCAGTCCCTCATGAGGAGGTGACATTCCCAATGCCATCGTGCTCATGGCAGTGGGCTCTGTCTCAGAGGTGGAAACACCAGCCCTCATGGTCACACTCCTCCTTTCTCATGCTTGGGATATCTGACCTTCTCCAGGCCATGCTGAATTCATGGAATGTGCCAGCAGGACAAGCTGGGCACTGAAATCCCTGTGAAACCATGAGATGAGAGGGGTGAGAAAAGCTCCTGAGAGAGGGGTGAGGAAAGCTCCTGAGTTGTCCCCAGAAATGCCACTGGGACCTGGGGCTCCTCATGATTTTGCTGTCAGAACCTGTGCTGAGCCATTTCTGCCCCTCTTTGGGGTGGAGGTTCTTGGCCAGCCCCTCAGCCCCTTCCTGCCCCTGGCACAGCAGCACAAGGGAGGATTTATCTGCAGGGCTTGCTTGTCCTGAGGCTGTAATCGTGGTGCTGCAGCTCTGCCTGGGGCTTTCTGAACCCCTTTGTGTCTGGGCTTTGACCTTTTTCTCTTTTCTGCAACAGAAGGACCTGGAAAAAAGCCATTTTTGGGTGTTGTAATTCAGTCCAGCCCTTTGATAAGAACAGGGGCTGGCTGTGCTCCAGAAAGACCACATGGGTGGCATTGGAGGGGTTTACCCTGGCCTTGGGGCACTTTGTGGGGTTTAAAGTCAAAGGAAAGGGGCCATGAGGTCAGCATTGCTATTGGGTTACTCACAATTTCTTTGGGCAGGTTTACCCTGAGTTTGGGGCACTTTGTGGGGTTTAAAATCAAAGGAAAGGGGCCATGTAGGGCAGCCTTGCAATGGGGTTACTCAGTATTTCCTTGGGAAGGGGCAGCAGGGCTCAGAGGAGTGGGGATGATGGATGTGGCTCATGTGAGGAGCCCTTGGAGGTCAGCAGGGCTGTTTGTACCCAAAGCTCATTAGCAGGTCAGAAATAATCCCCAAACCTCTTGGTACTGAGGGATCTCAGGGCAATGTTCATTCAGGAAAGACACTGCTCAGCATTTCCTTTGCTGCTGAGTTCCTTGAGAGCATTTACCCTGTTGTGGCTCTCAGGAGGTCAGAGAGCTGCTTGTTGAAGGGAAGAGGTGGAGACTGAGCTGGCTGGAGGAGGGACAGGCAGGTTTGAAGGGCCTGATGTGGACACAAGTGTGGTTCCACCCCTCAGTGTCCTCTGCGGCTCCTGCCCACCCAGCTTTGCTCAAGGGCTCCCCGTCGGGTTGTCCCTTCCTCTTTCTTTGTTTCCAGCAAAATGCAGGCTGGGCTTGGCTGCTGCATTGTTTTAAACGTGGGGGTTTTGGAAAAAAATACAGCTAAAATGTTTGTTTGTGGATAAAGTGTGTGATGGAGAGGGGAAACTGTGGAAAATCTGTGCTGGAGGGTCAGAGCTCCAGCTGAGGGTTGGAGACCTGAGAGTTTGAACACGTGGAAAGAGCTTTCCAGTGTGGGGCTTTTTTGGAATTAATTATTCTGGGATGCTGAGAGCTGTGCCTTGGACACAGACCTGCAGTGCTTGAGCTGTGCCAAGTGCAGACTGCAGGGTGGGGAGTGCTGCAGGAGCTGTCACCCCTGTGAGCAGGTGATGGCATGGCTGGGAGAGCTCCACAGAAATCAGAAACCAGATAAATCTGAGCAAAAGCATTTTTAATTTTCTTTATTGCCTCCATCCTTTCTTTTACCAATGTCTGAATATTTCTGAGATGCAAGACAGAGTATTTTGTCACCAGGTGCCCTTTGGGTTCCTGGGTTTACAGGGTGGGGTGAATGTTGTGTTTTGGTGCTTTCCTGTGGTGCTGTTCCCATCAGGCTGACCTTGGGCTTGGATCTCTCTGTGCATCCCTCCAGCTGTACCCTGTGATGGTGTTCACAGGGGTCCCAGGATGAGGGAAGAGATGAGGATCTGACTCCATGTTTCAGAAGGCTGATTTATTATTTTAATGAGATTTATTATATTAAAACTATACTAAAAGAATAGAAGAAAGGATTTCATCAGAAGGCTAGCAAGCAAAGGAGAAAGAATGGAATGATAATAAAATCTTGTGACTGACCAGCGAGTCCAAGCCAGCTGACTGTGATTGGCCATTAATTAGCAACAACCAACATGGACCAATCACAGATGCACCTGTTGCATTTTACAGCAGCAGATAATCATTGTTCACATTTTTTTCCTGAGGCCTCTCAGCTTCGCAGGAGGAAAAATCTTAAGGAAAGGATTTTCCATAAAAGATGTCTACAAGAGCCTGGGGTTCATATTTGAGTTCATATTGGGGTATTCCCCCCAAAAGGAAAGCAGTCCAAAGTCTGTATCCTCACATGTTAACCCCTGCAGTCTCCCCTTGCTGACCCCCAGCTCTGAGGGCCCTGCTTTCTTCACCATCTCTGATTTCCCTGTGCCAGGGGAGGTGCCCATGGCTGTGCCAACCCCTGGTGCCAGGACAGAGGAGGTGGCAGCTGCTGGGTGTTGGAGCAGAGCTGGGTGGCTGCCATGGGGATGATCCCCTCTCCCTGTGCCACCAGCTGGACCCAGCAGTGAGCGATGGCTCCTGTCCAGCCAACGGATGTGTCTGAGGGATGGAGGGTCCTGGGGCAGAGCAGCCCTGGACATGGATGCTTCCTGCATGGTGGATCCTCTCCAGCTCCACTCCAGGGGTGGGAGGACTTCCTGGGATGAGGCAAGGCTCTGCTCCAGTTCTCTCCCTGGAATCCTGATTCACAGAATTCACAGAATCCACAGAATGACCAGATTGGGAGAGACCTTCAAGATCATCAAGTCCAGCCTCAACCCCTCAGCTAAACCCTGGCACCCAGTGCCACATCCAGGCTTTGTTAAACACACCCAGGGATGGGGAATCCACCACCTCCCTGGGCAGCCATTCCAGAACTTTATCACTCTTTCCATGAAAATTTTTTTCCTGCTATGCAACCTATATTTCCCTTGGTGCAGCTCGAGGCTGTGTGCTCTGGCTGTGTCAGTGCTGCTGCAGAAAGAGCCCAGCCCCAGCTGAGCACAGGCACCTTTCAGGAGCTGTGAGAGTGATGGGGGCACCCCTGAGTCTCCTTTTCTCCAGGCTGAGCACCCCCAGCTCCCTCAGGGGTTCCTCACAGGGTTTGTGTTCCCAGCCCCTCTCCAGCCTGATGTCCTGTGGGGTCTCAAGCCCAGGATTTTAAAGGTTAAATCTCACTGCTGCTATGATTCTTGGGGGGATCAGAGAGTATTTCCAGCCTGTGGCTTCTCAGTGGGATCCAGCAGTGGTTCCCTTTCTGTGGAGTTCAGCCTTTTCTTTCCACCTGGCTGGGTCCTGAAAGGAGCAGGGATCAGTTGTTCCTTCCCTTGTATCAGGGTCTCAAGTTCATGTGCTCAAAACATTTCAGTCTTTGGGTTCCTGTGGTCTCTAGGTTTGTTTTTAAGGATATGAGCTTCTGGGGCTGCCACCTTTGGTTTTCTTGCTGCATTTGTATTGGATTTGGTGCTCTCCTGGGATTGTTTTCCTGTTCCCAACTTGCATTTTGCTGGCAGTGCTCACAGGAAAGCCTGTGTTTATCTGTGAATCCTTTGGATGTGAGAGGGAAAGCGAGGTGTTGTTGCTGACCACTTTGTGTGTCACTAATTTAAACTCATAGTTTTTTCTGTGTAAAGGAGTTTTAGTAGTTTTAACTGCTAGCAAGAAAGGAATTAAAGTCTTTGCAAAATGTTAGCAAGAAAATGCACTTCATTAGCTCAGTGGGATAGAAAAGATTACTTAAATTTTAACTACTGCTTAATGATTGGTTTCACTGATTTCACCTTACAACATTTTAAAACTGAAATGTTCTGCAAGTGAGTGGTCAGCAGACATGAGTGACAGCAGAAGCAGGTCATAAACTGTTGCATTGGCAGCAAATGTCATGCTAAATAGAATCATTGTGTTATGAGGATTGGCATTCAGCTATAGTTCAAATACAGTATAACCATCAGTTCTTAGGAAATTTGGCATTGCTTCTTTTTGTGGCATAGGTTAAAAGAAAGAAAAAGAAAAGGAAGCTGGATCTCTGTCTTCACCCAAACCCTGCTCTGCTCTGCCATACCATGGTGGGACCTTCTGCTCCCCTCTGAGTGTGGGGATAATTTCTGCTCTGGGGATGAGTTTCCTGGCCTTGATTTGTTTTATTACTGGGTTTTTAACTTGTCTGAAGAGGCAGGGCCTTTAATCCCCAGCTGCTTAAGTGGATTGTGAGTCCTGGGATGAAGGAGCAGAAATGGAGTTTTGACCCTTGTGCAATGTCTGTAAGCACCTCTGGACACACTCAGGTGGACGGTAACTAAATCCTGAACTACTTTTCATGTTTTTCAGCTCTGAAAAGATCCTTTGAGGTCGAGGAGGTAGATCAGTCTTCAAATTCCTCCACGCCACAAAGACGGGCCCCCAACACCCTCCTCAGGTCCACCGTATCCAGCTCCACGCAGAAGTTTCAGGAACTCGGCGCCAGGAACTCGGAGCCCTCCACCCGCCATGCGGAGCCCACAGTGCAAAGATCCCCCAAGCCCCCTCTGAGGAGAGTGGAGCTCTCTGGACCCAAACTGCCCGAGCCGGTGTCCAGAAGAACAGAAATCTCCATCGACATCTCCTCCAAGCAGGTGGAGAACTCCACCTCGGGCCTGTCGCGGTTCGGCCTCAAACGAGCCGATGTGGGCCACAAACCGCCCGAGGGCCCGGCCAGGAGGACTGAGATCACCCTGGGCAAGCCCCAGGAGCTGCGGCGGGCGGAGGCGCCGGCCTCCAAGATCCCCGAGCCGCCCTCCAAGATCCCCGAGCCGCCGCAGCGCCGCGCCGAGCCGGGCCCCGTGCCGGACACCGCGCCGCGCCGCCCGGACAGCCAGGGCGGAAAGGGCACCGAGAGCCCGGCCGTGAGGGCGGCCGAGGGCTCAGAGCCCGCCATGCCCGCCCTGCCACAGCTGGCAGAGACAAAGGCACACGGGCCGCCCACCGAGAGCCCGCCGAAGAGAGAGGAAGGTGAGTGCCAGGGGCTGACGGGTCAGGGATGGAGTGGAAGGCTTCGTGAGGTGGATCAGAAGGGAATTTATAATTTTATACTGATTGTATTTATAAATGTCATAATTATTATCTTTATAAATTCTATAACTATCATGTTTATAAATTAATAATTATTATATTTATAAATTTTATAATTATTAGATCCATAAATTTTAAATTAATAAATCTTTTAAATTCATATATATTTTATATATAAATATTTATATGTATATATATTGACCGTTTAAATATTTATTAATAAATATATATTTATAAATTATTATATTTATTAATTTTATTGTTATTATATTATTAATTTTAACAAATAGCTTTTATATTAATAATATAATTGAATATTAACAACTAGTATTTATTAATAATTATTACACTAACTAAAATATTAATGTTAAATTATGATTTTGTAATATTTAATTGTAATATTTAATTTGTAATTATTATAGTTCATTGATATAGACCATTAATGTTGAATAATGAATTATTAGTATTATAGAACATTAATATTAACATTATTCACATTAAATTATATTTTGCTATTAATACATTAAAATGTAATAATTATTGTATTGATTATTGATTATTAATAATAATTAATAGTAGTTATTATGTTATATAGCTATTTCATTCTTTTATTGTTCAAATGTTATTTTGTAATGAAATTTTATAATGTGACTCGCTAAAGTGAGTCTCCAAGTCTCTTTGATTGGTCTCAAAGTAAAAACCTCTGACACTATTGGTGAGCGATGACTAGCACACTCTGGAGAACCATATCTATAAACAAGGGTTACAGAAAGAGAGATAATAATTGTTTTAATGCTTTTATAGTGTTATTCTATTTTTTTATTGTTGTAATATTGTTTTATGATGAAATTGTATAATGAGACTCGCTAAGGTGAGATTTGATTGGTCTCAAAGTGAAAACCTCTGACACTATTGGTGAGCTATGACTAGCACACTTTGGAAAGCCATATCTATAAACAAGGGTTACAGAAAGAGAGATAATAATTGTTTTAATGCTTTTCTCTAAGTTTCCCACAGCTTCTCACAGCTTCCCAGGAAAATCCTGGGAGGACTGTGTTGTGGCATTCACATTCCCTGAACATGATTCCTTCAACCAGGGTTTTTCTCCTGGGAAGCTGAAAGGCAGCAAGAGACCTCAGAGAAAAGGAAAAAAATTCTGATCTCATTTGCTTCTCCTGTGTTGTGCTCATGTGGAATGTGTTTGGGGATTGTTTACCCACAGGTGTGAGTTGTTTTCACTCTTTGGCCAATCAGGGCCAAGCTGTGTCGGGGCTCTGGAAAGAGTCACAAGTTTTTATTATTATCTTTTTAACATTCAGTAAGTATCCTTTCTGTATTCTTTATTATAGTATAGTATTCTTTAATATAATAATATAGTATAATATTATATAAATATATAATATATTATACTTTATTATACTATATAATTATTATAATATAGTATAATAAAGTACTAAATTAGCCTTCTGATAAGATGGAGGCAGATCCACCATTCTCTCCCCTCATGGTTGACCCTGCATTTACAATACCCTGTCTCTGTCTGTTCAGAGGATGTGTCATTACCCTGTACAGCCCTGGCTGGGGTGGTGGCTGTCCCAGGTGTCACACAGGAGGTGGCAGGAGCTGTGTGCTGCTCTTTCAGCTCCTGTGGTGCCACCTCTCAAGGCTGCTCAGGGGTCTGTGCTCAGATGTGTCCGCAGGCAGAGCTGTTCCCCTTGGGTTCATCCTGCCTGAAAGAGCTGTCAAGTTCAATAAGAAATTCTAGAAGGAAAGAGAAAAGGAAGTGGCAGTGCTGGCAGAGCAGGTCTGAGCAGTGCTGTGGTGCCAGTGTGGTTCATCCCTGTGAGGAGAGGAACAGGGAATCACTGTGGGGCTTCATCCAGAGACACCCACCTGCCCTGTGCCATGGAGACATCTCCTGGGGTCCTCAGCTGGATGAGGGGCAGGCAAATCCTCAGGAAAAGCCACATCAAATGTGCCATGGGTGATTCTAGCACATCCTCCTGCCACATCCTCCTTTGCACTGTGCCTCCCTGGGTGCTGGCAATGCCAGCCCTGCCAGCTCAGGCTCTGTGTGCAGCCCCACAGGGCTCTGGAGAGGCTCTGAGGTGTGGGAGAGCTGCTGGCTCTGGAAGTGGTGCTGGGATATCATTGTTTGGTGCTGTTGTTTGTGGCTGTGGGCAGGAACTGCCTCTTCATTAGCAGAAGTCAGGGTTTTTGACCTTGGAGACAAAGTCTAATAACATCATGGACCAGAGCCACTATGAAACTGGAGACCTGGCTTATATTAGCTCTATCTTGTTTTCAATTAATTCCATGTTAAAGCCAGCTCCCCTCCCTTCCCAGCTGTCATTTATTCCCCAGAATGTTTTGGAGATTTTCCTTTCAGACCTGTTAATGGCTTTTCCATTCTCCCTCGCCCGTGAGCTCTCTCCTGCGAGGGGTCCCGTGGTCAGGGGGAGGGCACCCCCTCCCTCCCCACCCTGGGCCTGTGGGATGGGCTGGGGTGGCTGAGCCAGGCCTGGGAGGTCCGTGCCTGGCCCTGGAGCTGGACCAGGGGTCCCATCCCCTCTCCTGTGGTCACAGTGATGTGCAGAGATCAGGCTGTGGTGTGTGCTGGTGTAAAACCAAGCCCGGAGTCAGCAGGGAGCTGATGTCGAACCTGCAGCACTCAAGTGGGTTTTTCTTACTCTGTGTGTGATGTAGGCATGGCTTTTCTGAGCTGGGTTTTTCACAGGTTGGGCCATCTCCAGCTGGGCACAGCTGAGCTCTGAGCCCCTGCCCAAGATGGGGATTTTGTGAGCCCCCCTCTGTCCCCAGCTGCTGTGTGTGGTGTCCATCCTGCCCCATGGGAGGGTGCTCAGCCTCACCCTGCTGGGTCTGGGCTGCTCTGAGTGCCCCAGCCTTGAGCCCCGTGGGTGGCTGATGCTTTAAATCAGAATTCAGCTGAGCTGCTGAGTGCTCCAGCTGCCCAGGGCAGGGACAGAGAGGGGACAGCTGCTGGGACAGTGTCACCCCTGGGCCCAGCTGTCTGCAGTCTGCCTGGCAGCACAACCCTGGCTCTGGGACAAAAGGGGCTTTCAGTCCAAATGTCTCCAAGGATCAGCACAGAATGGTTTGCCTTGGAAGGTGTCGGGACCCAGGACATTGCTCTGGCTGCCCTGGAGGACTCCAGACCCTGGCAGGGGGCTCAGAGACCCTGGCACAGAGTCAAAAACACCTGAGCCTTTGATTTTAACCCATGGAAACAATTCCCAACTTTGTGTGAAGAGCTGAGAGTTAAAAGAGTGAGAAGAAGCTCAGAGGTAAAAAGAAGCTAATGAAGAGCTCTCTCTAAGGCTGGTACTAAAGAGACTGAGAGAAAAGAAGAATTAAAAAAAAGATAAAGAACTTTACAACTAGGTGAAATATTTTTAGAAAGTTAGCTGAAGTTACTGTGACTTTTCACTAATAGTGTTATTGAAACCAATAGAGTAAAAAATTATAAACAATTACAAAGTATATAAAAACTCAGCCATTTTCCATCATAAAGAGTTACCATCTGAGACTGCTTGCAGTCTCTGCTTTGTGTTGTGACCACCTCAGCAATGACCCTGCCCCTCTGATGTCTGCAGCAGGGACAACGTGTGGCAGCTCCTGCTCCAGGTTTGGGTCACTGGGAGGTGCTCCAGGGTTTGGGTCACCAGGAGGTGCTCCTGGGGCTCTGGGCACCCTTGGAACCTGTGGTGCCCAGCCAAAACAGCCCAAACAGCTGAGAGGGGATGCAGCTGCCTCCAGCTGCCCTCGCTGGGTGGGGGTGACCTCTCCTGTTCTGGAGCTGCCTTCCCCAGCTGTCAGGCTCAGCTGCCTGCCCTGCTGCTGAAGGTATGCAGGAGAGCGTGCTGTGCAGGAAGAGGCCAGTCAGAGGAGAAAAACAGTCCCAGGGAGTTTGGCAGATCACAGCAAACCACAGAGGAAAGGAGCAATTTCAGTGCTGAGCCTCATTAGGACAGCAGGGCTGGTGGTGAGGGCTGAGCCTGCTCCAGGTGGGAGAAAAGCAGGAGGTGTTTATGGGGCAA
Source organism: Ammospiza nelsoni (assembly GCF_027579445.1). NCBI lineage: Eukaryota > Metazoa > Chordata > Aves > Passeriformes > Passerellidae > Ammospiza > Ammospiza nelsoni. Next base: position 6,473,409 of record NC_080651.1, read on the forward strand.
GAAATGTTCCTTCCCATCCGTGTTCTCCCTCACTGAGTCTTTGTGCTCTCCTGCACTCCCTGGGGAGCTTTGTTTGTGCTGGTATAACATTGAATTGGGCCATGAGTGACAGGGAGATGGGACAGAAGCACCCATCCCTGTGGGGTGTGTCACTCAAAGGTGGGCTTTGTGTCCCCAAAATCTCCAGTGGAGATGTCAATGGAGGTTTTGTGTGGCTGGGCTCCCCAGCTGGGACAAGGAGATGGGATGGGATGGGATGGGATGGGATGGGATGGGATGGGATGGGATGGGATGGGATGGGATGGGATGGGATGGGATGGGATGAGCAGAGCAGGTGATGTGGATTGCTGTAGTTGGAATCTGCCAGAGCAATGTGAGCTGGGCTGTGCACAGGGGCAGGCAAGGGGAGGACATGCAGAGGGCAGAAAGAGGCACAAACAATTAAAAATAGCCATGAAAACAGGGTGTTCCTGAATCCACAGCCTTGGGCACTGTGGGAAGCAGTCCTTGCTGTGAATACCCAAATCTGAGCTCCCGTGGGTGGGGGTGACCTCTCCCAGGCCCCTGCTGTGGGCAGCAGCTCCCTCCCAGTCCCAGGGCATTGGGCTGAGGCTGGCACAGGAGGATGTTGCAGCCCTGTGCTGGCAGAGCAGGTCTGGGCAGTGCTGTGGTGCCAGTGTGGCAGGAGCTGCTGGTTCATCCCTGTGAGGAGAGGAGCAGGGAATCACTGTGGGAGCAGCAGGGCTGCATCCAGAGACATCCACCTGGTTTGGGGCTGTGTGTGTTTTTGGTTGTGTTTTTGGTTGGTTTTGGGATTTGTTTTTGAGCTTTGTTTGTTTTTTGCTGTGTTTTTGGTTGTGTCTTGGCTGTGTTTTGGGCTGTGTGTGTTTTTGGGCTGTGTTTTTGGTTGTGGTTGTGGTTGTGTCTTGGACTGTTTTGGGCTGTGTTTTTGGCTGTGTTTTGGGCTGTGTTGTGGGCTATGCTTTTGGGCTGTATTTTTTGGGCTGTGTTTGTTTTTGTGCAATGGAGACATCTCCTGGGATCCTCAGCTGGTTGAGGGGCAGGTGAATCCTCAGGAAAAGCCACATCAAATCTGCCATGGGTGATCTGCCACAGCATCCCCTTGCACTGTGCCTCCCATCTCTGCCATTGTGCTTGTGTGGTTGAACATCTTGGCCTTCTCTTGTTCCTTATAATTTGTGGTGGTCAGGCTTGGAGAGTGGGAAAGGCCATTTTGCTGGCCTTTACCTTTACCTTTACCTTTACCTTACCTTTACCTTTACCTTTACCTTTACCTTTACCTTTACCTTTACCTTTACCTTACCTTTACACTGGCCCCAGTGTAGGGCTGTTTGTGTTGGTGGCTCAGCTCTGGGATCTCAGGGGGTGGATTGGAACCACTCCCACATGAGAGGTGAAGCTGGTTTGATGTGATGCTCCTGTCTGTCTCCTCACAAGCTGCTCTGCACCCTGGGACAGCACTCAGCCATCAAGGCAGGCTCTGTCCCACCCCTGCTCCTGCTCCTGCCCCTTGGGCCTTCATGGCAAGGATGCTCTGGAGCTTGTGTAGATAAATCAAGGGCATTAAAAACACCTAAAACAGGGATGTGACCTTCCTCTGTGTCCCAACATGAGTCAGTGCAAAACAGCTAACCATCTGTGAGCTTTCAGCTTTGTTGGAGTCTTTGAGACAGCCACACAGGGTGCCAGGTGCCTCTTGGTCCCCCCGTTTATTTTGCTGCACAGCAAGCAGGGCAACATCACGAGAGTGAAGCAACTCAACAGTTTTTACTCTTTTTTTCCCAGCTAGAACCTTTATGGAAAGACTTTTCACTATGGAAAGACTTCAGAACTCCCATAGAGTTGGGTTAAAATGTAAACAATTAAAAAATACTTAAGAAGAGAAAGAAGCAAACTTTGACTTCTACTGAAATCCCTGTGGAAACCAAGGACCTGTTGCTGTGTGCTGGGAAGTTGTGGTGGGAGCTGCAATTTCAAGCCCCCATCCTGCCATGGACACCCAGGGATGGAGAAGTGAAGCCACACAGGTCTTGGGGTGACTTTTCTTCTGTCCTGTGCTGCTGGGGTGACACCAAGTGTGGGGCTGCAGGGGTTTTAGGGATTTGGACAGGCTCCCTGGGATGGAGAGCCCAGGGCTGAGTGGACATGCAGTGAGTCACCATTTCCAGCTCTTTAACTGTACAAAGAGATTAAAGCTGTATGGAAATGTTTCCTCTTAAACCAGCTGACAGATTCAGGCTAGGTTATGAGCAGTCTTTTGATTGCTATTATTTTTATTTTTAATGGGAAAATTCCTCCAGCCCAGGATTCCAAATGGAGGGGCTGAGTGGGAAACGCTGAGTCTCGGTTTGTGAGCTCAGGTGCCAAAAATGAGATCATCTGGAAAAATCTAAACCTGCAGGCCCAGTGACATGGAAAGAGTGGGAGCATGTGTGGGAGAGAGAAATGTGTCCTATCATGGAGACACTGCCTGATCCAGGACACCACGTGCATGGGAGGGCACTGCCTGCCTCCCCTCCCTGTGTGTGCCCTGACCCTGGCTGTGGTTTTGGGCTGTGTCTTAGGCTGTGTTTTGGCTGTGGTTTTGAGCTGTGCTTGTTTTTGGCTGTGTTTTTGGGCTGTGTATGTTTTTTGTTGCGTTTTGGCTGTGTGCATTTTTGGGCTGTGTTTTGGGCTGGGTGTGTTTTGGGCTGTGTTTGTTTTTGGCTGGTTTTGGGCTGTGTTTTTGGGCTGTGTTTGGGCTGTGCTTTGGGCAGGGTTTGTTTTTGGCTATTTTGGGCTGTGTTTTAGGCTGTGTTTTTGGGCTGTGTTTTGGGGCTGAGTTCATTTTGGGCCGTCTTTTGTTTTGGGCTGTGTTTTTGGTTGGTTTTGGGCTGTGCTTTGGTCTGTGTGTGTTTTGGGCTGTCTTTTGGGCTGTGTTTGGTTTTGGCTCTGTTTTGGGCTGTGTTTTTGAGCTGTGTTTGTTGTGGGCTGTGTTTTTTGGGCTGTGCTTGTTTTTTGCTGTGTTTTTTGGGCTGTGTTTGTTTTTGGGCTGTGTTTTTGGCTGTGTTTTTGGCTGTGTTTGGGCTATGTTTTTAGGCTGTGTGTGGTTTTGGGCTGCGTTTGCTTTTGGACTGTGTTTTGGGCTGTGTTTTTGAGCTGTGTTTGTTTTTTGGCTGTGCTTGTTTTTGGGCTATGTTTTGGACTGTGTTTTTGGGTGGTGTTTTGAGCTGTATTGGGTCTGGGTTGGACTTGATGGTCTTGAAGGTCTCGTCCAACCTTGTCATTCTGTGAATTCTGTGAATTCTTGAAGGTCTCTTCCAACCCAGTGATTCTGTGAATTCTGTGACTCCCCTCTGTGATGAAAACTGGAGCAGCCCCAGGACAGAGGTGCCTGTGCTGGCTGAGAAAGGGGTGAGTGCTCCTGCCTGCTGTGGGATCTGTGTTCATCCAAGTGGTGCTGAAAGGCAAAAGGAGACACAGCCCTGGCTGAGGAACCAGAGTTTCTCTGTAGGAACCAGGAGTTTCTCTGTTGATCCTGTGGTATTTGCATGTCTGGAGCCCATGGCAGTGGTGTGCTCCCCACCCATCAGCTCCTTTGGATCCTCCAGCTTTCTCACATTTAGGTTAATCATCCTGCAGGCTGATAAGGCAAATAAAATCCGTTATCTTGGCCAAGATAAAACAAAGAGTTTGCTTTGATCTCCTGCAGTAAGGCCTGGCCCCTGGTTTTGTGACTTCTCTGCTGTCTGCTGGGGGAGGGAAATGATGGCAGTGGTGATGAACCTTCTGTAATTAAGAAATCTTTTTCTTTTAACCTATTTCTAAACTGCTGTCCCTGCCTGAGATGTTTCTGTTGGCCAGTGGTTGAAGGGACACCATAGGCTGGGTGCAGTGCCAGCTCCATAAACTCTGTCAGAGGACTCAATTGAGATTATAGGGAGATAACTTTGTTTTGAGAAGATCAAACGATCTGTTGAGAGCAGGAAAAGATAAGATGACAGCAAACCATTTGTGTTCTTTACACTCCTCCAGCAAACAAACAGACACAGAGACCCTTCTACATTGTCCAAAATGCTTGGTGGAGCTGAAGTGAATGTGGCTATAAATGGAAAAAGCAGCTGGTCTTGGACTGCAGCCTGTGCTCAGACTTCTTTGAGCCCAGTTTTTCTTACATCTGTTAGAGGTTTTAAACGAGGGATGTGGGGAGAGAGCTGCTTTGCTTTGTGTTGGTTAAATTTGGGTCACTCATCTCATTGATCTTCTGAACTGGTCTCTGCATAGAAGTTCCCAGGGTTTCTGTAGGGTCACATGCATGAGTGCTTCACCCTCTTGAATCATTTTGGTTTATCCAGGCATGCTGGGAGACAAAGCTGGACCCAAGGCTCTGGTCCAAAATATTTTGCAAACAACAAAACTTTGCAGATGTTCATGCATTTATGAAAAGCAAATCATTTTAACAAACCATCTCAGGTTGCTGTGCCAGCCCAGGAGTGACAGGGTGGGCATTTGGGGTTGCTGGGCTTGTACCAATTGCAGTTTGTTCTGTGGACTTGGTACCAATTGCAATTTGGTTTGCAGTTTGGAAGCTGTAGGTTGGTTCTTGCATGGCAAAGGCCATTTGTCCAACAGGAATTTAGGATTGCTGAAATGAAGCATTTTTCAGCACCTTGAAATCCAGAGGTTGATGATGCTCTGGCAGATATGAACATTACCTTGGATTTCTGTTTATCTTTTCAAGCCTTGAGAAGATGCCCAGGGTTTGTCTGAGTCAGGTGGCCTTACCAGGTGTTCTCCTGTGTTACTCCTAGAGGAATGGAGTGAAAAGGGATTTGCAGCAGCACAGAACTGGGTAGGGCATTAATCCCTTGTTATTATGGGTGCCTGACAGCCCCCCAGCCAACCTTGGCTCAGATTGTTCTGTTGCTGAAATGTGTGCGTCAAGTTTTCTTTGATGCTTATCCATAAAACTTGAACTTTTAATGGTGGCTCTGCCTTCCCCCCTTTCCTCCTCTCCTGCTGCCCGTGGAGTGGGACAGACATTGGTTCCCCCTTTCAAAGCAAAGCTCAGCAAATCTCAGAATAAGATCAGATGGGAATCCAAAAGGATGTGGTGCCTAGGAGGGGAGGGCAGTGATAAAAGTTAATGATGTGTCAGCTCCTGTATAGGAAATCAGGTGACCTCTGTGGCAGGGAGAAATGACAAGGAGGACTCCATGGATATCAAAAGGCTAATCACTTACTTTATTATTCTATAGAATATTACATTACATCTAAACTGAAACTGCACGAGCACTCAACTTAGCTGCCCAGAATCTCGTGACTGTCAGCTAAGCCTTGACACACACACATGGATCCAATTGGTCAGTGAATCAAAACACTCACACCAGAATCCAGTAACTAATTTCCTTCAGGTAAACAATTTTCCACAATGTATTCTACTTGTGAATACATTCTACTTCTACAGTAAATGAAATAAAAATTGGTTTTTTCTTTCTCTGAGGTTCAGAGAATGTAAATCCCAGAAAATCCTTGGGAAGTTGTGCTTTGCTTTTTTCTGTGGAGAGAAATGCAGCCACATTCCTGAAAAGAGCTTTCTCAGCCCCAGCTGTGTGTGGTAACTCACAAGTCTTGAATTGTAGGGCCCTGCTTTCAACTCCAGCTCAAATGCACCTGGGTGTGTCTCATGTGGGCTGGGCACATCTGGAGGGACATCACAGGAGCTGCCCTGCCCAGCTGGGGCTGCCTGTGTTTGCTTCCCCTGTGTGTTATGGCTCTGGATGGGGAATTCTGCTCACTCTGCTGGGCATTTGCTCTGGTCTGGGAGCTTGTGCTGTTCTCTGCTGATGCCCTGAGGAGTTGGTGTGCTCTGGACCCTTGTCTGAAGCTCTGGCACGTGGAGGCACAGGATGAGTCCCTGGTTTCAGCCTCTGAAGCTACAAATGTGCAGGCTCATGCTCTTATCTCATGTGAGATGCACTCAGGGCACTCCTCACGTCTGTAGTGGAAATCAGTTCATGGACCAAGAGCCAGAAAAACACTGAGGAGATGGCAAAAGTTTGTATAGGGGGAGAGCCTTGTCAGACCCTGCCTTTGCTGTCCAATCCTTCATTGCCTTGGAGGAATCCCTCTTCCAACTTCTCCTTTTCTACCAGGGAGCTGGTGAACGTGGCAAGATGCCTGAGTTTCAGTCCTTGCATTGGGCTCTTTCTTCTTCTGATGCCTTGAGAAGGGTTACCCAGAGCAGAGGCTGGACAGAGTTACAGAATAAAGCAGGGATTTATGAAAAGGATCTCGTCAATGGATCCACCTTGGGCAGCACAAGAGCCCAGCCAGGGCTGCACCCAAGATGAACCAAAAGGGCCCCAAAATGCACAACCGGGCACAGGGTCTCTCACTGTGATCAGTTCTGCTCCATTTGCATCTTGCAGTTCATTGTCCCATTCCAGCTTTAGCCCATCCAGTCCCATCCTTGTTTTTCTCTCTCCAGCCCACGGTGTTTGTGCTCTTGGGCTGAGATTTGGATCATTTGTCCTTGGTGCCCAGCTGGAGCAGGAATTGTTTTGTCTCCCTGCTCTGTGCACAGAGCTCACATCCCCTTATGTGGACCCACACCCACACACTAAAGCAGCACAGAATGTGAAAAATACAAAAGCCAAAACATGAGGCATCACTTCCAGGTTCAGCTGGTGATTAGGAATTAGTTGGTCCTGCTTCCAGAGGTGCTGTGGGATTGTGCAGGGTGGGAGCAGCCCCTGCCCAGGTCACTGGGGTGGCCCTACTAAGGGGGGTCCTGAGCTGTCCAGGAGGAAAGGGATGCATCAGGTGTTTTCTGTATCAGCTGTTTTCTCTATCACAACCCTGCCAGTCTACCTTGCTCACTCCTAAATTTGAGAAACCCATAGTTTGAAGAGGAAATAAGGATTTGGAGGGCAGCCTTTGGAGTGTGGGGAGCAGATGTGGCATGGTTTGTGCCTCTGGTTGATGGGTGTTGGAGGCTGCTGGCACTGAGGGAGGAGCAGGGGGATTTGGATGCTCCTTGCCTCATGTCCTCTTCCCCTGCTTCCATCTGCTGCAGGCTGGATGGAGAATGGAGAGTACCTTGGAATTGTCCAGATATATCTTGGGAAAGAGGAGTAGATCTGAGCAGCTTTTCTGATAAAACACAATTGTTTAGACAAACTCTGGCTGAACTTGCTTCCTCCTGCATCCCAGCATGCAGATAAATGGGGTGGAAGTGGGAGGCCAAGTTCACAGCCTGCTGGGGCCCTCCCTGGGGTCACTGTGGCCTCGAGACCCCCTGTCCAGCCCTTTTGGTGGCCTTGCAGAAGATGAGAGGATGCAGTTGAGTGCTGAGGATGATGCCCTGGCTTTGGGCAGTTCAGTGCTCTGAGATGTGATGGGAACCTTGATAAGGCAGCACATGAGGGGTGTGGGTGGTCCTGGGGGCAGCAGTGAATCCATCATGGTCCAGCTGCAGGGGCTGGGCCTCGGCTCTGTGCTGCTCTGTGGGATGCAGGAGGTGAATTCCAGCCCTGTTCTCTCCAAGCCTGGCAGTGCTGGGTGCAGGGTGGCTGGGCAGATCTGTGCCCTGAGAGGTCCCTGTTTGAGCTGGCAGGGTCAGGATTTGTAGGGCAGTCAGGATCTGGGGGGGATGTGGCCACTGCAGAGGTGTTGTGGCTCCTGCTGAGGTCTCCAGGAACTGCTTTGTGAGATCTGAGATCCTGCCATAACTGATGTTCCTCCCACCATTCCTCAGGGAAACAATCCTCTTTGCCCTACTTTGTGTAGTAAATAAAAGTTTATTTACAGCCCAGGAGTGCACGCCCTGAGGTTGAGAGGTGAAGGGTTCCTGCAGGGCCCTGGAGGAGCTCTGGGGTTTCCTTTCTGCTTCGTGCCTTCAGTTCCTGCACAGAAAAGTCTTGGGAAGGAGCAGCCCTGGGAGTGGGAGCTCAGGGGAGCAGAGCCCTTGGGGCATGGCTTTGTTTGCTGGCCCTGTGTCCCTGAGTGTCACCTGGAGAGGAGCTGAGAGGAGATAACAGAGCTCACAGGTGAGCTGGAGCACAGGGACGGCAGCAGGAGGTGAGCTGCCACCCTTCTGTCCCCATCTTTGCCTTGGGGTGCTGTGGGGACAGGGCTGAGGGGGCCCTTTGTGTCACCTGGAGAGGAGCTGAGAGCAGATAGCAGGGCTGAGGGGGCCCTGTGTCCCTGAGTGTCACCTGGAGAAGAACTGAGAGCAGATGACAGGGCTGAGGGGGCCCTTTGTGTCACCTGGAGAGGAGCTGAGAGCAGGTAACAGGGCTGAGGGGGCCCTGTGTCCCTGAGTGTCACCTGGAGAGGAGCTGAGAGCAGGTAACAGGGCTGAGGGGGATGTGGGGCTGAGCTCTGCTGCCCTGTGGGCTCTGGGGGGTTTCCAGCTCTGCCCTGGCACTGCCCAAAATTCTTCTGCAGCGCTTCAGGGAATGAACATTTATTCTCCTCCTCCACTTGGAGGAGTGGGAAGGGTCTCTTTGGGGCTATTTCAGCCCTTGTGTGGGACAGATTATTTATGGGGCAAGCAAACCAAAGCCATGATTTGGGCTGCACTGAAAGAGCAAAGCTGGGAAAGCTTCAAATCGTGGCTGCAGGGACAGGGGGGGATGTGGCTGTGGCTTTCTGCTGGGGACCAGTGTTGTGTCCCTTGGGAGAGGCACAGAGAACATTGTTTGGAGTTTCTGCTTTTCCTTCTCATTTTTCAGACATGCAAGATTAATTGCTCTCTTTTATTGTCCACAGCAATATTTATTTTGCTGCTCTGCAGCAGCAGGGACTGGATAGGTTTCACAAACTGAATTTTCCCTGGACAAGCCCCTCCTCTGGTTTCACACTCCCAGCTGCCAGGCTCAGTTTTAAAACAGTTTGCACCGAGGCTGGAAATATTTGAAGGGGCAGAGCAATGCCTTGCAGGAAATGGCTTAAGCTTCCTGCTCCCAAGATGGTGTGAGTGTTAAAACAGAACTGGAGAAATATTAGACATCCTACATCCGGCCTGGCTGGGGAGGGTGACCCTGGGGTGAGGGATGGAAAGCCTGGCCACCCCCTCCCCCTGCTGCTTCCTGCAGGACCAGGGGCCCCAAAGGTCCCCCTGACCCCCATCCCCCTGAATTTATGGGGGAAAAAACGGGAAATTGCTTCCTGCTCCTCGGGGCTCTGCTGTGTTTGGGTTTTGTGGGGTGAAATGTCTTCAGAGTGAGTTTGCAGCAGAGGATGGGAGTTGGAGAAGCACTGGTTCTGCTGAAATGTTTGTAGCAGTTGGTCCACCATCTCCAAGGCTGAAATTGATATAAAATTTCGATAACTAAACTGAATTTCATTTTTATATTTTATTTTATTTTAAAGCAAGCAAGCAGTGCTGGCTGGCCGGGGAGTCACTGCTCCACTCATGGCACACAAGTTCAACAAAATATATATACTGTTCTTAAGCTTACAAAGCATTTTTAAAAGGGCTTGGTTAGTTTGAATCAGCAAATATCAATAAGCTGGGATCAGCAATTTCATCATCTTTCTAGGTGGTCGTTGGCTTCCTGTCCTTGTCTGAAGGGAGCTTTTACACTGGTGTCTGCTACATGATTTTGTCATTAAGCTTTTTATTATACTTAAACACTTAGGTGCTTTGTTGTAATATCTCTTAGCTTTACCAAAACATCTTCTATTTTATTCTAAGCATCAGTCATCTTGCTACCTCATCTCTTTTACTTTACTACACTTCTTTTATTTTGATGCTTTATTTGGTTATTCACTCAGAAATTGTTCTTTATGTCTATTTTCGCCATAGCAGATACAAGAATTTGCTGATTCCATTGCCAATTGACACCAATCACAAAAATGTTGTACTTCTTTTATTTTGATGCTTTGTTTGGTTATTCAGACAGAAGTTGTTCTTTATGTCTATTTTCAACATAGCAGATTTGCTGATTCCATTGACACCAATCACAAGCACATTTTTCACCGAGTGAAAGGTGAAGATCTGAGAGAGCTGGGTCTGAGCTGGTCCCAGCTTTTTGCTGGGGACCTTCCTCAGTGAAAATCACTGAATTATCGACTCTAGAGCATGGGAGCCCTTCCAGCACGGAGGAATTCCCGCTTGGTGCCGGCTGAGCACCATCTACCTGGCCAGGCAGGGAATAGCAGCTGCTGTGCGTCCTCCAGGACAGACGGACAGGACTGGGACAGACGTGGGGATGTGTCAGTCTGGTGGCTGTCACCTCTTCATCTCCCTGAGAAATCACTGCCCTGCTGTGGAAAGCTTCTCCAAACTCTGCTTTGCTGCATGTGGAGATTTGGGAGATTATTTTTATACCCAACCTACAACATTCTGAATAAACTTCCCTAAATCTCCACTCTCCAGCCTTTGGAGTTTACCTAGCCAAAGCAAAAGTACAGATAAAAGACACTAAATAAAAGCAAATAGGGCTGGCATTAACTGGGTGCTTCTAAACTAGGAGTGTTCAGTTTGACTAATTAAGAAATTAATTGCATTTGGTAAAGTGATGTTATAAATCCAGTCTTTTCCCTGTTGCTTTTCATCTAGAAAATAAGTTTCCACCACAGCTTTTGCTTGAATGGTCCCAAACTCTGGATGCGGGGTCCTAAAGCCCTCAATGCTTTCTCTTCAGGTTAAAAAATGTCACTGATGGTTGAGAGATTCCCAAAGTTCTCGTGGGGTGTGGGGGGACCTGGGCCCCCAAGAATAGCTGAAGTCAGCAGCACTCTCTGCTCTCAGCTTCAGGAGGGTGTCAGACATGAGAGCTGCATCCTGCAGAGCTGAAAACCTCAAACCCCTTTGGGGCCTGTGACCTTTGAGCTGCAGTGAGTGTCACAGAGCAGAGCCTCTGCCTTTATCTCAGATCCTTGGGCTGGGGAGGAGGCTCTGAGCAGAGCTGGGGAGCAGTGGGGCTGTCCTGGTTCCTCTGGGATGTGTTTGGGAGGCAGTGGGGCTGTCCTGGTTCCTCTGGGATGTGTTTGGGAGGCAGTGGGGCTGTCCTGGTTCCTTTGGGATGTGTTTGGGAGGCAGATTTCCTGGAGGTGGCTGCCCCAGCAACTCCTGTGATGGTTCCTGATATTCCTTTGAGAGCTGCTGCAGCAGCTTCTAATTCAGGCCTCTCCACTTCCCCAGCAAATGCTTCTGTCATGTGTGTGTGGACACTGCCCTTGGTCTGAGTGCTGGTCCCAGTCCCTGTAATGCCCTGCAGGGTGGATGGTGCTGGAGACCTGGGTGCTGAGTGCTTCCTTCCCCACTTGGTGTGATTGGGGTGCAGGTCTGCCCCAAAACATCTCTCAAATATTGGTTCTTACATCTATCTATCTATCTATCTATCTATCTATCTATCTATCTATCTATCTATCTATCTATCTATTTATATTCTGCAATCTCCTAAGGAGTATTACAGCCTCACTGGAATTAGGTGTCTAAATACCTTTTAGGATGGATGTCTTGGCTCTCCTTGTGCCTGTGATCCCAGCACAGCCCCCTCACCCTGTTGCTGGAAGGGCAACAGACCCCAAGATATGCCCTTGGGAGGATGGCAGCAGCTGGGGTGAGGCAGGATGAGGCAGGGTCCCCTCTTAGACCCCCAGGAAATGCTGACAGGGCTTCTTTCACCTTGTGAGCCCATGGCAGGCAGAGGTTGTGGGACAGCTCAGCACAGCTGATTTGCTGCAGACACCCTCTGAATTCAGTGCTGAGGTGTTTCTCCAAAGAGCAGGTCAGGACAGCACAGCTCCAGCTCTGCCTCCCCACCTTTCCTATTGCTCTCTCCAACAATCAGGCAGCTTGAATCCATCCCTCATTTAAACAACTCCTTGAGCTACAGGATGTCCTGTGAGATTACTGAGTAATCTATCTATCTATCTATCTATCTATCTATCTATCTATCTATCTATCTTCTGCAATCTTCTAAGGAGTATTTCCTATTGCTCTCTCCAACAATTAGGCAGCTTGAATCCATCCAGGTCCTCATTTAAACAACTCCTTGAGCTACAGGATGTCCTGTGAGATTGCTGAGTGCTTGAATGAGGGGCTTTCTTAGCTTGGCAGAGGCTGAGCAGACCCCAGAGAGCTCCCGTGCTGGGGGAAGAGGCTGTTGCCAAGTCGGAGGAGGAATTCCCACGTTCCTGTTCCTTCCTGCTGCCTGCCAAACGCTCGTCCTGTCCACAAAAGCTGATGTATTTGGTAGGATTTAACCTTTGCTCACAGAAGTGAATAATGGAGATCTTTTACTTTTGGTTTCTGCGTGTAAATTCACAGCTCAGGGCTGGTTTTGCATGCACAGCACGGGCCCGTGGTGGGAAAAAACGGAGGAGGAACAGAGAGATGCTTCACTTGGTGAAACCCTCTGTAGCCATAGCTGGGAGCCTGCAGAGACTTGTCCCTCCCTCCTGCCCTGCTGAACCCCCAAACCAGGCTTTAGGTGCCAAGCAGACCTCACCATTTCAGCAGAAGCACAAAGGCTGCCCTGTGGAAAGCAGAATCTGGGATTTCTCACGCCCAGCTCCTGCCAGGACAGACAGACAGACAGGCTCCCACATTTTCCCTGCTGGCAGCAAGCAGGTCCATGGAGTTTCAGGGAGTAGAAATGCTCTGGTTTGTTGCTTCTTTTCAGAAGACACAGCCAAACTAGCACTGTTTTCTCTGTCCTGGACCCTCTCTTTGTTCTCGGGTTTGTGTCCTGTGGGACAGCCCTGGTGACGCTGGTGCTGCCACGTCATCAGCAGCACCCAGAGCTACTGAAATGGGGTGTGGAGCACAGCTGGGCACCTCTGGGTGGGGCTGACCTGGTCTGGGGAAGGTGAGAATGACCCAAATCTCAGCTCCCAAACCTGGGCAAAGAGGAAAAGTGAAAATCAGCAGGTCCAGGCACGGCCTGAACTCATTTTTGGAGCTCACCATGGGTGGGATCAGCAGGAGGGAGCCCTGCACAGAGAAGAGAGGTTTCTGAAGTTCCATGGTGAGGGTTTGGGGCATCACACAGTTCTGACATGCTGAAGGTATTCCAGCAGATTCCCTCCTTACTTGGAGGGGTCAGCAAATCATGTTTGCTGGTTGGGTCCCTCAGTGGAGCTCCTGAGGGATTTTGCTGCTCCGTGGCTGCTTGGCACAGCCAGGGGCTCCCCATCCTGGAGAAGTGTTGGGTTGTGTCACACTGGACAGGGACAGGCCATGAGGCAGAGCCCCACATCACCCTGCACCCAGCCCTGCTCCAGGTCAGCTGTCCATCAGGGCAGTGTGTGGCCTCCACAAAGCTGGAATGAATCTCCAGTGCTGCTCCAGGATTTGGTTCTAATTAAAGGGACACCCATGTAGGTGACCCCAGGGCACTCCTCCCCATAGGGGTGGGGAGAAGCTGCTGATGGATTTGCTTAGGAGTGGGTTTGCAGTGGGAAGCAGCATGGAGAGGTCCAACCTTATCAGTGTTTGCTGCTCCTGAACCAGCAATTCCTTCCTGGAGCTAAAGTTCCATGAGATCAGCAGAAGCAGGGGTAAAACTGAAGTGGTTTTTGCTGTGAGCATGTGGAAATCAGACCCACAGATGGATGGGGATTGGAGTAATTGCCCCCCAAATGACAAGGTGCTGATAATAAGCACAGCCCATGGCATTGTAGCTGGCCCAGGGGTTATGACCAGTGCCATAACCCCACAGAATTCTCTTTACTTGCCTATCTGTGTAAATCTCTGCTCTCCCATCAGTGCCTGCCCTCAGCACTCCCTGAAAATTGCCCAAAAATTCCATCTTGGTGCAATTTAGGATACGCTGCAGCCTGCCCCGAGCACATCTGGTATCTGTGTGTTGGGTGATATTAATCACAGCATGAACACAGCCAAGTGTTAAACAGCAGAGCCCTCCCACCTCCCCCCTGCAAACCAGGCTTGTTTCCATGCTCCAGCAATAAAATGAACCCAGCATTCCCGGGCAGGCAGTGATCTGGCAGGAACAACTGCTGTGTGGGATGGAGGGATGAGGAACTCTCTGAAACAGGCCAAGAAACCATGTGCTCCTAGAAGTTTTTGAAATCCCAGTGGTGTTTGAAGCTATTTTCTAAGTCCTCCTCTTTTTTGGATCTGTGTTTGTTCCTGCTGCATCTGCAACTGCTCCCTCTGCCCTGGAATTTTGTTGGTTTGGGTGTAAAAGCTGCTCCCTGTTTCCAGGAAGGTAAACACCCCTGCCTTGCCCTGCTTTGCTGTGCAGATATCAAAGTGCTTCACCAAGCAGGGTGAAGATGTAGATACCCATCTACCAAGGTTGTTTCAGTTTTGCAGAGGGGGGACAGGAGCTGCAGAGGCTGCTGAGAAATCCATGGGAATCTGCTCACTTGGATGGTGTTTGTGGTTTTGCTTCAGGACACTTCCTTTAGTGTTGGGCAATGAGCAGGCAGGGCTGGCACAAGGGATATTTTTGCTCCCCTTTTTCTGGAGTGACCACACAGCAGACATTGGGTAAAACCCCACCAGACCACGCTGGCTGTGTTGCCCCCAAAGGAGAGCTTGGCCCAGATTTGCCCCCAAGTTCTCCAGTTTGTGGCTGACTTAAAAAATGAAAAAAAAAAAAAAAAGACAGAAAGAAAAAAAAAAAAAAAAAAAAAAAAAAAAACCTCAGAAGAAAAAATCAAAACTGTGTTTTCAGCACAGTTGGTGCCTCAACCACTGAGGTTGCTGTGCTTTCAAGGGAGGCAGCCCCAGCACTGGTGCCTGGGAGGAATGGGGGGGAGAGAACTCTTGTGTGGTGCCTTTGATGTTGGAGGCTTTTACCCGGGGAGAAACTCGAGTGCTTTTCATGTCTGCTGGTGAGGGAGGCAGAGAGCCAGGAGGGATCTGCTTTGTGAGACCTTTTCCAAGGGAATTGAGAAGGGAATTTCAGAAGTTGGGGGGAGGCTCTGTGGGGCAGCAGCTGAAATAGGTGCTGAAGCATCCTTGGCTCTCGTGGGCGCTGGGCAGTGTGCATCATCCTCCTCATCATCATCCTTGGCTGAGTAAGTCTCTGCTTGAGCCCTGCCCAGCCTCAGGGAGTAAAAATCAGTGGCAAAAGCTGTGCTGGGGTCTCCACAGCTGTGCCAGTGGGGATCTGTGGGGTGGGGAAGCTGAATGTGGCAGTGCAATGGGTGTGTGGGGGTTTGAAGGGCAAGGAGGGGAAGAACAGAGCAGTGGTTTAGCAGGGGGGAAATCCCAGGGATGTGATGCAGGCATTGTCACAGGGGAATGATTTGTCAGGGCCTGTGCTGAGGGAGGTGGCTCTGCCACTGCTCAGGCTCCCTGTGGGATGGGATGTGCTGGGCTGAGCCTCTGCACCACCTGAGCAGGCAGAGAGTGGGATAGGGTGGTGGCATCAGGTCCTGGGGGTGACACGGGGTGGCACCAGAGGTGGGGGTTCCCTGGGGCAGCAGAATGGGCCCCTGATGCAGATGGGCCATGCTCAGCCAGCTCCTGCAGCCCTGAGGTGAGAAGCAGCCCTGGGAAGGGGAGGGTGCTGCCTGTGCTGGGGTCCCTGCTGAGTTTGGGGGCCCTGCCCCAGCTGGAGGGGTCAGGTGTGGTTTGCATCTGTGCAGGTAATAGAAAATAAGTTTCTAGAAAATAAGTTTCCATCATAGCTTTTGCTTGAATGGTCCCAAACTCTGCATCTGGAGTCCTAAAGCCCTCAATGCTTTCTCTTCAGGTTAAAAAATGTCACTGATGGTTGAGAGATTCCCAAAGTTCTTGTGGGGTGTGGGGGGACCTGGGCCCCCAAGAATAGCTGAAGTCAGCAGCACTCTCTGCTCTCAGCTTTAGGAGGGTGTCAGACATGAGAGCTGCATCCTGCAGAGCTGAAAACCTCAAACCCCTTTGGGGCCTGTGACCTTTGAGCTGCAGTGAGTGTCACAGAGCAGAGCCTCTGCCTTTAGCAGGTGGGAAGGGCTGCTCAGCCTCCCCAGGCTGGCACATGTGGGGCTGCTGGAGCTGCTCTCAGGTTGCTTTTGGCAAATGCATTCCTGTGACATCTGGTGATGTAAGGGAGGCCTGGCAGCCCAGGGCAGCCTCACTCCTTGGTTTCTGCTCTGGAATATTGGCTGTGAACTGATATGTAAAAGGAACTTCCTGGTATTTGATGGTCCTGATGAACACCCAGCTCCTGAGCATCCCTGTGTGCCCTGGTGGGTGCAGGGCTCCTGTGCCTGCCCTTTTCTGTGCCTCTCAGTGCCTGTGTGGGAAACGCTCCCCAAAAACATCTCCTGCTCCCCCCTTCTCTTGCCCATCCTGCTCCAGCCCGAACAGTGGGGTTTGGGGAATGGGGCTGGGGGTCCCCGCAGTGGGGTTCAGGGAATGGGGCTGGGGGTCCCCAGTGGGGTTTGGGGAACGGGGCTGGGGGTCCCCAGTGTTCAGGGAATGGGGCTGGGGGTCCACAGTGGGGTTCAGGGAATGGGGCTGGGAGTCCCCAGTGAGGTTTGGGGAATGGGGCTGGGGGTCCACAGTGGAGTTTGGGGAATCAGGCTGGGGGTCCCCAGTGGGGTTCAGGGAACAGAGCTGGGGGTCCCTGCAGTGGGGGTTTGGGACAGGGGGGACACAGAGGCTCGGTGCTCCCTGGGGCCTGGGGGTGGCAGCTGGGTCACGCCATGCTCCAGTCCTACTGTGTCCCCACAGTTTTTCTGTGCTGTGTCACAGTCCTGGAGCTCTGCAAACCAGCCTAGCTCCAAGCCTCACTTTTTGTTTTCCTTTTTCTTTATTTTTTTAAATAATTTGAATGGCCCTTCTGCAGCCTTGAATGTCTTCTGCAGCCTGACTGTTTGCCCAGTGGCTGTGACATGGATATTTAGATGATGCAGTGGGATCACCTGGACTTGCCAAGCACAGAGTTTTTCCCTCTTGCCTTAGTCTGGCAGAGGATAGGGGTGCTGGGCATGGCAGCCAGGGCTGTGTCAGTGTGAACCCCCAGGAACTGCTCTTTCCCTCTGTATCCCAATTTCTCCCCTCTGTATCCCAATATCTCCCTGTCAAACAGCCCTTGGAAGCAGCCAGGGCTGCAGGAAAGGCTTTATGCCAGAGGATTTCAGGCAAGGCTTTTTATATCCATCCCAGTGTGACCACACTTCATTTAGGGAAGGAGCATCCGGGATGGATCTGGGCTGACGTATTCAGGGCTGAGACGATCTCAGCTCTGCCAGAGCGGATCTGGGCCAGGGGAGCAGCTGGGCTCCAATGGGGCCGGTGCTGCTGCCCTGTGCTGTGACTCCCAGCTCACACTGAGCTGTTTATCTTGGATTTCTTGGTGATTTCATGGGTGTTGTGTCCACCCTTCTGTAAATAGCAGGTCATTCCATCTCTCCCCCAAACCCTGCTTTGGAGCCACGGCTATCCAGCCATCCACGAGCTGAGCAGCTTTGTGCTGTGCACAGCACCCTGGGCTTGCTGCTGCTGCTTCCCAGGGTCAGCTCACAGCAACACACGGAGCAGAGGAGTGCAGGAGCAGCCTCCCATAGCACCAGGCAAGTTTTGGGTTAAAGTTGCTGAATTTTGTTGAATTCCTGCTGCTGTGGATGGTGAGTAGGGCGGAGGGAGCAGACTGGTGCTGCAGCTCTGGGGTGGGAGGGGATTTTGTGCTGCTCTTGGACATGTGCTGGCTGAGAGTTTCCTGGTGCTGATTAATGACTCTTGGTTGGTGGACTAAATTTCCCTGGGAGATAGGTGAGCCAGGCAATGGGGCATTTGTGTGTGCATGCAACACTGAGCTTTGGTTTTGAGAAAAGGTAGAAATGGAAAAAAAAGCAAGAATTGTGATTATGTGTGATCCCCTAAGTGCTGCTGCCTTGTCCACAACTTTTCTGGTGCTAATTAATGACTGTTGGTTCGTGGACTAAATTCCCCTGGGAGATAGGTGAGCCAGGCAGTGGGGCATTTGTGTGTGCACACAACACTGGGCTGAGCTTTTGTTTGGAGACAAGGTAAAAATGCAAAAAAGCAAGAATTGTGATTATGTGTGAACCCCTAAGCTCTGCTGCCTTGTCCAGGTATGATTCCAGACTGCAGGATACAGCATCCAGGAGGAGCACAGCTGTCCAGGCTGTGTGCCCTGCTGTAAGGGCATCCTGAGTGCAGATCAGGACCTGTCACCACAGATAAAATCAAAGAAGTTTGGAGCACACAGAGGACTGTGCTATCCCTGGGAGCTCTGACCTCTCCCATGCTGTTGCCATCCATGACTTCCCATGTTGAGATCAAAATGCCTGTGGGGCTCATGGGTGGCTCTGTGGTGGGGTTTGAATGTGTTTGACCCCAGAGCCCCTCAGCACATCCCCTCTGGCCATAGCCTGAGGTATGCACATGTGGCAGGCTCTGATGGCCTGGTGGCCAATGACCCGGCAGCAGCGGTTCCTGGACGCCTCTCCATGGGGAATCCAGACTTCCCTTCTCTGAGCACGGTGGAATTTTTATAGCCTGTGGTTTTAAATGCTGTGATTTCCTTATGGCCCTGTCAGAGCTGCTGCTCCTTGGGTAACATGTCTGAGCTTTGCTCCAGCACAGGGGAAAGGGAAGGCTGGATCTCCTGGGTTTGAGCCTGCTGGGTGCTGTGATCTCATGGCTGAATTCAACTGGACCTTATTTCGTTTATCCCCAAAATTTGTCAGGCCTTGGGGAGTAGGGTACAGTAAAGCGAACTTGTTTGTTAAGAAATGATCACCAAAATGGGAATGAACGAGTTAATCTTGCAAGTACAGCTCAGTGGCATCCTGGAAGTGTCTGTCCAAAAATCGGGAGGGGAGTGGACATGTAGCATTCCAAGGTAACAGGGTAGAGGGGCCAGGCTGGCAAACCCCACTTGGCACAGGGACTCAGCTGTGACTGGGGCAGGGACGTGGCACTGTGGGATGTGTGCCCAGGCAAAGGCAGAGAGAGTTTGTGCACATCTAGAGGGTGTGAGCGCTGTCTGCCTCCCATCTTTGTTCTCTGAGGTCCCTGTCCTCATGGGGACAAGGCAGAGTTCTGAAAAAATGCTCCGAAAATCTCTGCTGGCTCATCCTTATCATCCCCAAAATGCCAGGCAGTGCTGGGGTGCTCACAGGTTCCTCACTGTGATCTCTAGCAGCTGGTGGGAAATCATCAGTGTTGCTTTCTCCAGGCCCTGATGAATGCCCTGAAACCACTGTCCAGGTCTGGCTGTTCTGGGGTTGCTTTGGGGCCATCAGATTTTCCAGGCTGACACATCCATGTCCCCATGGTCCTGCTGCAGGGATGCTGCCTGGGTCCAGCCGCCTCCACCCAGCTCTCCCTTCTCACAAACTTGTGGAAAAGTGATTCCCTTTCCTATTTTCTGGCCCCTTCTCAAGCTCAGACTGGGTTAACTCTTGCTGTAGATGCAGAACTTGCTGGAGGGCCCTGCTCAGGCGGGGCTGTAAAAGCCACATTTTCTTTGGGAATCGGATTAAGGCCCCTTTTTCTCCCTGCAGTGTGGGTGACATGAAGTCTCTCTTTGTCCTGGATGGTATTTCTGGCCCAGCTGCAGTGGGTTAACCCTTTGTCATCCCACCCAGTCCTGGTGATGAATGGCCCTTTGCTAAGCAACAGGGACCTTTTCCTGGGGTGGAAGCACTGTGGGGGCCCTGTGGGCTGTGTCCTTCCCCTGCCCAGCTGGGGATGAAGTGCAAATCCTTGGTGCCTGGCTAGGGGACGTGTCTGTGGGACAGAGACCTTCCCAAATGCTGTTTCCCACTGCCTTTCTTTGCCATTTTTTGTCTCTCTTTACTCACCAAGATAAATGGATGGGACTTTGCACCCCAGTCCTGCACTGGCACCAGAGGTGTCTCCATGCTGGGCAGCCCCAGGCTGCCTGGATGGCACAGAGGGACATGGGTGACAGAAGGAGGGGGCCAAAGTGACAGTGAGAGCAGAGGCCAGGCCAGCTGGCAGAGCACAGAGCTGCCTGTGTGCTCCTTGGAGGGCACAGACCATATCAGGGCTGCTCCCTGGGCACCAGTGCCCAGCTTAGTGTGGCACTGGGCTGGGGCAGGAGCAGCACATTTCCAGGAGAGCTGGAAGGCTGGATAACCAGGCAGAGAGCATCCATAGGTATCCCAGGAACCCTTGGCTGTGGTGCCCACGATCCAAGGAGGTGCCTTGGTTTGGTACTCAGTGCTGGGCTCTGTGGCCAAGCAGAAATGAAGGTGATTTCAGTCTGGTGGCTGTGGGCATCTCACACACCAAACCTGGGTCTATTTTACTTTTTTCCTCACTGTGTCACAGACATCTTTTCATGAAAATCCTTTTGTTAGGATTTTTCCTGCTGAAGCTGAGAAGTTTCAGCAAAAAAGTGTAAACAATGGTTATCTGCTGCTGTGGAATGCAACAGGTAAATCTTTGATTGGTCTCCTGTGGATGTTTGGATTTACTGACCACTCACGGCAGAGCTGTTCTCGCTCTCTGCTGAGCCACAGACCTTTGTTATTCATTCTTTTCTATTCTTAGCTTAGCTAGCTTCTGAGAACTTTCCTTCTATTTCTTTTAGTATAGTCATAATGTAATATATATATATCAAAAACTAATAAATCAAGCCTTCTAAACATGAGGTCAACATTCTCGCCTCTCTCTTCATCCTGCAACCCTTGTGACCACTGTCACACTCACTGTGCTGCATTGTTGCATCACCTTGGATCCATCCACTGCTGCTGTGAGCCTGGCTTGGTTTGTTTGTTTATTCAAAACCCAAATGGTAGCAGGAAATGTCCCTTTCTGGTGGCCTGGAAACGCTGCCAGGGGGACACAGTGCTGGCTCCCTGCAGCCTGATCTGTGCTGTTATCAGGGAGCCTCCTGATAAGAGCAGAGCAGGGATTTCCCCAGAGGGGGTCCTGGACTGTGTCAAAGTGGCACCAGGAGCTGCCCAGGCCTCCCAGCAGTGGGGGGAGTGCAGCCCACAGAATTCTCCCTGTGTCCCCCCTGTCCCTGCTGAGTTTTAGGACATGATCACCCCCAGGTGATGGAGGGGTGCCACCCCCTCCCAGAGCTGAGCCAGCAGCAGATGGGCACCGAGCAGGGCTCACTCCCAGCGTTGGGAACTGCAAGGAGGCAACACATTTCCCTCCCAGCCCTGCTCCTCCTCCCCCCCATCCTCCTGACCTTTTCCCATCAAAACACAAAGCACTATTCTTCCAGGCAAGGCACCTCCATGCGAGGAGACAGCTGGCGCTGCAGCAGCTTGCTGGGGATGGGTTGTTATTAATTAAGCTGCAGGAGACAGCCAGGCAGCTTGAATGGAGTTTTCCTTCTTTTCAGGCTTAGGATGCCCTAAATTCTTTTTTCTTTACCTCTGAACATTTATAGGTTTCTAAAGGGGCAGCAGACAAAGGATGGAGAAGGGCCCATTATGTGCAGCTTGCAGGGACGTGTATCCCTGCACATGGGCTGCAGGGACTGTTAGGGCACCCCAGCAGCTTCTTTACAGCTTGGTTTGTGCCAGGGGGTTGCTGTGACCCCCAAGGATGTCACTGCCTGGGCATGTCCCCATCTAGAGAGGAGATGCCACTTTGGGGTGAAACGATTTAAACTACTTGAACAAGTTTGGGGTGACTCAGGCAGTCAATTTTTTCACTCTCTGCTGTTTTCCTTTGCAAAGGTGATTTATTTTCACCAAACTCATCCTTTGCCCCTGCTGCTGGGTCTGCTTTGCCCATGCTGCTGGTGGTGAGAGGAGCAGAGGTGGTGGTGGGGCTGTCTGAGGGGCTCCTTGGTGTGTGAGCTCTGTGTAGGCTCCATCTGCTCCCCTCTCTCCACAGGGCAGGATACAGGGCTTTGGTGGAGTGAGGTGCAGAGTTTACTTTACCCCTTTTGGGGATCATTTGTCCTTTGTGATAATCTGGGGGGGGGGGTCTGGGGGAACAGATCATGCACTTGATGAGGAGGAGGAGGGGTGAGGATTGCTCCTAAGCAGCCAAGTGTGTTTCCTTGGGCATGGTTGGGCTGTGCCATCTGCAGAGCTGGCCCAGGGATTTGAGCAGCAGCGTTTTGGTGCCAAGGCAGACCTGAACCTGCTGAGCAAAACCTGTGCTCAGAGCTGAGGCTGTGGCAGAGATGCTGAGTGTGCTCTGGGTCTGTCCAAACCAGCAGGGCAGTACTCCAACCAGTGCTCCCTGTGAGGGAAAAGGAATCTGGGAGGAATGGGGTTCTTTCTTGGGGTCCTTTCCTTCCTGGGGCTCTTTCTTTTTCCAATGTTTGTGACTGTGGAGTGCCTTCCTAGCAGAGCCTGCTCCCTTTTGGAAAATGCTGGATTGCTGAAGCACAGTGAGGATCTCCTGCCTGCAGATCCTCTGCAGGAGGAATGTGCCAGAGGAAGGGAGGCTGCTGCAGGGACACTGCTGGGATGTGACACCAGGAACTGAGGCACAGCCTCTCCCCAGGGACAGGGTGACTCACACCAAGGACAGTGCCAGCTGCATGTGATGGTTGGTGACAGCGTGTGAAACAATTCCTTCCTTCCTTCCTGGACAGTGGGACAGGCCTGGAGATGTCCAGATGGAGCAGACTCTGGGTTTTGGTGTGGTGGAAGCTGGGGCACTCCTGGGTTCAGCAGAACAGCCACGGGGCAGTGATGGGGCCAGGCATGGAGGGGTGGCTGCTCCCTGTGCTGCCTCAGGATTCCCTGAGCTCTGGAGGGCTCTGGGTGCTCCTGGCAGTGCCTGCACCCCTTGTTCTGCTGCTCCACTCCCCTCTGTCTGTCTCCAGGGAGATTTAAGCCACCAAAGAGCTGCTTTCATGAAGGAGCTGGTGGGATACCTGCAGAGGTGTGTCTGATATGGGCTGCTCAGCCACCAAAAGAAAAAAACCTGCAGGATCCATGGACTTGGGAGTTCACTACAGCCAGAAGGGGGGAAATTGATCTGTGGGTCTCAGAGATGTTCTGGGAGTTACCCTGCCCATGCTGAAGGGACCATGATGGCTACCTGCCAGAGCCCTCCCTGAGTGGCAATATTGCAGATCTGCACTCAGGCTCTTAGAAAACCTTTGGGGTCATTTTTAGCTATTCCTGGCACTGAGGGATCCTTTCTGTTCCTGTTAGAGGTGATGGTGTCTCTTTCAGTGCTAAAAAGAATTAACTTTTGGTCTTGTGATCTGCAAGCTTGTGTCCTTTTCTCGGTCATGCTACTTTCCACTGAGTTGATGGTGCTCTACCAAGGTCTCTGGATGTGATTTTCATTCTGCTATTGATCTGAGATTATAAATATAGCTGGCAGAATTTCCATCTGTCTGTCACAGTCACTGGGGACTGGCAGGTAATCAGCATTGCAGCAATATTGAAAGAATTAAAATTATTTCCTAAGCCCTAACAGTGCACTTTTAACTGGGACTTGCTGAGGTGCAGTAAAATTGGAAATTCAGCATTCCTGGAGAGAACATGTCCTGCTTGTTCTGCCTGTGCCCAAGGGATTTGATGTTTTCTCAGGAGATGGGCAGCTTGGGATGAAGGGGATTTGTTAGCAGCTCTGCCCACAGGCTGGGTAGTGCTGGTGAAGCTGCCTTCATTTGCACATCTTGGTTATTCCTCACAGCTGGGGATTTGTGGTTGGATGAAGACAGAGCATTGCCTGGCACAGAGGAGGGCTGCTGGGGACAGCCCCACTGCTGGGCACTGCTGCAAAGGACTGGGGTTGGGATTGTCCCCAAAACTCAGGGACTGTTGAAACCCTCGTTGGTGTACCCCTGAGTGTTCTCCAGTGAGTCCTACCAGCCCTGCACAGTGTAGCTGTGACATGGGGACCTGCTTTCACTGTCAGGGATGTCCCACAAAGCAGGACAGATTGGATTGTGTTAGCCAGACAGGAATCTTCCTCAACATTTCAGATTAGTTGCAAGACTAAAAGCTGGATCTGTAGTTAGTTCAAATCCCTTGATACAACTTACAACAGCAATAGGCCTTGTTAGAATTGCTCCTAACTCTGATTATGAGGTTTTTCTAAGAGAAGAACAATGAGTTTGTGATTTTTAAAGCCCCTAATTAGGGGATTTGGATCCAGTTCTTGGCTCTGCTGTGAGATTTGTGTGACCCTGGGCGAGTCACTTAATCCCTCTCCAGCTGATCTGCACTGGGAGCTGCTTCCTTCCTCTGCCTGTCGGTCCTGCCTGTGCTCAGAGCCAGGAATGAGCAGGGGGAGAGGCACAGGCAGGGCCCTGATCTCTTCTCAGGAATGGAGATGCTCCTGTAAGAACAAATCCCAGAGTTTGTCTGGGATTTGTTCTTACAGGAGTTTGTCACTCTGTGAGTGCCTCCTGTGTGCAAACACCCCAAAGTCCCCAAAGCCATCCTGGGGACCAGCAGTGCTCCCAAAGCCCTGCTGCACTTGCTGTGAGGCCAAGGATGACACTTTGTTGTCCTTCTGAGCTGCTGGCTCACCACCTGCTGCTCCTGGGGAGGAGGAGATAGGACCTGAAACAAAATATTTTTTTGTTAATTCATCTGGGAAACAACTTGTACACAGAGTTCCCCTGTGCCCTAATTTTTTTCCCTGGGGGTGGTGAGGTCCTGGCAGGGGTTGTGCAGAGAAGCTGTGGATGCCACATCTCTGGAAGTGTCCAAGGCTGGGTTGGACCAGGGGAAGGTGTCCCTGCCCATGATTGGAATGAGGTGCTCTTTAAGGTCCCTTTCAAGAAAACCAGTTTGTGTTTCTGTAAAATGCCTTTGCAGAGCTTCAGTGACCATGGGGAGAGCTTTCCTATTTCTAGCTCTTTTTTTATTTTTATTCCCTCACAAGCAAGACTAAAGTATGCCCATGATTTCAATCTGACAAAAATTAAAAATTAACTCAGAGGAGTGAGAAGTTGGTTCACGTGGCTGAGCACGCTGTGTTCACCCCTTTGCTGCTCTCACTTTGGGCACATGAACCCCTGTGCTGATGCTTAACTCTGCACAGCCACAGATGTGGCCAGCTTAATGACAGGGACAGGAAAC
Source organism: Ammospiza nelsoni (assembly GCF_027579445.1). Lineage (NCBI taxonomy): Eukaryota > Metazoa > Chordata > Aves > Passeriformes > Passerellidae > Ammospiza > Ammospiza nelsoni. The sequence continues at coordinate 6,498,345 of NC_080651.1, forward strand.
CATCACTCCTGAGATCCTCCCTTGACTCTTTGTGCAAGCTCAGCACCTAAGTGAGCTCAGCACAGCCTTTTCCTGCCTTTCACCAGCTAAAACAAGGCTGGAGTGACTTGCAAACAGACCCAGCTGCTACTGGGGCAAGCCTGGTTTGGCATCTAGCATTGGATTTCCCTGGAGATTAGAGAGATTAAAACACTAATGCCCATTGATAGGGGTTAGAACTTTAATAAGTCATAAAAAGTGGTGTAATCTGGCAGAAATCTGCATGCAGCTGCAGCATAAGCAGATTGAGGCTGGGTTTCCTGCCTGGGTGCTGGGTGAAGGTTTCTCAGAAATTGCTATTTTTGGTGCTTGCTGAAGTGAGGGATGTGGGTCTTGTCCCCCCCTCAGCACTCATAATTTGCAGAGCAGGCTGTGCCAGCCTTGCTGGGCATCACAGGAGGGGTGCTGCCAGCCCAGTGTGCTGGGGAGGGCTGCTGCCAGCCTGGTAGAGGTGCCTGTGCTGGGTGGAGGAAGATTTGCCACTGCTGGTGGTGCAGAAACAGAGAGGGAAGGTGACAGCCACGCTAGCACAGGCAGGAGACAGAGCAGTGGATGTGGTGCCACTGATACAGGTGGCAGGGCTGGCATTAAGTGCAGGAGTGTGGCAGAGGCTGGTGACAGGTCCAAAAGGGAGTACAAGTACTAGTCCTGGGCAAGAGACAGAGCAGGGGTGGCTGTGGTGCCACTGGCACAGGTGGCAGGGCTGGCATCAAGTGCAGGAGTGTGGCAGAGGCTGGTGATGCTGGTAGCTGGTCCAAAAGGAAGTGCAAGGACTAGCCCTGGGCTTGCAGGCTGTGCAGGGGCTGTTCGTGGGAACGGGAGTCCTTTGGGTGTTGAAGAGTGCAGATGTGCACATCTGTCTTAACCCTTTCATCACCTGCAGGCCTTTCTTTGGGAATGCGAATCTGGGAAGTGCAGGGAGAAAGTCCGGAGGTCATGGGGTAGGGCAAAGTAAGGTGTCAGACCCAAAAGAGGGAGGTTGGCTTCACCTTGGCTGTGACAGGAGAGAGTCCCAACAGCACTGCTGGACATCACAGAGGGGACGTCACCCCGCACCAGGGTGTGCGTTGGAGGAAGCAGGGACAAGTGGTGCAGCCCAGCTTCCCTCTTGCTGCTGGGAGAGGGCTGGGACATTCTCTGATCAAGGTATAAGGCAGTAAGGAGTTGTGGAGGCAGCTCATTTCTTCATTCAGCTTCACTGACATCATTTTAGAGAGCAGCCATGCCCGTGGGGGTGGGTTGACATCTTGTCCTGCCAGATGTGAGATGCAGCTGCAGAGCAAAGTGAGCCCACGCTCGCAGCACTCACACCCACCCGCGGCTGCCCTGGGGCTCTGCTGGAGGATTTCGGGATGCTGGGCAGCAAAAGGCTTCCCTGGGATGGGGATGTGGATGAGACCCTGGTCGAAGTGGGCTCCTCTTGGAATGGCGCTGCCCCGCTTGCCCCAGCCTCTCTCTTTGCCGTGAAAGTTTCTCTTTGCCATGGAAGTTTCTTTGCCGTGGAAGTTTCCCCGCATCTCCTGCGTGGAGCCGGGGTGGGACGAGCCCCCGAAGTCTCGTTGCTCTCACCCCTTGCGGGCCCCTCTGGGCCGGGCCGGGCCCGGAGCGGCGGGGGGATGGAAACCGCCTGGGGGCGAAGCAACTTCCCGGGAAGAGAGGCTCCATCCCCCCGGGCCGGGCTGCAGGGGGAGGAGGCAGGGTGATGGGGGAGGAGGAGGAGGAGGAGGAAGGGCGATGGGGGAGGAGGCGGAGGACAGCGCGGGAGGAAGCGGGAGCCACCGGCTGCCGGAGCCGCCGCCGCCGCCGCGGGTGAGTCTCCGCTGCCCGGGGGCGGGGGCTCCGTGGGGCAGCGCAGGGGGAATTATGGTGGTGGGGAAACGTTTGTTTGGGGGGTAAATTATCCCGGGGAAAGGGCTTGAGAGAGCAGGGGGTGAGTGCCGCAGTTCTCTCGGCGGGCAGTGTGGGGGTTCCCGGCCGGGGCAGGGCATGCCCGGGGTGAGGGCAGCGGGTGCTGCGGGGGGCTCGGGCCTCGGCCCCTTCAGGCGCCGCCGTGCCCCTCAGGAGAGGCCGCGGCTCGGCACCGCCTGGCCGCGCTGCCGGCATTGTCCGGGAGCCCTGCAGATCAATAAATCAAACCCTGCCCTGCCTGGAGGACACCCCCTGGTCCCCTGCCCTGCCCCTGAGGGCACCCCCTGGTCCCCTGCCCTGCCCCTGAGGGGTCCCCCTTGTCCCCTGCCCTGCTCCGGCTGCTGCCCCCGCTGAAGGGCTCGCGGGGCGTCTGGGGCGCAGCTGCCTTTGGTAAAGAAAGACAACAACAGAAACAAACAAAGAAATTAAATAAAAATCCATTCTACCCTGCCCGTCAAAGAACAAAACCGAGCGGGAAAAAAAATTAAAAAGGGGAATAAAAAAAACTGAGCTGCAGCCCCGAGATGTGAATCCCTCTGGTTTGCTCCTTTTTCTGCCGTGGCTGCGGTCGGTGCCTCGTGGGCCGGGGGCATCAGTCCCGAGTGCAGCCCGGGGGCTCGGGGCACACTGGGCACACTCGGCCGTGCCCGGTGCCCATTCCTGGGGCTTGGCCCCGCTCATTCCTTCTGCAGCGCTGTCTGGACGAGCTGAGTTTGGGGATCGCTGCCTGGCTCTTTGTTTACACAGCACAGAGCTCTGTAGAGCACTGGTGATAGGAGTGAAGGGTGCTGTCCCTTGGCTGCGGGCTGGGGAGGGTCCCCGTGTCCCTCCTGGGCTCAGTACCATTGTCCAGGCTGGGTGGACAGGGGTGGGAGTGAGTGGATCCCATCCTCATGGAATCAGTTTTGTGGGTGTTTTTGGACCCTTCTGGGCACAGGCACCCTGAGCCTGTCTTCAGGGAGCAAGGGCTGTGCTGGCCACTTGAGTGGGCTACATGGGGCCTGTTGATGGAGCAGCTTCTGCTGAGATCTGAGTGCAGGAAGGTTCCTCTCAATGGGGTGCTCCCAGTGAGGGAGGGCTGCTCTGGGGTCAGCCTTGCTCCAGCCCCAGGAGAAGAAGCTCCTTACAGAGGGTGATCTGTGGGGCAGCATGGCCAGAGATCTCTGCACGCCCAAGCTGAGACTTGGGGTTGTTCATGATAATCTCCTCCTTTTTAAACGTGGAGGAAAACAACCTAACAACTCTTTACAGGTTTTTAAAGTGGTTTAGAGCTGCTGTCTCACGTGGTTGGAAGAATGAGAATGTCAGACTGTGGGTTGTGCTGCACACGTGTCCAACCCGGGCAGGGCAGTGGTCAGCCTGGTGGTCAGCCTCACCCCACATCCAGGAGCCAGGGGCAGCAGTTCGAGCTTGTGGAGCTTCGACCCCTGGGATGGGCTCCTGCATCCCAGCCCAGAAACCTGCAGCAGCCAGGGGCTTTAAGATGGGAAGGGAAGCAGTGATGGGGAGCGCATGTGTCCAAGCAGGGCAGGGCGGTGGTCAGCCTGCTGGTCAGCCTCACCCCACATCCAGGAGCCAGGGGCAGCAGTTTGAACTTGTGGAGCTTCAACCCCTGGAATGAGCTCCTGCATCCCAGCCCAGAAATGCTGAGCAGAGCCTGCAGCAGCTGGGGGGTTTGAGATAGGAAAGGAAGCAGTGATGGGGAGCACCCATCTCTTGTAAATAAAAGAGCCAGGAGGGTTGAGCTGCAGAGGGCAGGGGACTGCTGAGTTTCCGGAGCAGGAGGGGAAGCACACAGTGAGCGAGGACGGAAGCGCACGTGGCTGGAGGGCACAGCTCGACCCGCGTGTGATGTGTGTGCCCCTGACTTGTGGCTCAGGGCTGGTCGCCTGTGGAAGCCCTCACACCACAGCAAGAACCACTGCCTCCTTTTAAAAACTTTTAAAAACTCTGAAACAGGTTTATTCCCCACATGAATAAAAGTCTTCAAGCCTGGAGCATCCTGCGTGCTCAGGAGGCACCTGGCCACCTCTCTGACAGCTCTTGGGTAGGTTTGGTTAATGAGGAGGAGTTAAGCACACTGTGCTGTTTCTGAGTGGTGTTTGTTGGCACCCAGGTGAAAATGCAAGCTGAGAAAGAAGCATAACTGGTTGGTAGGTGGGCCTGGGCTGGTGGCCAGCCTGAAACTGCAGCCCAATTCTCAGGGATGCAAGGGACAGACTCAGCTTGGGTCTGGCAATGCCAGCCAGGTGCTGGTGATTGCAGCTGAATAATAGGAATTATTATTAATTAGGTACAGTTTGGTGCTGCAGGGGTCTGTGGCACTGGCTCTTTGTGCCAGGCTGAGCCACCTCTGCTTTGGAGGGAGCTGTGCCTCACATTCCCTGGCACCCACACATCCAGCAGGGACCTTCAGCACCAGGGGATCCTGTGGCAGCTGAAAAATACCAGCAGTGCCTGGGCCATGCTGGGATTACATCCAGTCCTGGCTTTGCTGAGACTCCTCCATCCCCCAGGAAGGGAGAGCTGTGTCTCTGCCACCTCCTCCGCAGGCTGGATCCGTTTCCACAGCCTGTGGTCACTGGCTCAGTGTGCCAAGGGGAGAGGCCCTGGAGGCCGCACGTGCTGCAGTCCCCACAGCCAGCTGTTCTTAACCAGGAGCTGGAGATTCTCTCTTTGGAGCTCCAGATGTCTCTGTGACACCCCACTGGTGTGAATCACCTTAATCTTTCTCTCCAAGAAAGATTAGGGTGATTCACACTTCTCCTGGAAAACACTGTGGATACTCAGCTTGGTAGGCTGTGCTTTCACACCTTGTTACACCACTGTTCACTGCTCTCTGTTTGCACGAACCCATCCCACAAGTCTGGAAGCCCATGGTATTTCCAGCTTCTCTTGGATGAAGGGAAGTTATCCACAGTGTCCTGCTCTTCTGGGTGCTTGTAGCTGTGCAGAACTGGTTGCAGCATCATTGAGAGGTGGCCAGTGCTTGGTGTTCCAGCATCCAAAGGGTGTGTCCTGGATTTACTCCCCACACACACGTTGCCATTTAGCCATTGATTGTGTGTGCATCCCTAGAGAGTGAGGTGGTTTGGATGTGTTGATGGGAGGCCATGGCAGAGGTGCAGCCTCCTGGCTTCTCTCTGGTTCCTCTGTGCAGCCACTGAGCACCAGGTCTGTGACCAGCTCTGCTCTCCCAGCTCACCAGCACAGCATGGAGCTGCTGGGTTCACCCAGGACCTGGGGTTGGTGAGGCATTCCCAGTTCAGCCTCTTTGAGGGTGCTTTAACCCTTGTGTGTCTGCAGTGCAGCCCAGTCTCCTGCAGATCCCTGTCCCAGACCCTCAGGGAGGATTAGCAGCCCCTGGCTCTGGGGTTTTAGGGCAGCCCATGGCTGTCCTTGCCTGCCCTGCCTGCAGTGTCCTGGGCTGTGGCAGCCTCGTGGCACCAGCACAGCAGCTCCAGCAGCCCCTGGCCAAGCCCATCCCGCAGCACACAGCATCCAGCTGGCTGGAGGAGCAGGAGGGTCCCTGGGGGGCTCCCAGGGGCTTCCCTCCCCGCGGGGTGGCTTTCATCTGCTGCTTCACAGATGTTGCCTTTGGCTCGTGTCTGACATGCATCAATTACAGAGCAACAGCCCCGAGCCTTTGGCAAAATCAACTTTGGAGCAGCTGTCCTGAGTCAGCCGTGCCCGAGCTGGAGCTCTGTCCCTGCTTGGTGCAGCGCTGCCCTGGCCATCTCCACATCTCCTGAGCCCACCTGGACAGGGTTTCCCTGGCAGGGAAGGTCTAAATAGGGCACAAGCACTTGTTGCCATGTGCTTGATGTTTGTCCAGGAACACTTTAGTGGGAGAGAGCTGCAGGCTCTGAGCTCTCTGCCCCATCAGAGAAGTGATGGCCCCTTGTGTGAGGGACAACAGTTGGGTTAAGGTGACAGTGGGGAATCATGTGAGGTCAGGTCCTGCTCTTGCCAGGGACTCCAGACAGTAATGGGGTGTTTGTTAACCCATCCCTCCTTGCCGTGCTCCAGAAGGGTCAGTCTGGTGACGCTGGCTCTGACAGCACCAAAGATTTGACATTCTCCCGTCAGAGCACAGCAGGTCACACAAATCCAGGATGTGCCCACGATGCATCCCAGGCAACCACTGCTCAGGTCCAATTTATTTTTAAGACCTTTATTTTTTAGACAAGTCTCCTGGGAATGCTCCCTGCCACCCAGCACAGCATCCCTGTGTGCCATTGACTGATCCCTGTGTGCCACTGACTGGTCCTGTGCTGTGGCTGCACCCTCCTTCTGCTGCCACAACCCCTTGGAGCTGAGTGTGACACTGGAGTTCTTGCTAAGAAAAGACCATCTCAGTTCTGGGAAGCTGAAAAAAAGAAAAAATTGCACATTTGAGTTGTGGCATTTCCCTTGGGAGTTTGTTGGTGCTGCTGGGGCGTTGGTGGCTTTGCATCCCTGCTGTCCTGCAGACACTCCTAGCTGCAATATACTGATTATATTGTATTTTATCCTTATCAGGACCCAGGTGCTTTAAATCACAGTTCCCCACAGACCAGCTGGAGCACATGGGCTGTCCTGCCAGGGGTGCTGCTTTTCCTGTCCCTTTGGTGTGGCTGGAGCCTGGTGAGCCCTGAGCCCTTCTCTTCCCCCTGAGGGCAGTTTGGTGAGGAGTGTCTGCTCCCTGATCTGGGGACAGTTTTCCTGCACATGCCCCTGCCAGGGACAGGTCAGCCCCTCTGCATGCTACCAACAGCTCCTTGAGGTGCTGGAGATGCTCCTGGCTTTTATCAACTGGAGGGTGGTTTTCTGCTCTATTTAATTTCTTAGTTTCTCTGCACCTTACCTGCCCAATGTCCCAGTTTGCTGTCCCATCCTTGGGGCTGTCCTGTGCACACAAGTGGTGCCTGGAGGAGTTGAACCCATTGCATAACCCAGTGTTGCTGCTGGTGGCAGCATATTTTCCACATGATTAACTTGTCATTTTGTTGGGGTTATTTTTAATGTTTTGCAGGGATTTTTTTTTTTTTCTACTTTTGGCCTTGCCATTTTGGAATGGGGCTAATTTGTGATTTGTGGTGAGGTCTTGGGCACACTGGGCTGGGTGACTTTGTGAGGGGCAGTGTGGCAGTGCAGTTCCAGCTGTGCAGGATTTCTGCTCCCATGGCAGTGCAGCTCCAGCTGTGCAGGGTTCCTGCTCCCATGGCAGTGCAGTTCCAGCTGTGCAGGGTTCCTGCTCCCATGGCAGTGCAGCTCCAGCTGTGCAGGGTTCCTGCTCCCATGGCAGTGCAGTTCCAGCTGTGCAGGGTTCCTGCTCCCATGGCAGTGCAGCTCCAGCTGTGCAGAGTTCCTGCTCCCATGGCAGTGCAGCTCCAGCTGTGCAGAGTTCCTGCTCCCATGGCAGTGCAGTTCCAGCTGTGCAGGGTTCCCAGGAGGATTGGGACGCTCCCATGCCTCTCAGGGACAGCATTTTTGCTGTCTAGAAGCTCTGTGAGTAATGCTCAGCTGGGACTGAGGGTTGGAAAAAAGTGTTCAAAGTGACCCAACAGTCTTTGGGATTATTTCTAGGTTTGTTTTTTCTTTCTTTCTTTTTTCTGCTTGGCCTATATTAAGCATGTGGAAGTGTGCTGTGCTTGCAGGAAGAGTGTGGTTCCACCTCACAGACCCCAGCAGGGTCCAGTCTGAGATGGCCAGAGGAAAAGGGATGATGGGCTTGTGTTTGGAGGAGCCCCTTTGGCCCAGCCACTCTCCTACAGAGAGAGGGAGGGAGAGAAAAGCAGGCAGCACATCATCAAAGGCCAGGAATACATGGTGTGAGATGAGCTGAGAGCTGTATTGCTGTCTGGAGGGGTGAGGACTTTGCAAATAATAATGTTTTCATTCATAATAATAAATGATTAAAGAATAATAAATAATCATTGCAAAACATTGAGCAACAACATAATGTTCATTTAGGCTGGTGGCTGCAGGACTCAGGCAGTGAGCAGCAGCAGCCTGGGGTGGGGAGGGCTCTTAGAAGTGTGTTTTCCTAAAAACCTCCCTCTCTGTGCCTGCATGGGGCTGATGCCTCCAGGAGCTTGCAGGGGACTGGGCTGATCTTGTGCTCACTCTGCCTTTGGGATATTTGCTGTGAGTGATGCAGAGCAGCTGGGGCTGGCAGGGGACAAGGCCACATCACCCGGGGGAAATGGGGCGCTTTGTCCTTCCCAGCAGCCAATGCTCCTGCCAAGGAATAGATAATCCCCTGTTTTTTCTTAAAAAGCTGTTGGCTGAGGCAGTAGTGTTAAATTTGCTTCTCCTGAAGGACTTTGTTAGGCTGGAGCATCTTGTAGAGGAGACAGGCAGCCTGTCTCAGAGGGAAGCTGAAGGCTTTGGCTTTCTGAGCAGATATGGACAGAATGAGAGCGAGAGCACAGGAGCTCCGTGGCTGTGTGGGTGTTGTCTGGCACAGCTTGTCTTGATGCAAATGTGTTGGGTTTTCCACAGGCCAGGGCCGGCAGGCTCTGATCTGCGTCAGCTGCAGCTCGAGGAGGGCACGTGGCAGTGCATGCCAAGGTCTGCCTGTGTCTGCAGAGCCAGCCAGCTCCCCCAGAACGTGGCTGAGCTGGTCACAGCAGCAGTGTGCACAGGGCTGTGGAGGAGTGGGATGTGTAGGTCTGCCAGACTTTAACAGCATTGCCTGGGCACAGGGTAAAAAGCATTTGTCACTCCCAGACATGGACTGAGGATTTTCTGGGTGCTGGGTCCTGCTCACACCCCCACAGCAGCATCCCTTTGCTGTGCCAGCTTTGGTGGAGTGGGCAGGGATCAAGTGAAAACAGTAAACAGAGAAAGAAATTCCCAAATTTAATGTAATTATTGTGGAGGAAAATCCCACGCTCCTCCTCCCACCCAGCCTGCTGGTACCGTGACTCTCTGCATGTGCTTTACTCCTGCTTTGGATGCAGCTCCTGTGATTCCTTGTGAAGGCTGACCTAGGACAGAGGCTAGACAGAGCTAAAGAATAAAGTAGGGATTTATTGGAAGGTTTTAATGGATCCACCTTGGGCAGTACAAGACCCAGCCAGGACTACACCCCGGATGAACCCAAAATGGATGACTGTGACAGTGTTCACAGGGGTTCAGGGAAGAGACAAGGATCTGACTCCGTGTCTCAGAAGGCTTGATTTATTATTTTGTCATATATATTACATTGAAACTATACTAAAAGAATAAAAGAAAGGATTTGATCAGAAGGCTGGCTAAGAATAGAATAGCAAAGAATGATAACAAAGGTTTGTGGCTTGGGATCTGTGTCTGAGCCAGCTGGGCTGTGATTGGCCATTAATTAGAAACATCCAACATGGACCAATCACAGACCCACCTGTTGCTTTCTACAGCAGCAGATAATCAACGTTTACATTTTGTTCCTGAGGCCTCTCAGCTTCTCAGGAGGAAAAATCCTAAGGAAAGGATTTTCAAGAAAGATGTCTGCGACAGATGACTGGCCATGGGGTTAGTGTTAGGGTTGGGGTTATGCATTCTGGTCCATTTGCATGTTGGAGTTAATTGTCCAATTACAGCTTTAGCTGATGAAGTCCCATCCTTCTTGGTTTTCTCTCTCCAGCCCACAGTGTTTGTGCTCTTGAGCCTGAGATTTGGATCATTTGTCCTTGGTCCCCAGCTGGAGCAGGAATTGTTTTGTCTTTCTGCTCTGTGCACAGAGCTCACCATCCCCTCATATGAAGCCCAGACCCACACAATAAATCAACAGAGAATCTGAAAAATATAAAAGCTATAAAATCTAGAAGCTGAGGCAGCAGGAGCAGCATGTGTGAGCAGGCTGTGTGTCCCCTCAGGTGCAGAGGCCGTTCCCAGCCCCGCTCCCGCCATGACGGACGCTGCGCGCGATGCCGGCCCCAGGCAGGCGGCGCCGGCGCGGCCGGACAAGCCGGCTGCCGACTTCGGCTACGTGGGCATCGATGCCATCCTGGAGCAGCTGAGGAGGAAAGCCATGAAACAGGGCTTCGAGTTCAACATCATGGTTGTGGGTGAGTTGTTCCCCCTGTGCTGTCATTGTGCCACCACAATGTTTGTCCCCTTTGGAGCCTCCTCAGGAGCAGCGCTGGGGGCTCTGCCTTGGCAGTCAGCAAACCTTGCTCTCAAGGAGCTAGCCTGGGGTCAGCTGGGGTTAAAGCTGTCTATGTGATGTGGTCCTCATCCTCCTGCATCTTGGGGTGCATTGTCCATAGCACATCGCAGAGGAAGCACCTCGAGGGGCTTTCGGAGGAAGGAGCCTCGTCAGGGCTCACAAGAGCTCCCTGGACAGCTCTCCTGGAAGTCCTGCCCTGGTTTGAGCTGTCAGAGGCAGATTTAAGGGCTCAAGGGGCTGCACTGCTGCTGCTATTCCAGAACCCTCATCCCTGCTGGTACCTCCAGCAATTTGGGTAAAATTCCTGTCTGGGATTTTTTTTTTTTTGTATTCAGGCAGCCCTGCTACAAGTACCAGGGAAGAAATGCCAAAAGCAGTGATTTACTGATGGAAATAAAGAGCAGCAGGAGGGGTTTGCATAGCTCTGTCATTTGGCTTCTTTGGGGACCTGCATGGTGTCCCAGGGAGTGTCCACATGCAAGGAGGGAGGGCTGGAGGGTTGTGTGCCCAAATCCTGCTGCCCACAAGCTCCTGCTTGTTAGCTCTCCTGGGCTAATGACACTGGCTGCATCACTGCTGCTCTGGCTGCAGCTTCAGGGTCTGTGCTCCTGCAGCTCCCAAACCCCCAAAACCAGGGATGGCACAGCCACTGACCTGCAAAATGCTGGAGATCTGGGCAGGCACTGTGGGATACCAGCCAAGGGAAAAAGGGAAAAGAAATGAGGCTTTTCTGCTCTTTTCCAGCTTTTAATATCTGACCTGGTGCTATGGAGCCCTTGTGTGAGCTTGTGCTCCCTGGGGCTGGGCTGGTTAGGTGGCAGCTCTCCCTGCCTGTGTCTGCCAGGGGAGCTGCAGGGGGATGAGGGGAGTAAATCCCAGGCAGTGACCATGGTGTGGTGATGGGGCCTTACCATCCCTTGTCCTCTTGGGAGGAGCTGTGTAAGGCTGCAGGTGTGATGGACATCCTGGAGGTCTGCCTGGGGTTGTGGAGGGGTCTGATCCAGAGTTTTTGCTAATTCTGTTAAAGATTTCAGCAAGCTCTGTGGGTGCTCAGCCTTTCCCTTGTGATACTTTCATTCCCTCTGCAGGGAAGGTTCCCTGGGCTGGGTAATCACAGCAAGGTTGGTCAGTGCATGACTGTCAGAACCCTGCATGCTGGGAATTTTAGACTTTCTGTGTTAAAAGGCACAGACCCTCAAAAGAGCACTACAATTGACCTGAGGCCGTGGAGAAAGCTTCCAAAAAACCAGAACCAGTTCTTGGGAGGTGTGTTAAGAAATACCTCTGCTGCAAACAGAGGAATCACTGCACTGGTCCTGGGAGCCTGAAAGAGAGATTACCTGTGCTGAGCTCCCATTTTCCTGCTGGAGGAGGCTCCCATCCCTCCAGGAGCAGGCTGTGCTGCCTCAGCATCTCAGCAGTGTGCTGTGCAGATGGGGAGGGATGTTCAGGAGCAGCTCTGCCTTGGCAGCACTGTGTGTGGTATGGAGGCCTGTGCTGCAGCGTGCCTGGAAAACATTGTTCTGCCCTTGGCAGGAGCTGGGCTGGCTGTTTACAGGCTGGGAATTCAGGGCAGCATAAACAAGTGGAGTTCTGGCCCTCCCAGAAGATGCAGGAAGAGCAGCACCTCGGGGCAGGGCAGCAGCCAGCCCTCATCCTGCTGTGCCTCCTAGGGATGGATTTAGCTCCATCACACCCATCCAGCCTAAACTGTGAGTCCTTGAGCTGGAATTGATCCAATCTCTGCTATACAGGAGGCAGTTGGGGACTGAGCATCACTGCCATTGTGGTCACTCCTCACTGTGTCCCTGTGATGGGGCTTTGTGAAAAGCCCACTGTAGCAAGGTCCCCATTCAAAAGGGTTTCACAATCCCAGCCAGAGCTGAGAGGGGGCTGCAGGCTGTGGTCAGCTTAGTCCCTTGTCCTCTGAAGTTGCAGAGATGAAGTGGAATGTCTGAACTTTTAAAAATCCCAACCCCAAAGCACAAATTTTGCATTCAGTTTTCTGTGCAAAGCAGCTGGAAGGAGAGCAGAGGTGGCCAGGCTCAGCTGTGATTTTCCCACTGGATTCCAGTTGTGGGAAAGGCAATGGGCTGCACACCAGGGCTGATGGAAGGGAGCTCTGCCCTGTGCTCAGCTGCCTGTGTCACAGCCTTAGGGTCCCCAGCTGCACCCCAGTGTGGCTCAGTGAGGTCACCCTGTGCCTGTGGTGCCAATGGGGCATCACATCCTGGCTGCTGGTGGCTCTCACTGCTGGTCCCTTTCCAGCAGTGCAGCTGCAGCTGCTTGGACAGACACAAAGAGACCCACTCTGGCAGTGTGTCACCCTGATTTCACCTGTCCCCAGTGTGTCACCCTGATTTCACCTGTCCCCAGTGTGTCACTTCCCCTCTTTCCCTCTCCCATTTAATGGTGAGCAGTGGTGCAGTGAGAGCTCTGTTTTGGCTCTGCATGCCCAGCTCCAGGCCTGTTAGTGCTTTGCCCTGTGGTTTTAGGCAGCAGAGGACTGGGAGCACTTCCCCCAGCCTGGGCCATGTGTTTCTTACTGCCCAGCAGTGACAGTGACAGTCAAAGGGAGTTTTTATGTGCTGGATTGCAGCCATTGGTGATGTTGCAAACTCAGCTGTAAAATTGCTGTTTGATCAGGGAGTGAGGTGATGCCAGGAGGTGATGCTGGTTGGTCCTACCATTGACTTTGGCAGCCTGGATGGTCCAAGACCCTGAAGGATGTGGGTGAAACCCTTGCTGACTCTGCTCAGGGACACTCTGTGGGACAAGGGACATGCTGGTGACAATGCCATGATAGTAGGCTGTAACATCTTGGCAGAATGGGGCCATTGGGTCCCCGTGGTGTGTGCAAGATCTCTGCAGTGTTTGCAGGGGGCCCTGGCTTTTGAGGAGTTAATTTTTTTCTGCTCCCTGGGTTTTGAAGAGTTAATTCTGTTTTCTGCACTCTGGAAAAATTGTTCTCCAAGCTCATGGGACAGCTTTTCCTGGAGAGTCAGGAGCTGCTGCTGTCCTTTCCACACAGGTCAGCGTCAGCTCTGGGATATAAAGCATGAAAATGCTTTTCTAAAAGCTGTTTTTCTAAAGTTGTGGAATTTCATGTGCTTCTTGGGCTGTTGTTTGTGGGATTCAGAGAAGCTCCTGGCATGGACCTGTGTCTGTGCAGCCAGCTGGGTGATTGCAGCACAGTCTGTCAGGGAAGCAGCAGCAGATGCAGCAGGCCTGAGGTTTGCAGGATTGTTGCTGCTCTTAGTCCTGTCCAGATAAAGGCTTGCCAAGCTGCTCCACAGCCCTCCCTGTGGAACTGGGCAGAGCAGACTGCAGGAGAGTAAAGGCACACTTGAGATGGTTTTCCTGGGGTTCTCTGGTCCCCGTGCCCTGCTCAGCATCACCACAGCCTTTCAAACATCCCCAGCACTGTCTGCCTGTCCTTGGGGTTGCTGGGGTTTTGCCTGGATGCAGGGAACCAGCTCTTGGTTTGCTGCTTTGGAGCCAGGAAGGGGCTTTGCTACCTGCAGCATCCTCCTGGCTGGGCTGGCCTGGAGCTCCTTGGCCTGGGGGAGCTGCAGGGGAGCAGCTGCTCCTCATCCCTCCCTCCTTCCCTCCATCCCATCTGGTGCAGGGTGGGTCTGTCAGCAGCCCCATCCCCTGGCCCCTGCCAGAGCAGGGAGTGCTGACTCTGGGTTATCCTGCTCTCTTCCAGGTCAGAGTGGCTTGGGGAAATCCACGTTAATCAACACTCTCTTCAAATCCAAGATCAGCCGGAAATCTGTACAGCCAACTGCTGAGGAGAGGATCCCCAAGACCATTGAAATCAAATCCATCACTCATGGTGAGGCCCTGCAGGTCCCACCTGCTGCTTTGGCTTTAGGTCCTGCTCTGCCTTGTGTCTCTGGGGATTCACAGAGTTTTGAACCTCCATAAACCTCCACTCTTATCTTTCTAAATGGGGTTTTGCCATCCATAGATGCTTGCAGGGCTGAGAAAACATCTGGTTTTTATTTATTCATCAGCACTGAGTTAATTGTGTTGGAAGGGGCTGTGGCAGTGGCATTTCAGGGTGGATATGGGGCTGGATCCCTTTGGATGGCTGATTTGTGCCTCTGAGGAGCTGTGAAGGTGCATTTCTCCCCTGGGAGCAAGCTCCAGCCCTGCACTGATTTTGGGAGGGTGGGTTTGGCCAGAGAACCCATCAGCACTGCCCTCACACAGCAGCTTTGCTCTCTTGCAGAGATTGAGGAGAAGGGAGTGCGCATGAAGCTGACGGTCATCGACACGCCGGGCTTTGGGGACCACATCAACAACGAGAACTGGTGAGCTGCCCCTCTGCCCTGGGTCAGGGGGAGGCCAGGGGACCCCCAGCACCCCCTGAGCCCGTGCCCAGGGCTGGAGCCTGGTGCTGTGCCCCCCTGCTCCGTGGGCAGCAGGAGGGAGGTTGTTGTGGTGGCAGAGCAGTGCCATGCTCCCCGTGAGAGCCACAAACATCCTGCTGTTCCAGGCATGAGACAACCTTTGTTTGTGCCTGGGAGCAGCTGTGTGCCAGCAGGGCCAGTCCCCAGACCCTGCTCATGTGGCTCTGGAGGCTGAACTCTGCCTGGCATCCCTGGCACAGTGTCTGGCTCTGACCTTGTCCCCACCACCAGCTGGGCTGGGCTTGTGGGCTTTGATTCTGCTCTTGCTCCTGTGGTGTGGCCCCCTGCAAGGAGCCAGGGCTGTGCTGCTCCACAGCCAGGTCTAGGAGGAGAGAAGGGAGCAAGTTTTAGGCACTTGCTTGTCTAAAGCAGCCAGTAAATCCCCTCCTGCAGCAGTGTGTGGAGCTGCTAAGGAGTGAACACCTGAGGTTTGTGATTTAAGAGGTGCTGAACATCCCAGAGTGAGTGGTCCAGGTCCCTCACACCACCCTGTGTTGCCCTCTCTCTGCAGCTGGCAGCCCATCATGAAGTTCATCAATGACCAGTATGAGAAGTACCTGCAGGAGGAGATCAACATCAACAGGAAGAAGCAGATCCCTGACACGAGGGTGCACTGCTGTATTTATTTCATCCCAGCCACGGGCCACTCGTACGTACCCTGCTGTCCCTGCTCCCCTCAGCCCTCAGGGCACTTCTGCCCAGGATCCTCCCATGGGTTTTGGGGTTTGAGGAGCTCCAGGACAGCTTGAAGCCATCCTCAGGAGGCCTTGCAATAACACAGCAGAGCTGCTGTACCCCAGAGAAATGAGGTGTTTCCTCTTCTGAAGGGCCATGAAATCCTCTCTGAGCTCCTGGGAGCTGCTGCCTTTGCTCTGGTCACTTTGCTTGCTCAACCAAGGATGGAACCAGGTCTCAAATTGGATGGAGAGGCTACTTTTGCAAGCAGAACATTAATTTTTTTTTTCTTTGTAAAGGGAGAAGCCAGTTTTCCTTGTGCTTCCAAGGCAGTGAACACCCTCACCCCATAAGGGTATTTTCTAGGTTGTTTGACTAGTCTGCAAGAGGGATGCTGTTTATTCAGCCCAGAGTTCTCCTGGCTCTGGCACTTCTCAAGTGACAACATCAAAAGGCCCAGATCTTGCTCTATTTTTTTTTCCCTTTTCTATTTTCTTTTTTTCCCCCCTCCTAGGCACACAGCCCACCCTGAAAATCTGGGGCACTTAAAATGTCTTGAAAAATGTGACTTAAAGTATCACAACAGAAAACGAGACCTAAGTTTCCTTTTGATTTGTGTCAATTCCTTCCACTTCTGGCTCTGTCTGCATTGGGGATGTTTTTGGGTCTGTTTTCAAAAGTAAACTTAAGCCTCCAGCACTGCATTAATGTCAGCCTTTTCCACTTCCCCATGTGGAGATTTATTCCAATAGAAAAGACTTTGTTTTGCTTCTGTCAGTGGGTAGACCAAAAATGCATCCTTCACTGGAATAAAATGCCTGCATGGGCCAGAAATGCCCCTCTTGTGTAACTGATCAGGAGCAGAGGGGCTGATGAAACATTTATGGTTGAATACAATAAAACAGAGAAGATTTCAAAGGGAAAAGACATTTTTAGGCCAGTCTAACATGTTGGTCCCACTAATCTCAGCCCAGATCTGCAGCCCCTGCCTCGGCAGGTCTGACTTGCAGCTTTAGCTGTGCTCCAGCGTTTCCTCACCCCTCTGGCTGTTTAACTCTTAAAGAGCAGGTCTGATGCTCAGAGGGGGGGTGTGCTGGGTGCCTGGCAGTGCAGGCAGGGATGTGGAGCCCCACTCTGTGTCCCCTGGTGGAGCCTCTCCAGCCGCGCTCTGGTTTCTCTCACCCGCCGGCCAACAGCAATTGTGTGGATTTTCAGCTGCCTTTTTTCCTTCTCTCCAGTGAACATGTGTTTCCAATATCTGAGTGAGCCCAGCAGTTGGGGGCTGTTGTTGCTGAGCCCTGTGCTGATCCTCTTTCCCTGCAGGCTGAGAGCCTGGCTGGGGCTGTCCCCACTGTCACTGGCTCACCCGTCCCCTCCTGCCACCTGAGGGACAAACCCCACTGGGATGGGAAATTTTGCTTCTCTGAGAGCTCAAGCAGGAATTGGGGTTCCTCTCTGCTCTCTTGTGAAGTCCAAATTATGTTTTTCATCATTGTGGACAGGCTTTCCCCAGCAAAGGGTGATGTGGCCTCCTCTCCTGCAGGGTGGAGCTGCTGTGACAGTGCTGTAGCAGAGGATCCTGTGGGGGAGCCTTGTCCTGGGGTTGTCACACACAGCTGGGTGCAGGTTTGTGCCCTGGCTGAGGCAGCAGGTCCATGGTCACTTGCAGCAGGGTATGGGAAGGGCATCGAGGTCCTTGGCATGGCTGGGAATGGCACAGAACTCCCTGTGCAGCTGGGTGAAGCCTGCCAGGGCACTGGGTGAGAGCTTGCTTTTTGCTAGATAAAAAGGAGTGAGAGATAAAAAAAAAAAAAACAACAAAGTTGGTGCAGAGATCTGGAGGCAGGAGCAGAGGATTGCTTGGCTCAGTTTCAGTCTGGCCCTCACATCCATGCAGCTCCAGGGTTAATCAGCAGAGAAGTTTCTGCTGCATGAGGGAGCTCACAAGGGAGCTCAGGACAGGCTTTGCAGCCCATGCAGTTCACACACAGCCTGTAACACTCCCATGTACCCATGAAGGCTGAGGATGGTGCTGCCGGGGGCTTCCAGCTGCAGCTGCACAGGCTGGGCCCTGCCAGCCAATAAATATCCCTGCTGTGACCCCTGCAAAGCTCAGTTCAGCTCAGGAGTGGCTCTGGAACTCTGCCTGGCCCCATCAGCACCTCTGTCAGGGCTGGTGGCTCAGGAACTGCCACCCACTCCCTCTTTCCCCTCTGGCTGCCCCTCTCAGGTGCCCAGCAGCTCCCTGGAGCAGGTGATTGGGCTGGGCAGCTGCTGGGTCCTCACTGGTGTTTGCTTAACACACAGCTCAAATTCCTGCTGTTAGTTTGGTCTGGGGCGCAACCAAAAGGAAATAACTTCACAGCTCACTGTGGATTTTGATTCCTGTAACAGCATTTCAGGGGAAGCAGCAGGAATGAGCCTGTGCTTAGATCCTGTCTGTGCACAGTGGCAGAAATAAAAATGTGTGTCCTGGGCACCACAGTGTGTGCCCAGCCCTGGCAAGGTGTGCCCAGCTCACAGCCTCCTCCAAGCCCACAGCAGGAGGAACAACCAGCACCTGGAGTGGTTTGAGCCCATGCTGCACTGTCAGAGCATCAGGGGGTGGGTGGGATGGTTGGGATGGACAGAGACCAGAGATCTCTGCAGCCAGGACTGGAACTTGGGGTTCATTGCAAAGGGCCTGGGTGCAGGGCCCTGCTGGGAGCTGCCAAACACAGCTCAGAGCAGGAATGAGAGAAGAGAGGGGGAGAGTAAAAAAGGTAAGAGAGTGAAAGGCAAGAGAGTGAGGTTCCCATTACAATACCATAAATCTTCTTCTGTGTTGAATATTCTGATTCTCACTAACCAATCTAGTACAATATACAAATCCTATAGCATTTACATACAGCCTATAAGAATCACTACATCACCATACTGTGTTACATTTTAAACCCTAAAAACTCCTCTTTGGGCCCCTTCTGCCAAGCTGGCAGGGTCTGCTCTGACCCTTGGGCCTGTCTGCAAGCAGAGGGTGTTGTTCCATCAAAAGGGGATCACCTTCAGCTGGCCACACCATTGTTTGCCAGTTGTTCAGTAACTAAGGTATCTCAAAGCTTGCTTTCATTTCAGTCTCACTTATAGTTTCTATGTTCTCAAAATCTTTTGCCAGGCAATCATATTGATAAGGCTTCCTGTTTCATCTTCCCCAACACTGCACCTCCTGCTCCAGCCCACCCACTGCCCTTTGAGCTCCTCCACCCCTCCCAGCAAAGCCCAAAATGTGTTTGTTGTAAGTTAATAATATCAGAGACCATTTGGAGAAGGGGAAGAAAACAGATTTGGGGTTTTTTTTTTTGAGCCTTCTGTTCTCTTCTGTGATGTGCTTGGAGCAAACAGCACTTGTCACCACCTTAATCCATGGTGTCTTCACATGAATGTGATGTGTAGCTGCAGGCAGGCATTGTTCTTGGTGAAAAGCTTCACTTCCTTTTACATAATTAAAGTTTTGGGGAGCTACCTACCTAGCAGGAGTTGATAGGATATCTAGAAACTTGCAGAAAACCCTAAAAACAGAGTTTTGGGAGCAGAAAGTTTTGTCAGAGGTGCCTGGGTGCAGATGGACAAGGTCACTGTGCCTGGGGGATGCTGCTGGACACAGCAGGGGTGTGGGCAGGCACTGTGGCATCCTCAGCATCCTCCAGATGTGTGAGGGATCTGAGGGATGGAACTGAGCCTTTAACATGTAGATTTTGCTGAAAACTCTAATGTCTGCCTGATTGTGGATTCATGCTCTGTATGCATCTTGGTCTTTAAAGGAAAAGCTGATGAAAGAGGCAGGAACACAGGCTCAGTGGGGAAGAAGCTTTTAGAGGAGAAAAATTGTTTGGAAAATAGCAAAGAGAGAGGAGGGGAAAGAATTCTGCTGGGGAAGGAGCATTGCTGCATTACTTCCTTGGAGGTCTGGGAAATACATTATGCAGAGCTCCAAACAATGTTTGCCAGCAGCAAGTCAGCTTAGATGTGTCCATGGGGGGTTCCTTGTGGGTTTTTCTATTCCTTTTTCCCTTTAATAGCCAAAATCTCTCTTTGCTGGGGCCCAGGGTGATCTGTGACCCTGTGTTTGTGTTAGGACCTCGTTTGTCCCTGTGCTAATGATGTGCTCAGGGCTGTGTGTGTTGGTGTGTGAGGACAGAATCCACCTGGCTCCATCCCTGGGAGAGGGGATGACCAGGGCAGGGTTCAGCTGGGTCACCACTGCTGGCTGCTCTGGGGCACCCCTGAGCTGCTGTTTTCAGTCAGCTGGAGCTGAGTGGGTCTCAGGGGCTGAATGGAGCCAGGCAGAGGTGTCCCTGTGGGATGGGGACACTGCCTGGTGGCTGCTGAGGGGCAGGATCAGTCCCTTCCCCTCTGCACTCCTGTGCCTGGGTCTGCAGGGGTCTCTGAGCCCTTTGTGGGCCACAGGGAGACCATGGAGGGGTTTGGCAGTGGGTGATCTCTTGGCCCTTCAGTGAGGGCTCATTTCAAAGGTGATCCTTGACCCTGGGGCCTCCAGGTTTCCTTTTCAAGGCAGCACCTACTCAACTGTGCTGCATGTCCCCATCTCCTTCAGAGCCACCAAGGGAGACCTGCAGCACCTGGAGGTGTCCCAAGGAGAGTTTTCTCCTGGTCTGGGACCCCCAGCAGTTCAAACACCTTCAGGGGATGATGGCCAGGTGCCCTCATTGCTGTCTGCAGCCTTGATGTGGAAGTGGAGCTGTCAGCAGGGAGGGATTTCCCAAGGCACTGATCACTGGGGTTATGCAATCCCTGCAGCTTTCCTCTGAGACTTTTGTTGTAGAGATTTTCTGACATTTCTGCCCTCTGGAACAAGCAGCATCTCTTCTGTGAGCCCCTGGAGAATGTCCAGAACTTTTTTTAATCCCAGCTGATGAATGTGAGAGGCACTCCCAGCTTGTGCATAACCACAGACTTTAGGGTTTGCTTAAAGTAAACCCTTTCTTACAACCTTTCTGTATGACCCTTTGAAAGAAATCTAGAGACCAATATGAATCACAGATTGTTGTGTGACATTGATGGAGAACTTAAAGGCTCCCTACATCAAAATCCTGTGCAGGCATATGATAAAACTTCAGCATCGTTTTCTGGATAAAAAAATATATATCTGGATATATCACTTTGAACAACATAAATATTTTGCAAAATATTAATTTACATTTTATTGTTTTTGTACCACCAGTGTAACAGGTGCTTCCAAATACTCAGGGAGCAAATGATGAGGCAGATATTAATTGAGATATGTAGAAATACTCTCAGTAAGTTGTCCCAAGCAACTGGTGCTCAACACAGGGGGAATGTGAGCAGGGATGGTCTCACCTGTGGCCATTTCCACATTGTGCTGTCCCTGGATGGTTGATGACAGCTTGGACAGAGCTGGAGCAGGTTAGGGTTTGATTTGCAGTGCCCTGCTCTCATCCCAGCCCCACCAAGGACACCAGGAGCTGTGGGCAAGTTCCTGCAGTCCTCTGTGGCCCTGCAGAGATAAAAGCCCTCTGCCACTTCACGGGGCTTTGTGAGGGCTCACAGCCGATAGCGGCAGCTTTGAAAGGGAAATGTTTAAAGTGCTTTCAAACCCTCTTTACTCGTCCTATCTGAAAGGAAACGATTCCCTCTCTGTCTGCTCTTTGAATGCCTCTCCCTGCCAGGGGATTGCAGCAGCAAATCCCCCTTTTCCTGCCGTTTTCCAGAAGTGCAAATCCCCTTTTTCCTGCTGTTTTCAAATCCCTTTTTTCCTGCTGTTTTCCAGGCTGCGGCCGCTGGACATCGAGTTCATGAAGCGCCTGAGCAAAGTGGTCAACATCGTGCCGGTGATCGCCAAAGCCGACACGCTGACGCTGGAGGAGAGGGACTACTTCAAACAGCGGGTAAGGGGCTGCTGCCCCTTCCCTGGGCTCCCCTCTGGGCTGGCCCATCCCCTGGTGCCCCTTGCCCCCCTCGTGGCTCTCCTGGCAGGGCTGTGCAGGCAGGGCCTGGCCCCGAGCCCAGCGCATTCCTCCGGCTGCAGCTCGGAGCGATCCCGCGTGGCCGCAGGGTAGGCCTGCTCTCCAAGCACTTCCTTGTGTTTCTCTTGGATCTTTGTCAGTGCAGGATAAGTTTGGAGCTGTAGGCTTGCTTCTCCTGCCTCCTTTGTTGTTGTTGTTGTTGTTATTTTCAGGCTGGTTTCTGTTATTTTGGGAGGTTGATGCACGTAGGGGCTGGAAAAGCCTCCCTGTGCAGTGTCGTGCACTGATACAGGGACCAGTAAAAACGTGTGGGTTTGCTGAGCTCAGCTGGGTGAGGTGAGGAGGGAAGCAAGGTATGAAATTCCCGTGGTTGGCTCTCTGAATCCACAGTAAGGCATGGGCTGTGCTCTCAGAGGTGGAGGTGGTCCATTTGGGGGTTTGGTAAGAGATTGTAAATCTGTTTCTGTGGGTGGTGGATGTGGCTGCAGGTGTGAGGGCCTCAGCATTCCCTGCACAAGTAAAAACCACCAAGCTCCTTGATCCATGAGTCTGACCTGGGAGAAGTAAAGGGAAAGAGAATCTTGCCAAAAGGGTGGGTTTAGGGGCCACTCCTCTGGTTATGGACAGCTTAGCCAGGGGTGGTTCCATGCCCCCTTGCAGGAGAGGGTGAGCTGCACCTTCCCACACCAGTGGGAGCCTCTCCTTCCCAGTTCTTAATGAGCAGCATCAGACACTGAAATACCCAGTCTGGTTTTGGGGGCAGTTCCAAACTCTCCAAGCAATTTCCTTGGTTAGAGGCTGCCAGGGAATGGAGCTGAGGGGTGGCCCAGGCTGGGCTCCCTTGGCTTGTCAGGCTGTTTGCACAGAGCTCTGCAAGGGGCAGGTGAGGGGACACAGAGGGGTGAGTCCATGGTGCCACATCTGCTCTCTGGGGTGGCTTCTGCAGGCTGCTGGCTCCATTCAGAGGTCACCAGTGCACACATCCCTGTGTCTGTAGGTGACTGGCTGGCTCTGGCACTACAAAGTCAGTCTGGGACCTCAGATGTCACCTGGGCACCCTTGGCTGCTGATACCATGAGGACAGTGCCTGGCTCTGCTGCTCTGCACTGGCTCAGCACAGGACGAGCTCACCCTCTCTCTGATTGCTTCCTGATTATAACCAGACCTCCCAAATCCTTTCAGATGGAGGGAGAGCATGTCACCACATGGTGTGTTTGCTCCCAGCAGATGAGAGGACAGGAAATCAGGCCAGCTGGGCACAGGCTGGGACCTTTTCCACTCATTCATTCCAGTGTGCTTCCAAAAGCAGAGCCCTGTGTGCCTCTGGGGTGTAGCCTGGTTCAGTGAGGTGGTAGATTTTGGGTTTGGAGATGTGAAGCCCCAGCCTGGCTGCAGGTTGGTGCCAGTGCTGTGCTGAGGGAGTGGAATGTGCTCCCTGGAGTTGGCTTTGTTGGGTTGTTGCCCTAAACTCAGTGTGGGGGTTTGGTGAGGGTGGGAGGCTTGGCTGGGGGCATCCCCTGGGCTGGATCCTCTCCTCTGCCAGCCTGCACTGTAGGACTGGGGTGGAGCTATTGCCATAGGAAGTGGTGGGAGCTGCTGCCAGCCTGGGTTGGGGTTTGCAGCATTGTAGGAGAAGGTTGATCCTTCAAACTCCCTGTGAGCTGAGCCTCCACCCAGGAATCAGATTCCAGCATCTCTTGGCCTTGCACAGAGGCAAAGTTCTTAGAGTCTGCCCTTCCAAGCTGTGTCCTTGTCCCTCCAGATCAAGTTCCATTTCCAAGGAGTGTAAACAAACAGCAGAGAGCAGCTTTTCACCTTTGTGTTACAAGCCTGGCAGCTGTTCCCCTTTGCTTAGGCAGCTTGGCTTGTCTTGTTTGTCTTTTCCAATCCCCAAACAACATCCAGCATGTAACTTCATCTCCCTCTCTGCCTGAGCCGTGTCTTTGGCACCAGGTTCTTGCAGAGGTTGGAGGGCAGGCTCTTGGTGGGTGTGTGGCACAAATCTCTGTCCCCAAAGGGGGCTGTGTTTAGGATGGAGAGGGAGATGCTGCTGCTGGGACTGGTGGGCATCACTCAGAGACCCTTTTGGGAGCATCTCCTGTGCCTGCCTGTCCTTCACCCATGCCTGTGCTCTTCCCTCCTAGATAATGGCTGATCTCCTGGCCAATGGCATCGATGTGTACCCCCAGAAGGAGTTTGATGAGGACTCTGAAGATCGGCTGGTGAACGAGAAATTCCGGGTCAGTGCCTGGGACAGACCTGCAGCTCCAGGCTGGCCATGACCTGGGGTTCCCTTCCCAAAGGCTCTGTTGTGTTCCCAAAGCTGCTGTGCCCTGTCCATGGGGTCTGCCCTGCAGCAGGGATCCTGCCAGAGCTCAGGGCAGGGGTGAAGGAGGGTGGGGAAGGTGTCCTGTCCATGCTCCATCCCCATCTCCACCCTGCCAGGTGTGTCACAGACATCTTTTATGAAAAATCCTTTCCTTAGGATTTTTCCTCCTGAGAAGCTGAGAGGCCTCAGGAACAAAATATAAACAATGATTATCTGCTGCTGTGGAATGCAACAGGTAGATTTTTGATTGGCCCATGTTGGATGTTTCTAATTAATGGCCAATCACAGTCAGCTGGCTCAGACAGAGAGTCTGAGACAGCTGCTTTTGTTATCATTCCTTCCTATGCTGTTCTTAGCCAGCCTTCTGATGAAATCCTTTCAGTATAGTTTTAGTATAATATATATCATAAAATAATAAATCAATCCTTCTGAAACATGGAGTCAGATCCTCATCTCTTCCCTCAACCTCAGACCCCTGTGAACACTGCCACACCAGGTGCCCTCACAGAGGGTCCATGGCCCCTTCCCCTGCCCCAGGCTCAGGGAGCAGAGGTGCCTGCCCATCCCTGGCAAGGGCAGCAGCCTTCCCAGCACTGGGATGGAATTTCACCTCTAGGCTGCCTGCTGATAGCAATTCCACACTGCAGAAATCAGCCAGCAATTTTTTGGCACATTAAAGTGGATTAGACAAATGTGTGGAAGAAAAATAGCTTTTAGGGACTCTGAAGTTCAAAGACACCAACTTGGATCAGGAAATGAGTTGGCCACAGGTTGCTGGGGGCAATTCCCAGGGAGGTTTTGGGATACCTTTGCTCAGCTGTACCTGGTGCCTGCCAATGGGGGACTGGACTAGGCTGGGTTTGGGCTGGTTTTAGGCTGGGCACATGTGCAGGAGATGCTGGTACCCAGTCCTGGGCTGCCTGTGGGCCCTGGCAGACAGCACTGCTCAGGAACATCAGGGGCAAACCAGCTCATCCCATGAAACCCCCCTGGAAACAGGAGGATGTAGGACTTTGCTCACTGGTTTGGTTTCCTGAGCAGTTCTCAGAAGAAATCACAGCCTTGTTTTTCTCTTTGCACAGGAAATGATCCCATTTGCAGTGGTGGGCAGTGACCAGGAGTACCAGGTGAATGGAAGAAGAATCCTTGGGAGGAAGACCAAGTGGGGCACCATTGAAGGTACCTGAGCCCACCTCCCTGCCCTAATAAAGTCCAAAACCAGCAGTAGAAATTGAAATGGATGTGCTGCTTCCCTGTCCCTCCAAAAAAGGATAATTTTCCTCATGTTTGAGGACTGGAAACATCTTGGCCATTGCTCCTGTGCTGGATTCCTGGGCCTTTGTGTGCCTTGGGGGGCTGCTGAGTGCTGGAGGGGACATTCCTGGGGGTCTCATGGCCTGCCTTGTGCTTCTTGCACAGCTCATTGCCTGATGGCAGGATTTGAGGGCACACCAGTGACATCCCCATGTCTCAAGCCCCTGCTAGAACCTTCCCCTGGCATCTGTACCCTCCACCATGCCTTTGGTTGGTGCCCTTGTGGGATCTCTTCCCTCTTCTATCTCCCATCTCCATCTCCCTTTTTTCTCCCCCATTTTACAATCATGGTTTAAAGGCTAGATGAAAGCTCCTGGCTCCAGCACATCCACACATTTCCCTGTTGCTGGTTTCTGGCAGCCAGCTGGCTCATCTCCAGTGCCACCCCTCTCATCTTCCTCCCCTTCACTTCACAGGTTCCTCTCATTTACAAGTCTTTTTAATAGGAATCCTGTGTTGAGGGATGGTTTAACAGAGCTGCCAGGAAAATCAGTGTATTTTGAAGCTCTGCTGCCCTCTTGTGCTGTATCCCTGAACATTCTGAGTTCAATGGGATTCATTAAACCCTCACCTTCCCCTTGTGAAGGCATCTGCCTTCTGCACAGGGAGACCCCCAGGACACAGCCATGGCCACAGGCAGCCTTTGCAGAGTAGTTGTGGTTGTGTTTTGCCATTTCTGCCTGATGTTTAATAGTTAGACTCAATGATCTTAGAGGTCTTCTCCAGCATAAAGGATTCTGCTATTCTATGTACAGGATTTTTGGGATAAAAAAACCAATTAAAAAGGCATTCTTCCTCTAAATTGAGTAAAATTAGAGGTAAAATAGCAGCTGTCAGGCTAGTTGTGGTGGAGCAACACCCCTTGATTTTTCCCTATTGCAAGCACTCCTCCTCCTGCCAGCAGAGGCCCTTGGCAGCAGGAGTTCCTGCCCTTGCACAGCCCTCACAGTGTGCCTGGGGTTCTGCAGGATGCTCATGGCTGAGCTACAGATGAAACTTCAGTGGAGAGCTCACCACAGCCCTCCCCCTGTCTTGTCTGGGGTTCTGGGGCTGTGCTGGGGGTGCTGCTGGGAGCTCCTCGTTGGTGGGACCCTGGGAAGGGCTGTGGGTGCTGTCAGACCTCACCAGGGCTGAGCTTTCCAGCAGCAAAGAGGACTCCTGAGTCCTGCACTTGTACCCTGGAGTTTCAGAGCCCACCTGAGCCCCCCACACCCTAGGGAAGCCCCCAGGTGCTGCTGCCCCAGGTGCTGCCATGGGGGCTCACCGATGGTTTCTGTCTCTCTTGCCAGTGGAGAACACAACACACTGTGAGTTCGCCTACCTGCGGGACCTCCTCATCAGGTCAGTGCCCTGTCCCCAGAGCCTTTGGTCACCAGGTGGCATCCAGGGAAAGGGGACAGCCCAGCACAGCTTGAGGCAGCTGCTGCTTTGCTCTGCTGCTCCCTCCCTCCACCCGTTCACCCTCCATCCCTGCCTTCCCTCCCGGCCCACTGCAAGGGGTGGCCCCACTCCTTGGGGGCTGAGTGCAGGGGGAGAGGGGCAGTGGAGGGGTCAGGACACACTCCAGGATTGCTGGCAGTGTGGCTCCAGCTTGCCTGCAAGCAGCTTCTGGCCTTAGTGGTTCCTCACCAGTGCCAGATCTCACCCCCAGTTCAGAGGCATCACCCTTCACTGGGGTGTCACTGTGGGGTCTGGGTGAGGCTGGTCCCTCCTGAAAGAAGTGTCCCTGCTGTGGGGGAGAGGGAGGCTGAGCCCCCTGGGCCTGCTAGAGAGGGGACATTGGGCTCCTCCCCAGTGTGGCTGCAAAGCCAACTCTGCACAGGTGATCTGCTGCTGGCAGAGTTGTGTGGGGCTACAAAACCTCAGCCCAGGTCTAGCAGGGTGGGGATCTCCCTGGGTGGGTGTTGTGCAGCCACAGGTCTGTGTCCCCAGGCACAAATGAAGGCTTCAGCTCCTGCTGCCCAATAATGCTGCCAATGATTGCCTTTACTTCCCTCCTGTGCCCTAAAGGAGGGAATTAACCTGCATTAACCAGCAAGGCAGGAGGGGACATTGGGCCTGGGGGTGTTTGGGGTGACATGGGCTGGTGTGATTGCTCCATCTCCCTTCCCTGCAGGACACACATGCAGAACATCAAGGATATTACCAGCAACATCCACTTTGAAGCCTACAGGGTGAAGAGGCTGAACGAGGGCCAGAGCTCTCTGTCCAACGGCGTGGCTGACAAGGAGCTGGTGGCCAACGAAATGTAACCGTCCCTCGCCGCAGCCAGGACCTCGCTCGCTCACGCTCGCTCTTTCTCCCCTCTCCCCCCTTTATTTTTATATAAATCCTCTGCCACTGTCCCTCTTGCCCTGCTCCCTGACCCCCTGCCATGTAAACTGACCAAATAACCAGACGTGGAGCGGGGTGGCCGCTCTCCCCCTGCTTTGTGCCATGAGTTTTGTGCTCAGCCCCCGGAGCGGCGTCCCTGGCCCGGGGTCCGTCCCTCTGTGCAGGCTGGGCTCTCACTTGCCCCCAGCTGTGGCCCCACAGCCACACCAGGGGAGCAGATCTGTGGGGCCAGCAGGGCTGGGGCGCCCTGGGAGCCTTTGCAGCCCCTCCTCTCCGTCCATGGAAGGCGAGGGCTCCTCCAGGTGGATGTAGCCTTTGGAAGCGAGGTACGGTGGTATGAAGAGAGCAAGCCAGTGCCATCCTTGCCTCCTGCAGCCCTCTGGGAGCCACCAGCCCCCAAACCAGCCCCTGTACCCTGTCTACATGCAATAAACTGGGAGTGTTGAGGTGTCACCTCGCCTGTCACCACCCCTGGCCAGGCAGAGCGCCCTGCTTTGGGAGAAGTGCCTTTTAGACTGTGACCTTGCAATAGCGTGGGAGAGGGGAGGGAGGCTCTGCCTTGTCTGTCTCTGCAGCCTGCACAAGGCTGTGAACCTCCACAGAGACTCTCATTCCCTCTCCCTCGGGCCAGAGCTGTGGCTGATGTCCTGGGAACACTTGTGTATTTATTTGTCACTCAGTTGGGTGGGTCCTTGTCCTCTGAAGGCTGTGAGTGTGTTTGTCCTGAGGGGGCTGAGCGTAGAACTTTGTCTCTGCAAAGCAGTGCTGGGAGACAGAGGGTTGTCCTGTGTGACCCTTGTGATTCTGGGGCTTTTCCCTACATCAGAGGAGGCTCTTGGGTAGCTGTAAATTCCTTTTCATTTCCTGGGTCCCCTGTGTGTCCAGGGAAGATGCTCCTGTTGTGCTGGTCCTTGTGCAGGGGTTCTGTGCATGTGCTGACCGAGCCCTGCAGCTGTGGGGGGAGCTGGGGGGTGTTTGTGGGTGCTGCTCCCCCTGCTCTGCCCCCAGACCCTTCTCTTTCTGTGTAAATCAGACCCTGCAAGCATTAGGTAGCACTGTGACACAGGAGCAGGGTTTCCTGGAGCAAAGCTCTGCAGTCCTGCCCCTCTCCCCAGCTCCCCTTTGCCTTTCTGGTGTCCACCAGTCTCTAAGGGAAAAAAAACTTCCTGCAAATCACCCATTTTGGGGGCACACACTGAAGTGGCAGCGTGTCCCATGCTCTAGCACTGGAAGGCACCTGCAGAGCCCACGGGGGACAGAGCCTGGCTCAGCACAGGAGGAGGGAGGAGGTTGCTCTCCCCTTGCTGGGGCTCCCCACACACCCCCCCAGCAGCCAAAGGGGGGTGAATTGTGAGAATCCCTTCTCCCCTTCACTCACATCCCCCCTCCACAGCAGCCCCACAGAGCTGTTGGGGAACAGCAACTCTCTACTTGCTGACTTGCTATATTTTAGCAAAAAACAACAACAAATGTATTAACTGAAAAAAAAAATATATTTCAAGTGTTAAAAAAAGACTGAAAGGGGAGGAAAAAACCTCTTGTGTGAGGCACTTCTGCAAATGCCATCTTAAACTTTTTTTTCCTCTAGTTGGTATCTCAAGCTGGGCCAAGCAAGACGCCGCTTTCTCCTTTGTAACCTGACTTTTTTTTTTTTTTTTGAAGGAAAAAAAAAAAGAAAATAATACAATAAAAAACCCCTTCATCCAGATCTATTAAAAATGGCCTTTTGGGGGCTATAAGCATTATGAAAATTTAGTCCATTTTTGTATAAATAATAGTGTTTATTATGTATTTCCCAAAATAAATGTTTCGAATGCAAATAGAAGGAGGCTTGTTTGGAAATGTCTGTTCCCAGCCTTGGTGTAATCATTGCTGTAGGGTTGAGGGTGATGGGAGAGTTCAGCCCCAAAACTGTCCTATTTAGGGTGGAAGAGAATTCCTTGACACCAGCAGGGGGGTTATTTACAGACGGGGCTGCTGTGGAACGTGCCTTGAGCTGGTTTATTTTCCAGCATCAGTCTCATTACATGATTATGACAATGGGAAGATGGCAGCAGCTCACATCCCAGCCAGCAGACCAAGAACTCAATGTTACAACTCACTTTATAAGCTTTTTGACCAATCACACAAAGCAAAAGCACATTGGCAGTAGTTCTATCCAGTCACCATAAGCACAGGTACCTTTGGTTAAACAATGCTTGCTTATTTCAAATACAATACCTGCTTGTAAGCCTTAAAACACGACACACAGAGCTCCATTATTAAGCTTTAACCTTCCTAATATTTTGCTAGATAAACTTTCTGCAGCTTAGAGAGCTATTCAGACAAGTGTTAATACACAGGCCATTGTTCTATTTGCCCTTGCTTTTTCTACAGTTTAAATAATTTTTCTGCTGACCAATCTCATGGCTGCTGCTTTAGTTCTGCTTACAGTTCTGCTGTATCTGAGGCCTGCCTTTTGCAGCTTTCCCAAAACCCTCTGATTTTCCCTCTAATTTTGTGGATTCCCACATTCCTGACCTCCTTGACTCATCCCATTTCAGATTCCTGCCCCAGGTACTCTCCAAACTGCTGGAGCTGATGGATGGAGCTTTGGGATGGAGCCAGCCCAATCCTGAGAGAGGCAGGTGGATCCCATCCCTGTGCTTCCATGGTGGAGCTTGGTATTTTTATGGAGAAGTGTGTTTCCCCTAGTTCAGGGGCAGGCAGGAGCTCAAATTTCACACCAATGTGGCTTTGGCTCCACAGGCAGGTGGTCTTCAAACCCTTCATGGCTGCAGGCTTGGCCTTGGGATGCCCTTGGAAGTGAAGATTTGCCATCCTGAAAACCACATTTGTCCCTGATGTCACAGATGGGACACTGTCCCCTCTGGTTTAATCTCTGTCTCATGTGTTTATTGTATTTTTCCCCCTGAGTAGCTGAACTCAGAGGTCACCTGGAGCTTTAAGTGACCCTGTTTAGGCTGGAGCAAGTGACTTCAGAGCTCCTTTCCAGCCTCAGCCCCTCTGGGATTGTGTGGCTGTGGGAGGATGAACACAAACCCAGCAGGGCGGCACTCAGGTCATGTTCCTGAGGGGCTCTAGAGCGCAGGACAGCCTTTTGTACATTTTAACTCTGCTTTTCTGCTGTTATCTGGGTTTTGGTGCAGTGAATTGTCTCATCTCACGTGGCATCAGTGATGGGACCCCTTTGCCCCAGTGCCAAACCCATCCCCATCAATACCCTCCCATTTCCTGAGCTGTTCTGTGCTTGCCTCACCCCAAATCCTCACCCCCACAGCTCACAAAGGATTCCAGGGTGAGAAGCAGCAAAATCAAAATGTTCTCACTGCTGTAAGCAGAGCAAGACCCAGAACAAAAGCTCCTAGGGATGGAGGAGGGAAAATCAACGTTGTAGTAACTACAAACACAGGCCTTGCTTGGGCTTTGCTCCTGGAGGAACCTACAGCAGTTTTTCCCTATATTGTGGTTTTTCTTGTGCTGGGATTTGGGGTTTTTTTTGCTGTTTTCCTCATTGTTGGTGTGTGAGCATGTGAGGGAGATGGGACGGAGGATGCTCAGATGCTGGAATCCGAGTGTGTCCATGGAGGGACAGAGGATGCTCCAGGGCAGTGACAGTGTTCACAGGGATCCGAGGATGAGGGAAGAGACAAGGATCTGACTCCATGTTTCAGAAGGCTGATTTATTATTTTATTATATATATTATATTAAAACTATACTAAAAGAATAAAAGAAAGGATTTCATCAGAAGGCTGGCTAAGAATAGAAAAGGAAAGAATGATAACGAAGGCTTGTGTCTTAGACAGAGTCTGATCCAGCTGACTGTGATTGGCCATTAATTAGAAACAACCACATGAGACCAATCACAGATACACCTGTTGCATTCCACAGCAGCAGATGATCAATGTTTACACTTTGTTCCTGAGGCCTCCCAGCTTCTCAGGAGGAAAAATCCTAAGGAAAGGACTTTTCATAAAAGATGTGTGCGACACAGGGCTTCCCAGGCAGATTCTGGAATCTGAGTGTGTCCATGGAGGGGGACAGACGATGCTCCAGGGCTCTCCAGGAAGATGCTGTCCTGGTGACAGGTTGAGAAATGGCTTGTGGATGGAGAAAGGGGAAATCAGGCAAAATCCCCCAGCTCAGCAGTAAGGGCAGCTTTTGTTTAGGCCAGAGGAGGAGCTCAAGGGGTCGGAGGTCCCTTCATGGGAATGGTGCAGGGAATGGCTTCCAGATGTTGGGAAGCTCCAGAGAGGTGGGCTTGGCCAAGGGAGAGCAACAACACCAGATGCTCTGATGGAACAGGGGCTTGTGTGCTGCTGTGGGAAAAATCCCAGCTGGGGGAAGGGCTGGCCATTGCAAAATTCCCCCCAAATCCCCAGAGTGTCCCAGGAGTGACCTGGGAGGGGCTGGGTGGGGATGGTTTGGGCAGAGGAAAGCAAGGCAAGGAGCTGCCCCCCCTGCCCACACCCTCCAAGGGAAATGTGCCTCAGGATGGCAGCAAGGACCTTGCACTAATGGCTTACTGAGTGGCCTCACTTGAGCAAATGAGGGAAATGAAGATGAGTGAGAGTTTAATTACCGAGCTGAGCAGCTTTCCGCAGCAAGCATGGGCCCTGCTTGCCTTGCTGGCCCTGGCAGGGAGAGGGGTCCCCCAGCACAGCTGGGCTCTGGGGGTGCCTGGCAGCCCTGCAGGAGGGGGCTGCAGGGCCATGCAGGGCTGGAGATGGGTCAGGTTCCAAAGAGCTTCTCCATCCAAAGAGGAGGACTATAAATAATAAGAATAAAAGGGAGTATAAATAATTAAAGCAGCTCATAGCGAGCAGTTCCCGAAACGTCTGCCTGATTTAAAAACTAATTACTTGGAGGGTAATCACCACCAGAAGTGCACATATTTACCCACAATGCTGCTCTTCCCTCCTTTTCCTTTCTCTCCCTTCTCCTGATTGCTTTCCCAGGCTCTGGCACAGACTTATCACTCACCCACAGTGCACAGTAAATGGGCTTGTACTCGTCCATCTCCCTGATTAATTGAAGCACTGGAGACCTGCTCAGGGAGGAATAAATCCTCTCAGGGTGGGAGGCCAGATGCTGGCAGGAGGGGAAGGTGAGCTGTGAGGTACCTGCAGAGCCCAGAGGAGCGCCAAAAGGTGAATTTGTGCTGCCAAAACCAGGGCACCAGTGGGCACAAGGAGCCCCAGGGGGATGGGGCATCCCCTGCTTGTAGGATTGATGGGGTAGCACGGTCAGGATGGACAGAGATGAAAGATCTCTGCAGCCAGGTCTGGAACTTGGGGTTCATTGCAAAGGGCCTGGGTGCAGGGCCCTGCTGGGAGCTGCCAAACACAGCTCAGGGCAGGCTGAGAGAAGAGAGGGGGAGAGAGGATGAGGGGGTGAGAGAGTGAAAGGCAAGAGCTAAGAGACAAGAGGTAAGACAATGAAGTTTCTGTTACAATACAATAAATCTTCCTCTGTGTTGAATATTCTGATTTTCACTAACCAATCTAGCACAACATACAAATTCTATAGCATTTACATACAGCCTATAAGAATCACTACATTACCATACTGTGTTACATTTTAAACCTTAAAAACTCCTCTTTGGGCCCCTTCTGCCAAGCTGTAGGGTCTGCTCTGACCCTTGGAGCTGTCTGCAAGCAGAGGGTGTTGTTCCATCAAAAGGGGATCACCTTCAGCTGGCCACACCATTGTTTTCCAGTTGTTCAGTAACTGAGGTATCTCAAAGCTTGCTTTCATTTCAATCTCACTTGTAGTTTCTATGTTCTCAAAATCTTTTGCCAGACAATCATATTGATAAGGCTTCCCTGTTTCATCTTCCCCAACACCTGCTCAGTGTGAGCTGCTGCTCTGCTGGGCCATCCCTCACACCCTGGGGTGTGCAGCAAACCCTGAATTCCCGGGTGTGGGATCTGTCCTCTGGGACACATCTGCCTTTGATGTGCTCGCTGGGCTGCAGCAGGCACAGGCAGGGCTGCAGAGCTCCAGCTTTAGTTACAGAGAAGCTGCTGCACTGCAGCTGAAAGCTTGGGGGGGCTTGATCATCCTCATTGTGGCTTGTCCCTGCCACAGTGAGGATTTGTCCCTGTACCCCCAGATCCTCCCTCACACAAGGTCCCAACCCTTTTCTCACAAACCCTTTTCTTCCATGCCCACAGCAAACTCAATTTTGTGCCTCTTTCACGCAGTTTAGTTTATATTTATTTGCCTGAGCTTCTCTCTGGACCTTCACAAATTAATAAATAATTCTCACCATCAGCCTGATTTAGGAGCAGCACTGCACAGAGCTGCTTCATTTAGGAAAACAGAATCATTTACTCCTAACTTATGGGATTCAGGAGACTTCCACCTGCAGCCCATGATATTTTCTCATTAACATTACCTAGCTAAGCTAAAAACTGCAATTTCATAAGTCATACTTCCTTCAAAGTCACATTACCAGCTTCCCAGGGACTCCAAAAGTTTACTGGAGCTTAAAGACATTTCCAATAAGAAAACCATTTGTATAGGTCATTTCTTGCAATGAATTCTAGCACTAGAGACTGGTTAAATATACTCCTTACATGCAATAACTTCCTGGAAGTATAGGGAAAAAGTGCTTTTCCACAATTAATAATAGAAATCATTGTTAGGGAAACCTGGGTGACTGGAATATAAAATATCATGAGAAATAGCATAGCAGAAATGTGCCAAATCTCCCCTTCTTATTACAACTGAAACCATCTTTCCTGCAAGTTTCCCTCTTCCCATCAGGATGATGTTTAAGTGAGTGATGCTGGGCAAAAGAATAGCACTGAGTTACTCTTTAACAAGAAGATAAAATGAAAATATTTAACTGGGAAACAAAAGTCCTTCATCCTCTGCTCTCAGACATATCTATAAATGACATAAATCAAAATATTCCCTTTTTGTGGTTTTTTTAGGGGTTGGGGGTTGCCCACAGTGAAAATATGGGATACAAGGGGGATGGATGATTCTGTGAGAGCTCCAAAGGGCCAGCAGGACCCAGGGCTGGGCAGTTCTTCCAATCTGTGCACCGTTTTTAAAGGAGGTTTCTTTGGTTTGGGTTTTTTTTGTAAGTCAGAGCTGAAAGCTCTTGCTGGCAAAGTTTACAGACCCCATTCTTTCAAAAGTAAAAACTGTCACCTTTGAAGGCCCTGGAATGTCCTGAAACATTTTAATGTCCTGAAAGAGCTTTGCAGAGGACAAGGATGGGGAAGCAGAAAGAGCCTGGAGCCTCTGGGTACATCCAGGCACCCCACATCACCCATGTGGGGCAGCCCCACCTCCAGCACCCCCCTTACCACCAGCCTCAGTAAAAAAAATCAAAATTAAAATCATATTCCTAAAGCAAAATTACACATTGGAGACTCCAGGGCCCTCCCGGGAGGATCAGGGCACTCCTCTATAAATATCTGCCTCGAAATGTTTAATTTGCAGATGGAATTAAGGCTGGGAAGAAAGGGAAGGATGTCTTTTCATGTGTGGGCTGTCCAGCTTTGCCTTGAATATCAAAGTGAGGCGCGTTACAAAGCAGCAGCTCCACGGGATTATCTGAGAAACCTTGTAGGTCCCAGGTGGCAGAGCTTTTGGGGATCAAAAGGTGTGGGACTTATGCAGAAAGCCAGGGAAAGCCAGCCCCAAGGAGCCAAATCCCAGGGCAGTTGGCAGAGTTCAGAGATTTCCAAGGAAACAAGAAGGTGGGTGAGGAACCAGGAGAGCTTGGGCTTGCACGTGGATTTTGGATTAAATATTAACTCGCTGCAGTGGGTTATGAGGATAAATATTTTCATTAATCATGTATGTGCTCATTATGAGGGTGAGAATAGACCGTTCAAGATTCATCTGCATGAGCTTTTCAACTCCAGCCTCCCGTTTTCTGCCTGTAGCTTTTGGTAAAACACTTTCTTTGCTTGCTTTCTTCAGGAAACTTTCCCTCCACAAAGAGTTTTATTGGTTTCAACATTTTATTGGTTAGGCTTTGAAAGCACCAGATGAAAAGGTTTAGCTTGAGGGTGAATGGAGAATGGAGAAAATGCAGTTCAGGTTTAAACAAGGGAAGGGGAGTGATGGTTTTGTAGGGATGGTTTTGTAGTGATGGTTTTGAAGTGGCCCATGGAGGTGGGACCCTGACCTGGGCTGGGAAAACAGAGCTCAACTTCCAGGATCTGCTGCCACGAACCAGTGACACCTTGCCATCCATTTCATTAAAAATCTGAATTTTTCCTGCTTTCCTCCGATTTTATTGAACTTTTCAATCATTATAACTTTCCTTAGCTTTCCTTCCTTTCTGCTTTTAGCAGCTCTTTTCAATTACTTGGTGCTTTCCTTTTTATTCCAGTAATTTTTTTTTTTAAAGACTTGTCTAGAAGGAAGAGGGAAGACAGATTAAAATTTATACTGGAACAGAAAGTGAATATATGGCTGAGAGTCTAAAACCCTGTCATTAGCAATATTTAATAAGGAACAAAATTACTGGGCAAGCTGAGATATCTGCAAATTACTTCTGAAACTCTCCAGGATGGAAGGGGAGAGCTGCCTGATGGATGAAGACACAAAGGATTTGGAAGGAGCATTTCTAATGACCACCTGTCCCACTAAAAGGATTTAAGGATGCTCTGAGGGACAGGGATGACACTTTGGAGGTGCCCTAAAAATGCCCCTTGTGCTGCTGGCACCCTCTGGGCTGGCAGCAATGGCTTTATTTTTTTTTTTTTTTTTTCCACTGACACCAATCCCAAATCGAGCCCTGTGGAGGAAAAGAGAGGCCATGGGTGTTGGATGTTTCCTTTTCTGAGCTCTTCATGGAGGAAGAAGGGGGAGATTTGGGGTTGTGCTGGTGGCTGTACCTGGTTTTTTTCAGATAAAGCCCTTTCCTGACCCAGAGATCAGCAACATCAACCTAAACTTCCTTCTCTTCCAATAATTCCAAGAAATTAACCTCTTGTTATCATCGACTTCAAAGATTGGTTTTTCAACATTCCACTGCATCCAGAAGATGCTCCTCAATTCACCTTTTCAATTCCAGCCATCAATAAAAGAAAACCACAACCCTTCAAAAAAGACAAGCACATCATTGTGCTCCAAAAAGCCCTTTTTTTCCTCACACAAAACACCAATTTATCAATTTAAGCCCTTTTCTAACCCAAAAATAAATAAAAAAAAGACTGGATATGGCACTTGGTGCTATAGTCTAATTGTTGTGTTAGGGCAGCGGTTGGACTCAGTGATCTTAGAGGTCTCTTCCAACCTCATTATTCTGTGATTCTGTGAACTAAAAAACATTTTAAACCCTTTTATTCCATTTTCAATGCCATTTAAAAATTAAAACAATACAAATGTTACAGTTTGGAAGCTCTGGGCTTGGACCTCTCCTACCTCAGTCTGGTAGCTCTGATGTTAATCAGAGCACACCACACTCTCAATGCTTCATCTACAGGAGAAATCTGCTTAAAATGGGGCTTTTTGCTGCTGTCAGCTCTGGTATTTTTGGGGTGGTCTCCCAACAAAGGGAGGAAATTATGAACCCGACTCCATGTTATTAGAAGGCTAATTTATTATTTGATGATCTATGAATATATAGATATAATTTACAATTATATATTTATATAAATTATATATAATATATAATATATAATATATAATATATAATATATAATATATAATATATAATATATTATATATTATATATTATATATTATATATTATATATTATATATTATATATATTAATAGATTATATATATTTATAATGCATATATGTATGTATAAATTATATATAATATATAATTTATATAACATATAATATATATAATATATTAATTAATGATTTATTATTTTATGATTCTATATTATATAAAAGAATGCTATACTAAAACTATACTAAAGAACAGAAAGTATGTAGACAGAAGGCTTAACAAGATAATAATAAAAAACTCGTGACTGCTTCTAGAGTCCCAACACAGCTAGACAGTGATTGGTCATTAAGTTAAAATAATTCACATGTTGGATAAACAATCACCAACCACATTTCAAAGCAACAAAACACAGGAGAAGCAAATGAGAAAAGGCACAGAGCTCATCCCTGACATAGGCCTGACTTGGGATCAGTTTCTATTCCCAGCAATATGCTTGAGAAAGTGCCCAGCATTAAGGGATCACAGCTCTGGGGGTTTAGAGATTCACTCTCACATCCATCTGCACCAGGTTTCACACAAAAACCTTGACAGAAATAAAGCCCCAAACCAGTGTGAAATATGGGTATATAAGCTGTGATAAATAACAGCCTGTCTGCTCTATACATTCACCCTGGTTTAGCAGGGATGAGGCCACCAGTTAATCCAGCTCTGCCAAACCAGAACCAGCCCGCTGATTGCAGGGCCAAACTGGCACCACACTCAGCTTTGGCACCCTGGAAAGCTGCAGAGGCCAAAATTAAGAAAAAGCCCTGGAATGGCCTGCTCAGGGCAGTGGTGGAGTCACCACCCCTGGGTGTGCCTGCAGGACAGGGAGGGGCCTCACCCCCTCACCCCTGCCCCAGGACTGCTGTAATTCCCAGTGCTGAAGATTGCAATGCAAGATGTTTTCTATTACCATCTGTATGGCAGATTACCTTTGTCAAGTGGGCAGTTTGCCTTATCTCTCTCTTTGAGGGGACATCAGCTGATAACAGCTATTGAATGTCACTGCATGGCTGATAAGAACTACAGCATCCCATTGGGAGATGTGAGCCCAGAGGGAGGAGCCAAGCATTCCTACCTGGGTATAATCTGGAGATTCTGGAACACCAGCACAGCTTCTCCACTGCATTCCCCAGAGGAGCAGCAGCTGCCTCTTCTTCCCCTGGATCTTCAGAGGAAGAATACATCCTTCTCTACAGGATCCCTGCTCCAGCAGAGCCACCCCTGACACTGCAGGAGGGCTGAGCCACAATTCCAATGGGACTGCTGCCAGCACCCTGACCCACAGGGTGTCAGGCTGTGTTTTGATTCTGTCAGTGTTGTTTTAGTGTACTGCATTGTTTATTTTGTCCTTTTAGTTTTTTTTCCTTTCCCTATTAAAGAGCTGTTATTTCCTGCTCCCATATTTTTTGCCTGAGAGCCCCTTAATTTAAAATTTATAGCAATTCAGAGGGAGAAGGTTTACATTCTCCATTTCAGGGGAGGCTCCTGCCTTCCTTAGCAGACTCCTGGCTTTCCAAACCAAGACACCCAGATTTGTTGGGGCTGGAGCTGTGGCCCCCATCCGGTCAGTGCTGGATGTGTCCAAGGTTGTGTTGAAAATCAAACCTGCTGAGCTGGGATGGAGATCCCTCCCCCAGGTGATGTTCCTGGAGGATGAACACACACCCCTCCATCCCTTCTCTCCTTTGCTTGTGAAGAGTGATCAAAGTGCAGCTGTTGAATTTCATAACCTGAGTAAACGCTCAAAAATAATAAAAAAGAAGAATCACTCCCAAAACATCGCAGGGCTGGCGTTTTGAGTTTTGGCTGCTTTGCCTGAGAAACAGTCTCCTCTGATTCAGCTTGTTCAAATCATCTTAACAGTTCTTAGCAAGAAAAATCCCTCTGTATCCTGAAGGCAAGTATATTTGGGCAGAGCAATAAGAGAGACTTTAAGAGGTTTGGAGGTTACAGTGGGAAATAGCAGTTATTCCCAATAAGCAGTGTTAAATGAAGTGCTGCTGACAGTAGCCTGAGGCAGGTTCAAGAGTTTCAAGATTTGCAACTAAGAGATTAACCAAAATAGATGTCTTATTACAGGCAAGTTTGTATCTAAATCATTTAAAGTACCTTTAGATGCTGTAATGTTTTTCCTCCTAAGTGGTCGTAGTATATCTGCAGCTTCCTCCTGCTTTTCAGGGGTGAGCAAAGCAAGAGCCCTTGATCTTGGTGAGTTTAAGACCCTGTGAGGAGGGAACCCAGTGGATTGGCAGGTTCCCTTTTGATGGGAGTTTGCTTGAGCAGTGATTCTGTTTCACAGAAAGGAGAGATCCTGGCCCAGCTCCCGCTGTGTGGTAGCTGACGGGCTGGATGGGCCAAGCTCGAGGTTTTGCCAAAGATTTGGGGGTAAAATCCTCTGGAAGAGGAGCAGCAGCATGGCTGGGAGCTGGAGGAACCTGGCCCTTCATTTGCAGAGGCTGTGGGTTCTAAGGAGAGCAAGTGTTGTGTTTGGGGGTGTGAGAAACGATGCTCTCTTCCAAAAAATGTAAAATGTTTATTAAAACCGTATAAAAAATGCAACAGAAGATTGAATAGAGAAAATATGATGGGAACAGATGATTTTCCCCGTCATATGGTCATCCACACAATGAATATTATGCCTTTTAACCATTTAGCCCCTCCTAAAGTTTTGTCCAAAGGATCCCCCAGCAGAGCTGGAACCAAGAAAATAACTGGAGACTGAAAGAGGATTTCAACTCTTAAATATGTGTTAAATGTGCTGAAACCATCCTGGAGCAAGCTGGTGAGGGCCTGGCAGGGCTGGGTGGCACCAACCCATGGGGAGTTAGTAAAGCTGAGCTCTGGGAAATGAATCCTCCTGGATGAGGCCACCTTGAGCCACACTCAAAATATAAAATACTGCTCTTTCTCTTTGCCCTTGCTTGCTTCCAGATTCTCAGATTCATGACATTTCTGTGCCATGCAATAGACCTGAGATTGCAAGGTTTTTTCCTCCATGTGAACAAGGGAAAGTGTCATCAAGTGTCCTTGCACTGTTAGCCCTCCTTTAAAAAGTGAGTCTGTCTCCCTCCAGGCAATCAGATATTCACAGTGACCTGGTGACAGTGGCACCTCCAGCAAGTGTGCAAGATGTCATTTGGAAAGCAGCAGAAAGCAAATGAGAGTTGTTTCATTTTCTGTGACAGTGTTCACAGGTGTCTGAGGATGAGGGAAGAGACGAGGATCTGACTCCATATCTCAGAAGGCTTGATTTATTATTTTATGATATATATTATATTAAAACTATACTAAAACAATAGAAGAAAGGATTTCATCATAAGGCTAGCTAAGAATGGAAAAAGAAAGAATGATAACAAAGGCTTGTGACTGACCGAGACAGTCCAGACAGCTGGACTGTGATTGGCCATTAATTAGAAACAACCAAATGAGACCAATCCCAGATGCACCTGTTGCATTCCACAGCAGCAGATAACCATTGTTTACATTTTTTTCCTGAGGCCTCTCAGCTTCTCAGGAGGAAAAATCCTGAGGAAAGGATTTTTCATATAAGATGTCTATGACAATTTTCAGCCCCACATGCTGGGCAGGCTGGTGGCAGTCCCTGCTGCATGGGGACACAGAGAGGTGGCAGAGTGTGGCCTCACCTCCCTTTAGGTGGGAATGGCTTTTCCAGGGGTTGCAAGTGTCAGGAGTGAATTATAGCACCTCTGTTTCATCTTGTTCCTTGACAGGTGAGGGAGCTGCATCCCAAAAGTCCTGTAGCCAGTTTTCCCTTTCAATACAACAGATTCATGGATGCTGTGCTTATCAAGGCTCACCCATGGAATTTACAATGCATATCTGGAGGACAGCCGTGCCACAAACCCTCTTTAAGTGTAATGGGAGCCCCTGTGCAAGAGGATGAAGGAAACAAGGATGAAATGTGTCCTGGGTGTCCTGCTTTTGCAGGACTTTTGCCAGTTTGAAGGACCAGGTTGCTCCAGGCCTTTATTTCCTGCAGCGGAAGTGCAGACTCCAAACATTACAGGGAACAAATGGAAATCTGGATTTTGTGGGGGCTGCCAAGGACCTGCCACAACTACTGCATCTCTCTGGGCTCCCTGGGCTGTCACCAATTTCCCCCTTTGAGCTGCCTTCCCATGTGTGGCCCATCTCCTTGTTGGTGTGCCTGCCCCCCTCATGGGCTGAGGGTTTAACCGTGGAATCTGGAGTTTTATCTCCTTTTTTCTTCCTTGGTCAGGGTTGGGATTGAAAGCACTTGAGATGGTATTTCTGCTGGAGACCTGACATGGACAGAAAATCCCAGAAGGGCTTGTCCACCTCAGGTTCTCCTTCCTGGCCTCTCCCACCCAATGTTTTGGAGTAGGAGCTAAGAAACCTGCTATAATCTGCCTGCAGGAGAGACTTGTCCCTGTTAGGACGCAGCAGGTTTTATCTTTTGCATTAGAGGAGTGTTCAAATAATTTAACAGAGGATGTTCTCATCCCTCCTCTGCTGGCAGAGTTGTTTTTGTGGCTCTAATGCTTGCCTGACCTCAATAATGTCTCCTGCGCATTGCTCAGGTTAATTATGCATTAAGTTTACACAAGGCTTTTCCGTTTTTAATCAGCTCCATCCCTGTTGCCTTGGGCTGTGCTGAATGCGTTGACATGGGGTGTTGGAACCCAGGAAATTCCTCTGGCTGCCCTGGAGGGCTCCAGCCCCTGCCCGGGGGGCTCAGAGACCCTGGCACAGAGCCCAAGACCCCTGTGCCTTTGATTTAGCCCTTGGAAAAAATCAACCTTTATATGAAGAATTACCAACCTTTACATGAAGAATTACAAGTCAAGAATGTTTAAGTAGAATAATTTTGTCACAGGGTGAAAAATAGATTTTTGGGGTATTTAGAATGGGGGCTCGGGGTCCCAAGATGAAGGAATTTGGGTGTGCCCTGTCCTTCTTCTTTCTTCTTCCTGGTCTCCATGTTCTGGGTGATGTTGGCACTTTTAGATTGGTTTAGAGAAGAAGCTCACTGTCTAACATAGGTGATAGGTACTGGGAAGTTATTGTAAATAATGTACACACAGCAGAAGACAGAGGACAAGAAGAAGAAGAAGGAGAAGGAGAGGACATGCCCAGATTCCTCCATCTTGCCTCTTGAACCCCCATTCTAAACCCCCAAAATTCTACATTTTCACCCTGTGATAAATTCACTATCATTCTCTTCAAACCCTTGTAGCTAACAGTACTAACAATACATGCTTAACAATTATTAACTATTTTACAACAGTTTCTATTCTAACCTATTTTTAGGTTAGAAAGTTGCTGCTGTGATTGAGCTCGGTTGTACTCAGCTCCTTTTCCTTCTCCCTGGGCTGCAGATGTGTGTGTGTGCTCTGGGAGAGGCTTGGGAGCTGCTGGGAGGTTTTGCCTCAGACTCAGTCCTTCCCATGTGGCCTGGGTGAGTACAACAGAGTGGGTATGGCAGGAAAATTAATCCACAAACACCAGAGGCTTATGTCCAGAAAGGAGGCAGAAGAGTCCTTTTACTTTATTTGAATAAAAGGAGAGGCCATGGGGCATTCCCCTGGGATCTCTCTAAATTTTGGAGGACACAGCCTCCTTTTTATCCCAATTTCCCTCTCTCTTTCCCCATTGGCTGAACTGCTTGAGAGGTTCAGACTTCCTGAAATTCCTGATACCAGAGATTCCCCTCTAATGTATAACCCTCCCTTTTAATTTTTAATTCTTATGGCATTTAGGGGTTTTCCCCATTGTTTCTTTCATCTTTCAATACCCAATCTCATTTATCAGCAAACCTGCAGTTTATTTGTAAAGGCAAATATCTTTTTTCCATTCATCAATCAGTGGAATCCTTCCCATTGTTTCTTTTACCTCTCAGTGCTGGTTTTATCTACCAGCAGACCCACAGCTTGTTTGTAAAGACAAATCATTCCTCTCAGGTACAAAGATGGTGTTTCTCTTTCTTCTGGAGATCTGTTTCTCATCTCTTTGCTTTCCTCCGGGTCTCCCCTTTGGTTTCACTGCAATCTCTTTTTGAGCTGGAAGAGCTTTCCTTCTGTAAGACCTTGAAAGTAAAGGTTATGGGGATGTTGCACAGGAGAAGTTGGATCACGTGAATCTTTCTTCAAGGCAAGTGCTCCTGTTTGCAAAGTAAGTTGGCAGCCTTGTGTATTTTGGATTTAGGCATCCTGGTGCATAAGCCAAAGCTAACAGATATTAATTAGCTGGAGGACTGATACTGTAATGAGAGCAGTTGTTCACATAGCTTGGCATTTTTATTTTTAATGCAAGTAATTAAAGGAAAAATTGTGTTGAAGAAGCCAACGCTTCGAGATGTTGTATAAATAACACACCCTGGGTGGTGAGAGCTGGGGAGGAACATGAGGGGAGAGAAGAGCAGCTGAGCTCTGCTGTGGTGGCTGCTGTGGAAGGAGGGATTACACCTGCAGCAGGAAAAAATGGTGCAAAGGAGAAGTGTAGTTTTAAAACCACATCAGAGGAGAAGGATGGTGAGTTGGGAGAGCTTTGGAACTGCACCAGGGTGTTTTATTTGAGGATCCCAAAAAGCAGGGATGCAGGAATAGAGTCTGCAGCACA
Organism: Ammospiza nelsoni; assembly: GCF_027579445.1. Taxonomy (NCBI): domain Eukaryota; kingdom Metazoa; phylum Chordata; class Aves; order Passeriformes; family Passerellidae; genus Ammospiza; species Ammospiza nelsoni. The sequence continues at coordinate 6,541,775 of NC_080651.1, forward strand.
GGCTCGGGGTTGGAGTAACAGCACGAGGTTCTGAGCATGCAGCCTGATGTTTAAAATACTACACTTTAAATTAGTAAATTAAAATAATTTTTTAAAATACTCCTAAAATATTTCCCAGCCAGTCACCCTGCTGAGATGGTTCAGGAAGAAGTTTTTCATGGAGAAATTCTGAGTGAAACCAGTTAAACACTGGCATGACCTTGGAGGCAGGGGTGGATCCAGGGGGCTGCTGGAAGCAGAGCCACAACTGTGGTTTGTGCTGCCAGGAGAGTGAGAAAACAGTCAAGTCTGGGTTTGAATACCTGGCAGGGGTGTCCTGGAGATGCCCAGAAGGTCTCTGGATCAGGGAATGATGGTCTCTGTCCTGTTAGCCCAGGGAAGTGCCAGCTGGGTCTGCAGCTGAGTTTCTCTGCCCTGCTGGTGATGAAACAAAGCCCTGATTATCTCCAGGGTGTTTTTCTCCAGCCTTGACACAGAAAAGAGACTTGAAACCACACACAGCCCCCAGGAGCAGCCGTGCAGAGGAAAAGCTGCAGTGCTGAGCACCTCCCTTGGCATGTGGGCTCTGCAGCCCTCACTCCCCTGTCCTGGCACCCCACTGCCACTGGCAAAGCCAGCTTCCCACAGGGATCTTGTCCTTCCCATGGGGATCAGGGTCTGACCACCCCAGGCTGCTGAGCACACACCCAAAACTCACCTCTGAGCAGGCTGAGCTGCCCCAGTTCATGGGATGGGGACCAGCACTTACCTGAGGATGTGCTGAATCACCTGGACACTGCAACCTTTGGTGGAATTTTAACCATTTGTTTCCCTTCTCCAAAAGCCAGCTGTTGGCAGGGATGGCCAAGTCCTTGCTGTTCTCCAGGTGGTGTATTGTGAAGGAGAGAGTGGATGAGGAATGCAAATCAAAACTAAACCCTGAGCTTTACCTTTTTTTTCCTTTAAGAAGCTTAATATATTAGCTAATCGTGTGTAAACAATCTCAATATGCAAACTGAAAGGTAGCATCCATCCCCCCAGCATCAGCTGGCTTGAGCTTCCCCATTAACCTCTCCAGAGCAAAAAAACCTTTCCTGAACAGCCATTTCAGAGTGTGCAAAATTGATTTTGCATTCGGCGTCCGCAGTGGGAGAAGATGGCGGCGTGGAGCTGCGGGTGCCTCTTCCCTCCCCTGTCATTTTTTTGGGATTTCCTCCTTTCCTTGGCGATGGAGGACGGGCAGGTCTGGTGCCAGTGGGTCACACTCCCACTGCCTGGGCGTGCAGGTCCCCACTGGTGCCTTCTCCCAAGCCAAAACAATAAAAAACAAATTTACAGCGGCCCCTCCTTGGGTGCTTCCACAGCGCAAAGACCCCCTGCCTCCCGCCCCCTTCGTGTGCATCTTCTCTTAATTAATTAATACTGCATTCATCAGCGCTTAATTCCCGTTTCCGTAGCACCCGGCGAGGGGGGCTGCCAGCTCAGGGCGGGTGCTGAGACAGGCTGGAGCTGCTGTCTTAGTGCAGGAGCTTAATTAGCCCCTGTGACAACATGGGCTCGTTTGGCACGGAATGGGAATGGGAACGGGAACAGGAATGGGAATTGAACGGGAATGGGAATGGAAACGGGAATGGGAATGAGAATGGGAATGGGAATGGGAATGGGAATGGGAATGGGAACAGGAATGGGAATTGAACGGGAATGGGAATGGGAATGGGAATGGGAATGGGAATGGGAATGAGAATGGGAATGGGAATGGGAATGGGAACGGGAACAGGAATGGGAATTGAACGGGAATGGGAATGGGAATGGGAATGGGAATGGGAATGGGAATGAGAATGGGAATGGGAATGGGTGGCTGCCAATGGTGCCCAGCAAATGCAGCTCCCTGTCCCTGTGCCAGTCGTCAGGCAGCTGGGCTGAGGAGGAAGCGTGATCTCCTGCAACAGATGCCCAAATTTAAAAACAAATTTAATCAAAAATTGGCCTCCTTTTGAGCTGGATGAGGAAAAGCTGCTGGGTTTTGTCTGTATCGGTGGTTTTGGGGACCAAATCCCTTTGGGTTGTACAGGGTTCACGTCTCTCACTGCTCATAGTTGTGTCAGTTGGTGTTGCAGGGATCCTCCTCTCCTTTTCTTCATTTTTTACCTTAAACGCAACTTGTTGGTGTTTGTGGTGCCTCCTCTGCTGAAAACACCTTGCTACACTGTGCTGCAGCCCTGGTGGGATGCGGCTGGAGAGCCCTGTGGGCTGATGGGGAAAACCAGCAAATCAGCCAGCAAATATGAACAGCTGTGGTGACCTTAGCAGAACAGAACTTTTTGAGGACTGCCTGGAAGGAAAGATGATGGGTTTGTCAGTTGGTTTTGGTGTGCATCAGTTTAGATGGGTGACTATATTTTTCAGGTTTTTACCTCCCAGACTTTGAGCTCTCCTCCCCTCCACAAAGAGGGAAAACCTTTGTGCCCCCACAGCTCATGGGGATGGTGACCAAGGTGTGCTGTGCTCACACCCACACAGCTCCCACCTGCCTGGGCACCATATTTAGGGTGAGATGGAGAGATCCAGAGTGTGTGTGTGTGTGAGGACAGAAGAGCTGGATGAGGGAAAGCTGGCAGGTTTGGTTTGTCTCAGTGGTTTTGGGGACATTCCCACAGTGTGTCCCTCATACCTCATGGCCACAGCGCAGCCATGCTCAGCCAATGTGAGCTTTAACACCAGGCAGGGGCTTGGGCTATGGGGTGTTGGCTGTGGGGGGGGGGGGGTTTGTGCTTGATTTTTATTTAATCTTTAATTTCCGCTTCCTGCCACTCTTTCATTTTATTGCACTGCTGGCCCATGGCATTGAGCCTTGGCCGCCTCGTTGGTGGTGGCATTGGGAGGGACGGGGTCAGTTGGCACAGCAATTGCTGCTTGGGGACAAAAGGAGGCTTTTCTTTTTTTTCTTTTTTTTTTTCCTTTTTTTTTTTTCCTGCAGCGACAGTAGCAGCTGCCAGCCAGAATAGCAAATCCCTGCGTCTTGGCGCCGCTCCAGCTTCCTTGAGGGTTGCAGAGGGATGGTATGTTGGAGGGTAAGACTAGCTAATTAATCTTCTGGCAGGGAACAATGTAATATCAGACAATTACAAAGACAGAATGAAATTGCTATAGTGGGAAGGCTGGCATATGAATTTCTCAAAGGGTCCATCCCTTGGCCCGCTGCCGTGGTACTTTGTATGCGGGAAGGGCACCCACTGTACATGTGCTTTGCTGTTGTGTGTGGGGTTTTTTTGTGGGAATTACATTGTGGGTTTGGAGGAGGGGTGAGGGGAAGCTTGCTCATGGGAGAAGCTTTCTGAGGAGCAAAAGAGAAAAAGAAAAGTCCTTTTGAGTGTATGTGTCTCACTGACCAGCTGTGCCCAGAGGAGAGACCTGGTGCATCGCCCATCCTTTGGGCACACGGGGCTGGTGATTTTTTCCCAGTTCTTTTTCATGATTGCACTGTGATGTCTGTGCTTTTGGAAGGGAGATCTGACTACTGGGCAGAGAGGGAGGGATTTCCTACAGTTCTTCACAGAGAAACCTTCAAAGAGCTCTGGAGCTGCTGAAAGTTCTAGGGGGAAAACACCTACGAGCTCCGCGGAGGTAATTGCCCATAATGAGCTGTAATCACCGCTACCTACAGTCGGGACGGGTGATGGATAGGGCAGTGCCAGCCGCATGGTGCAGGCTCCCCGGCTGTTTATTTGCAGCGGGGAAAGAATTAGGCAAGTCTCATTTATCCTGGAGCACAGGGAAGCATCATCGGTGGGGGATCAGCCTGGGCAGGATTAGCATAGGAAAACCCTCCTCTCTCCTTGTCATTAGGGATGAGCTAATGACTCTCCTCCCTCTGCATCTCTCTCCCAGGATGAAACTCAGAGCGGTGGGATCTCTAGAAGCATCATTAAAAAACAAAACAAACCTAAAACAACCCTGCAATACCAAAGGTGGCAACGGCATCAGACAAATCCTTTCAGGGATTTCGCGTCTGCGCGCCAGGAGCTGCTTCCAGCTCCATTCCAGGATGGAATTGGAGCAGCTCCAGCTGCCTTGTTCCCCCTGCTAAGGAATTCGAGTGGGTTTTGTTTGGTGCCTGCACACATCAGATGGTGCACAGAGGATGTTTAGAAACCACTGCAAGCCCCCCTTGGAGCCAACTGCCTTGCCAGTTGTCACTGGAGCCTTTGGAAGGCTTAGGCCGAACAAGTGGCTCCTTTTAAAGGAGCAGCAATGCCAAGAGCTGGATTGGCAGGCTGGGGCCCTTTTCCAAGGTGCAGAAGAGGAGGAGCTGCCCACAGTTTAGTCCTTGACCAGTGCCCTGAGAGGCTCCCTGGTGGGTGCCCATCTCTGGGTGTTTTGAGCATTTTTCAGGGCTGGCTGGATAGCAGGAACATTTTCCATCGGGTTTTCTCAGTGATGAAGGTCCCAGGGCTGGGTGCCATCAGAAGTCCCCTGGTGAGGTCCATGCACATGTGTAGCTCCTTCTCTGGCCATATATGTCCCCTGACACCCCAAAATTCCCTGCAAACCCAAAAGAGATGAATCCCAAACCCCAAGCCTCTGTTCCACCATCTGCTCCCTGTGTTTGCTTTGAGCATCCCAAGCACTCAGGGAACAGCGGTGGCTCCTTCCCTGGAGGCAGAACGGATGCATCACCTCTGTCTGGGGATGCAGAGCTCAGCCCAGCCATTCCCTGGGTTCCTGTCCTCATCCACCCACCCATCTCCAGAGCTGGAGGGAAACTCTTCCAAGACCAGCCCAGCTAATGTACCTGCAGGAGAAGGCTCTGGAGACCTCCTATCCAGACAGTCATGGCTCTATTAATGGGTGCTGATGAGCAGGAGTGAAAAAACAGAAGCTATCCCAATCATTTCATAAATTATTTCAGTCAGAAATTGTCACTCTCATATTTTCTGAAAAATCCCTTCGCCTGGATTTCTTCCCTTAGGAAGATGAGAAGCCTTAGAGAAAAAACAATATTATCTCATTTGCTTCTCCCTGTTTTGCTGCTTTGGAATGTGGCTGGAAATTGTTTTTACTTAATGACCAATCACCATCCGCTGTGTCAGACTCTGAGTAGTCAGTCACGAGTTTTCATAATAATTCTTCTTAAGCCTTCTGATGTATCCTTTCTCTATTCTTTAGTATAGTGTTAATATAGCATAATATAATATAATATAATATAATATAATATAATATAATATAATATATTAGCCTTCCAAGAGCATGGAATCAGATTCACTCATCTCTCACCTCGTCCTGGCCCCTGCAAATACCACAAGAAATGATCAATTCAGTCCCTGTCTGAAGCCCTGCTGAGGACTCTCCCTCTTTGGTTTTGTGCCGAGGCCCAGCCTTGCCCTCAGCTCTGTACAAAGTCTGAGCCAGCAGCTCCTGCATGGAAGTGGAGGAGACAATCTGAACCTCTTCGCAGTCAATAATTGACGCCAGGGATGTTTTTGTAAATTAATGAGTAGATCTTCTTGACTGTACTTCAAAGTTTTCACTTTATGAATCTTTTATGGAATTATCTACGCTGAGGAAAAAAAAAAAAAAAGAAAACAACAGATCCTTGTAGTACTGAAATTTTACCTTTGTAAATGATGCAATAAAAAAAAAAATTACTTAAACCCCACCCTTTCACAATCAGTTGACTTGAGAAAAATCATCCAGGGGGTCATTGTGTGCACACTGTGGGGCTGAATCAGCCCATGGAGGTGGGTACATCCAAATGGGCTGGTGTGCTGAAGGGTTAATAATGGTCTGGGCACCCTGACCTGAACCTTAATGCTGCCAAAATTCCCCCCTTGCCTGGTATGTCCCTCCCCAGGTCCTGCTGAGACTCTCCAAGGAAACTTCTGGAGTTAAGAAATTTAATTTGTAATAAATCAGAATTACAGTACAAGTAAATCTGCTTCAGTGGCTATAAAAATTAATTCCTTATCCTAAACATTATTATATAGCTTTCAAAATGAATTGGCTGTGGTTGGTAGTCTAGTATGTGCCATTATTGGTAATTAGTGTAACAAAATAATGTTGCTGTAATATTTCCTGTCTACCCCTCCCCCAGCTGGGAGCTGGTTCGTATTAGAGAATCAGAATTGCAAATGCAGGGCTTGTGTGCAAGCTGCTGGCTTTGATTTTTTTTTTCCTTTTTTTAAATATAATTTTGTGTGTGTTGGAAGTCAATCTGTTCCTGTCTGGGGTTTTCTGGGAGCATTTCCTTCTGCAAAAGCTTTGGAATGTCACAGGGCACCATCGGAGCCTGATGCTGGAGGGGCTGGGTGTTGCCCAACAATCTTGGTTCCCCCTTTGAGCTTTTCCTTGTGCGCAGTTGGTGCTGAGATCCAAATCCACGATGGGTCAGGTTGGAAGAGACTCCAGTTGGAATCATGTGGTCCCACCTCCCTGGTCCAGCAGGGGCATCCCAGGCACAGGATGGTGTCCAGATGGTTCTGGAATATCCCCAGGGGTCATTCACATCTCCCAGGATGTGCCAGGTCTCACCCACAACTTGTGTCTCACTTTCTTCCAGTGATCCATCACATCTGTGTCTATATCCAGAAGCTTGGCTCATCCCAGAACACCTGATGGATCTCCCATGGAGACACTGGGGCAGCTCTGAGCCTGCCAGGAGCTGAAGGGATCAGAGATTCAGAGATTCCCTTTTCTGAAGCAGGGGGCAGATGAGGGATGGGCTGGGGCAGCGATTTCTGGAGCTGTGTGCAGCAGGAGGATCCCCACACGTGGAAGGCAGAAAGATCCTGAGGAATTGTCTTGGTTTGAACAGACAGGTGTCTGCTAAGGAAGGCAGGAGGCTTCCTTGAAATGGAAAATGTAAACCCCCTCCCTCTGAGTTATTATAATTTGAAATTAAGGGGCTCTCAGGCAAAGAAATGGGAATAGGAATAACAGTTCTGTACTAGGGAAATTAAAAATAAAAATGCAATAGTACAAAAAGGAAAACAAACAGAGTGAGAACATTCCCTGTCCCCTGTGTGTCAGGGAGGTGTCCCAGCCCCATCCCATGGGGCTCAGCCCTCCTGCAGTGCCAGCTGTGGCTCTGCTGCAGCAGGGATCCTGCACAAGGGGGGAGTTTTCCTCTGCAGCTCCAGGGCTGCTGCAGATGGGCCTGGGCTCCCTCTGGCCATGCAGGGCAGCAGAAAGCTGCTCCTCTGGCAATGCAGGGGGCAAAGGCTGCTGTGCTGTGCCAGGCTCAGATTGGATCCAGGTAGGAATGCTTGGCTCCTCCCCTGGGCGGAGCATCTCCCCATGGGATGCTGGGATTGGATCAGCCCTGCAGGGACACTCAGTGGCCATGGAGAGCAGAGATCTCCTGGAGGGAGGGTTGGCTGTGGGAGAGATAAAGGAAAAACTGCCCCATGAACAGCAGAGAACTGCCCCAGCTCTGACAGATGGGAACAGAACACACACCCCCATTTCCAACCTAAGACAGGAATTTCACTGGGCTTTTGATGCTTTTCACACCTTTTTAACCTGAAGAACCTGAAAAGGGGGATGGAAACACAGCAGGAGCAATTAAAAATGAGTTTCTACATTTCATGTGTTGAGATGGACACTACTGGGGCTTTTCTCCGCAGCCCCATTTTCAGTGTGTCAGTTCCATCCTGCCTTGGGTTGTTCCTTCCCACTGCATTTCCAACAGTTATCAAACCCCAGTGCCCACCTGAAATGTCCTGGATAATCCCTCAGGCACACTCATACCAAGAATTTCAGTGGTGCTGACCAAAACAACTCCTGCCATTTAATTTGTGGGGTGTCCTTTTGGGGTTTCCCCCACCCCCCTCCACTCTCATAATTCTGTTTTTCTTTATTTTCTCCTCAATTTTCAGCTCGGAGTGTTGCTTTTTGGAAAGTCCTGAGCAGTCATGGTTAGAAACTTGATTCTCCATGGATCAGAGAAAGGTTTGGGCTGGGAGGAACCTTGGAGGTCATTTAGTTCCAAACTTCTGCTGCGGGCAGGGCTCCTTCCAATAAACCAGGCTGCTCCAAGCCCTGTCCAGCCTGGCTTTAGGGAATGAAAGTTCAAATTCTCCTGTAATTTTCTGACTCTGGGATTTATTTTTTCTATGAAATGACCAAACTAAAACTTAAGAGCAGTGTAATGAGAAGCTGGGAGCAGAGAAATGGGGAGCTGTGGGGAGAGTGGATTCTTTGTGCTGTCCCCAGCACGGAGTTATTGCTTGAGTCCTGAGGATGTGACAGCTTCAGAAATCTGGAGGCATGCCCAGCACCCAGCCACCCCATTCATCACAGAGCTGAAAAATGCAGAAACTAAGCAGGAAAAGTGAGCAGGAAATGCATTTGCCATCTTGGAAAACATTAAAGATGTCGATACATAAATAATGTTAATGTTAATGTTAATGTTAATGATGATGATGATGATGATGATGATGATGATAATAATAATAATAATAATAATAATAATAATAATAATAATAATAATAATAATAATAATAGTAGTAGTAGTAATAGCAGCAGCAGCAGCATTTTCGGCCCAGACAAAAATGCATTTTTGGCCCAGCTGAAAAAAGCAGAAACTAAGCAGGAGAACTTAGCAGGATATGTGTTTGCCAACCTGCATTAAAGATGTCAATACAGAAGAAGAAGAAATAATAATAGTAATAATAACAATAATAATAATAATAATAATAATAATAATAATAATAGTAGTAGTAGTAGCAGTAGTAGTAGTAGTAGCAGCTGCAGCATCATTTTTGGCCCAGACACGGCCGGTAAATCATAATTCCAAACATCAGCAAGTCCCAGGGTGAACAGGCTGTGCCATCTGAACCCTTTGATTTGGTCCAGGCTGGGTTTGGGAGCTGAGCCTGGGTTTTGTGCTTTGGCTGCAGATTTTGGAGGGAAAATTCAGATTTTGGACAGATGCAGTCAGCTTGAGCTGCAGTATACAAATTCCCTCCAAGCTGAGGGAGGAAAATAAATTGCATGTTGGAAGCGATATAAACATGATTTCAGGACTTTCTCCAACTTTTTTTTCCCCCTCAGGGCAAAGGATATTGAAATGATTCAAACCAGGGCTCTGCTGGGAATGAACTGATGGATTTTTTTCAATATAAATCCCCACACTGGTACCAGTAGAATTTGAAGCCTCTACCCCATTTGCAGGATGAGAGCAATGCTTTGGACCAGGAAAATCAGGATATTTTCTTCTAATTTCCTCATTGAAAGGTCTATATCTCTGGAATTAAATATTTTTAATCCCTTAGACCAGTTCCTCCCATTCTAAACTTAAAAAGTAACTTTAAAAGTTACTTTTCTGCTCTTCCTGCCTGGGAGTTTGGTGGGGTTTTATTTCCTTCCCTGTCTCATGCCAGTCAGCTTTGCTGAAGTCTTTGTGCATAGAAATCAAAATGCTCAAATTTTTCATCAAAATGGGAAATACCTGTTTTTTTCACATGCATATTGCTCCATTTCTTCTCAGTTTTCTTCCTCCCCACCTCAAATCTCTCCCTCACCATGGCTCAGCTGTTTCAAAGGATCCCATAAAATTTATTTCAGCTTCATCCTTGGGGTGGGAGCAATATTTCTGTATTTTTTTTAATGAGCCATGTAAGTGTGGTGGAGAGAAATTAAATCAATGAGTCCTTATTGGAGATAGCAGAAAGCAGATCTCCTGTTTGCATGAAAAAACCACTGCAAGTCTTGATTTCTCAAATGAAACCACTCTCAAAGGTTAAAAAAAATAAATCTGAGACAATATTTTGAGTCAAATTAAATATTTAATTTCAATAAAATCAAAGTATTTCAAACAGATTTCTTTGTCCGTTTAATATTTTATGAGAGAAGCCTAAAATTAAACACAGAGTTGTTTCTCTGGGGAAAAAAACAGAGGTTGTTTTTGTATGCTTTAAAGAAAAAATATATCCATCTAGTAAAAGTACTTTATTTTTTCCCTCAGAATACTTTTTATTTTTTATTAACAATGTGAGGTTGTCACTGCATTCTTTGCAGAAAGTTGGAGCTTCTGTGGTCGCCAGATCTCCTGGTGCTCCAGGGACAGAGGTTTGGAGGAACAAATTCCACTGCAGCAGCAGAGTTTTGCTGCTGCTGCAGTGGAATTTGGAAAAAAATAGATTTTCTAAGAATTATTTTTTTACATGTGAGGTCCTGCTGCAATAGGTTTGGATAAACAGCAAGAATTAAGCTGTGAGAGGGGCTGTGGCATCTCCCAAAATCTGTGGCTGCTCTGGGCTCTTGAAGGTTTCCATTTGCTGTTTGGAGGGTGTAGTTTGTTAATTTTGTTAAGGTTTTGGTTTGTTAATTTAAGATTTTTTTAATGCTGAGATTTTTTAAATTAATGTGTTGATGAGTGTGGTGGGTTTTAGTGTTGGTTAGTTATTTATGCATTTATTTTTTTTATTGTGAGGTAGGAAGACAGGATTAGGAGGAAGGTAAAGTAGGTTTAGAATTTTAAAAGGGTATAAAAAATTTTATTAATAGTAATTAAAATAAAAAAGCAATAAGAATTAAAGTTAATTTTTTAAAAAAATGATTTTTTATTATTATTGATCACAAAAAGAAATAAATTTAAAATTAAATTTTGTTGGGTACAACCCTCTCAGAAACAGCAGCATGTGGGGCAAGAAACCTCCCAGTTTGTCCCATTTTCAACTGTGCAAGTGTTTTTCTTTATTTTCTTTGTGTGCACAAAAGAAGAAAGGCTTCTGATAAACTCCAAAACCCAGCAAGGCATGTTTGGGCTGTAACACCAAAATCTGTGTGTGCTTCAAAGTGAGACACCTCTGCCTGGCCCAGATTTATGGATGCATAAGGTTAGAGTTAACCTTTTTTCCTTAAGTATTTGATATTTGAATACTTAAAATGAGGTTGTGCTTTATTATCATTACAGTAAAGCACAACCTCATTTTAAATATTCAAACATCAAAAATCACGTTAATCGATGGACCAATTCTTAGGCTAAATTTCACTGTGGTGGCCAAAAATCTGTTTTTTTGGAGCAGTAAAAATGGGGCAAAGCAAAAAAAAAATCAGGACTAGGGCAATGCAGAGCAATCCTTTAACGCATCTCATTTATGCCTGTGCTTGTCTGGTGCTGTTTCTCCTCTGCTGTTTGGCATCTGAGCTATTTATCTGTTTTCTGTGCCCCTAAATCACTCTGTCTGCACTCAGCTCCCTCTTCTGCTGGGAGATTTGTAGGGGGACAGCAGCTACGCTTAACCTTTTGTTTTCTTCATCGGGTTTCTGACAATATAAATGGTTTGCTGCTTGCCACTGTCAGGAATTATTTGGTTTCTATCAGCTCTGGATCCCCAGGCTCTTCCTAAAATGGGTGGCGGAGTCCCAGACCCAGCAATGACGGGAGTTCATGGAGCTCTTCTCATTGCTGAGCTGAGCTTAATTTCAACAGGAACAAGGGAATGGGGGTGAAATTAAAATTATTGCAGCCCCCTGGCTTGGGAGAGCTCTGGCGTCTGTGGTGGCTGCACTGGAAAATTGAGATTTTGGGGGGAAAATTGAGATTTTGGGGAAAAACTCGGATATTGGGGAAAGTTGAGATTTTGGGGGGAAAAATCAGATTCTGAGGGGAAAAACTCAGATTTTGGGGAAAAATTCAGATTTCGGAGGGAAAAGTTCAGATTTTGGGGGGGAAATTCAGATTTTGGGGGTAAAATTTCATATTTGGGGGGAAGTTGAGATTTTGGGGGGAAATTTAGATTTTTGGAGGGAAATTCAGATTTAAGGGGGGAAAATTCAGATTTTGGGGGTGAATTCAGATTTTGGGTGGAAAAATTCAGATTTTGGGGAAAAAATTAGATTTTTAGGGGGAAATTTAGATTTTGGGGAGAAAAATTAAGATTTTGGGGAGACAATTCAGAACTTTGGGTGGAAAAATACAGATTTTGTGGGGAAAATTTAGATTTGGGGGGAAATTCAGATTTTGGAGGGAAAATCAGATTTTGGGGGAAAATTCAGATTTTTTTGGGGAAAAAATTCAGATTTTGGGGGGGAAATTTAGACTTTGGGGGAAAAGGTGAGGTTCAGCTCCTCTGTAACTTCACTCAGGACACTTTGTGTGATGCTGCCTCTGCTCCCCACGTGCCAGGGAGCAAGATGTGCATGTCCTTCCCAAGGGAAGCGATTTCCCAGGATTTTCTGCTGACATGGAGCCACCCACTGTCACCTCCAGCGCTAACAGCCCCAGCAGCAACACAAAATATTTACAGTCCTGCTGCAAGGATGCTGCAAGGAGGCCGTAAATGGGCACATAAAGGGAACCCGGGTGGGAGCTGGGAGTGCCCTGACAAACACAATTCTCCCTTAATTTAATAGAACGGTCCATTCAGCAGAGAATATATTGTAAAGCACTCTCAGGTTGGATGGCCTCCTATTGTGTCTGGCCTTTGAAGTGCTGATTAGCTGGGCTGGGAACACGCTGATAAAAAGTTAATTTCTATTTGCTGTTGCTTTGTAATTGGATGAACACGAAAGCAATTAAATATTAAAACATACAAACAAATAACGAAGTCACTGTAATTAGCCAAAGTTTGATCACTGTCATATTTATTTAGGAGGAGATGATACGTCTCAGCAGGTGACATTTTAAATACCCTTGGCTGCTTTGGTGTTGTCTTCAGAGAATGCTGAATAATGTACGGAGGATTTAATTAAACCCCATTGTAAATCAGCTGTGATGACAGGGAAGTGACAGCCACATGTTGAAGAGAGAATTAGGCAGCAGCAAGAGAGATTAATTAAGTATTTTCCACAGAGTTCAACCTAGGGGTTGTGCACGGAGTTGGTCTGAGAAGAAGAACTTGATTTTTGAAGTTGTTCCACTTGAGGCTTGAGCTGGCTGTGGAGAAGGATTCTCTGTGCCCAGAGGCATCACAGGCCCTTAAAGGGTGGTTGGGATCTGTGGTGGTGTTCACAGGGGTCCCAGGATGAGGGAAGAGACAAGAATGCTGATTCCATGTTTCAGAAGGCTGATTTATTATTTTATGGTATATATTATATTAAAACTATACTAAAAGAATAGAAGAAAGGATTTCATCAGAATGCTAGCTAAGAATAGAAAAAGAAATTAATAACAAAGGCTTGTGAGTGACCGAGACAGTCTGGACATCTGGACTATGATTGGCCATTAATTAGAAACAAGCACATGAGACCAATCCCAGATGCACCTGTTGCATTCCACAGCAGCAGATAACAATTGTTTACATTTTGTTCCTGAGGCCTCTCAACTTCTCAGGAGGAAAAATCCCAAGGAAAGGATTTTTCAGAAAATGTGTCTGTGACAGGGATCATTCCTGGGTCTGGAGTGGGAAACTGAGGCACACACACAGGGCTGCAGCCTGTGGCTCTCCCATCCCTTAACACAGAAAATTCTTCTGCCTCGGTGATGAGGTCTCTGGTGTCAAGATGACCCTGAGGTGCTAGAAAGTTTCTTTTTCTCAGCCCGGAGACTGAAGAAGAATACAGAATTCCTTGGTTCTCATTCTCAAGGTTGTTTATTCTTTTTTATCTATCACATTCTCTTTCTGACCTGCTGAGATCTGTCCAGCAAGTCAGGTTGTGGCACAGTCCCTGCCCTTGGGGTGGTGTTGGCCTTTTATACAAAGAACTACTTGTGCTTTATTTGCAATAATTTTCCAATACCTATCACCTATGTTAGACAGACTCTAAACCAATCCAGAAGTGCCACCATCACAGCAGAAGATGGGGGACAAGAAGAAGAAGAAGAAGAAGAAGAAGAAGAAGAAGAAGAAGAAGAAGAAGAAGAAGGAGAAGGACGAGGACAACGAGGACGAGGAGGACGAGGACGAGGAGGACGAGGAGGACGAGGAGGACGAGGAGGATGAGGAGGACAAGGAGGACAGGACACGCCCAGATTCCTCCATCTTACCTCTTGAACTCCCATTCTAAATCCCCAAAATTCTACATTTTCACCCTGTGACAAATTCACTGTCATTCTATTCATACTCTTGTGGGCTGTAACTCTTCACACAAAGTTGGGAATTGTTTCCATGGGTTAAAATTGAAGGCACAGGTGTTTTTGTCCCAAGGTCTCTGAGCCTCCAGGGCAGTCAGAGGAATGTCCTGGGTTCCAACACCTTGGTGGTGAATCACAGAAATCCTGAAACATCCTGCAACCAGAAATAAAGCTAACCATGGTTACTAGAGACAAAGCTAATTATGGTTACCAGAGACAAAGCTGACCATGGTGGGACTCTGCTGGCTCCAGCCTGGTGAGGTTTTGGGGAATTGTTCTTGCTGGCCTTTGCCTTTGGCAGCTCTTCCCTGCAGTTTGATGTGTCAATCCCTTCAGCCTGGGGCAGCCAAATTTACACTGTGGATCCTCCCAGAGACGATCTCTTCCCGAGAACACAGCCCACCACAAAACATTCCCTCACACACCTCTGGCAAGCTGAAAATGTCGGGGTTTTTCGCACTCTGAGATCACTCAATGAACCATCACAAAACCCATTCCTAAGGACAGATTGTGCACTCAAAAAAAACCCCAAGAAAAAAACAACAAAAAAACCAAACACCAAAAAAACCCAAATCAAAGAAACAAGGAGCCTGGATGACTCCTGGAGCTCCTTCCCTCACAGGTGAGATGCTGCCTCACCTGGGATCACAGCACCAGGGGGAAGCTTTTGCTGCTGGAAATTATGATTTGCACAATCGACTTTGCATTTCAAAGCCTCAGTCTCCCCTTCTCTTACCAATGAAAGCAGGGAGTAAGTGTACACATTGGCAGGAAAAATCCATTTTATTCCCAAGGGTGTAAATTATTTGATTCAGCCCAGGAAAAGGACCTGGGCACTGTTACAACCACCTCCCTGAGGGCTTTCTCTTGGTGTATGGGTCTGATCAAAAATGCAAATAAGATCTTAGGAGGGCTAAGGAACTGGAAAGGATGAAAAGTAAAAAGAAAATGCAATAGTCATGATGTGATTAGTTCTTTCTTCTCGAAATACAGTATAAAACACTGACTTCTGGTCACCAAAATGGTCTTGTGATTCTTCTGGGTGAAATGAAATTAGTGACCAGGGGCTGGAAAACCTGTCAGCACAGGGTGAAAGGCTGGTTCTGCCATGATGAGATTCACCAGCCCTGGAGCAGGGGAATTGAAGCTCTGTCTCCACCAAAACGTGGGGATGTGAAGCAGCAGGGTCTGAGCTCCACACTCAGCCACAGCCTGAGCTGTTCCTCTCCTGCTGGCTGTGGTGGCTGCAGCCTGGCTGGTGTGTCAAAGAAGGGACTCATCCTCTCCCCTGCCCTCTCCTGTGATGTTCTGGATCTCTTTTACACCTTCTGAAGCCTGGAGAGCTGCTGTGACAGCCTGGCCACGTGCCCTGGCACCATTCTCTCAGTGTGGGGTTGCTATAAGTGCTCACATGGGCTGGGTCATGCTGCTCACTGCATTTAGGGGTGGGATAACCCATTTTTCCTGCTGGACAGGAAATATGGCTGAGGTTTTGCTGTCTCCCCTAGTGCTGTATTTATGGGATATTATCAACAGAGACCATTATTGTTTGGTGGCAGGGCTCCACTCTGTGTTTCTCCTGCCCTCTCTTCCTTTGGCACATTTTTGCAGTGATTTCTGGTCTTCTTCCCCAAATTTTCAGCTTGCCAGAGGTGTGTGAGGGAATGTTTTTTGGTGGGCTGTGTTATGGAGAAGAGATGGTCTCTGGGGAGGATCCACAGTGTAAATTTGGCTGCCCCAGGCTGAAGGGATTATTTAGGCTGTGCTCAGAGATGTCCATCCCAGAGGGATGTGCTGCTTCTGGAAAACCACTCTGCTCCACAGCAGGTTTAAGAAAAGGCAGGGTTATGCAGGTTTTTTGTAGAAGGTTGTCTTGGTTTAGAAAGACAGGAGTCTACTAAGGAAGGCAGGAGCCTCCCTTGAAATGGAAAATGTAAACCCTCCCCACCCCTCCAAATTGCTATACATTTTAAATTAAGGGGCTCTCAGGCAAAAATATGGGAGCAGGAAATAGCAGTTCTTTAATAGGGAAAAGGAAAAAAATAAAAGGATAAAATAAACAATGCAGTAACTAAAACAACACTGACAAGTCAGAACCCAGCCTGACACCCTGTGGGTCAGGGTTTTGGCAGCAGTCCCATTGGAATTGTGGCTCAGCCCTCCTGCAGTGTCAGGGGTGGCTCTGCTGGAGCAGGGATCCTGTAGAGAAGGATGTATTCTTCCTCTGAAGGTCCAGGGGAAGAGGCAGCTGCTGTTCCTCTGGGGAATCCAGTGCAGAAGCTGTGCTGGTGTTCCAGAATCTCCAGATTCTATCCAGGTAGGAATGCTTGGCTCCTCCCTCTGGGCTCACATCTCCCAATGGGATGCTGTAGTTCTTATCAGCCATGCAGGGACATTCAATAGCTGTTATCAGCAGTGTCCCCTCCTGAGGGAGGAGTGATTGTGGTCACTCAAAGAGAGAGATAAGGCAAACTGCCCACTTGACAAAGGTAATCTGCCATACAGATGGTAATGGAAAACATCTTGCATTGCAATCTTCAACAAAGGTTCTGGGGACTGGGTCTCTCTGGAGCTTCTGGGCTGCAGCAGTGTCACACAAAATGTGGAGAAGTTTCATCTCAGATGAACCCCAGAGCTGCTGGGCTCCCAGCTCAGGTGCCAGGTGGTGTGGGGAAAGCTGGGGGCTCACAGCCAAAGGTGGAGCTTTGTTGCAATGTATATTTGCAAGGGTTGAGCCATAGTGTGCACCAGCCAACCTGCTTCTAAATTTGTTATCAAAGCATCAGGAATTCGTCAAGACTATTAGAACATAAATTGTGCTAAATTAAGAAAGAAGAGGCTGAAAAATCGAATACCAAGACTGCAAGAAGTAAATAAGAGGACTGTGAAACACCTGGATTGTAACCAATCATAGAAATACAAGCAGAAAATGAGTGAACAAGACAAAAGCACCAGTCAAGAAATGTGTACTTAGCAGTTTGTAGAATCCATAAATATTTGTGTAATGTAAAAAATAAATTACTTCTGCTTGATCATATTGGTCAGGTGTACAGGAGTCATGGATTTCCCACAACAGAGGTTGTGGATGTGGTGCCCAGAAAAGCTTTGACTTGTACAGCTCTGAGAAATGGGTCCTTTCTCTATCTCAGCTGGATCACCCAAGCCCAGGGTACCCTTCTGGTTTTCAACTGGCCGTGCCTCAGTTCTCCATCTGCACAAGAATAATTCCACTCTCTTGCAGGGCTGCTCTCAGGCAAATTAATGTTTGCAAACCACTCAGATACTGTGATAATAAATGCTGTGAAAGCCCAGGAGAAAATTAATAGCTCATTATTTAGCCCAGGCCTTCAATAGCATGCCATGCCCAGGACACAGGACTACATATTGAAGGATGAGGATAAAGAAAAATATTGAATAGCTGCTCATTAAGAGAGCACCATCCATCTGGTGTACGAAAGGGGCTTTTTCCTGCAGGATACAAAGTGCTCCATGATCTTATTATCCCACTGTGTGTTGTGATGCACCTGTACAAGGGGACTGGCCTGGGGTTATCTGGATTCTGGCATTTTTCAAGTGCTTGACTGCAGCCTGAGCGCCCTTCTAGCACCAGGGTTGGCTTTAATTTACAGCAAGGAGATGAAAATGCCAGTAGATGGCACTCCAGAATATGGGCCGTCATTGCTGGCTCCGAGAGAACACTGAAATGTGCTGGTGTGTGCCACAAATGGCTCCCCTGCTCAGCTCTTGGTGCAGCCTCTCCTTCCACCTTCTTCTGGCTCGGGTTTGGGGCACAGAGCACAGGAGGAACAAGTGGGGGAAGCAGCAGAAGTTGTTTAGGTGGTCTCTGTGCTCTCCCTTGATCTCAATTCTGTTTCTGCCCTTTGGGTTTAAATTACTTGTGTGGAAAGCCTGGGCTCTGCTCTCCTCAGCTGACCCTTTTTTAACGTTTTGCTTACAGCCTGTCTGTAAAACGAGATGAGAACTTAATTTGAAAGCTGTAGTTAATTGACCTAAATAAGCTAAGAACCTTCTGCTGGCTTTAATGCACAAAAAACCTGCATAACCCTGGCTCTCCTTAAACCAGTGGTTTTCCTGACGCATTTTCCAGCTGCTGCTGTTTGCTAACAGGGGTTTGTGGTGTGGAATTGCCTGGAGAGCCCTGCCCTGCCCTGCCCTGGGGAGGCTGTGGTGCTCAGTGCTGATGTGAAGAGATGGGGAGGCAGCACCAGCCTGGAACAGCTAGGTTTGACTGGGCAGGACAGATCAGGGCAAGGAGTCTAAACCAGGAGAGGGTCTGGTGTTGAAGATTGCAATGCAAGATGTTTTCCATTACCATCTGTATGGCAGATTACCTTTGTCAAGTGGGCAGTTTGCCTTATCTCTCTCTTTGAGTGACCACAATCACTTCCCCCTTCGGGAGGGGACATCTGCTGATAACAGCTATTGAATGTCCCTGCATGGCTGATAAGAACTACAGCATCCCATTGGGAGATGTGAGCCCAGAGGGAGGAGCCAAGCATTCCTACCTGGATAGAATCTGGAGATTCTGGAACACCAGCACAGCTTCTGCACTGGATTCCCCAGAGGAACAGCAGCTGCCTCTTCCCCTGGACCTTCAGAGGAAGAATACATCCTTCTCTACAGGATCCCTGCTCCAGCAGAACCACCCCTGACACTGCAGGAGGGCTGAGCCACAATTCCAATGGGACTGCTGCCAACACCCTGACCCACAGGGTGTCAGGCTGGGTTCTGACTTTGTCAGTGTTGTTTTAGTTTACTGCATTGTTTATTTTATCCTTTTATTTTTTTCCTTTTCCCTATTAAAGAACTGCTATTTCCTGCTCCCATATTTTTGCCTGAGAGCCCATAATTTAAAATGTATAGCAATTGGGAGGGGTGGGGAGGGTTTACATTTTCCATTTCAAGGGAGGCTCCTGCCTTCCTTAGCAGACTCCTGTCTTTCCAAACCAAGACAGTCTGGCTACATAGTGCTGGTGGGAAGCGAATCCTACAGCTGCAGGATGGTCTCCTCACATCTGCTTCCATACCTGACCTGCCCACAGAGTCCTGTGCAGGCAGATTTCCTCACCCCATTGTTGCTGCAGCGCTGTCAGGAGTGAGGGAAGAGCAGAGCCATTGCTGGAAATCACCTGGTTTTCCAAACAGGATCTAAGGCTCATCCTTGAGACCCAGGTAACATTTTATGATCTGGTACCTCCTCCCTGCTGGGCCTGCAAGCCCAAGCTGCCTCCTCCTGTGCCCTCCCCAGCCTGTCTGAGCCCAGCTTTGGTAAAACCAGTCCCAGTGAGAGCACACAGTTCCAGCCTGAGCAAGCAGGAGCTCTGGTGCTGCTTTAGCTTGGTTCAGTGCTGCCTGGAATAGCTGAAGCCAGGAGGAGGAGAACTATGTCCACACCTGGGTCAGTGCAGGGATCCAAAATGCTTTTTTTTGGCCGCATTTACATCATTTTTCTAATCCAGACAAGTTCCTGCACTAGGCTATGGCAGTGCAGAGATGAGGATGGGAGGATAAAGGGCACAGCATTAGCCTCCAGCTCAGCTACCTGGAGCACTGTGGAGCTGAGTTCTGGGCTTGGCCAGGGATGGGAGACCTTGGTTTTCACCTCTGAGGCTGCTGGAAACCTGCTGGGTGAGCTTGGTCAAGACAGGAATCAGCCATTTCCCTTCCCTGGTCTGCAGTTTTCCCCTTGGAAGGCAGGTCAGACAACAGCCTGGCTCCTTTGTGAAAGCTCTGGCAGCTCTGTGACTGAGCTTCACACATTCCTCGGGTGGAACACTGGGAATGAGACAGGAAAATGGGATTATGGATTGAGAGCCACAATACAGACATGGCTGAGTGTGGTTTTTCAGGGCTGTGCTTTCCAGCAGAGCCTCCTTGGGTGTTTGCAGGCTCTGGGGGTGCAAGGGGCAGCTGGAGGCCTGTGGTGCTGCTGGAGGATCTCTGTGGCACAAGCTGGGTGTGCTCAAGCTGTTGGTGGTGGCATTGACTTGGGTGAGGGTCGGGAGGGATTGAGTGATTTGAAAACAGAGATAAATATGTACAGGAATAACCAATTCAGCAGTGATTTGGTGTCTGAAAGCCCCTCCTTCAGTGCCATGCAGTGACACTGCTGGCACTGCTCATCCAAGGTGTCATGGAGGAATTGCCAATGCGCTTCTAAGCTGGGTGGGAGCAGAGGATTCTGGAATATCCTGACTTGGAAAGGGCCTTGTGAGGATCAGAGTCCAAACAGGACAACCTTGAAGCTGAACCATGTATCCAGGAGGGTTGCACAGGCTGTGTTTGAGCTCTGGCAGGCTGGGGCCATGGCCACCTCCCTGGGGAGCAATTCTAGTGCCTGATCACCCTCTCAGTGAAAAGTTCTTTCAGCATAGCCAATATGACCTTCCTCTGATGCAGCTTTAAGCAGCTTTTCCAGCCTCTGTCCCTCATCCCATACCTACAGCCGGGTTTGCACATCCCAGGTGCAGAATGGGGAAACTGTTAAATTTAATTCAATTCCTGATTGCCCAGAGCTCTGCTATAGCAAGATCTCTCCATAAGGCCATAAAGTCTCTCCTCTGCCTTCAAGGGAATTAACTGGACCTCCTGATATAACTCTGCTGGCAAGTTTGCTTAGTTTGTGTTCAACTCCTCTGTCCAGGCAACTGATAAAACACAAGAGAAGGGCTCCAAAATTGAGAACAGTCCTCACTGGCCCCAGCCAGATGTTGTCCCATTTGCTGGTGGAGCCTGACCCTTCACCAGCTGTTTGGTACAGGTCTAGCTGCCTGCTGGACACCTTGTCCAGAAGGATACTGTAAGAAACAGCACCAGGAGCTCTGCTAAAATCCCCAAAGCCCACACCCACAGCCTCCCTCTTCCCCCTGGGAGGGTAATTTTGTAATAAAAGGATATTCAGGGAGTGTCAGGCCTGACTGCCCCTTCATCAACCTTGGTTTTGTCCACTGACTGAATTGTCTTTCAAGTGTTTTTCAATAACTCCTGGAATGATCTTCTCCATAATTTCACCAGGCACTGATGTGAGACTGACAGGCCTATAATTACCAGGGTTTTCATTCTTGCCCTTTTTGAAAATTGGAAAGACATTTGCCAGCTTCCAGTTGACTGGGACTGCTCTGGGTTCCCAGGACCATGGATGGATAACTGTGAGAGGGCTCCTTCTGTCCCCTGGGATGGATTTTATCAGCCCCATTGTCTCAAATGCAGCAAATCCTGTACAATTTCAAAGCTAACTTTTATCTTATCACTCCCTGAGTCAGGATCCTCCAGCCTGGGGCTCCAGGCATCCCAGGGGGGATAAAGAGAAAGGTGAAGGAGTTAAATGTCTCTGCTTTATCTTCATCCCTTTTTGTGAGGTGACCAAACACTAATGGTTGGGGTTTGGAGGGAAAGGGAGCACTGACCCTGGGCTGAGAGGGGTCCTGGGGGTGCCTTGAGCCAAACTGACAGTGGGGTCACTGTCAAATCCAGGGGGACCCCAACATCTGGGAATGATTGGCATCTGACTCCATTGGATCAGAAGGTTGAACACTCGCTTTATTAAACTATACTATATTACATTCATACTATATTATAACTTTACTAAAGAGATACTAGACTATACAAAAAATTGCTTTATTAGAACTATCCTATTACATTAATACTATTATACTATACTAAATACTATTATACTGTACATTAATACTATTATAACTACTAAAGAGATACTATACAAAAAATTGCTTTATCAAAACTATACTGTATTACATTAATACTATAACTATTCTAAAGAGATACTGTACTACACAAAAAATTGCTTTATTAAAATGATACTATAGTACATCAATACTATTATACTGCACTAAATATTAGTATACTATATTACATAAATACTATTATGCTAAACATTATTACTATGATAACTATACTAAAGAGATACTATACTATATTATACAAAAAACTGCTTTATTAAAACTATACTATATTACATTAATACTATATTATATAATAATATTATATAATAATATATTATAACTATAATATTATAACTATAACTAAAGAGATACTATACAAAAGATTCTAAAAGGACACTAAACAAAAACTCGTGACTGTCTGAGACAGCCAGGACACAGCTTTGACCCCATTGGCCAAGGAAACAAAACAATCCTCAGCATAATCCAACTGACAAATCACTTCAGGTAAACAATCTTCCTAACACATTCCACATGTGCAAAAACAACAGGAGTAGAGTGTAGAGATAAGAATTGTTTTCTCTTCTTCTCTCTGTGCTTCTCCAGAAAAAATCCAGGGAGAGAAAATGATGTCTCTGTCTGTTCAGAGAATGGGAATGCCACAGGATCACCTCAGACCTCCACTCTGCTGGCAGATCTGGCCAGGGACTGGCACCTGTTGCTGCAGGGAGATGTCCATGCCGTGGTAATTGAAATAATGACAGAGGGGAAATCGCTGGCCGGGGACGCCGCCGGAGCCAGCAGAAGGAAACAGATGTTCCCCACTACATTTCCTCTCTAAGTGAGAGCACAACAGATGCAAAACAGCATTAAAATGGTAGCAAGGCTGTAAATACAGCTTCTAATTACTGCACCAGGTAATGTCAGTCACAACAATCCAGATTTCTCCCAAGGATGCTCTGTGAGCTTTTGTATTCACAGGGACTCCCTTGGCAGGAAGGAATGATGAATCTGACTCCATGTTCTCAGAAGGCTAATTTATTATTTTATAATACTATATTATATTGAAGAATACTATACTAAACTATACTAAAGAATACAGAAAGGATACTTACTGAATGCTAAAAAGATAATAATGAAAACTGGTGACTCTGTCTAGAGTCCTGACACAGCTTGGCACTGACTGGGCAAAGAATCAAAACAACTCACACCAGAATCCAATGAAACAATCACCTGTGGGTAAACAATCTCTAAACACATTCCACATGAGCACAACACAGGAGAAGCAAATGAGATAAGAATTGTTTTCCTTTTTCTCTGAGGCTTCTCAGCTTCCCAGGAGAAAATCCTGGGTGAAGGGATTTTTCAGAGAATGTGAATGCTACAGTGAGCAGATGGGATGTAGAAAGGCTTTTACAAAATGGATTTGTTGGGTTTTTCCTCTCCCTTTAATGGCACAGAGATAAACTTTCTCACTTAGGGCAGCAGAGTGGAGCATCACAGAGCCTCTCTGCTTGGTGTATCTTTGGTACATGGTGCTGAGAATAGCTGAGGAGATGGGAACAGATCATCAAACACAGATTTGGGGACGGGGAGAGGTGGGTGGAGGAAGCTGCCTAGTTTGGGAATAGTGTGAGCAGGAAGGGAAAGGAAGGAGCAGCAGTGAAGAGCTCTGAGAGACAGCATGAGTGACAGAGGCAGAAAATAGCTCTGAGCTGGGTGGCCCCAGCTGACTCCCTGGAAGTTACAGAGAGGAGCAATTTGGGATTCTCTGGGCTCTGGCAATGCCTGAGTCACCTTGGTGGGGATGTAGTAAAAGGCAATGGATGGAAATATTCCCCCTGGTTCTCTGCTAACCACTCTGTTCACCAAGGCTGCTCTGGGGTTTGTGACTGCTGAACACAGGCTCAGCCTCTGTGACATCCTCACAGCACTGGAGTTTCCCCTGCTCATTCTGTGGTCATCCCCTCTACAATTTGGGACATGCAGGTCCAAAGGAGTTTGGTCTGTACTTCATTTTTCTTCTAAAACAGGAATCACTCTTTTTTCAGAAGTGACTTTGGAGGTTTGGAGGGGTTGGTAAAAATCTGTTGTGTCACAATACTGTCATTTTTAAGGTGGAAAAGCCTTTCCAAAGTGGCTGTCAGAGCTCTTCCTGAAGCTGGGAGGGTTGGGGCTGCCCAGGTGAGCCTTGGAGTCAAGGTGTTGGGTGCTTTTCAGCTCCAGATTGGGATTTTTCCAATTTCTCCAATTTTCCCAATCCAGATTGGGATTTTCTCCCAGTCCTCCAGACTGGGAGGCTGGGTGTTGGCCGCTGGATATTCAGCATTAGCATCATCCTGCTGGGGTTTGGGGCTTGTGGTAGAGCCAGCCTTGGTGTGGAATACCAGCAAAGCCATGGGATGCCCTGGAGAGGAGATGTGTATTAGCATGGACACACCTGTGTCAGCTTCTAAAAGAGCTGGTTGGTGATTCCTGCATTGCTTTAACAAGCTGGGCAGGTTCCATAGAAAAATGTGGATTTTACAAGATGTTTGGAGTCTGGATAGATCATGAAAGGAAGAGGAAAATGCATTTCCTTCTCTTCCTTCCTGTAAATGCTCCTCCAGCATTGTTACTCTCTCTGCTGTTGGTGGGAATAATGTGTGGGCACTGAAGTGAGAACTTTCAGGATAATCATACATTACAGGCAAGTGTGAAGAGCAGTGCCTGCCTGGAGTTTATTTTGGATATTCTCATGTATTACAGATATTTCTGGAGCTGATGCTCAGCTTTCCTTTTGCTCCAGAGCTGCCTTGCCCACCCACGTGCCCACAGCCCTTTGTGTGGAGCTGGGGAGGCAGAAAGGAGAGGCTGAGCCTGAGGGGATGTGGAGAAGGATCCTGGAGAAGGCAGGGGACTCTCATCTTGTCCTGCCCCTGTCTGGGACATGCTACAGCCCCACAGGAGCAGGGATGTGTCACCGCATGCACAAACCAGGAAACAAAATCCCCCCCCCTCTCTCCTCCCAATCAAATTAAGAGCAGAGAGCAGCAGAAAGTGCATTAACTAATCAAACTGTGGTTTCAAATTGATTATTGCAAATTGCCAACCATAACAATCCTCCTAATGGAAGCGATTTAAAAATAAAAAATAATAAAAATAGAGCCTGCCTGAGGCACTGGGCTAACCCTGTCCTTGCTGGTGGGTGAGGGCTTGCTGTACATCCTGACCCTCATGCAGGGCTCACTCCCTGGCGCTGGGGGCTGAGACCAGCCCCTGATCTGGGCACTGTGGGAGCAGTGCTGGGCTGGCTGCTGTTTCTGTCCTTGCAAGCTGGCCTGGTGTAGGATTGATGGGGGTAGGATGGTCAGGATGGACGGAGATGAGAGATCTCTGCAGCCAGGTCTGGAACTTGGGGTTTATTGCAAAGGGCCTGGGTGCAGGGCCCTGCTGGGAGCTGCCAAACACAGCTCAGAGCAGGCCCAAAGAGGAAGAGAGAGAAGGCAAGAGCATGGTAAAGAGAGAATGAGAGAGTAAAAGAGAGGATCAGAGGGCAAGGTTCCTGTTACAATACAATAAATCTTCTTCTGGTTGTGGAATTTGGGGTTTATTGCAAAGGGCCTGGGTGCAGGGCCCTGCTGGGAGCTGCCAGCCACAGCTCAGGACAGGCCCCAGAGAAGAGAGGGGGAGGGAGGATAAAAGGGTAAGGGAGTAAAAGGGTAAGAGAGTAAAAGGCAAGAGCTAAGAGACAAGAGGTAAGAGGTAAGAGCATAGAAAGTAAGTGAGCAAGGTTCCCGTTACAATACAATAAATCTTCTGTGTTGAATATTCTGATTCTCACTAACCAATCTAGTACAAGATACAAATTCTATAGCATTTACATACAGCCTATAAGAATCATTACATTACCATACTGTGTTACATTTCAAACCCTAAAAACTCCTCTTTGGGCCCCTTCTGCCAAGCTGGCAGGGTCTGCTCTGAGCCTTGGGCCTGTCTGCAAGCAGAGGGTGTTGTTCCATCAAAAGGGGATCACCTTCAGCTGGCCACACCATTGTTTTCACATTGTTCAGTAACTGAGGTATCTCAAAGCTTGCTTTCATTTCAATCTCACTTATAGTTTCTATATTCTCAAAATCTTTTGCCAGGCAATCATATTGATAAGGCCTTCCTGTTTCATCTTCCCCAGCAGCCTGGCAGGGCTGCAGGCAGTAGGGCCCTCGCTGGCAGCCTGGCTCTGGTGCCCAGATGCGGGCAGCAGCCCCTCTGCACTTCCCCAGTGGTTTCCCTGGCAACCAAGTCATCCTGCCAGCAGCCTGCAGTGCCAGCAAATAAAACAAGATGACACTACAGCTCCTCAAAAAGAAGAAAAAAACATAAAAACAACAAGCCAGAAGAACACCAACAACCTGTGTCCTCTTTTCCACAGTTCATGGTTTGGCTTCTTTTTCCTGGCTCCCAGCCTCTGTTGGTTTTGGTTTTGTCCAAGGAGAGGCAGAAAGCATTTTCAAGGATTTCAGTCTGCTCAGCAAGATGCTGGAGGGCTGGGAAGTGGCTGCTGTGCAAGCTGAAGTGTCCTGGTTTAGGGCAAATTTGGGAGAAAGCCTCCACAGGGGTTCCTTTAGAGAGAAGATTTAAGCGGCCCCTTGCCCAAGTGGTTTGGGAAAATATTTCCTTGGAGAAAAGCAAAAAACCTGTTAATTTAACAGGCAGAGCATTCACCAATATTAAACAATAAAACCTCTTGCCAATCTGAAGAGATGACAAGCTCAGAAGGTCCCCTTTTTGGGCTGCAGCTTGGCTCACTCAGTCTCTTATCAGGCCCTCCAGGCCTGGACCAGTGGGCCACAGGTGTGAGCTCCTTGTGTTTTTCTGGGTGTTCAGTCCAGAGCAGGTTTAAACAGTTCCAAGGAAAATAAAACCCACAGTCCAGGGAACTTATTTGCCTCAGCTAGCCAAAAACTAACTAAAAGCAAAGGAGAGCTCTGTCCTGCTGTCCGTCTATCCGCAGACAACAGTCCAGCAGCAGGAATGCGGAGAAGCAAGTGCAGCTTCTGAAAACAAACTGCTGCTTCTTCTTCCCCTCTTCATTCTCAGAACCAATCTTAAAGGTACAAAACTTATTTCTGGGCTAAACAGATTAATGGGGATCTAATTCAGCATCAAAAAGTCACCCCGGGACATGGGGTCAAATTCTGGACGAGTTCCTCCATGCCTATTCCCTGGCCACCCCAGTGGTTTGGCTGTGAGTGTTGGGAGCACCATGAGAAAAGGAGTTTGAGGGCAGCTGAGCTGCCTCAGATCCTGCTTTGGGCACAGGTAACAGCAGCAACAGTCCAATATGGTGTGTCCATCACTTTCTGGGCTCCTGTTGTCTGGCCAGGCCTGTGTGGCCTCTGTGCTGCCTCCAGGGGATGTGAGACCTGGAACAAGGGCTCCTTTGGCTCCCTCAGCAGTGAGCTGGCTGTGTGCTTTGTGGGGTACATGGTCCTGTGTGGTGGCAGCATCAGGAGCACCCCTGGGAGGTGTGTGAGGCAGGTCCATGTGTTGGACACCCGTCTGTGGCCATTTTGGGTTTAACCCTCCTTGCTGCCCAGAACAATAGGTCTCAATTCTTTCTTTTGGATGAAGTGAGTTGATCTTGTTGGGCAAATCAGATTATCCTCTCACTTTGCCTCTCTCCTGCTTTCCAGCTCTTGCCCCAGCAAAGTGATTTGCTCCAAGAGTGTTGGTAAAAAATCCAGAGCAGGCATTTCCCACCCTGTGCTCCTTCCAGCTCTGTGAAAGCTCTTCCAAAGACATGAGCTCCTACTGAGGAAATGAAAAGCAACTCTGAAGACTAAACATGACTGATAACAAAAAAATTAAATCATTTAGACCTGTTTTCCTGTTTTTGAACGGTATTTAGGTAAGCCCTGGAGTAACACACGTGGCCTTCCTACTGTGAGCAATGCTGAGGTAAGGCAGGGGATTTTTTAGATCCACTTCTGGATATAACTGAATATGTAGGGATTGGAAATATTAGAAAATGACCTAAAGATCTCTACAGTGGGGTCTATTGTTCCAAATAATAACACCCCCAGGGCTGGATGTGTGTGGACACTTGCAGAGATGCTTTTTTCAGGCAAAAATAGTGTTGGGGATTGTTTTGTTTCTTAGGCCATGATGTCTTGGGTGGGTTTTTTTCCTTTTCTTTTCTTTTTTTGTCTGTTAATACAAAGCATGTGTCTGCAGGTCTGTTTGTCTGACTTTGCCCAGCCCTGTGTCCCTTTTCTGAACTGCTTGGACAATTCCTGCAGATTTTGCAGGACAGTTTGCTTGTGTACCTCATTTCCTGGTGAAGCAAGGCAGGACTTTCCTTACATTATAAACTGCTATTTTATATTTATAAGTGTTATTTATATTTATATTATAGTGTAATATAAAAGTTCTAATCTCTGTGAGGTTCTCCTTCAAGGCAGTTACACTTCCAAGAGTAAAACCTCAAAACTCCTCCTCTCTCTGGGAGACATGAGGTAAAACTGGAGAGCTCCTCAGTTGCACATGTTGAGTAAAGCATGTGCTCATCAAATTTGTTTATCTGAAGCAGTTTTGCTTGGATAGATCAAAACACTCCAGTGCCAGAGTTGTGTTTGGGAACAGAGGTCCTACTTTCATTTGCTACTGATGCCTCTGTTTATATCTAATTGCCTTTATTAGTCCAGGAGCTCATAATCATGAGTACTTGTGCCCAGGTTGCCTGATACTTGTGCTCACCCACTGGGGTCAAATATAATCACCATCTCCCTTTGATTACCATAAACATTTGATAACCTGGCAGTTGGAGAGGTTTTATCCCTGCTCTCCAGGGAGTTTGTTCCTCTGGCTCAGGAACACCCAGCTAATGTCAAGGAGATAATTTCTATGGAGAAGCTTATCCTGTTTGTCCAGGACAAGTCTTGGGACTATAGAGTTACCAGGCAGGTTCTGTTTGTCTCTGGGTGAGCAAAATGTTTCTGAGATGGGTAAACCATTGTCTGATTATGTCGAGGAGGGTCCCATCTTCCTTTCCTTGTCTCTTTCCTTCACAGGGGCCTGGAGATTCCCATTTAACAAGGAAGAGAGAATGGCCTCTCTCCAGAGAAGGCAAATGAACAGGTTTGGGGACCCTCTTCCAGCATGTGTCCAACTTTGGAAAGACCAGATGATTGTCCCAGTCGTGTCCCTTCAAAAGTTGTCACTTTCTCTTGGGTTTCTGTGGTTGAGATGACCCCAAGGTATTAAAAAGTCTTTTTTTTCCCAGCCCCACGATTAAAGAAATCGAGAGTCGTCTGTTCTGGTTTTCAAGGCTAATTATTATCTCTTATCCGTTCCATTCTTTCTCTGACTTGCTGAGATCTGTCCAGCAGGTCGGGTTGTGGCACAGTCCCTGCCCTTGGGGTGGTGTTGGCTTTTTATACTAAGAACTACGTGTGCTTTATTTACAATAATTTTCCAATACCTATCACCTCTGTTAGACAGTCTGTCTCTATCCTAAACCAATCCAGAAGTGTCACCATCACAGCAGAAGAAGAAGGAGAAGAAGAAGAAGAAGAAGAAGAAGAAAACACACCCAGATTCCTCCATCTTGCCTCTTGAACCCCCATTCTAAACCCCAAAATTCTACATTTTCAGCCTGTGACAAATTAACAATTATTCTACTCAAACTCTTGTGGGTTGTAACTTTTCACGCAACGTCAGTAATTGTTTCCATGGGTTAAAATTGAAGACACAGTTGTTTTTGACTCCCTGCCAAGGTCTCTGAGCCCCTTGCCTGGGTTTTGAATCACCCAGGGCAGCCAGAGCAATGTCCTGGGTCCCAACACCTTCCCTGTCACACACCTCATGAGCTGCATCCTGCTCCCTGCCCAGGGCTGGTGCATGCTGCCTCCTCCAGCTCCCTGCCCTTGGGAGAGAGCCAAAGGTCTGATTTCTGAAGAGCAGATACTCCTGGAAGGTTGGCAATGGGGCCATCACTGCTTCTTTTTCCTATTTATTTTATTCTTTTCCTTCTGTGGCTGTAGAATGAGGCGTGGGGGTGGGGGAAAGTGAAGGAATAAAAGAAAAGATGAGGTGGAAAATCTGAAATAATAAATGCAAATTTCTCTGAGGGGAATATAGAAAATATTGTCAAAAAATTAAATTGTGGTTTATTCAGAATACAGAAAACAAAACCAGCATCTTGATATAGTCTGTGGTATTTTTTCCGGTTTCCTCCTAGCTCTATTAAAACTTCAATAATATACAGGAGTCTATTAAAGATTTCCAAGATGAAACCAAGGCTGGTCATTATCACAAATGGCTCTTTGGTGGGCTGTATGAGAGCAGTGAATGGTCTCACTGTGGTTCTTAGTGGAAACACGCCTGAACTACAAACCCAGGATCTCTGCTGGACTAACAGATGCTGCAGGGAGCAGGGGTGTGCCTGACTCTCCTGCTGGCCTGAGCTAACCCCCTGTTCCAGGACCAGTTCTGCCCCAGGCCCTGAGAAGGCAGCCCCTCTAGAGTGCTTCTCTGGGGTTAACCCTTTCCATTTTATTTCTGGGAATCCTCAGGGAAGTCTGAACGTGGCCACTCCTGCTGCTCCCACAGAGCTCTCCTGGCAGCCGGGGCCCAGCAGCTTCCATCTGCACTCAAATCAGACTGTTACCATGTATTTTTTAAGCCTGCACATCTCTTCCCCACACAGAGAAAGGCTGGTGAATGCAGCATTTCTGGCAGCCTTTGCTTCCTTGTGCCTGTGTGAGGGCTCTCACCTGTGGAGTGCATCAATGGCTAAACCTTCCCTTCAAGCTGGGTGCGGCCCATGGGGTTGCGAAAAACACCAATCACTTGTTTTTAAAATTTTAAAAGTTGAATAGTAATAAAATGGTTGTAAAAATAGCAATATAATTAGAGTAATACAAATTTGGACGATTTTGATTAGGACAATATGAGAAAATAGAAACAAAGAGTTACCAACAGTCTGGGTAACGTTTTTCTGGGCAGCATAAGCCCGGAAAAGGACCCACGTTAACAGAGGATTAACCCTTAAAACTGATAATCTGTTGCACATTCATACACTTCATATATGATGCATAAATTCCATTCACACACAGGATTCTGTCTGGTCAGTGTCAACTTCTTCCTCCAAATCCTGACAGCGTCTTCATGGCTGAGCAAGGTGGGAAGAAGTTAATTTCTTCTGATAAAGGAGCAATAAATTCTCGTTCTCTGAAAGATTTAGCTGTTCTGTGGCTGCTATCTCAGTGTGAGTCCTTTCTTTAGAAAAAAAAGTATCCTACATAGCATAGTTTCTATTTTAACATTTTGTTATAACCTAAAACTATATTTAACACACTACTTAAGAAAATTAATACAGCATCACTTTCTAACATAACATACATAATATTCATTTTAATATTTGCAAAAAGCCAATCATAAAATGTGCATTTTTCACAGGGTGGTGATGGGACCTCCCACCAAAACCTCAGCAGTCCTTAACCATGCTCCCCACAGCCAGGATTCAAAGCCCATTTGTCTCCCTGCTGGCTGAAGAGACCCCAAATGCATCTCTGGGATTGACTGATTCTTGGAGAGATTCTTTTCAATCTATGAGACCAATCCCTCTGTCACTTTGCTAACTGAGAAGATGGGAGAGCCAAATTTAGACCGGAGAATGAGGCTTCTCTATGGGATAGCAACAAAACCAACTCTGCCTCTTGGAAGTGAAAAAAGAGAGGCAGCAAAAGAAGAGATTTGCTGGGATCTGGCAGTTTATACTGTCATTTTATTTGGTCTATTGCCAAACAGCCACAGTCTGTGCTTGGGGAAAACACAGGGATGAGTCAGTTTTCTGCACTCAGGTTGTTACAGGCACTTCTGGCAGGCTCTAATTTAGGCTCTGCTCAGTGGATTTGAGTGCTCAGTTCCACATTCTCCCACTGCCCGTGGGAGGACAGGTCTCTGCCACAGGGTCTGGCCACCTTCACACAGCCAAGGCTCATCAGAGAGGGGAAGTGAAAATCTCCCTCGGCTGACATTGGGAGGAGCTGCCCATTGCTGAGTCAAAGTGATGCCTCAGGTTTTGTCTTTCGTATTTTTCAGATTCTGTGCTGCTTTAGTTGTGTAATTCTGAGCTTCACATGAGGGGATGGTGAGCTTTGTGCACAGAGCAGGGAGACAAAACAATTCCTGCTCCAGCTGGACACCAAGGACAAATGATCCAAATCTCAGCCCAAGAGCACAAACACGGTGAGAGAAAAAAACAAGGATGGGACTGGATGGGCTAAAGCTGGAATGGGACAATGAACTGCAAGATGCAAACAGAGCAGAACTGATCACAGTGAGAGACCCCGTGCCCGGCTGTGCATTTTGTGACCATTTTGGTTCATCTTGGGTGCAGCCCTGGCTGGGCTCTTGTGCTGCCCAAGGTGGATCCATTGAGGAGATCCTTTTAATAAATCCCTGCTTTATTCTTTAACTCTGTCCACCCTCTGTTCTAGCTCAGCCTTCACAAGGCATCAAAAGGAGCAGCCAAATTCCCTGCTGGGGGAGTCCCTCAGGAGGGATGTGGGTCAGATCAGGGACATGCCATGCTCGTGTGGCTCCTGCCATGCCTGGTTCTGGGGCAAGGAGCAGGGGTTGGGGATGCCCAGGGTCAGTGCTGCTGTCCCAGGGCTGCCCAGCACCACTGACAGCTTTGGTTTGTGTCAGGTCCAAAAACCTCCTGATGGGGCAGCCAGCCCTGCCCAGGGCCTGTCTCTCTCTGCAACCCTGATGCCTTCTGCTGTCCTGTCGCAGACACATTTTATGAAAAATCCTTTCCTTAAGATTTTTTTCTCCTGAGAAGCCAAGAAGACTCAAAAACAAAATGTTTATCTGCTGCTGTGGAATGCAACAGGTGCATCTGGGATTGGTCTCATGTGGTTGTTTCTAATTAATGGCCAATCACACTCAGCTGGCTCAGACTCTCTGTCTGACACAAGCTTTTGTTATCATTCCATTCTTTTTCTATCCTTAGCTAGCCTTCTGATGAAATCCTTTCTTCTATTCTTTTAGTATAGTTTTAATATAATATATATAATGAAATAATAAATCAAGCCTTCTGAAACATGGAGTCAGATCCTCGTCTGTTCCCTCATCCTAAGACCCCTGTGAACACCATCACACTGTCCCTTCTAGGAACAAAGTCAAGAGGACCACAGTCCAGGAGGGATATTTTTAGGGCTTTTTGTGCCAGCCCCTAAGCCAGCAGGGCTCCCTAAGAAATGCAGTCTCACGGCTGAGTCACCCTGCTGCATTCAGGTCATGTTGGCCACAGCTGCTGCTCTTCTGAATTTCACCTCTGTGGGCTCTGGAGGGGTCAGTGCCCACCCTTTTGTGGAGGGAGATGCTGTCCAGGCCTTGTTCTGACAGCTGCTACAGAGTCTTTTGTGGTTTGTGTGATTCTTTTCTTGCTAAGAAGGAAGAATTGTTTTTTAAATTTTTTTTTACTACTATCCCTATTACATTATAATGGTAACCAGCTGGTAGAAGGGATAATGTGGACCTGTTAGGATGCTGGTTGTTTGCAGCATCTAAGCCTGTATAGAAATCCTTATGGAAAGTAAATATCTTTGTAAATTTGGGGAGCATGAGTAGATCTGTGTGCTCTGTGCCCCCACAAAAGCCACAGCACTGGGTGTGCTTGGACTGCAGGGCTCTGCATGTCTGCAGCTGTGCTGCTTGCTCTGAGCCAGGCAGCCAAACCTGAGCCTGTGTGGAAATTTTCCAGACTTTTTAGTCTATTACTCATAAAGTTTTGATGAACAGATTGTGATCCAGGGAGCTGCTATTCTCTGCACCATGCAGTAAGTCAATGGGCAAGGACAAAGTTCCTGCCTGGCCAACCTGCTCAGAAAAATGTACCTGGTTGTTTTTGTGCTTTCTCTGAGCTTTTCTTTTCTCTATTTTCTCTATGTACAATTGTAGCTGCTGTGGGTAGAAATAGGAAATTATCTCATACAGAGTATGATATAAAATAAAAATAAAAGGAAGGGAAAAAACCAGTTTCATTTCACTGTTCCCAGCAGAGAACTTCATCTGGCATATTTTACTGCAAATAGCAATTCCAGTGGACTTACAAAAAATAATTTTCTGAGCTTAGTTTCTGCTAAAAAGCAGGTCTGAATGCAAGCTGTTTTTTTAATTAACTAGGTGGTTTGTAATCAATTCTACCCTGCCAGAGACGAAAGTGGCTGATTCAGTGTCATGATTGTGAAAATCCTAGCAGGAAAATGTCTCTATACCCAGACAAAAGAATTCTCCACAAACAAGCACTTGTGTCCAAAGCTAATTTGAATGTTAAACAAAAAAGATATTAAGAGGGGTGGGGGTTTTTTATGTTTTACTCTTATTTGGACACTTGTGCTGCTTAACTCTGCAACTACCTGTTTGTTATTGGGCTGAATTAAGCCCTGCTGCATTCGTTAGCATATACAAGAGCTTAGTAATACAATCAGGCACTAATGCATTCATTTTCTACTTGACTGCTCATTCATTGAGATGTTAGTACATAGGCAGAATATGATCAGGGTGACTGTGGGATGAACTAATCAATTCATAATGAATAATCCAAAAATACAGATGTCCTCGGCACAGACTGAATTCTGCAGGGCTAGAGGAGAGCAGCTGGAGGAGACCCCAGAAAGGGAGGGATGTTCAGCCCCGAGCTGCCACCACCTCATCCCCCAAAAAAAAACCTCAAAAAAGGGCAGAGCTCACTGGGAGCCAGTTCAAAACTGCAAATTGGAGGAGCCTTGGACTGCACAGACCTGTCGAACTTCAGTGGAGCTGCAGAGATCTTTATTTGCAAGGGCTGGTAGGGGAGACCTGCCAGGATTTCCTCAATGACTTCTCCTCCTTTCTCTTTGCCTCTCCTCATCCCAGCCCCTGCCAGGAATTTGTCATCTGTTGCTTTGTTGGGGGTTTTTTTTCTGGTTCTGAGCTGCTTGCTCTTACTGTTTTCACTTTAACTTCTCTCTCGGGAGTTAATTATTACAGATAGTTCTGTGTAATCCTCCTGATTGCAAATAAGAAAGCTGAGCTGTGGCCAGAATCCATTTTAGGCTGGGGCAGCACAAACACTTGTATGGCAATCAGAGTGGGTGCAGGTCATTGCATCTGTGTGTCTCAAGTGACAGCAGAGCTTTGCAAAGCCACATTTTAAACTGCTTTATGGCAGCTGAAAATGCTGTCCTGACACGGACTGAGCATTGCCCCTGCATCACCACTTTTCAGTAGAAGATGGGGAGAACAGAAAGGGCTGGATGATTGTCTTGGTTTGGAAAGACAGGAGCCTGCTAAGGAAGGCAGGAGCCTCCCCTGAAATGGAAAATGTAAACCCTCCCCACCCCTCCAAATTGCTATACATTTTAAATTAAGGGGCTCTCAGGCAAAAATATGGGAGCAGGAAATAACAGCTCTTTAATAGGGAATTAAAAATAAAAGGATAAAATGACCAATGCAGTAAATCAAACCAACCCTGACAGAGTCAGAACCCAACCTGACACCCTGTGGGTCAGGGTGTTGGCAGCAGTCCCATTGGAATTGTGGCTCAGCCCTCCTGCAGTGTCAGGGGTGGCTCTGCTGGAGCAGGGATCCTGTAGAGAAGGATGTATTCTTCCTCTGAAGATCCAGGGGAAGAAGAGGCAGCTGCTGTTCCTCTGGGGAATCCAGTGGAGAAGCTGTGCTGGTGTTCCAGAATCTCCAGATTCTATCCAGGTAGGAATGCTTGGCTCCTCCCTCTGGGCTCACATCTCCCAATGGGATGCTGTAGTTCTTATCAACCATGCAGTGACATTCAATAGCTGTTATCAGCAGTGTCCCCTCCTGAGGGAGGAGTGATTGTGGTCACTCAAAGAGAGAGATGAGGCAAACTGCCCACTTGACAAAGGTAATCTGCCGTACAGATGGTAATGGAAAACAACTTGCATTGCAATCTTCAACAATGATTTCCTGAAGGCTGCCTGGATGGGTACTACAGCTGATCCAGGGATAATTTGGGGATTTTTTTTTCCCTGCAGTGCCCCTGGCTGCCTCTCATAGGAGTCTCCTGCTCTTGCAGGAGAATTGAAGGCAACTTTTAGAGTAAGGCTGGATGAATTATTTGCCTATTTGCAGATTTTCATGCTTCTGCCTTGCAAACCTTGGACTTCCCCTCCACACTCAGCCCCCTCAGTACTGCTGGTGGCTGTTCTCTCACCGTTGGACTAGAAAATCTTCTTTTCATTTCAGCCCCTCTGGTTCCTAGAGACAAGAAGGTCACCTGGGTCACTCTGACTGGAAAGGGGATGTGACTGGAAGTGTTTTCTTTCTTGAGTGTCCTGGATTTCTTGGGAGCAACCAAGATTAGGACCTGTGCCTCACAGAGAACTCCTATTTCCTACACCCAGCAGTGCTACACCCCAATCTGTTTGTGCAGGGCCATAGAAGGGATGTGGCAGCAGGTGAACTTCAGCCTTTGCTTCAAAACAAACCAAAATTCACTCTGGGAATGGGGTTTGGTTTGTGGTGCCCAGGAGCAGTTCAGGGGTGCTGGTGTGGAATGATTCCTGCTGGCAGGCATTGCTGGGGATGGTGGTGAGGGGATTAATGTCTCTGTGATCAACCCCAAAGTAAGCTGCCCTGCTCACCCCCCTGTGTGTTACACCCACAGCAGTGTGAGCACTACACTCCTGGGCTGCTTTCCTAGAGGGATGGTGGTTCCTGAGAATTTCAGATTTCTGTGCTGACAGGCACTGACCCCCAGGAGAACACTGCATTGACCTGAGGCTGTGGAGAAAGTTTCCAAAATTAAATTAAAGAACTGGTATTATAGGTGTGTAGTTTGAATAGAAGTGTGTAATATCACAGGGTGGAAAACTTAGAGTTTAAGGTTTTAAAATATATAAAGCAAGATGGAGGTTTTAGGGCGGAAGCTGGTCCTTCACATTCTTCTTCACCTTCTTCCCCATGAGTTTAACTAGTATTGTGTAATTAGACAAAAAAAATCTGCATTGAGGATCACAGGTAAATGTTATTAATTTAAAAATAAAAATAATTTAAGTGTAATTTAGAAATGATTGTGTGGACAAGATTATCCACTCGGGGAGTGAACCCGCTCCTATGTGATGCTTCATTCACCTTAAAGCAAAAGATTTGCAAGTAAATTCCAAAAAATTCTGGGGTGCACCTGTCCTGTAGGGTGGAGGCTGCAAGGTCAGAGGCATTGAGGGCTCAAGGAGAGGGATTTTCAGTGAAAGCAGGGGAAGTTCAGGCAGAGCTGTGTGTGCATCTGCGCACTCCCCACGCCTGCATGTGTGGGATTTTTCCTTCCCTTTCATTCACCACCCAGTGTTCTTTATTGTCTCTTGCAGGTAGATCACTCATTGCCATAAATTTTCTTATCTCTAGTGCTTTTCCAATTATGGATAACAACAGGAAAGCAGTCATTGGTTTCTAAAAGGTCATCAAGATATAGGGCCCGATTGGGAAGGGGATGACTTATGGAGTTGGCTTGTATAAATCTGGGGAAGTTTTATGCACAAGTCAGGCACGAAATGTAAGTGAGATTCATAAAAAACAGAGATTTACACTGGCTTCAGTTAGCAGGAATCAAACTGGTTATGAAAATTTGCCATTCTCTCTCTGCCTGTAAGCTTTGAATGTGGTTTTCAGGTGCCCGTGGTACTGGGGAAGGGCTGTCCTGCCCCTCTGGGTGATGGCCAGGGGATGATCAGAGGGCATAGAAGTGGTAAATGGGAGCTTCTCCCACACCTTGTGCCTTGACAATCTTCCAGAGGTGACCTCCTCCATGCAGGAGAGGGAATTTGATCTCATCTGAGTGTTGGCAGCACCTGGCAACAGTGACAGTGACATCTGGGGCAGAGCCACTTCTCAGGTTGATGCCTCAGGGTTTGGCTATTATATTTTTCAGGTTCTGTGCTGCTTTAGTGTGTGGGTCTGAGCTTCACATGAGGGGATGGTGAGCTCTGTGCACAGAGCAGGGAGACAAAACAATTCTTGCTCTAGCTGGGCACCAAGGACAAATGATCCAAATCTCAGGCCCAAGAGCACAAACAAGAAAAACAAGAAGGATGGGACTGGATGGGCTAAAGCTAATTAACTCCAATATGCAAATGCAGCAGAACTTATAAAAGTGAGAGACCCAATGACCAGCTGTGCATTTTGGGACCATTTTGGGTTCACCTGAAGTATAACCCTGGCTGGGGTCTTTTACTACCCAAAGTAGATCTATTAAAGCCTCCTAATAATACATCTTGCTTTGCAGTGTGGAACAGATCTGGAACAGGGAAAAACCAAACCAAGTTCTTCTTCCTTGACCTGTCCAACCCTGCTGGGGTCTCCCTAAATGAGGATGTGATGCAGTCCCGAGGTGGGAAATCTCAACAATCTCAACAATCCTGCCTGCCTGTTGCAGGTGCATGGATGATTAAACTGGGCTGTGCCAGGTTAGGTTGTGGTTTGGCAAACTTATGGAAATTATTCTCCTTATCCCCCATTCTCAAAGAAGTTTTAGGAGTGGTGCTGGTTGCAGCATCCCCCTCTGACCCCCTGTAACTTCCCTGCAGTGGCTCTCCCCTCCAGGGAGAGAAAAACTGTCAATCCCCTTCTTTTTTTGCCTTTCTCCTCTGCTTTTAGGGCTTGTTGGCAGGACAAAGAATGGAAACCGAGCCGAGATGCCTGTTCCAGATTGACACCCGGTGAATTCCGCCGCTGTAATCACCCGAGCAGCATTTATCACCTCCTCAGACCGTAATGTGGGGAGCAGGTGTCTGACCTGCGCGACAAAAGCACGGAGTGGCAGCAGGAAGGGAGGAAATAGATAAGATGTCATTTTTCCAGCGCGATTTTTCTCTCTTTAATGTTCCCCTAGA
This sequence comes from Ammospiza nelsoni, assembly GCF_027579445.1. Lineage (NCBI taxonomy): Eukaryota > Metazoa > Chordata > Aves > Passeriformes > Passerellidae > Ammospiza > Ammospiza nelsoni. The sequence continues at coordinate 6,580,363 of NC_080651.1, forward strand.
TTATGGGAAACAATCATGGGATGGGGGACGCCAGTGTTTTATGGTGTCAGAAGGGTTTAAGGTTTTAGGTGTAAAAAAAAAAGTGATGTTGGATCTCGCTGTATTATGGGGTATTTATAGGACACACTAAGTTGGGGTTTTTTCAATTTATTTACTTGAGTCGGGAAAGATAAATGGGTGTCTGGATCCGAGTACTTGTATCCAAAGGAAATGAAAAGAAACACAATTCTCTTGAACTTGGCCTCCACTTAGGGCAGAGAAATGACACAGAAATGACCCTTCTCAGATTAAAGGACTGCTCACGCCTCAAAGGAGGTGGTAGAAATTAGTCTGTAAAAATCTTTCCTTCCCATATTACACATTTTCTGCTCTTCTTCATCTCTGCTTTGAGAGATACAAAAATCCACCAGCTTTGCTGTGCTCTCCTCCAGTGGCATGTCTGAGCATCCTCCTCCATGAGTGCTGCTTTGGTGCTGACTCCACTCTTCCATCAATGAATATTTTTCAGGATGGAAAACAGTTTTAACTTTCCTGATCTGCAGTTTTGGGTTTAAAACCTCATCTCTCATTTTAATAATAGTAATAATCCCGTTCTGAGCTACTTTCCATCTGAAGAGTTGGCAAATGTCCTACCCATTTAAGCATCACAACATCCTGAGGGCCAGTGAGTGCAAGCTGCCAGGAGTCAGATCCAGTTCACTGTACAAATCAGAGCTGGTTGTGTTTGAAACCTTGTTCTAGACTCATCATTGCCATGTCCTGATGGGAGTGGGGGAACTGAGAGGCAATGGGATCCTGCACTGGATACGGGCAGAGAGTCACATGTGATGGTGTTCACAGGGGTCTGAGGATGAGGGAAGAGATGAGGATCTGACTCCATGTTTCAGAAGGCTTGATTTATTATTTTATGATATATATTATATTAAAACTATGCTAAAAGAGTAGAAGAAAGGATTTCATCAGAAGGCTAGCTAAGAATAGAAAATTAAAGAATGATAACAAAGCCTTTGGTCTCGGACAGAGAGTCCGAGCCAGCTGACTGATTGGCCATTAATTAGAAACAACCACATGAGACCAATCACAGATGCACCTGTTGCATTCCAAAGCAGCAGATAATCATTGTTTACATTTTGTTCCTGAGGCCTCCCAGCTTCTCAGGAGGAAAAATCCTAAGGAAGGATTTTTCATAAAAGATGTCTGTGACAGTCACAGAATCATTAAAGCTGGACATTTAATTTAATTAATTAAAATCATCAAGTCCAGCTGCCAACCCTATACCACCACCACGTTCACCACTAAGCCATGGCCTCAAGTGCCACATCCATGTGGGTTTTGAAAACTTCCAAGGAAGGCGACTCCATCACTTCCCTGCCCACCACCCTTTCTGTGGAAAAAGAAAATAAAAATCCATGAAAAGATGACGGAGCATCTTCATATCTCTGTGCTCAGAGCTGCTTGCAGGTCACCCTGACTGTAAGAAATGCTCCCTTCAGCCCCTGTGCTGTCCCCAAATACACGTGAGGGACTCCAGGGCTCTCTGGGAGGATTTGGGAGCAGTTGGTACTGCTGTTGAGCACCAAGAGAGCAGCTTCTGCAACGAGCAATTTCCTCCTCTATGGTTTATTTGATTGATGGAGATTGATTAGCGTTAACTAATCCTAGAGAAAATTTGGAGCCAGAGGCTGCACAGCACATATGATGGGGCTCTCTCTTCTCTTTGCTAGGTGGGAACAAACCAGATTTTCTTTGGCTGCACATTTCCAAGCAGAGAGGTCTCTGTGCCACACCTTGAGTCTTGGTTTTCACCCTAGAATTGCAGGGTCTGGGACCAGTGCAAAAGAGAGAGGAAGTGGCGGAAGGAAGTGGCGGAAGTGGCGGAAGTGGCGGAAGTGGCGGAAGGAAGTGGCGGAAGGAAGTGGCGGAAGGAAGGAAGGAAGTGGCGGAAGGAAGGAAGTGGCGGAAGGAAGGAAGGAAGTGGCGGAAGGAAGTGGCGGAAGGAAGTGGCGGAAAGAAGGAAGGAAGTGGCGGAAGGAAGGAAGTGGCGGAAGGAAGGAAGTGGCGGAAGGAAGGAAGGAAGGAAGGAAGGAAGTGGCGGAAGGAAGGAAGTGGCGGAAGGAAGGAAGTGGCGGAAGGAAGGAAGTGGCGGAAGGAAGTGGCGGAAGGAAGTGGCGGAAGGAAGTGGCGGAAGGAAGGAAGTGGCGGAAGGAAGGAAGTGGCGGAAGGAAGTGGCGGAAGGAAGGAAGGAAGTGGCGGAAGGAAGTGGCGGAAGGAAGGAAGTGGCGGAAGGAAGTGGCGGAAGGAAGTGGCGGAAGGAAGGAAGTGGCGGAAGGAAGGAAGTGGCGGAAGGAAGTGGCGGAAGGAAGTGGCGGAAGGAAGTGGCGGAAGGAAGTGGCGGAAGGAAGGAAGGAAGGAAGGAAGGAAGGAAGGAAGGAAGGAAGGAAGTGGCGGAAGGAAGGAAGTGGCGGAAGGAAGTGGCGGAAGGAAGTGGCGGAAGGAAGTGGCGGAAGGAAGGAAGTGGCGGAAGGAAGGAAGGAAGGAAGGAAGGAAGGAAGGAAGGAAGGAAGGAAGTGGCGGAAGGAAGGAAGGAAGTGGCGGAAGGAAGGAAGTGGCGGAAGGAAGGAAGGAAGGAAGGAAGGAAGGAAGGAAGGAAGGAAGGAAGGAAGGAAGGAAGGAAGGAAGGAAGGAAGGAAGTGGCGGAAGGAAGGAAGTGGCGGAAGGAAGGAAGGAAGTGGCGGAAGGAAGGAAGTGGCGGAAGGAAGGAAGGAAGTGGCGGAAGGAAGGAAGGAAGTGGCGGAAGGAAGTGGCGGAAGGAAGTGGCGGAAGGAAGTGGCGGAAGGAAGTGGCGGAAGGAAGGAAGTGGCGGAAGGAAGTGGCGGAAGGAAGTGGCGGAAGGAAGGAAGGAAGGAAGGAAGGAAGGAAGGAAGGAAGGAAGGAAGGAAGGAAGGAAGGAAGGAAGTGGCGGAAGGAAGTGGCGGAAGGAAGGAAGGAAGTGGCGGAAGTAAGGAAGTGGCGGAAGGAAGGAAGTGGCGGAAGGAAGGAAGGAAGGAAGGAAGGAAGGAAGGAAGGAAGGAAGGAAGGAAGGAAGGAAGGAAGGAAGGAAGGAAGGAAGGAAGGGCACCACAGTCTTCACACCCAGGGGTGAAGAAGAATTCCATAAAATGCTGTCAGTGAAGGAGAGGGGAGGCAGGGGACAGAAAGGAGAGGTGAATGTGGGACACAAACCCTGCATGGGGAGTTGTCTGCACCCAGAGATGTTCTCTCTGATGGGAGCAGCAGCACCCAGCTCCATCAGCACCATTCCTCTCACTGCAGATCACAAAGTGCTCCCTGCACATCCACATCAGCCTCCAAAGCAGAATTCCACAGCCTTGAAAGTGAACCCATCAGAACCAACAGCAGTGAGGAAGAATTTATAAGCCCACCTCTTTTTGTCCTTGATGGGGTGCTCTTTGATGGGATTGCTGTGGGACAGAGGGTTTTCCTCTTGTGCTACCAAAACTAAATAAAAACAAGGACAAAATTTTGGAGATGATGGTAATGAAATTAAGGGGGCTGCTTGTCTCTATCAGTAACAACCTTCTGGCTCGTAATCTGAACAGAAATAATAATTTGAAAGGGAAGCTAATTGAATTAAACAGGCAACCAAACTGGAGGAATGAGACTTTTGGTGAAGAAGGGCAGCTGGGGGAAAAGTAGAGGAGGTGGCAGGGAAAAGAAGCACGTCTCTTTAAATTGTCAATCTCTCAGGGCAAGGTTGCTGCAGACATAATGAGTGTCCTAGTGAATTATCTCCCACTTTTATTGTCTGTTGCTACCATGGAAAGATAGGGAGGTGGGGAAACTAACTTTTTTTTTCTCTCTTTTTTTTCTTCTTTTTTTTTTGAATTTGGACAGACTTAAAGAAGTGGCATCAAATTTGAAGGGCACCCAATCAATCTGTTGTCCTAGCTGCATGAAATTGTATTTCCTTGCCACTTCATATCTTATTTGCAGCAGCTGGGCTGTAAGTCATTGGTGATAACATTCTTTATTATGCAGCCGTGTTTATGAACTGTGCCTGGAAAGAGATGATAGAAATATGCAGCAATATGCAAAGGGGGGGATGCAGGGGGGAGGGGGAATAAATGCTTGTTGCTAGGGCAACCATGGGGCTATTTTGGGCATCAAATTTTGCAGATGATGAAAAGCATTTTCATGTGATGGTTGGTCTCTCTGGGAAGAGAAGGGGAGAGAGGGCACACAATAAACGGGGAGATAATATTCAAGAAGGCAGTCATTTAATTTTTTTTCATATATAAATACATCTATAGTTTCAGCTGTACTGAAAATGCATTAAAACCAAAGGAGTTTCTGCCTCTTGGTTAGGGGGAAGGAGAGAGGGTTTTAAATAATTAAATAGGAGATGGAATGCTGGTGATTTCGGTGCCTTTCCTACATCACCTGGCAGAGCCTAAATCCAGCTGGTGGTCTCAGGAAATTCCTCATGAGTCAGGCTGGTGTCTGCAGCCACCCTTGCTTGCCCCTGGTCCCTCTGGACACAGGCAGCTCCTTTCCCCAAAGTGTTTTCCATCTCTGTCTCAACGGAAATGGAGCCAATTAATTCACAACCCCTTCTGTCACAGGTTAAAAAGCACCAAATTTTCAAAGGCTGCTCTTGACTCTTGCAAGTACCTAATGATAGCCATACTTGATACCCATTAAAATGCTAAATTCATAAAAAAAGATGGGAATTGCTGTCAGGCAGAGATCTCCCATCTGGAGGATGTGAGCTGCTCCCACCAGCTGACATGGGAAGGGCTGGATGTCCCCTCTGTGCACCCAAGCTATCGGAGACAATCCTGGGGACTCTCAGGGTCGGGTCACAGAGTGGGGACAGGGTCAAATCACCCTCATTTGTCCCATCAAGGACTAGGGCAGGTCCTTTTCTGCTGGTGGGAATGGAGAGGGTGATGCCAGTCAAGGTTTTCTGTTGGTTTTTGGTTTTGCACCTTCACCTGTGGAGATCTCACAGCCCTAAGAGGGCAGGAGAGCACAGTGGGAGTGCTTGGGAATGTCACTGAGTTGTCGTGGGAAAACAAAAACTCTCCAGCAACATTTTTTAGTGTCAGAGCATTAAGGCATTACTTTTATTCTGCGCAGGATGTTGTTCTGCCCAGGACATGCAACAGAAATCATTTTATCCACACATAGCCTGGGTTATGCAGAGAAAATAATTCCATCATGCCCAGTTCTTTACTAGATTTCCCAGATACTCATACAGACAAAACCCAGAGAAATTCATTGGTTCAATATTCATTGGTCCCAAGTTACACAATTCTCAGTATTTGGTTGCCTATTGGTTATTGATCCCTTCGCCTCCGATGCTAATTAGGTCCTCAGGTGTTAATTAGGTTCTCATTTGTGGTTCTCTTATCGATCTTCCCCCAGACCAGGTGTTTCTGACTCACCAGGGGGGATCTTGGGGTTGATATTCGTTAATGGTCCCTTATGTCCTGTGGATCTTCTTTGCCACCCCAATCTGTAGATGTTAAACTCATCAAGCCTCCTCCAGGTAAAAGAATCTTTTAAAAAGGGACTTCCACTCCTTTCCCACTGGGCAATGAACAAAACCCCTACCTAAAATTAGTTTAAAAAAATAAAAATTAGAATATGTATAATTTCCAACACGAACAGCAGAGCAAGATAAGAATTTGTTCTCATTTCTCAGCTCCTGACTTTTCCGAGCATCAAGTTTTATGCTCTACACCATCTCTGTCGCAGCGCTGCTTTTCTTAATTTGATCTGAGTGGAATTGCTCCAAGCAAGAACAAGCTCATGAGTGTTGTTTGCAGCCCCCTGGATGATGACTGGTGCTCGAGCCATTCTTAAAATCCTTGGGACTCCGAATATATTGGCGCATTAAGGCGGTTAAAATGAACTGAGCATGTTTACAGCAAGAAATCTATTTCAAACGCAATATAATGTGACTCTCTTATTGCTCTAAAGTTGTGTTTTTAATTAAGTAGTTATCAGTGGCAGTGAGATTCTTCTTGAATAATTAAATCAAGGTAGTTTAGTGAGTAATTGTAAAGCGAATTGCTGAGACCATCAGGCTGCTGTTGAGACAGTCTGTTTTCTTTCGGAAAATTAATTCAAGTGACTCGGGTTGCTAAGAAAGCAGCAGCACATTGTGCTGGGTAATGGGCATTTGTCTTGGAATGCTTTGTGTCTCTTTCTCATTCTGCCTTCCCAGCTTTCAGCTGTCTTCTCCAGAAACAAACGCTGATGACTTTTTGCTCTGCATCTCCTTTTTCCCTTAATCCACCCTGGCTGGTTCAGCAGAGAAGGATGAAAAGGGAGTGGGTTATAATTGGGTTACTCAAGAAAATACCACAAACCTGGTCTGAGCAGCTCTTAGGTGAATTCAATTCTGAATTTTAGGCCCAGGGACAGCAGAGCCAGCCCCATCTTTTACACTCCCCGCATCTGACTCAGAGTTTTCCAGAAATGGGAGGTTGATGGCCCTTGAATTAAATTTGGAAGAGTTGAGGTGAGTCAGTGCTGCTGAAGGACATGGAAAGAGAATTTGTGGTCCCTGTCCCATTGTGAGAGATGCTACTCACTTCCAAAAATTTAGAAAGGTTTATTAAAACCTTATCAAAAATACAACAGAAGACTGAATAGAGAAAATAAACACGCCACCAGGAGCAAAGGATCTTTCCCACCATGTGCTCATCCACACAATTGAAGTTTCACCTTTTAACCCTTTAGCCTCCCCCAAAGTTCTGTCCATCCACTCCTTCTTCACTGCCCAGTGGTGGAGATTCACTTCTTCACATCTTTTTTGGAGCTCAGGTGCTGCCATAGTAATGAACCAACCCATTATCAGGAGAAATGAACTTCTGAACTTCTTCCCACCTCACTGGGGCAGGACGACGCCGCCAGGATTCAGAGGAAGAAATTGACACTGACCAGACAAAATCCTGTGTTTTAATGGAATTTATGCATCATGTATGACATGTGTGAATATGCAACAAGTTATTGTTTTTAATGGTTAATCCTCTGTTAATGTGTGTCCTTTTTTGGGCTTATTTTGCCCAGAAAAAGGTACCCGGACCATCTGTAACTCTTATTTCTTATTGTCTCATATTGTCCTAATCTCAATTGTTCAAATTATTATTACTCTAATTACATTGCTATTTTTATAACCATTTTAATACTATTAAAATTTTAGAATTTTAAAACAAGTGATTGGAGTTTTTCACACTTGGCACACAGGAATTCTCTCACTGTTGGGTATCCTCAATGCACAAAGCCAGCAGATGTCTTCCATCCTATTAAACTTTATTTGCCAGGAGATCAAGGGGAAAACGCCTGAGCAAACCCAACATCTAGAGGTGCCTAGGGAAGGATGTCCAAACAGAGCCACAGTGAACAAAAATTAGTGCACACTGTAGAAACAATATTTGTGATGCATTTTTAAAATTATTTTTTTAAAACCTACCTCATGTTCTCTCAGCAGCTCCCCTTGCTCTGCCTGAGGAACATGTCAAACAATAACAACTAACAATAATCATCACACAATTTCTGAGGGAGCTGGACTCACTCTGTAGCAGTTCGTTGATATTTTCCAAGACAAAATGAAGAATCAAATGGCCAAAGTCCTGAGTTATCCTCAAGCACCAGCAATCACACAACAATTCACCAGCTGATGCTTTTTTAGGGTGTTTATTCTGTCACCACTGAGTCCATGAGGGCCAGGGGGGCTACCAATATCTTGAGGAATTATTTCTGCCAAGTGGGATCACTCTAAGCACCTCAATAATTCAGGAGCTCAGGTAAATTATTTCTTATTATTATTTTATTATTATTTTAAAGCTGGATTATTCCCAGCTTTAAAATAATATTAAATAATAATTTAAAATAATATTATTAATAAATGTTATTAATTATTATTATTTTAAAGCTGTATTTTTCCCAGATTTTTTTACAGAGATGGGGCAACTGAGAGGCATTTTAAAAGATTTTATTCCATTATCAGTCTTGATGAAGAGCAAGACTTAAGAGATGTAAAACTTAATGCCGTTCCATCAGAAGCCAACCTATTTCCTGGTTACAACACATTAAAAATATTTTTCAGCCTATGAGCTTTTGCCCCACAATGCTGTTATTACTTCTAACACCAATCACCTCTATTTTTTTCCCCATATGGTCCTGCTACAATGCGTCTCTCACAGTTCTAATTCTCTAAAATACCTGGTCTTTTTGCAAAGCCATATTTTGAAGTTTGTTGAGTTCAATCTCTCTCTCCACAATGTCATCTCTATTCCATGGCCTTCCCAAGCCAGCACACCTTATCTCAGAGTTTGCATACAGATGTACAAGGCTGTGTGAGCTTTCTGTTAGGTTTTGGGAATCCTTAACAAACCCATTTCTCACATCTTCATTCATTTCGTTGATCTTTCTCAAGTTTTGGAGGCATCTCCAGGAATCAGAAGTTTTCTTGTGAATGACAAACACTGGCGAATTCCAAGGGCCATTTGTGGGCTGGATGTGACCTTTCTGTAATTGTTCATTTACTAATTTTTTGAGACCATTCAGTTGTTTTCTTTGTTTGAGTCCACTGACTCACTAGACAGGGTTGTCAGTTGTGGGTTTTTTTGGAGAAAACAGCTCTTTGTGTCTGCAGCTCTGAAATAGAGATATTGGCACAATAGGGGTGAGAAGGAAGAGTTCAGTCCTCAGCTGTTAACAGCTGCTCCAATTTTGATAAAATGTCAGACTTGAAAAGTTTTTGGAAAAATTGTCCCACTTCTTGTTGCAGGAAGTGGCAGGTATCTCACATTTTTCAGTCTTCTTTTTAAAAAGGAAATTAAGACAGGAAACTCTTTTAATTTTATTCTATTTTTTAAAACTTTTTCTGTGAGTTTCCAACCACTCAGTCCCCCAAGAACAGGCTGAATGTCTTTTGTTGTACACCCAAATCAGTGTTGAGAAACTGGAAACTTTTATTTCATCATTCCTGCTCTCACCCTCACTTGAGTTACCAGAAACTCTGCGCACAAAGCTGAAACCCTCTTTGTTCCAACAATATTTACACTACACAGGCACACAAGCAGATATCAAATTTAGGAATAACACAAATCCAGGCTCTTTAAATATATTTTTCCACGATATGGAAGACTCTACCTATGGATTTAATACCAAAGTCTTGGTGAGAGACAGAAGGCCAGAATTTTAGCTTTGTTTATTCCAAAATTGTGCATCCTAATGATTTCATTGATGCCTTTTGCTTTCAAAGCTTGCCCTGGTTGAGAAAAACAAACCTTTACCATTATTGGGATGATCTGGAGGCAGCCAGAGCAAGTGGTGTTTTTATCATGTGTCCAAAACAGGTTTCAGTTTTGTTTGAAAATTGGATTTAAGATCATACCTTGTGACAGGCTCTTTCTACAGCTCTGGTTCAATATATGGAAATAGATATATGGTCTGGTTTTTGGGAGTGGAAATCTTTCCTCTTCTCCTCAACTCACCCAAATCCCCTTTGGTAACACACGGCTCAATTTTTTGAAGAAGGAGAAAAGAAATGGTGTTTTATGACATTCTGGGTGGTCTGTGGGTCCTGTCTGGAGAAGGAGAAATATTTAAAAACAAATAAACCCTCCTCTCAAATATTTGTTTAAATGTTCTGGTTTTACTGTTTCCATTCCATGTGGGATGTGGAAAGACACATTTTAATCCAAACAGGGACAAAGGGGATGGCTTTGCCATCTAACATTTCAAACATGACAACTTGAACTTTTCTTTTTCTGAAAATAACCTTACTTATAACAGAGGAGTGTAAATGGGAGTAAGAAAGAAAATGAATTTTCATGTGCCAGTTTCTATCACCTCACTTCCAAATTTAGTTTGCTGCTTTAAATCAGTCCCTTTTCCTTAGCAGGCCCTTTACCTCTTCTGTCAAAGTTTGTCTCTACCCATGCATTTGTGTCTGAGCAGCCTCCAATTAAAATAAACTGCACTCCCAAGGCCTCTCACAGTGTCACTTGGGGAGGTTTCAGGGGTTTTAAGGAGTTTTTATGTGCATATATATGCTTGATGGGTTTATACATCTAAAATACAAAATACAGATGTATATTATTTCAATGCATATTTTATGATCTAAATGTCAGTCCCTAATCTCTCAGTTCTCCATCCCATCTATTTCATTCCCAGCCTGGACAGGAACAGTGTCGTTACCCCTCAGCAAATGCTGTTAATTGTTGGTACCAAAGCCCACAGGAGCCCGTGGAAGTTTGGATAAGAGATTTTGATTTGATGATAAATGAGGCAGAAAAATCAAACAAGATATCTGAAGGCTGTCCCTAGGCAACAGCAGCACAGCCAGAGCATCTGGTGTTCCCTACAGCAACAAGATGGTTCAAAAGAAAATGCAGTGAATATCAGAAATCATTACTCAAATAAGGGGCAGCTCCAGGATTTTGGTTTAAAAACAAAACAGAACAAACATCAAAACACAAAAATACGTTCTCATCCCCACCATTCTTGCTCAGAGAATTTTTCCTTTGCTGCAGTGACCCCCTTGCAGTCTGCATTGGGCAGGTGGTTCTGCCTTCATGGTCATTCTGTTTCAGGGCAGAAATGGGGGGTTAAAGGCTCCCAAATTAAATTTGGAAGATTTGAGGTGAGTCAGTGCTGCTGAAGGACTGTTCCCCTAAAAACCTTGGAGAGAGAATTTGTTCATTGAGGCTTTGGCCCCTGTCCTGTGTGTGTCAAACGTGGTTTATTGGTACAAGTGGGGTGTGTCTTTTGCACAGGCAGGTGCAGACCTGGAGGAAGTAGAAAAATAGGAAAGTAGAAGAAATGGAGAAATAGCATCACATCTAAGAGAAGCTTTAAAAGGCAGGCATTACTTCAAGTCACACCAGCATGAGGAAAAACCTCAATGCCCAGGGGTAAAATGGTTGCTTTGGGAAGGAAGGGCAGGCATTGAAAGCAGGACACGGCCCTGCAGACCAAGCAAACCCCTCGTGGATGCTCAAACCCGAAGGATATTGCAGTGTGTGCCTGATTTTTACCCCAGCCTCACCTGCACAGGGCTGGAAGGAGCCTCAAGCATTGCCAGAGCTCCCCTCCCTCCTCCAGTGATGGACCAGCTGTGCCTTTCCCTATAATTTCAGCTCCTAATGCCTTGTCCAGGTTCAAGGGGGCACAAACTTTTGCCTTTTCATTCTGAGCCTGGAACAATGGCTGAGCTCTTGGCCTCCCGTGGGGGTGAAGGAGGTAACCTCCCTCCTCATGGTGTCCTCATGAATAATTCCACCGCTCGCCCACTTGATATCAGGTTTCCCAAAATAAATGACACTCTTCACACCGAGAGAGCGAGCAATCCTGGGGAAAATAAAACACATTAAACAGCTACACCACCTTGAGAGAGCCCTGAGCCTGTCTGTGATTAAAAAAAATAAAAATACAGAAGAGGTTCTGTAGGAAATTTTGAGGGTTGATGGGGGAATACCATATCCCTCCATGCTTGAGAGAGCCCTGAGTGAGTCTGTGATTAAAAAAAAATAAAAATACAGGAGAGGTTCTGTAGGAAATTCTGAGAGTTGATGGGGAAAATATCCCTCCATTGCAGTGAATATCTGCCTTGGTTCCTTTTTTTGGGGAAGATGTGACTGCCTTCTGTCTGTGAATGCACATCTATGGAGCTGGATCCCTGGGAGGATGGGGAGGGCTGACATGGGTGATACTCACAGCACAGCTTGATTTGCCACAGGGATCCATCCCGCCTGCCTGAGCAGCCTTTCCCCTTCAGACAATTCAGAATTTCCCTTTCTGAGTGCGACTCCCCTCTTCAGATGTGCTGTACAATGTCTCTCCACTGGATACCCACCGAATGCCTAATTTTTAACCACTCTGTCTGTCAGATCCACAAAAGCTGTTAGTGGAGGTGTTTGCATAAAAGAGCTCCTCTGTAGGTATCTGAGAGCAGCTGGCAATGCTCTAGACAGTCTCCAGCCGTGCTGAGCCAGGCAGGATGCTTTAGTCTCCCTGCCTTAATGGCTACGTGCAGTTCCTTAATGTGCCCTCCCCCTCAATTGCCTCCCAAATTAGCATGCAAAACGTGTCCAGCCTCGGGAAGAAAAGAAGTTTGGAACCTCCTGGATTCAGGCAAGATAGGGTTGGGGTATTATTGGGAATAAAATGCGATTCTGGCAGGGAATGGGCAGCCCCGGGCTCAGGCAGCACAGAGGGGGAAATGATGGTTTTGCCTTGGAAAACCCTTCTTGGCACTCTGAGCCCAGCCTGGTCTCTGTCTCTCTTGAGCTGAAGCATGTCCACGATGGTTTTATGTGGTTTGAGCCCCATGAAGAGCCTTCAGGAGTGGCTTAACCCACTGGGCAGTGCTGGTGTGGGGCAGGAGCGCTTGGGGAAACAGTTCAGCGATGGACTGAGCAGCTTTGGGCCAACAGTTGGACTTGAAGGCCTCAGAGGTCCTTCCCAACCAAGGTGATTCTATTTTTCAGTTGGTTGTTGCAGCTAGACACTGGACAGCGGAGCTCAAAACATTGGATTGACTCTTGGGGGTGATAAAGTCAGTAGAGTTCAGTGCCCACAACCTGCTAAAAGCTTCCAGTTGCCTGCTGTTGGGTATGAATGAGGCTCCCTGAGAGTCCTGGCCACTGCTGAGGTCCCTCATGGCTTCCTGTCCTTTAATCCTTCATGGGTTACAGCAGACCAAGGTACGTGAGTCTCCCAAGTTACTGCTACACTTTGTGGGAGAGGCAGAGTCAGTGCTGCCCCAAGTCCTGCTCCACAGCTTTGGTGGCTGTGTGTCCCCCAGTTTTGGTTCTTTTGCTTCTTTTCAGCTAAGGTTGGGATTAAATGCTCAAGATGGAATTTCTTGTTTGGACTCAGATGTTTAGCTCTTATCTATGCTACAGTCTTGCAAACCCTGAGTTCTACAGCACTTCACTCTAACTAAAAATTGAGCCCTATCTCTCTGTCTACAAGGCTTTTAAGGATAAATTAAGAAATGACACCTCAATTATTTTTACTTTTAACCCAATAATCAACCACTCATGGCCTGCAATGAGAACTTTTTTATCCAATTACACAAAACCACCCAAATCCATGGAGGAGAAGGTGAAGAAGAAGGACCAGCCTCCACCCTAAAACCTCCATCTTGTTTTATATATATTTACTATATTCTAAACCCTTAGACTCTAAGTTTCCCACTCTGTGATATCACACACTTCTATTCAAACTCCACACCCACAATCCCAGTTCTGTCATTCCATTTTGGAAGCTTCTCCACGGCCTCAGGTCAATGCAATGTTCTCTTGGGGGTCAGTGCCTGTCAGAACAGAAAGTCTGAAATTCTCAGTGACCAGGGATCCAACACCCAACTCTGTGATTTGAAGCTCAGATAATTCTTTCCAGGGGCTGGGTAATTTCTCCATCAAACTTCTCTGTGTGGTTACGGACCACATATAAAATTGTAGCAGCACTTGTGGTGTTTGATGCTGCGTTTTCTTCTCAATCCCTTCTTCTCCTGTCCTTCACCTTTCCTGCCTTTCAGTGCTGTGCTTTTAAGTCTTAAATCAATGTGGCTTTAGGTTAAGGACAATCCATGAGATGCAAGAGCAGAAATCACACAGGAGAGGCTGTGCTGGGCAGGAGAGCCCCAACCTACTGCTGACACCTTCCCTCATTATCTGCCCTGGTCTCACTCCTTGCTCTGCTCTGCTCACCTGTGATGCTCACCAGTAACACACCAGCTTTGTGTTAAACACTCAGCTACAAAATTCCAAATGCCTGCAATCACAGGCGTGAAAAAACATGGTTCATTCTCCTGTAAAAATTTAAAAGTTTAATAAAGACAATAGGAGATGAAGACAGTGGAGCAAAGATGTTACAGCCAGTGTGTCTTGACACTCAGCCAAGAGCACACCAGCTATTTTGGAAACATCCTTTATAGACCATTTCTATTGCATCATACTGTTACATATTCATAAACAATATAAATATAATAGTAAATATTAAAAAAATTATAAATATAAATAAATAAAATAGTAAACTTTCCCCCAAACTAGTTTACACGTTCCAGGAACTGTTTAGCATGGTTCCTCCTTGGGTCTGCCTTTTTAGACCATGTGTATTCCTTGGCTGGGGTTTTAGTCCTTTTTTAGTATCACCCTCAGTTTTTGGCCCCAGCCCACAGTGTCTTCAGACAGTGAGTGCTGATGGTTGGCAGATCTGTACAGGTGTCCTCATCCTGTGTTCATTGGATGTTATCCCATCCAAGGAGGCATTTTAACACCAGCACACTTATATCAGCTATTTCTCTACTATGTCTAAGCTTAATTAGCAACAGAAATAAAAACCGTATCTTTATAACAAAGTTACTTCAACACCACACATATAAAATCCATTTTAATATCTGTGAAAAGCCAGTATTGTAATGTATATTTATATCACAAGTTTTATTGGTGTTGTCGCCCCCAAGAGCTGGGGTGGTGGGGCAGGAGCTGTGTTTCCCCAGGACAGCATTCAGTCCACTGTGGGTTTTCTGCTTTGCTGGAAACCTCTGGCAGTACTGGAAACTTCCAGATGAGATGGGATAACGATGACAACAGTGGAAAAATGCTGAGGGAAATTTGCTTTAATGAGAGCAGCTACCCAGGGAAGCAGGTACTGCTTTGGTCCTGTGGCTGACTGAAGAACCACATGAGGAGCTGTTGGTGCTCAGAGGTGCAAATAACTGATTCCAAAGTTGATATAATCAGAGAATAAAAGAAGATTGGGTGTTATAGGTTAAGCTGTTGTAAATTAAAGCAGCTCCGCTGAGCTCATTGCAGTTGTTCTGGGTTATTGCGAATGTAAGTGAGAGGATTTGACTCTGTTTTTCCAGCAGTGATTGGTTGGAAAATGTCATTTTCTGGTATGTGAGTAAAAGTGAGTGGGGCAACTTGGTCTTCATAAACCAGAATATTTCCTGTTAGGGTCTTTCTCTGTGTACTGTAAGCCAGACAGACCTGTTGTCCTCTTACAAGCTGCAAATTACAGAGGCAAATGTAATTACTCATTCTCTTTGTTATTAGTGTGCAGTTGGAAGCTTCAAGCAATCGTCCCTTTCTTGGTATTTCAAAGCTTACTCACAAGATGCATCCTTGATATTGAACACAATGAGATGTCCTTTTTTTTTTTTTTTAAATTCAATTAAACATTTGCCTACTGTGACTCTTTATTCACTGCAAATTGTCTCTGTAAATAATCTTCATCAAAAGTCAGAACCAATCCCCATTAGTTGTTTAGATTAATTAATGAGTCCCCCTGGAGCCACCCAAATGAATTCAATTTAAACGTCAACAACTTGGCTATGGAGTTTCCCAGGTTGGCATTAAGACAATATTAAACCTGCAATAAGTCACATTTAAAATGTTAATTCAAAGAAGCTCTCCATTTAGAGCATTTAATTAAATCCTTAAATAAACTGCATGGGCTCAATACCAGATGGTTCTGCATTTTCATTGCAGCAGAGAGCCTTGAAGTCATTGAGGGAAGTAATATTGGAGGCATGGTGAAGATAACCAGGATATATAGTGTAATAAAATCTAATCTTGTTTCCAGCAGGGAGATTCAGTGTATGTACACAACCTAGGCTAAAATTGTAAGTTAATTACATTAACCCCAGTGTACTCTGGTATCTGAGCAGCCAGAGATGAAATTAGTCTTTTTCCTATCATAAGATTCTTTTCAACTTCACTATATTAATTTTTAGCCAAATACTTACTCATAAGGAAAATTGAAGTTAATGTAACCAAAGACAAAGTAATGCAGTCTTAATATTCTGAAGGGATTACGGAGGGCCGTGAAAATACACTTTGCAAATGTCACTCACTTTGAATGGATTTGTGGTGGGAAGGTGGGGGAAAAAGAATTATGGCTGTGATCTGCACCATGCTGGGGTTTAATAAAAGTCATGATTTAAAAAATTTGGGCCTTGGGGGAAAAAAAAAAAAAAAGCTAAAAAAAAAAGAAGGATAAATACCTCTGTCCAAATGGCCAAATTGCCAAGACAGAGTGTCCCCCTCTGTCAGATGACAGATCCTAGAAATCAAGTTGAAATTCTGGGGGGTGATTTGGGTTAGGACAAATATCTGTACATTTGGGGATTTTTGGTCCTTGTTGCAAGGAATATCTTTTTACACCACCCATTTGAGTGATAAAAGTTTCTGTAAACAAGTAAAGGCAGATCAGTTTCCCTTGGAAGAAATCAAAATTATATGGAGACCATAAAGTGGGGTTTTCTTTTTGTTTGCTTGCTTCTTTAGAAGTTGCTTTTGCAGTCAGTCTTTGGGTGACAGTGAGATGATGCTACTGGTTCAAAATTGTCCTCCGGTTTCTCTCCTGCCTCCAAAAACCAGACCCTTTCCCAGGGCCAGGTGCCTCCTCTCTGGGTGCTCCTGGAACAGCTGGAGGAGCAGATCAGCCCTCTGGGTCCCAACTCCAGGGCTGAAAGCCACCACGACAAAATTCAGTCTGTTCCCTCCCTGCCAGGGGTGTTATTAGTGCAGCTCAGCCAAGGGAATAACTTCTTCTCGTAATATTCAAGAAACTGTAATTCAATTTCCAAAAACAGGGGTTTCCACCTGTTGGGTAATAAAAAGCATCAGGGAGGAGGAATGCTTTTGCTGTCATGGTAGGGCAGATTAGCACAGTTTGGGCTTTGCTGGGACCCCAGTGGGAGACCAGGGAGGGACCTGAGCCATGTCAGCAGCACAAAGTTCCTGTGTGATGGCACAAAGAGCCAGGGCTGGTGAGCAGAGCCCTGAGCCTGTCCCTGCTGGGGCTGAAAGGAGCCAGAAAGGTCCCTTCAAACCATTGGCACAGGGTGCCCAGAGGAGCTGTGGATGCCCCATCCCTGGAAACATTCAGGGCCAGGTTGGACAGGGCTCTTGAAGGTGGAAGGTTCCTCTCGGGTTTCTGTGATTGGAATGGCTCCCAAGGTATTAATAAGTCTCTTTTTTCCCAGCCCTGCACTCGAAGAAGAAGTCAGGATTCCTCAGTTCTGCTTTTCAAGGTTGTTTATTTTCTATTATCCATTCCATTCTTTCTCTGACTTGCTGAGATCTGTCCAGCAGGTCAGGTTGTGGCACAGTCCCTGCCCTTGGGGTGGTGTTGGCTTTTTATACTAAGAACTACTTGTACTTTATTTACAGTAATTTTCCAATACCTATCACCTATGTTAGACAGTCTGTCTCTACTCTAAACCAATGCAGAAGTGCCACCATCACAGCAGAAGATGGAGGACAAGAAGTAGAAGTAGAAGTAGAAGAAGAAGAAGAAGAAGAAGAAGAAGAAGGAGAAGGAGAAGGAGAAGGAGAAGGAGAAGAAGAAGAAGGAGAAGGAGAAGAAGGAGATGAAGAAAGAGAAGAAGGAAAGAAGGAGAAGAAGGAGGAGAAGAAGGACAGGACATGCCCAGATTCCTCCATCTTGCCTCTTGAACCCCCATTCTAAATCCACAAAATTTTACTTTTTCACCCTGTGACAAATTCACTATCATTCTACTCAAATCCTTGACACTTGTAACTCTTCACACAAAGTTGGGAATTGTTTCCATGGGTTAAAATCAAAGGCACAGGTGGTTTTGACTCTGTGCCAAGGTCTCTGAGCCCCCTGCCAAGGTCTGGAGCCCTCCAGGGCAGCCAGAGCAATGTCCTGGGTTCTGACAGAAGGTGTCCCTGCCCATGGCAGGGGGTGGGACTGGAGGAGCTCTAAAGGTCCCTTCCAGCCCCATTCTGTGGTTCTAACTTTCCCTGCCCCATCCCACCCCGTGGTGCTGGGGTGACCTGGCCTCGTGCCCAGGTTCCTTTCCTGTTGTCACAGCTCTGGTGGCACCCATGCTCTGCAGGCCAGGATGTGGTCACTCCCCTCCAGAGAGCTGAGCTCTCTGGGCTGGGCCTGGGGCATGGAAACACCAAAGCTTTGCTGCTTTGGTAATCCTGAGATGCCCCCAAAATGGAAAGGATGGCTGTGATAACCCCTCTGGTGCAGCTCCTTGTGGTCAGAGCCACTTCACTGATGGCTCTGGAATAACCCATGAAAAATCATTTTACATAACTTAAAGGTAATAACAAAACTGCAAATTTCCTCCTACATCCCTGCCTGTCTTCTGCTCCTCCCTTCCAAGGAAACTGGAGCTATTTGGTGACCTGGAAACAGCTGGGGACAGTGGATGACTCAACCCTGCTGCCGTGTGGGGTCACAGCCAGCTCCTCCCTGCAGGGGCTGGTTGGGGTGGTTTGGGTCTAAAATGGACCAAAAATCCCTCTGGGCTCCTTCACCCACACGTGTAGGAGTGACAAGATGAATTTGTAAAACTTTCCATCTCTTCTTTGCTTAGAGAAGCCTCAACCGAAATGCTCTGGAAATCCCCCAGACCTTGAGTGACATGAAAAGCCACTACAGGTTAAACAACACCCAGACTGGCACTTTCCGAATCACTAAAATTGAAAATTTCTGACTGCAGTGCTCTCCCCACTCAGTCCCTGTGCTGGGAGTGAGGCCAGCAGCACAGAGAATGGAGGTTGCTTTGGAAGGGATCCCCTGGAGGATTAGCTTCCCTCTGGGTGTGTCATGGTAACTGGGAGATGCTCTCCACCAGGGAATGCATCAGAAACCATTGATTTTCTTGCCTTTTCAGATAATTTGGTTTGATTTTTATTTTATATTGTTTGGGGTTACTTCTTGATCATGTGTGTCCTGGTTTCAACAGGGATAAAGTTGATTTTCTTCTTAGCTGGTGCAGTGCTGTGTTTTGAATTTAGCATGAGAATAGTGTTGATAACATACTGATGTTTTAGTTCTTGCCCAGTAGTGCTTACCCCAATTCAAGAACTTAGCAGGAGTTGCACAAAAAGCTGGGAGGGACATGGCCAGGACAACTGACCCAAAGTGGCCAAAGGGAAATTCCAGGCCATGGAAAGTCCACGAAGCCCAGTGCACAAACTGGGGGAGTTGGCTGGGAGCCCCCAGTTGCTGCTCAGGGATAGGCTGGACATTATTCAGGGGTGCTGGGCAACTGTGTTGTGCATCACTTGTTTCTCTTGGGTCTTATTCCTCTCCCCTTCCTTTTCATTACTATTATTATTGTTTCTATAGTTAATATTATCAGTATATTTTATTTTGTTTCAATTATCAAAGCAAGAGAAGAAAAGCATTAATCTGACTTGGTGGCTTGGTTGTTCACAGCCTGGTTTTATTTATTGATTAATGAGGGTTCGTTCAAGAGCAATGTTGGGCAATTCTCCAGGTGTTAAAGACAAAACCTTTCCCTGGTGCCTTGGCACGGCTGGGCACCCTCACCTTCTGCTTGCTCTGTGTTGGCTCTGCTGCATTTTGTTTTCTATCCCATGGTTTGTGACCTGGGGCTTGATTCAGTTACCTGAGGCTGTGGGGACACAAAGCCAGTGAGGAGCAGAAAATAACCCCAGAATGATGCTCCCATCACCAAGCCAGCTGTTTCCCTGGCAACACAAAGTTCCTGGAGGTGGCTGCTCTTGGATTGCCCTTCCCTACCCTGAAATGCCCTTTCTGGGCTGCTGAGAGGGTGATGCTGCCCAGAGGCCACAAGAAACACCACTGCTGGTACAGACCTGGGAAGCAAAAGGATGACCTGTTTGTGGATTTTTTAAAAAAAATTTTAGATTTTTTAGACCAGTTTTTAGGTTTTTTTAGACCATTTTTAGACCATTTTCTCTGACCAGTTCTCTGTATCCTTAGTTGAGGATACTGAGAACTGGTCACAGAAGAAAGTCAGATAAACTTTCCCAGATATTTCTTCTGGGAAGTTTTGAGAAAGCTCAGAAAAAGAATTAAAACAACCCTGCAGGTAGTGTTTTAAACTTGTTAATTTTAAGATGTTTACAAGAAAGATGTTATTCCTAATTAATCAATGGTGTGAGGAATGTTAGCTGGAGACCAATCAAGTTCCCTTCTATCGTACCTGTCTATAAAAAAGAATGTGTCACTTTTAATAAACTCACCATTTACCTTCTGAAAATATTAGAATCTATGCATCACTTTATTCAATAGAATAGTGTTCCAGATTGCAATGCAAGATGTATTCTGTCAACATCTGTATGGCAGATTACCTTTGTCAAGTGGGCAGTTTCCCTTATCTCTCTCTCTGAGTGACCACAATCACTCCTCCCTCGGAAGGGGACATTGCTGATAACAGCTATTGAATGTCCCTGCATGGCTGATAAGAACTACAGCATCCCACTGGGAGATGTGAGCCCAGGGGGAGGAGCCAAGCATTCCTACCTGGATAGAATCTGGAGATTCTGGAACACCAGCACAGCTTCTCCACTGGATTCCCCAGAGGAACAGCAGCTGCCTCTTCCCCTGGATCTTCAGAGGAAGAATACATCCTTCTCTACAGGATCCCTGCTCCAGCAGAGCCACCCCTGACACTGCAGGAGGGCTGAGCCACAATTCCAATGGGACTGCTGCCAGCACCCTGACCCACAGGGTGTCAGGCTGGGTTCTGACTCGGGCAGTGTTGCTTTAGTTTACTGCATTGTTTATTTTATTATTTTAAAATTTTCTTCCTTATTAAAGAACTGTTATTCCTGCTCCCATATTTTTGCCTGAGAGCTCCTTAATTTAAAATTTATAGCAATTTGGAGGGGTGGGGAGGGTTTACATTCTCCATTTCAAGGGAGGCTCCTGCCTTCCTTAGTAGACTCCTCTCTTTCCAAACCAAGACAAATAGTTATTTTTCCTTTTATGAGTCCAGTTCCTCCCTGCCTGACCTGTCATTTTGATCCCACCCTCCTCCAGGTCCCTGCCATGGGACACAAGTGCCAAACATGTGGCACCATGGAAGAGCTCCTGCAGATGCTACTCATGGTGCTGAGCTGGCCACCTCTGCATTTCCTCACACCCTTTTTAAGTGTCAAATTTGTATAAAAACCCACCCAGCACTGCAGTCTCCATGGCACAGCCCTGATTAACAAGCTATCATGCATTTAGCAGAGCCTTTTACAGCTCTGCTTGACCCCTGGGCCTCCTTCACCCCACGTGGAGCCACCTCGGGTTTTGGGGCAGTTTCTGGAGTTTTATCCAGGCTGGTATTTACCTGCAATTTCCTCTGTTTGACACCAGCAATTATGTTTGTCCTTTCCTCTCAGCTTACCCTCCGTTCTGCTGCTCCCCTTGCTCTATGAAGTGCTAGGATAGATTATATTTAAAGCCTCTTTTATTTCTCCAGGGCTTGCTGGGCAAGGATTTATGAGTGTCTTAATTCCACAGTACCTGAGGCAGGGGAGTGCTTGCCTGCTTCTTGGTGGCCAAAATGACTTCTGGTTTTGGATGTGTTCTTAGTTTTTTCAATTGTTAGTCTTCAGGATATTTTTTTTAATTAATCATGCAAAAGAAGCAACGTTGTGCACACAACACTGCACCCAAATTGCCAAATACAGAGGTCCCACAAGAATGAAGAGCCCTGCAAAGTCACTCTGTCCCATTCTCTCACCTCCAAAGAGCATTGAGGATAAAATACCAGTATAATTTCAATTTCTAAGCATAGCTGCAGCTCTGTCAGCAAGATTTCATTGGTCAAAGGGAGGGGACAAGCTGGCACAATGAATTCAGTCACCAAGTCACTTCTGCTGGCCACCCAGCCCACCAGGCACTGATTTCATGGGAATTCCCAGACTTTCCTCATGGTTTTCCTCCCTTCTTAAATAAAACTCCCTGATGCTGGTGATTAAGAATTGCTGTGGGTATGTAACAGCCATATTTTTTTTTTTTCATGTAGGTGAGCTTCAAAGTAATTTCAAATGAAGTTAAAATGAGCAGTTCTTGCCTGTTGAACCCTTGGCTGCCCCATGGTGCAGTGCTATTATTTGTAGGAGGGGTTTGGAAGTGTTTTGCTGGCTCAGTTCTTTCCTTGGAGAAGTCAGTGGCAAAGCTCTGCTCACCCTCAGGGCTAACAATGTTCTGCTGTTTTGTCCAGCTGAAAATCCACCCCTTGTGGGTCAAGTCAGAGTGTCTTGCTGCTGTGTCCTGGCTGCTGCCTAAACAAAACACCTCCTGAACTACTGATAATAAATAATATTTTTATTATCAGTAAAAATTGATAATAAATATTTTAGCAAAATAAAAAAATAAAATAATATTTTAGCAAAGGCGTTTTTGCTGCCTTAACTCCTTCCCCCCCATCCCAGCTGCATTCTTCTGAAATGAAGTAGCAGCAAAATGGCAGAGAGATCCACATTCAGGTAATTTTCCCCCTGAGCAGTTCCTGGAGTGGTCACAAGGAGCAGTCCTGTTCACCTCATTCAAAAAGAGGTCCCACAGCCCGTGGAGGGAGCTCTGTGGGACATCCAAAGGCAAATGGAAAAGTGGAGAGCATAATTCGTGCGGGGCTTGGGGGTGGCATTGACTCTCTTTATATTCCGTGTGCTCAGCTCCAAATGAGATGTAAACCAAAGATTCCCCTCACCTGTGGTCATTAAATGGCTTATGGCATTTTTCATAAGACCAGGGGATCTTGGTGAAATCCCAACTCGATTAATTATCTCCTGCTTCCCTCAAGTTCCTCCTGTGGTTACGGGGAGATGCTGCATCTTTCCCTCCTTCCTGTGTTGTCAATTAGAGTGCAGGCTTGTTAGCTGATTTATTATCTGTTTCCTTTCTAAAGAGGCTCAGAGGTGGTTTTGTCAGTGCTGAATGAAGTACAGAGTAAATACTTTGTATACTGCAGCACTGTGCTTAGGAAAGGCTTTGGGAGATCTGGGGATGAAAATGTCTCATGTGCTGCTGCTTTTTTTTTATTTTCCCCTTAATGAGGGCAAGCATAGCAAACATATCAAAGGTATCATCCACCAAGCACTGAGTCCACCTGTGACTGGAAAAAAACAGCCCAGGAACTCATCTGTAAGATGTGACTGCCTTGTCAGCTTTCTTTTTGTCCTCCTATGCTTGCATCCTCTCTAATCTGCGTGGTGGCAGCTAATGCCTGGCTCCCAGGGACAAATCTCAAAGGGTTCTGCCCAGCATGCTGGAAATGGTGAACAGGGCCTGCAGCAGGAACAAAGACCTCCTGTTGTAGCCTAAAGGTTCCTACACAACAATTCTGGGGCTCTCCAGAAAGTTTAGCTGGCAGTTCTATTAAAAAAATAAATAAATTATTCTTGAGTTTGAAGATAAATTGGGAATTATAGTAATGTGGTAGATGTGGGCTGCCCTGTCTTGGTTAGAACAGGGTTCTTTGCTCTTGGAATGGGAAACTGGAAGCACTGGAGCCCCTCACCCTGGGGCCAGTGCCAGCTGCCCATGGGGGATTTTGCTCAGGAAATGCTCCCAGCTGCACAGCTGTCGCAGACATCTTTTATGAAAAATCCTTTCCTTAGGATTTCCCCTCCTGAGAAGCTGGGAGGCCTCAGGAACAAAATGTAAACAATGGTTATCTGCTGCTGTGGAATGCAACAGGTGCATCTGGGATTGGTCTCATGTGGTTGTTTCTAATGAATGGCCAATCACAGTCAGCTTTGTTATCAAGCCTTTGTTATCATTCTTTCTTTTTCTGTTTTTAGCTAGCCTTCTGATGAAATCTTGTCTTCTATTCTTTTAGTATCATTTTAATATAATATATATCACAAAAATAATAAATCAAGCCTTCTGGAACATGGAGTCAGATCCTTGTCTCTTCCCTCATCCTCAGACCCCTGTGAACACTGTCACACGCAGCCACAGGCAAATGGTGATCACAATGTGGGGAATGCAGCTCTGTGCTGCTCCCTTCCTTCCAGACCACTGTCCAAGTCCATGAAACACATGGATCCTTGCCTATCTTCTCTCATTGCCATCAAATGCTCCTGTGCTTGCACGCGTTCCCCCAGAGAAAAGATTTTTTTCTGGATTTTTCTGTTGTGGGAATTGGAAAAACAGAAACTTCCACAGACACTGAAGGATTTGATGTGCAGTGTTACAAGAAGCTTAGATTGATGTAAAAATGTAATACACAGATATTAAGTAGAAAAACAATAAACATATATTGCTGTAGTTGTAAGTAAGAATATGCCTTAAATAAATGAGAAATTGCATTGATTTGATGGTGAAGGGTTTATAATGTAAGGGTGTGGTTGGATGGAATAAACCAAGAGTTTAGAAGTTATAACAGAAGCCAATGTGTGCCTGTGAGTTAGAAGCCCATTGGATAAAAGTATCCATAGTGCAGTAGAAGTAAGTAAAGGTGGTGGATTAAAAAAGTAAAATAAACCCTGTGACAGCTGTCTGTTGGTTTAGAAAGTTCTATATTGCCTTGTAATGAGTAAACTTGTGACTACTCTTGAGCTATGGCCAACTGCTTGCTCCTCTAAAATCTCACAGCCTCTGAGACTGATGTTAATCTGAGCAATAAATCATTCTAAGCTTAAAAATACTCCCTCCCTTAATTTCTAGCAGTGACAATGATATTCTGTTGCACCTGTCATGATCTTTCTCATGCTGGACTTGCTGCTTTGCTTTGTGGGCCAAAACAGAAGTGAGGTTTTAGATTCTTGAAAGGGAGAAAACACCTCAGAGTGTGCTGGGTGACCAAGAGATGCTGCTGCCCACAGGTGGGAATGAGGCTGCTTGTGGTGCTGCTCTGGGTTAGGTCAAAGCTCTGTTCTGGCATTGCCTCTTGCCCTGACTGTGTCCTTGAGCCCTGTGCTGAGGTTGGCATTTGCCTCTGGGGAGCTCTGGTGTCTTGGTTTGAAAAAAGAGGTCTCTGTAAGGAGGGCAGGAGCTTCCCTTGAAATGGAAAATGTAAATTATTTCTTTCTGAATTATTATAGTTTTTAAATTAAGGGGCTCTCAGGCAAAGATGTGGGAATAGAAATAACAGTTTTTAAATAGGAAAATTTAAAAATACAAATGTAATAGTACAAAAAGGAAAACAAACCACTGCCAGAGTCAGACCATGCTCTGCCCCCTGTGTGTCAGGGCGGTGTCCCAGCCCCATCCCATGGGGGCTCAGCCCTCCTGCAGTGCCAGCTGTGGCTCTGCTGCAGCAGGGATCCTGCACAAGGGGGGAGTTTTCCTCTGCAGCTCCAGGGCTGCTGCAGATGGGCCTGGGCTCCCTCTGGCCATGCAGGGCAGCAGAAAGCTGCTCCTCTGGCAGTGCAGGGGGCAAAGGCTGCTGTGCTGTGCCAGGCTCAGATTGGATCCAGGTAGGAATGCTTGGCTCCTCCCCTGGGCGGAGCATCTCCCCATGGGATGCTGGGATTGGATCAGCCCTGCAGGGACACTCAGTGGCCATGGACAGAAGATAATTAATAATTAATGGCCCATGAGCTGCAGAGATCTCCTGGAGGGAGGGTTGGTTGTGGGAGATATAAAGAAAACTGCCCAATGAACAGCACAGAACTGTTATCTAACAGATAACAAATAGAACACACACTTATCTCACAGCCCAGGACACCTGGCCAGCCCTGGGCAGCTGCACAGCTCTGGGAGGGGGTTCCAGGCTGTGCCCTTTGCCCAACTCCTCCCAAAGTCGGGGACAGTGATTTGGGGCAGCCTCAGGAGCTGCAGGGAGGATTTGTCAGGGCTGATCCACACCTGGGAGCCCTTGGGGTCCTGGTGCTGACCTGCTCATCCAGGGGACCCTGGCAAGGGGAGGCTCTCCACACGTCTGTGGCATGTCAAGCACAGCTCAGTTCTGGTAGCTTCTCCCACCTTTGACTAATTGCTGACCTGACATCTTTCTGATAGTGACCTTGTTTCAGCTAGTAATTCAAATATCTTTCAGTGTCAGAAATAATAAGTGCCACAGTGAGATGAACAAGCAGAGCTTAAGTTGAACACAGATTAATGGGGTTTTAATATTCCTAATTTAATCACTCCTTTCTGTCTGAATGTGTGCAACATGATGTAGCAGCTAATTATTTTTTTAACCATGATGAGGATCTTTCCTAATCATTTTTATATTTAACATGAATGAAGGGAGAGCAGTGATTAATGAGGGAATAAATCTTATGAAACAGAAGCAAGCACATGATCAGTTAAAAATACAGCTGTCTGATTTTTTTTTTTCCCTTTCCCTGTACTGCAAATACTTAACCAGCTGCACCTTCTCAGCTCAATAGTGAGCTGTCTTCAGCCCTAAAGACCTGAAACTTTGCTTATCCCTCCAGTGCTTCTGTTGGCATCTCTCTGCGTGATCATCTTTGTGATGAATGCAGAATTATTTTTCTTTCAGAAAAAAAAAAAAAATTGCCCCACTAGATACATTAATGGTTGGATAGATGTCTTTTCAAATATTTGTTCCTGACAGGGTGTTTGGAATTGCAGATGAGAAGCAAACCAGCTCTCAGAATCTGTCTGTTGCTACTGTACGTTTTCCATTGTGTGAGGCAGAGACAAAGCCAGGCAATTCAAAGCTTAAGTGGATGCTCTTGAGATCTTTTATTTCCCCCACTCTTCCCTCCTTTTTCCCACACTTGGCTGCATCTCTTCTGTCTAAATTCCACTTTCCCTTCTATCCCTCAATCCCTGTGTGCTGGTTTGAGGAGTCTGTCTTCTCCCTGTCATTTCTCCCCTCCCTCCCTCCCCCTCGAGTCCCTTTGTGCACCTCCACTGATTTTGGGGTTTTGCTGAGCTCTTGGGCTGCAGGATGGCTCAGGGATGAAGGCTGTGATTATCAGAAGAGGTTTTTCCTCCCGGTTGGACTGAGTGCATCTCGATGGTCAGTCCACAGCACAGTTTGCTCTGGGGCTGTTGATCCAGGCTCTGTTATTCCAGGGCTGTGTTGTTCCAGGGCACCTCTTTGGGGCAGGATCACTGGAACTGGACACTGCCCCAGCTGTGCTGGAGCCCTTGCTCAGCCAGGCAGTGGGGGTTCATCAAATTCAGCCTTGGGTGAGGATCTGGGCTTTACCTGAAAGCTGCAGCTGTGACCCCATCTGTTCCCTATGGCCATGGATAATCTGTGACACCATCCAGAAAAGATTGAAGGGTTTTGCTTTTGGATGTGTGGTTTGGTTTTTTGGGTTTTTGGGGTTCTTTTGGTGCTGTTTGGGTGGGCAGGCTCTGTGCACAGGCTCCATTCAGCCATGGGGATGATTCACTGGGTTTCTCAGCAGTGTGGGGTCACTTTGGATGGTGTCTCTTCTCACCAGCTGACAAGCAGAATTTTAAAAACCAATCAAGCAGAATTTTAAAAACCAATCAAGATGAGCTGTGCCTGAGCAGTGCTGGCAGCTCCCCTCTAACCCTGGAGTCTTCTGCAGATAGTAAAAAATATCTAATTGGCTAAAAAAGAAAGATGGGCTTAACTGCAACTTCTGCTTCTTAACACCTTGTCATTCCTTCTTGTGGAGCAGAGAGCAACCAGGCTCAGAGAATCAGTGTTTCAGGCACCAGTGACACATAGCACTGCCTTGATGGATGCTTGGGAATTTTGGGGATCCTGTCATGCAGTGCAGGCAGGGCTCTGGGCCAATGCAATGCAGAGGGAAAGGAGAATGAGAGCAAATAATAGCATGCTGGACCAGTTCCTAAAATTAGGTTTATTTTTTTATTCTTTTTTCTGGCGAGGCACTTAATTAAAATTTTGCTCTTGCAGATCAGATCTGGTTCTTGCTGTGCAAATGTTACTCCATCACAGGGAAAGCAGAGGGAAGATGGTTGTTTGCAGATCCAAGATCAGCAACGTGTGCTGGCAGCAGATGCTGGCTGGGGGCATCCTGTGTATGTGCAGAAAAGATCCATTCTCTTGTTGAGGCAAGAGAGAGACTCAAATCAGGAGCAGAATTCTTTCTAAATAGGTTTGTTTTTTTTCCCTTTAGACTTTTTTTCCATGAAGTTTCCTCAGCCACTTTCTGCAGCATTGCAAATGACAGTGGCATAATTACATTTGTTTTCCAAACTGCCTTTCCTTGAGGGCAAGCTCCACTTTGGCCTTGATTCGATTGTGTACTTTTAATCTCAAAGAAAAGCTAATGCATAAGTATTCATTACACAATTGCATTTTTCTATGGTCAACATCCCCTCTTATAATTACAGGTTCCAGCTGAATGTCATTTCTTTTCTCTCTACTTCAGCTGCCTCACAGCACAGGCGTCTCCTACTCCTGAAGCTTCCCTGCATTCATGTAATAAATAAATAATCACACCTTTTCTGCTGTCAAAGCTGAAAGCATGCACAGCTGTGAGCCACAAGATACACTGGGACTGCAAGGTACAACATTTCTTAATTAGACTGACCTGAGGTTGTTGGGTTTTTTTTTCTTTTCCTTTTTCTATTTTTTTTTTCAAAGCAGCTTCATTAGCTCAGGAGCTTAATTGCAAATGACTAGACAAGCTCTGCTCGTGGTTATTGGGAAAGGTTAGAGTATTTCTCACTGGGGATTGGATCCTGGGAGACGTTTTGCAGCTTGATTTTTGTGGGGAAGGTTTTAGGTGTGCTCAGAGCATCTTAGCACTAGGCTCAGAATTAGCAAAATAATTAGAAGTTCAAAGCAGAGAGGGGGGCTGGGGCAAAGCCCAGCAAACCTTTTTGATCTTACAAGCCGCACTGCAAAATCCACATGGAATTGGGAGGAACAGGCCGTGGAAAGTGAGCTCTGGAAGCAGAACTGGGGGCTGCCAGCTTCCCACACTGCTGTGTTATGGGATGGGGAGTGGGAAAAGCTGGGCTGGGCTGTGGGGCCAGTAAATTCCCACAGAGTGCTCTGAGCAGCTCCTCCAGCAGTGGGGAGCTCCTGGCACCCCAAGCATCCTGCCAGCACAGCTCTACACCTCCCTGCTGGAGGACATGGCTGTGGTACCTGGTGGCCACAAGTCCTGGTGGCCTCTGTCACTTGGTCTGTGTCACAGACTTCATCTGTTGGCAGCATCTCTGGAGTGAGATTGCTTTTGTTGGCATCACTAATGCAGGAATTTGGCAGCTTCCATGAGTTTTGGGGGTTCTTCCTTGGCCTGATGGAGGAGCCACCTTGTCACAGGGGGGACTTGGGGCATCAATGGGAGAGGTTTCCATGTTCCTGTGTGGTGGAAAACAAGTAAGGCAGTTCCCTGCCACGCAGGGGGCTCGTGGGGGTCAGGAAAATTTGGAAAATGGTTACTTTGTGCTCATTAGTGTCTCCTGTCCTTTTGTGCTCTGTACCTGGTGCTGATGCAGGTGTGCAGCCCCATCCCTGGAAGTGTCCAAGGCTGGGTTGGAGCATCCTGGGATAGTGGAAGGTGTCCCTGCCCACATGGAATGAGATATTTACAGTCCCTTCCCACCCAAACCATTCCATGATTCCATGACTGTAGGAGAGTGTCAGGGGTGGGATGGTGGGGATGGATGGAGACGAGAGATCTCTGCAGCCAGGGCTGGAACTTGGGGTTCATTGCAAAGGGCCTGGGTGCAGGGCCCTGCTGGGAGCTGCCAAACACAGCTCAGAGCAGGCCCAAAGAGGAAGAGAGAGAAGGCAAGAGCATGGTAAAGAGAGAATGAGAGAGTAAAAGAGAGGATCAGAGGGCAAGGTTCCTGTTACAATACAATAAATCTTCTTCTGGTTGTGGAATTTGGGGTTTATTGCAAAGGGCCTGGGTGCAGGGCCCTGCTGGGAGCTGCCAGCCACAGCTCAGAGCAGGCTGAGAGAAGAGAGGGGGAGAGAGTAAAAGGGGTAAGAGGGGTAAGAGAGCAAAGTTCCCTTTGCAACACCACAAATCCTCTGTGTTGAATATTCTCATTCTCACTAACCAATCTAGTACAAGATACAAATCCTAGAGCATTTCCATACAGCCTATAAGAATCACTACATTACCATACTGTGTTACATTTTAAACCCTAAAAACTCCTCTTTGGGCCCCTTCTGCCAAGCTGGCAGGGTCTGCTCTGACCCTTGGGGCTGTCTGCAAGCAGAGGGTGTTGTTCCATCAGAAGGGGATCACCTTCAGCTGGCCACACCGTTGTTTTCCAGTTGTTCAGTAACTGAGGTATCTCAAAGCTTGCTTTCATTTCAATCTTGCTTATAGTTTCTATATTCTCCAAGTCTTTTGCCAGGCAATCATATTTGTAAGGCTTTTCTGTTTCATCTTCCCCAACACATGACATTAGAAGCATTTCAAAGACCTGTATCCAAGTGGATATGGTGATGGTTTTTTGCTCCCACAGTTCAGCTTAATGAAGC
Source organism: Ammospiza nelsoni (assembly GCF_027579445.1). NCBI lineage: Eukaryota > Metazoa > Chordata > Aves > Passeriformes > Passerellidae > Ammospiza > Ammospiza nelsoni. The sequence goes on from NC_080651.1 coordinate 6,610,526, forward strand.
AAGGTTTGGATGGCTGCTGAACCTCCCTGGCCCTTCCTAGCCCCTTCCACACCTGGTTTTGGGTGCAAGGAGGCAGCACTTTTCCTGGGAGGCTTTGGAGCCCAGCAGGTGTAAAAGTGTGCTGGGAAAGGTGCAGTGAGTGCAGCAAAAGCACCAACACCCCCCGCCCAGCCTGTGCTCAGAACCTCTCCCAGTGCCACCCCTGGGGACAGGAGGGACACTGCCCCTTCCCACTGCTCCCTGGCCTCTGCAGAACCCCACCATGAGATCCTTGCTGGAATGAAGCACATTCTGTTCATCTTCTGGCAGCTGCAATGTCACCAAGCTCTTGGTGACCCTCTGCAGAACCGAGCACAAAAACGAAGGCAATTTTTAATCTCTATCAGCCAGAGCAGTGCCTGTGCTGTTTGTCTGAAGGCAAGAGGCTCTGTGACCTTATTTCTCCCTTCCCACAGCCTTTTTGGCTCCCAGACTGTAAGAAGGCCCCAATAATTCATGTCTTTTAAAAGAGGGGTTTGAGTTGCTTGTGTGACATCCGAGTTGTGCTGCACAACAAATGCACCTGAGAGGCTTTGTGGTATAAAACCCACTCAAAGTGAGAGCATTCAGGTAAGGAAATGAAGGGCTGCAGGGCTCAGCTGTGCAAGAGGAAAATAATTAGGGCATGTTTATCTCATGCTCAGGCCTGCAGAGGTGAAAAGCAAGGGACAGGAAGGCTGCTTCAGAGGGAGCTGGGAGTGGGAAGGGCAAGGCAGAAAGGACCTGACAAGGGAGTGAATTAAACTTCTCCAAAAGACTGGATCATTGGCATAAATCCCCCCTCCCTCCCTGCTTCTGCTCTAATGGAGGATGAGTTCTGCCTTGCTGGCTTTCCTTTTCAAGGTCTCAGAACCTGTTGTTTTCAAAAGGTTAAAGCCCTGCAGCTACTGAGGGAAAGGAACACTCTTTAAAAAGATGCCAGGTGAAGAACTCTAGATTTCTAGGGGCTTCAGGTTTGCTAGTACAAAGGGAAAAATAGACTCCAAATGTGAATCTATTTTCCCCCTTCCTTTCCTTTTCTTTTTTTCTTTATTTTTTAAACACAGCTGAGTTCTGACTCCATTGAGACTCCTGCCTCCCTCCCAGATGTGAAGATCTGAATGCACACATGGTTAGGCTGGGGTGAAACAGCTCCAGGGAGCCTTGGCTTGTGCTGTCCCAGGTCAGGGGATGGAGACTGCATCAGAGCAAAGCAGGGAGAGCAGTGGGACAGGAATTAAAGGAGGTAGAGCAGTAGGACATGGACTAAAGCAGGGAGGGCAGTGGGATAGGAACTAAAGCAGATGAGCAGTGGGACATGGATTAAAGGAAGGTGACCAGTGGGACATGGACTAAAGCAAGAGAGCAGTGGGACATGGACTAAAGGAGGGTGAGCAATGGGATATGAACTAAAGCAGTGTGAACAGTGGGACATGGACTAAAGGAGGGAGAGCAGTGGGACATGAAATAAAGGAGGGTGAGCAGACATGGAACTCTGCCTCTTCCTTCCCCATGTCCCCTCCCCACTGGCCCAGAGAGGAATGTGGAATTTGCAGCAGTTCCTACTCAGATCAGGACACTTGGCACATCTTCCTCTGTGCTGTTTGCTCTCAAGCTGCCTTTTCTCCCTGGGCTTCAGCCCTGGCTTTCCTGATTTACACAGGCACAGATCAGAGCAAACACAGCCCTTGCCAGTCTTGCAGCTCTGCTTCAGTGGCAGAACCCCAGGGAAAATATTTGCAATCCAGGCTGTGCCACAAATCCCCTGAAGCCCTGAAGGGTCTGTGGTTTCTCTCTTTCTCTTTGCCTTTGCCCCTCAGGGTTCCACATTCTTCTCGCCCCCAACAGGTGCAGGTGCAGGTGCAGGTGGTTCCTCTGGCAGCTCATGGCTCTTCTCCCTGCTGGTCCCTGTGCTTGCAGAGGGGTGCAGGGAGAGGAGCTGGCTCCCCAGAGCAGGATTGCTGCTGGGTGGGCACTGCCCATCACATCCGTGGGGCCAGGGGAAGCTCTGAACCCCTGCTATGACAAATGGTTCAGAAGCAGCCCTGAAAAGCTGAAAGCTGATGCTGGGGCTGCTGTGAGTTTGGAAATGTGGTTACTCCTATCTTTGGAAGAGGAGGAGGGGATGGGATTTTTAGCCAGAAGGATTCTACCCTGCTTCTAGAGCGTTTTGCTTTGTCTCCTCCCCAGGAAGCACAGATTCCATGCCCAGCTTTGAGGTTCTGCCTCTTGCCCACTCCCTCTTGGGCAATAAAAGCAGAACTGGGCATCTCTTCATTTGCACAGCTCACCTTTTTTTTTTTTCTTCTTCTTCTTTTTTCTTTTTTTTTTGGGCCAAAAAGATAATCTATTTAATCCTACCCTATCCTCCATGAGACGCAGCTTCCTACATCAGTTCTGTGCCCCTGAGGGTAAAGAATTATTCAAGGCATCAAGCCTGACCTGGATTTTGTGTGATGTGATCGCATCCAGAGCATGGAAATCCATGCGATCAAATGGCAAATCTCTGAGCCTTGGCAGATATGCCTCCTGCTCTGCAGAACTATGTTGCCATGGCTACATCTCAGTGTGAGCATTTCTCTCCTTATCCCAGCGTCTTTTCTTCTGCCAGGGCTGCTGCCTGTGCTCAGAGCCCACCCTGCCATGGGCTGGGCACAACAACAGCACTGGGGAGTGGGTCACAAACTCCCCCCATGTGTGAATCTGCTCTGGGGGAATTGTTGCCAGCAGCTCCTTAAATGGGTAAAAATCAGCACAGCAAGGGCTTGAAACACCTGTCAAAAGTGCTGCTGCTGTTTATGACTTGAGGAGGGTGAAAGTGGAAAGCAGGAGGGAGGGAGCAGCATGGGGAGCTCTGCTCTGCCCTTCCTGGTGCTCCTCTCCCTGCACCAAAGGGGTGACAGCTTCCTGCCACCTAAAGGCAGCTGGAGGTTTGGAGATGAAAGCCACTGAAAGCACATTTGGGGCTGTTACACTTGTCTGAGAGCTGCTGCTCTGTCACACAACAATGGCTGTGGGTGTCTGTCACAAAAACACCCCTGGGTGTGCTCACAGGCTGTAAAGCAGAGAGAGAGGGACACTGCCAGAGTAATGGGGTGTGTTTGGGGGATGTCACTGATGGGGGGGCTGAGCTCCCCTTGTCTGAGCATGGAAACTTTCTCTAAGACTGTGGGATCCCAAGCATGGATGTCAGGGCTGGAAAGCCCAGGGTGGCTCCTGGCTGGGGAGAACAAGAGCCCCCAGTGCTGTACTGGGAGGAGAATAAGAGATTCCCACTGCTCTGCTTAAGACAACTGGAGGCAAAAGCCTTCAAAGGGACCCCAAGGCAAGGGGAGAAAACTGGAGACAAAAATCTTCAGAAGGGAGGATGCAGGAGGTAGAGGGGATAATCCTCCCCTCCCCTGTTTTATCCTTACTCATTACCCATAACCTCCACCCTGTCCCTGCATAGAGATGTCAGCATCTTCATGGGATGTTTATAGTGCCAGGCTGGTCCCTGTTTGGTTCTAGGGTTTGTATTTTTCCAAGCCATCCCCACTGAACATGTGTGCTATCTCATTTGGGGCACTGGTTAGAAATGAGAAATTTACATTTGCTGGCCAGAGGAATTGGGCACAGAGGAAAAATCAGGCTGCCTCTGGTTAAACCCTACTAGCTGCATTTTAAACTGCCCTGTCCTGTGGGGATGGCAGTGACAGAGCAGGAATGGCAGTGACAGTGCAGGGATGGCAGTGAGGGTGCAGGGATGGCAGTGAGGGTGCAGGGATGGCAGTGACAGGGCAGGGATGGCAGTGACAGAGCAGGAACGGCAGTGACAGAGCAGGGATGGCAGTGAGGGTGCAGGGATGGCAGTGACAGGGCAGTGATGACAGTAGAGATGCAGGGATGGCAGTGACAGAGCAGTGACAGCAGTGACAGTGCAGGGATGGCAGTGAGGGTGCAGGGATGGCAGTGACAGGGTGGCAATGGCAATGACAGAGCAGGGATGGCAGTGACAGAACAGGGATGGCAGTGACAGGGCAGGGATGGCAGTGACAGGGCAGGGATGGCAGTGAGGGTGCAGGGATGGCAGTGACAGGGCAGGGATGGCAGTGACAGGGCAGGGATGGCAGTGAGGGTGCAGGGATGGCAGTGACAGGGCAGTGATGACAGTAGAGATGCAGGGATGGCAGTGACAGAGCAGGGATGGCAGTGACAGTGCAGGGATGGCAGTGAGGGTGCAGGGATGGCAGTGACAGGGTGGCAATGGCAATGACAGAGCAGGGATGGCAGTGACAGAACAGGGATGGCAGTGACAGAGCAGTGACAGCAGTGAGGGTACAGTGATGGCAGTGAGGGTGCAGGGATGGCAGTGACAGGGTGGCAATGGCAATGACAGAGCAGGGATGGCAGTGAGGACACAGTCATGACAGTGGAGGTGCAGTGGTGCTGCTGCAGAGCTCCCATCTCCTCTGCCAGCATCTCCTCCACCTTGGTGTGCACAACCAGCCTCCATCCCCAGCCCTCAAACACATCCCCAGTGTTTCAGGGCTAGGGATGGAAGTTCCCCAGCATCAAGGACAAAATAAATACATGTGAGCACTTTGGCTAGTTAGGATAAATCTGTTTCTCTCCACTCCCCAGATTTCTGGAGTTTCTCATGAAATCCAGAAGGAGGTAGAAAGGATGTGTGTTTTCTTCCTCTTCTGGTTTTAATTGTGTATTCTAATGAGAAACTGCAATACAGGCACTTATTAAAGTCCCCTTGTGCTGCCAGAGTTGCTGTGTTTGATAGAAAGCCCAGAAAATCCCCTGAACCGCAACGTGGGAATCCAATTCTTTTCACTTGATGAGACTGTAAACACATTTCCTTGGATTTGCAAGAACCATAGCAGGAGTTTCAATCATATGAATAAAGCAAAAGAATATCTGATGGGGAATATTCCTGCTTTTCATATTCAAAACTTGCAGCCTTATTCTTAGGCAGCATCTTTTCAAAGGAACGAGCCATAAAGAGGCAAAGATGCATTGCCCAAGGGATTTAGGAAAAGAGCCTCCAAAATTAGCACAGTGTGTGTGGGGGGTGTTCTCTCCATCAGATTTAAAATGTCCAGGTTAGATACTGGATTAAGAGCCCAGGTGCCACTGCTGGTGGCCAGTGACCAGAGGGATCTTCAGAATTTAGCTTCAAACAGCCTTGGGTTGGGATGAAGGGTCTGTAACCTCAAGGGTAACTCTGCCACTCACCTTGAATTGAGCTGAGCCCCTAAATTCTGGCATTTCCCATTTCACTCAAACTGGGTCCATTTCCCTCTCAATTTCCCTCATTCCCCCTTTCCCATTTCCTTCCATTTCCCCTCAATCTGTCCTGGTGGCTTCAGTAGAAGAGAGCTCTAAATATAAAAATAATCTGACCCACGGTGTTTGCTTTTGAATGAGAAATCTCATAACACCAGGTGCCCAATGGCTTTTTTTTTTCCCTCTTTGAACCCTAAAAACAATTGGCAGCAGCTGATTCTATAAATGAATCCTATTTTGGTGAGAAAGTTCTTACATTTCTGAGGTAATTTTCCTGTCTCTTGTGTTTATGTTCCTTTACCAGCTGTCTTTGCAGAGTCGCTGTGTGGCTGGTTGAAGAATGTGTCTAGTTACACTTCCCTTCTCTGTGCCCTTTGGGAATGCTATTTTTTAAAACAAAACAACCCTTTTCCAGAGTTTCACCAATTTTCTTGGTCAAAGCATATTCCAAAGGCAAATCTCTCATCTCGGTTTCTCAGAACTTTATGAAAACAAATACCAACTCAGCTTTTCATTTATCTGCACGCAGAAATCTGCAGCAATTTGACAACAACAAGTCAAAATATTTCCCTTTTTAGTACCGTGGCAAGTCCTGATGAGAGTTCTGTTTATTCCATGAAGACAATGAGCAGGGAACAGCGTGAGGAAGTCTGGCTGCTGCTGTGATAACTCCTTCCCACATGAAGCAGCTCTTCTATCTTGCTTTGGCACTGAAACGCTGACTTCAAGGCCTGTTGGTATCTCTTGCCTTTGGTGTACAAACTCCTTAATGTGCAAGAAATTGTACATATGCAAATCAGGGGGTGATAAGCAGCCTGCTGGCCCTGCATTGATCCCCTGGCATTTTGGCTCCTTCCCACTTCCACCAGCTCTGCCCGTGCTACTTTTCTGGAATCCGCTCGATCGGAGCATCTTACAAAGCCTTAAATGGGAGATAGGAGCATTTCTGATCTCATTTTCCAGTATTTCAGCTGTGCCATAATCTATTTACCACACAATTTGTGTCACTTTGATAAGCGGCTGCTTCAAGACTGCATTTATTAAAATCAAGAGCAGGGAGAGCTTTCAAGTCTCTCAAGTGTTGTAATAAATGTTTGAAATTAGTCATTACAGTGTTTGCCATGGTTCATATCATAGACTCTATCTAAATGACAAATGATCACCGCCTGGACATGCACTTTTTTGTGGTGGTGGTGGTGAATTTGCAGTGGGATGGGATAAGTTTGGGATAACCCAACCCAAAACTTCCTAAGTTGGAGCAGGATGGAAGGGAGGAGTGGAGAAGAGGGAAGGTTCCTTATCAGAGGCTCAGGGCAATGGCTTTGGGCAGAGAAGTGCTGGCTCAGCTCTGAATTTCCCGGCTAAAAATGAAATAAATATGAAAAACAGCCAAAAACCCCAAGAAGAGGCCGTGTAGGATTTGCAGTGCAGAGAAATGGGCTGGTTCTGGGGTGTCTGGATAATGCAAAGTTCAGCTCTTCCCCCATCAAACAGCTCCAGGACGGACATTCACCTTGTTGCTCTGTTACAGCTTCTTACTGTGCTTGCCTGACCATGGGATGTGCTGATGTGGTCATTTAATAATTAAAAAAACCAAAAACGCCTCAAAAATCAAATTAAAGACCTCTTTTATAAGTACATTTCTCTGTGTGTGCATGTATATATTCACACATATATCGGCACAGACATATTAAACACATACGGCACAGAAAAGAGACAATTATTAAGACAAATATTCTGTCTCAATTCATTTTGTTCTTCATTTTCCCATCAGGAATGTAATAGCTGAATTTATAGTGTTGAGCCTGGGCTATAAATTCCATTATTTTCAGTGACTATATCAATTACATCCCTTGAAAGGGACCCCAAGGCAAGGGGAGAAAATTGGAGACAAAAATCTTCAGAAAGGAGGATGCAGGAGGTAGAGGGGAGAATCCTGCCCTCCCCTGTTTTATCCTTACTCATTACCCATAACCAGCACCCTGTCCCTACATAAAGCCTTGCTTGGTGCTCCAGCTGGCACCCAAGACAGGGCAGCCCTGGTGAGAAGTGTGTCACTGAGGAAATAACTGCAGTGCCACACACACAGGTGCTGACTCAAAAGTGGAGCAGGGAATGGTCTTGTCTGAATATAAATGGTATTTATTTTAGAGAAATTCAATTATCAGGGAAAAAAACAAAGCTTTTTTTTTTTTTTTTCTTTTAAAGGAACTGAGCAAACTACTTATCTCCTGTCCTTGAGCTGAAAATTATTTTTCTTAAAGGTTTCTTGCACTGGGACAGGCTTGGAAAAGGGAGAGCACAGTTTCAAAGAGCAGAGTGTTGAGATGAGTTGTTTCTTTATCAACTTTTTAAAGAGTTTTTACTATTTCCCCTTCTCTCATGGTGAAGTGATTGAGCTGTCTTGTTTAGTTTTATTTGCAGTGCCTCTCACCTTATCACAAATCTGTGAAAGGCAGAGCAGTTATTGAGGGAACTCCACAGCAAGAACCTCCCCTGTTAACACACAGAAAATGGAGCCTGTATCAGGTGCTGAAGAGCTGGATGGTGCTGCACACCCAAAATGGTTTAAAACTTTGTCCCAGATGTGTGCCAGGCTCAAACTTCTGAATGTTCCAGAAAAATATCTCATTAATATATCCAAATGGCAGAGGCTGCTGTGCTTCCCTCTCACTGCAGAGCAGAGATGTGCAGGGTCCAGCTGTGTATTTATTTTCTGCGCTGGAGCTGTATTATCTCCATGTCCATCTCATGGCACTCAGCACTGCTCCTTAGCTTGTCACCCAAAGATTTACACCCTCAGTACATTCATTAGCAGTTTCTTCTGTCATTTAAACTGCTTTAATCTCCCTCCCTCCCTCCCTCCCTCCTTCACAGACTGTTCCTCTCCTAGTGTGACTTCCATGGACAGAAGGGATGAGAGTTGCCAGATGTACCTTTCTCTCCTGGAAATGCTAAATGATGCCTCCAGGCACCATATTGGTTTTCCAACTGGTGAAATCCCCAGTTAGAAGCAGAAACTCCTGTTTATCCCCAGTGCATCCTCTCTCTGTCTGGTTTTGACCCTGGGAGATGGGAGAGCAAGTCCTGGAGGAGGAGGAGGAGGAGGAGGGAGATTGTGTTCCATGGGGACAGGAGGCTCAGGAAAGGCAGCACAGTCTTGAAACTTGTGCTCCAGCTCCTTCTCCAGCTCCATTCTCTTCTCTGGACACGCTCCAGTGTCACTGCCATATTTTCTGAAAAATCCCTTCACCAGGATTTCTTCTCTTGGGAAGATGAGAAGCTTTGGGGAAAAAACCAATATTATCTCATTTGCTTCTCCCTGTTTTGCTGCTTTGGAATGTGGCTGGAGATTGTTTGATTGGTTCCATGTGAACTGTTTTTACTTAATGACCAATCACAGCCAGCTGTGTTGGACTGAGGAGTCAGTCATGAGTTTTTTATTATTCATTCTTGTTAAGCCTTCTGTCTGTATCCTTTCTCTTTCTTTAGTATAGTTTTAGTATAATATAATATAATATAATATAATATAATATAATATAATATAATATAATATAATATAATATAATATAATATAATATAATATAATATAATATAATATAATATACCAGTCTTCTGACAACATGGAGTCAGATTCCTCCTCTCTCACCTCATCCTGGGGACCTCACAAACTCAACACTCCAATCTCTCAGTGTCCTTCTTGCTGGGACCCAAAACAAGCCAAAATCTGAGGTGTGGCCTCACCAGCACCAGCACAGTGGGACAGTCCCTGCCCTGATCTTGTGAGACCACCTGAGATCTGGTACAAGATGCCATTGGCCTGCTTGACCACCTGGGCATTTATCCAGCTCTGACCTGTGTCCCTTCCAGCTCTCTGCTGTCCTGGGCCCTTCTGCACTTTTCCTTTATTTTAATTTTGTGGTCAAAACACTAAAAAACTTTGAATAAGAAGAGTTATTTGGTTTCTCCATCAATAATTTCCTTCCTCCTCGTGCTTTGCCCTTCAGTTGCTGTAGAGACTTTCACCCATGTCACAGATTCTACTAAATCCTGTCTTCTCAAGCTTAGCTAATGACAAATGCTCTATGGAAATCTGGATGAAACCTGCTGCATCTCATTTGCCTAGAAAATCTTTCACGGAAAAGACAGCAGGTTGGGTGGGGGGGTGTGGAATGTTGTGCTTGTGATAAATAGTGAACTTAATGAAGATTGCTGATGGACAGCATTGTGTACTGGAGCCTTTTGTTTCCCCCAGTATGAGATGGATGATGGTGGGATGCAGAATTTCCTCAGTGTTTCTGCCTCACAGGATTGTCCACCCTGTCAGCTCTGCTCTTGAGCAGGAGCTGCCAATTTGTGCCAACAGTAATTTCCCTCCTCCCCCATTCACTCCTTTGAGGGAGTGGATCTTGAGATATTTTTTTAATACATTAGTTTATAATTAAAGGATATTGTATTAAGAGCATTAAGATACGACCCTTACCTCCATAAATACTTTCCCCCCCCCCCTACTTGCTGGGAAGGCTTTAAAAACATCCACTTGGAAATTCATGCAGATGATATTTAGACATGCAGATATGCACTCCTGTTTTGCATGAATGTTTGACCTTGGGCAGAGCTGTTCAATGCAGGATGGATGTGTTGTGGCTGCATTTAATCATCTGAAGCAGAGATGAAGCCTTGAAAAACCACATAGACCCAATTCCCAATTCCCAGCCTCTGGATGGTAATGAACTTCTGAGAAATAGCTAATCAATAAATTGAACAAAAGACTCAGGCAGCTAAACCACTTTGTCAGGGCCTTAATTACAATTGCAGAAATAAATCGGGAGGGGGGTGGTGGTGCTGCTTGGGAGCCTTTGCCAGACAAAACGAACCCTTTACTCTCTGGAGGTAACCCTTTGCAAACTGAGCAGCAGATGTTTTTAAAGCCTTCCCAGCAAGTAGGGAGGAAAAAAAAAAATATTTATGGAGGTAAGGCAGGTGGTATCTTAATGCTCTTAATTCAATATCCTTTAATTATAAACTAAGCAGCCTGTGCCTTTGTGTGTGTGCTCACAGAGGGGTCTCAGTGGGGCAAACCACCCAAACCAAGCTGCTGCAGGACAGGTTGGGCTGTCCCTGACCTCTGAAGGTACTGCAGGGAGATTCTATCAGCAGGAGAGTTTCTGCTTCCTCCTTTCCACAGGGAGAGGATGAGGATGATCCAAAGCAGCAGGCCATGCCCGGGCAAGCTGGGCTCTTTCACTTGGGGAGAAAGCTGAAGATTTAGGACCAGATGCAGCCAGCAGGATCAGGAGAGACATCTGAGGACAGACAGGAGAGATGGGAGCCCATCCTACCCTGCCATCCCAGCAGTGCCATCCCTGCCAGCAGCAGGAGGATGGAGCTGGGGAAGCCAGAGAGGAGGAGGCTGTCAGTGAAAGCCTCAGAGGCTGGCTTGTTCCTGGCTCAGTTATAGCAGCAGGCATTTCAGTGCTTGTCTCCTGGCAGCTCATGCTGCAAAACAAAGGGAGGCATCCTTGGGGATTGCCTTGTGGATGTGGTTTTGCCTTAAGAAATATTGCAGGGTAACAGGGCAGCCGGGCTGGGGTGAGAGTGCTGAGGGTGGGTGGTGTGCCAGAGGCTCAGGGGGCACAGGGTGAGGAGGGGGAACAAAGATCTCGAGGAGCTTTGGGCTTTTTGAGGGGTCACTCAGCAGTCTGGGCACTGGTGATGAGGGAGAACAAAGATCTAGAGGAGGTTTGGGTTTTCTGGGGTCACTCAGCAGTCTGGCCACCATGTTGCTCAATTGGGGACCCAGAAAAGTGGGGATACCTCAAAGGAGCCTGTGTTTTGGAGGGTTTAAAATGAAACAGATTTAAACCCTGAGTGAGGTGCAAGGAGATGGATTGTGTCCATGTGAGCTGCTTTTCACCCTTTCAGGGGAGTTGGTTGGTAACAGGCTCACTGCCCTCCTCTTCCTCGCCCTCCACACCCCTTGGGCTTGGCAGAAAGGAGGTGGTTTTTTTTTTGTTTCCTTAACAAAAATCCCTTGGAAGTCAGGGTTTCCTCTAGGGCTGCTCACTGCAGGTGGGTGACTCCAGCTGCTGGGATCCTCAGGGCTAAGCAGGGCTCGGCCACTGCAGGAGCTCAGAGTGCACTGTGGGACCACAGCACCCCATTTTGCTGTTACAGGTGCTGGGGATCCCCATCCAACAGCATCCCAGAGCCCAGGAGCTGTCCTGGGGACAGTTTGGGGGCCGAGGTTGTGTCCTGCAGCATCACTGTGATTGCCAGCAGCATGGGAGCAGCTGTGCATGGGAGCAGCTGTGCATGGCAGCAGTGCAGGCTGCGGCTGCTGCACCTGCAGTTATCCCCAAAGCAGGGTGAGAACAGCCCATCCCCCTGCTGGTGATGGGTCAGCCTGTGCTGGCCTGCAGCACTGAGAAACCTGGCTGGGGGTGAGTACTCTTGGGCTTGGGAGAGATCTCCATGGCTGGGGGAAGTGTGAATTGGTTTTCACCTCTGAACTGGTAGGAAAATTAATCCACACACACCACAGGTTTATGTCCAAAAAGGAGGCAGAGGAGTCCTTTTACTTTATTTGAATAAAGGGAGAGGCTATGGGACATTCCCCTGCAGTCTCTCAAATTTTTAGAGGACACAGCCTCCTTTTTATCCCAATTTGCCACATTTCCCTTCTCTCTTTCCCCAGTCGCTGAGATACTTGAGAGGTTCAGACTTCCTGAAATTCCTGATCCCAAAGATTTCCCTCTAATGTACAACACCACCTTTTAATTTTTAATTCTTACAGAATTTAGGGGTTCCCCCCATTGTTTCTTTCATCTTTCAATGCCGAATTTCATTTATCAGCAAACCTAAAGTTTATTTGTAAAAGCAAATATCTTTTTTCATTCATCAATCAGTGGAATCCTTCCCATTACTTCTTTGATCTCCCAGTGCTGGTTTTATCTACCAGCAGACCCACAGCTTGTTTGTAAAGACAAATCTGCCACTCCTCTCAGAACTCTCCCATCAAACATGAACACCGTGGTTTGTGTCAAAAACGCCAATCACTTAATTTTAAAATTTTAAAAGTTTAATAGTAATGAAATGGTTGTAAAAATAGTAATACAATTAGAGTAATAATAATTTGGACAATTAGAATTAGGACAATATGAGACAATAGAAACAAAGAGTTATGGACAGTCCAGGGACTTTCTTCTGGGCAAACTAAGCCCAAAAAAGGACACACGTTAACAGAGGATTAACCCTTAAAAATAATAGTCTGTTGTTTATTCATACATCTCATACATGATGCATAATTTCCATTCAAATACAGGATTCTGTCTGGGCAGTGTCAACTTCTTCCTCTTAATCCTGACAGCATCACCTGCATGAGTGAGGCAGGAAAAAGTTCATTTCTCCTGATAATGGAGCAATAAATTCTTTTTCTCTGAAAGATTTAGGTGTCCTGTGGCTGCTATCTCAGTGTGAGTCCTTTCTTTAGAAAAAAATATCTTACATAGCATAGTTTCTATTTTAACATTTTGTTATAACCTAAAACTATATTTACCACACTACTTAAGAGAATTAATACAGCATTACTTTCTAGCACAACATATATAAAATTCATTTTAATATTTGCGAAAAGCCAATCATAAAATACACATTTTTCACAGTTTGCAAAGGAATAAATCCCACAGCATCTCATGTTGTCAAACTCCAGCATGGTTTAGGGTTTTCCTGGCTCAGGGTTTTTCCTTGCTGAAGGAGCATTTAGCACTTGAGCCTCGCTGCCAGCCTGGCTCCTGTTCCCTGCCTTTCCCAGGGAGCTGGGAATGGCTCTGTAATGAGGCTGCTGGTGACATGAAACTGCTGGGAATAAGGATGGCTTTCTGTGAGCTGCTCTGCCTTTGTGGCCAGGTTCTTCCTGAAGCAGCAGATAAATCTAAATCTCCATCTCGGCGCAGCGGGAGCGCCGGCGGAGCCGTCCCCAGGACATGAGTGAGCTGCTGCTGTGTTTACTGCACAGATAAAATATTTACAGCTCCATCTCTGCTGTGAGATGGGCCTCGTCCAGCCCTCGTGAAGGTCAGGGGAAAGTCAGTAAAATTTATTGATGGTTTATGGCACTTGTGTGCTGGGAAGCAAGGTTACAGTGTTATACACCTGCACTTGGCAGGCACACAGAGATGGAGGGAGACGGGAGAGAGCTCAGTGAGCATCACTGCCTTGGTCCCCCAAACCTCTGTGTTGTTTTTAATTAAATGATAAGCTCCAAGTGGTAGAGCATGTGCAGGGCTCCTAACAGGCTGCAGTGCCACATCCCAGCAGCTGAGCAAATGATGTGTGTGCTGTGCTGATGCTGAGTCCTTCAGAGGGAGCAGGGTTTGTGTTGATGGCTCTGTGTGCACTGGTGTTTGTGTGGGGAGGTCGAATTCTGCATGGAAAAAGTGGTTGAGCCATGTCTGCCTCTCACTTCATGTTAATTCTGATTTCTCCAGTAGCCTAGAATTAGGATTGCATTGGTAGGAATAATCAGAATGAAGGTGGCTTCTGTCCTGGAGAGCTGGGAGCTCTCTGGACACACAGGGACCTTTCCCAGCAGAGCTGAGAGCAGCTGGGACAGTCTTGAGTGTCTGGGTGTAAGAACCATGTCTCTCGGGCTGTTTGAGTCCACCCCAGCTAATTTCAAATCACCCAGTGCAAACAACAACTAATAAGACACTAAATAAACTAATTGTTATAGTCAATAATAAATAGATTATTATCTATTTATTATTAACTATAATAAATAGATACAACATCTGGGCAGCCTGCTGTGGGCAGGGAGGGCACCTTCCTTCCCTCTGGGCTGGTCCTGCACCCAGGAATTCTCTGCTTCATTCTCCCCTTGCCCTGAAATGCTGTGTATTGGTGATGAAGAGAAATGGGGAAGACTTTGAGGTGGTCAAAGAATACAAATTTATTCTGCAGTACAGCTGCTTCTATACTTATTCTAGGAAGACTAGTAATGTTTTACTACAGTCATTGGGTTAATCATCACATAAACAAATTTATACATTTTTAACATCTCTTGCTTGCAGAAGTCTGATGTAATTTTCTTTTTCCCAGTAAACCCCTCTGATTTGATCTCCTTGCAATCTTGATTCAATTCTCAAAGTTCTGTTTGCTCTTGCCAAGGCATCCTGTTATCAAATCTCTTATGCTAACCAGGTCCTCAGTCCATCATGTGTCTTGTGTCCCAATATCCCAACAGCTGTGAGAGAGTGGGTGAGTGTTTGTGCCCCTCTCTGCATGGACCTGCAGGTGCAGAGGGCACTGAGAAACCGAGGCAGCCTCTGGAAGGCTCCTTTCAGGTGTGTTTTTTTCCAGGAGAGCAGCCAGGATGTGACACCCGTGTCAGATGTCACAGCCCAGCCCAGGTTTGGTGTCTGTCTGGATTTGCTTTGCACTCCTGGCATTTCCATTTGGCACCTCCTGTCCCTCTGTGTGCTTTGCCTTCCAAATAAATGGGTAAAGCTCCCTGTGGGAGAGGATGCTCTGTTCCAAACCCCTACTGGAACAGAGCAGCTCCCAGATTTGTTATTTTGCAAAATTATTTACATTTCAACGAAGCACCATAAACATTTGCTATTTGGGGCTCTTGGTGTCTCTCCTCATGGAGCTCTGTGGCAGGAAAGGGCTCAGAGGTTCTGACAGTGTTCACAGGGGTCTTAGGATGAGGGAGAGACGAGGATCTGACTCCATGTTTCAGAAGGCTTGATTTATTATTTTATGATATGTATTATATTAAAACTATACTAAAAGAATAGAAGAAAGGATTTCATCAGAATGCTAGCTAAGAATAGAAAAAGAAAGAATGACAACAAATGTTTGTGGTTCAGACAGAAAGTCCAAGCCAGCTGACTGTGATTGGCCATTAATTAGAAACAATCACATGAGCCAATCACAGATGCACCTGTTGCATTCCACAGCAGCAGATAATCATTGTTTACATTTTGTTCCTGAGGCCTCCAGCTTCTCAGGAGAAAAAAATCCTAAGGAAAGGATTTTTCATAAAAGATGTCTGTGACAAGAGATGGCTCAGGCAGAGCAGGTGCTGGCCAGGGGCTGGTTTGGGGGTCAGCTACAGCAGCAAAACTCACAAAAACCTGACTTGTCTAAGCCAAACACACCAGGCTCTGGTGGTGGCTTTGCTCCACACCACTGCCTCTCCCCTTTGAGGGCTATGAAGTGTTTATTTCTGAGCCACAGCTTTTCATTTAACAAGGAAGGCTGGAAGTCAGATCAATGAGAAACGCAGGAAGAAGCTGGGAATGAATTGCTGCCTGTTCCTATCAGCTCCTGGGCCTGTTCATAACCTGATAATAGAAAGGCTTCTCTGTGATCTTATTGCTAAGAAGGTTTGAGTCTGAGCATGCCACAAAAACCCCAAGCAGCCTGGTGGTTGATAACACCCCGTGTTCACCAACGTGGGGTGTCACCGTGATATTTTCTGAAAAATCCCTTCCCCAGGATTTCTTCTCCTGGGAAGATGAGAAGCCTCAGAGAAAAATGAAAATAATAATTATCTGATTGCTTCGCCCTGTTTTTGCTGCTTTGGAATGTGGTCTGGAGATTGTTTACCACCAGGTGAATGTTTGATTGGTTTCATGTGAATTGTTTTTACTTAATGACCAATCACAGTCCAGCTGTTTCAGGACTCTGGAAGGAGTTTTTTATTATTCACTCTTGTTAAGCCTTCTGTCTGTATCCTTTCTCTATTTCTTTAGTATAGTTTTAGTGTAGCATAATATAATATATAATATATAATATATAATATATAATATATAATATATAATATATAATATATAATATATAATATATTATATATTATATATTATATATTATATATTATATATTATATATTATATATTATATCTACCATAATATATAATATATATAATAATAAATAATATAACATAATAATATAATATAATATAATATAATATAATATAATATAATATAATAATAAAACAGCCTTCTAAGAACATGGAGATTCATCTCTTCCCTCGTCCTGGGGACCCTCACAAAGACCACAATAGGGAGTTAAATCCGGCCAGGAGTTCCCATTGGGATGTGGGCATATCCCTGCAAATTCCCTCTCTCCCTGACCTCACCCTACAGAATGATCTGCTGGAAACTGAAGGCGTCTGTCTGATCTGCTCCTGGGGAAAGGAAATCTTGAGAACATTTGACAAAGAACGCAGAGTTGAAATTAAATATCGTAATGATATAAAACAGTAAGCAGATCTGCTTGACAGCCTTGACAGCTATTTGTTATAGAAAACAGCGTTTATGATGTCAGTCCTATAAGGGAATGTGTTTGAATTAAAATAATTACAGCAGATAGTACAACAAAGACTCCCTGTAGTCAATCATCCTTCACAAATACACTGTACAAAACCTTCCCAAATGAGTGAGGCAAATGTGGGGACTGCAGCCTGGCAAATAAATACCAATAAGAAGCTGCACTACCAAGTCAGCAGGCTGCTTTCAGTCATCAGATTTCCTTCTCTCTTCAACACTAAGGGAGACAAATGAGGATTTTATAAAATTATTATTATTCTATATAATAAATTATATTATTTTATATCATTTTCCCTTTCAGCTTCCACCTACTTCCAGATAGGGAATTGAAAATCTTTCTGGAAGGGATTC
This sequence comes from Ammospiza nelsoni, assembly GCF_027579445.1. Lineage (NCBI taxonomy): Eukaryota > Metazoa > Chordata > Aves > Passeriformes > Passerellidae > Ammospiza > Ammospiza nelsoni. Next base: position 6,627,509 of record NC_080651.1, read on the forward strand.
AAAGGCTCTTTCAGGTCTTGGGATATTTCTTGTGTTCCTCCTCTCTGTGTGTCCACTGCATAGTTTCATATTTTCAAGGACATCACATTGATGAGTTTTCTGATTTAAAAAATACCTGGAAAATGCCTTTCCTTAGTACCTGCACACTTCATGCAGCAGTGGCTTGTGGGCAGAGCTGGTCAGATAAAATTAAGATTGTCTAACAGTTCCCAATTTTGAGTATAAAATCTTGGCCTGCAGTTGTAGAGGCTCCACTTTAGCTCTTATCAGATGTGTGGGTTTTGTTTAGCTTGGACAAAATAGTTGAGGGGAAAAAAAGAAAACAAAGAAAACAAGAAAAGGCAGAATACTGTGGTGTCCAATGTCTGAAAATCTCCTGTCTGTCTACAATACAGAAGCCAAGTCTTGCCAAGGGAGAGCTGATCCTGCTGCTCAGCATGCAACTCTGATTCTCCACTGAGGAAACCACTTGTAATTGCAGCTTTTTAGAGTTTATAATGCATTTTGCAATCTTCTCAGAGAAATATTAGTGTTGAACATCTGAAATAAGTGGAGATTTTGTCTTGGCCAAACATGCTTGAGCTTTGTGTCTTTTAAAAAGCTTGGGCTTTTTAAAATGAGTTTTGGGATACTCTGAGTATTCATGGATGTGTACATACCCAAAAATTGATGCATCAGGGGCAATTTTGCTGAGGAGTTGAGTCTAGTGTTGTTAAAACCCCCCAAATTTTTACCCTTCCAACTTTTGGGTTACATCACACGAGAATTGCTCAGCAAGTTGTATAAAGTGAGGCAGCAGAGGTGCTTTTTGCCCTGGGAATTTCGAGTGTTCTGCAGGTTTGCAACACCGGCACTTTTTGTCAGTGCTTTGGAGCTCCTGCATTGAAAGCAATTACCGGCATTCCTTCCTCTCCTTTCCTTTGTTCTGCTCCTAGCCAGCCCTTCCCAGCTGAGATTTGAGCTCTGGTGTTTTCACAGGTGTGCTGGGCTGCAGTGCAGAGTCCAGGGGAGCAAACCAGGAGAGAACAAAGGGAGCAGAAAGGAGCAGAGATAACTTTGCATTGTTTTCCTTCTGCATTCCTCACCCTTCCCATTCTTCCCAAGAAATGCTGCCCCTGCCTCTCTTGCCTCTGCATGTCTCCTGCCAAATACTCTCTTTATGGCTTAATCCTGTTCTGGAGGTTTGACAAATGAAAAGAGACACCCAGGGAAAAAAAATTAAAAAAAAATCGGTGCAGCTCTGTTTTCTCTGGGTGCTTTAAAGTGAGAAACCTTCAAACAGTGGCCTGGGGATTTTCTGGGGCACTTCTGGTGTTTTGTTACCCAAAAGGAGTAACAAAACTCCCTCTTTCAGCCCAGAATTTTTCATGGGTGACACCTGCAAGGAGGAGTTTCCTCTACTGCAATCTGCCTCCCATCTCAGCCCTGCAAAAAACCAGCAGAGAGCTCCACAACCAGCAAAGATTTCCTGCCTGGCTTTGCATTTCTTGGCTGCACGTAGTTCCACTGAAACCTTCAATGCTATTTGAACACCGGGTGGGATTTTTTAGGTTTTTTTCCTTCTTTTTTTTTTTTTGGTGCATAGTTTAATTACAGTGAGGCTGTGCACTGCCTCTCCATTAATATTACAGTAAATTTCAGCAGCAGATTAAATTTCTCTAAAGTAGTAAATTGCAGGGGAAAGAGGAGGAAAGTCATGGTGGAGGAAAGTAAGTACATTATAGGTCCTTTATTAGATAGAAGCCCATGGCATCAGGCAGACTGGTTCTTACAAACACACACATATGAGAAAAACAGGGGCTGCATCAATCAGCTTATCAAAATCACTTAAAAGAAATGGGCTTCTGCTGAATGTGTGGAGTGCAATAAAACATCAGTGTAAGGCTGGACGTGTATTAACTGGCACAGAAAGATTATGGCATGTCCATTACTGAGCTTCTTCCTCCTGCTGTCTGCGGAGAGGGCCAGATTCCTCCATAATGTGCTCCTCGACCTCCTCCTCCCCTCCCAAATTTATTTTATTGTTATGGGCAGGCACACCATAAAATGACATTAGAGGCAGAACAGCCAAATGAGAGATGCTGACTCTGCCCTGAACATCAAATGTACTTCATAAGGACTATGTAAATACTTTGTTAATCCAGTGCCATCTGAAAGCACAGAAGAAATGAAAATGGGTGAAAGCCCTACTCAAGCAGTTCTTATCTCCTGCTGGTCCCTTCCCAGCAGCCCTGAGATGTCGTCCTGCCCTGCTCTGGGCTTTAGGGGAGCCTTGGGATGGCCAACAGCTGGGCAAGGTTTAATGGAGATGATGGCAACCCCTAGAGCATGGGCAGGTGAAGGTTTTCCATGGGGGCCACGGGGTTTCAGTGCATTAAAACTTCAGTTAATGTCAATATTCAGTGTGGTGTGTGCGCACAGGGAGGGGAGGGAGCAGCTGGGACACCCAGGGGTGGGGCAGCAGCTCAGGCTCTGAGCCCCTCTCTCATCAAACTCATTTTCCATGGAGGTATGTTGAAGATGGCAATGCAAGATGTTTTCCATTACCATCTCTATGGCAGATTACCTTTGTCAGGTGGGCAGTTTGCCTTATCTCTCTCTTTGAGTGACCACAATCACTCCTCCCTCAGGAGGGGACATCTGCTGATAACAGCTATTGAATGTCCCTGCATGGCTGATAAGAACTACAGCATCCCATTGGGAGATGTGAGCCCAGGGGGAGGAGCCAAGCATTCCTACCTGGATAGAATCTGGAGATTCTGGAACACCAGCACAGCTTCTGCACTGGATTCCCCAGAGGAACAGCAGCTGCCTCTTCTTCCCCTGGACCTTCAGAGGAAGAATACATCCTTCTCTACAGGATCCCTGCTCCAGCAGAACCACCCCTGACACTGCAGGAGGGCTGAGCCACAATTCCAATGGGACTGCTGCCAGCACCCTGACCCACAGGGTGTCAGGTTGGGTTCTGACTCTGTCAGTGTTGTTCTAGTGTACTGCATTGTTCATTTTATCCTTTTCTTTTTTTCCTTTCCCTATTAAAGAGCTGTCATTTCCTGCTCCCATATTTTTGCCTGAGAGCCCCTTAATTTAAAATTTATAGCAATTCAGAGGGGTGGGGAGGGTCTACATTCTCCATTTCAGGGGAGGCTCCTGCCTTCCTTAGCAGACTCCTGTCTTTCCAAAGCAAAACAAGGTGCCAGTGCTTCATGGATGAGTAACCCAGATTATAAAACACCATTTATGCAGGTATTGGAAGGCAGAACTGCTTGGTCTACTAGAGCCAAATGGGCTGTGCCAGCAGGGACATGGGGACAGGGCTCCAGGGGCCTTGGACAGGCAGGAACATGTGTGCTGGATAGATGAGATACCAGAGGGCATGTATGTGTGTGTGTGTGTATATACATATATATATGGCAACAAAAAATCATTTTAAAACCACTTTTTTGGCCCCAGCAACTGTGCTTAAAATCAAACAAGAGAGGAAGGAATTTTTCAACCCAAATCATAAGAGACCCTGGGGGAGGGGGGGCACAGGATTATGGACACTTATAACTAATGCAAAATAAACAAGGCAAAATTATATGTAATTACTCCTAAAGTCGTTTGCTTGTTTCAGTAATTGACCTGTGCATTCTTTAATCTTTAATGCTCCTTTAAAATTCAGCCTCAGGGACTCATAACATTTATTGACGTTTGTCATGGTTAAGGCTCTGGAGGAACTGGGCTTTATTAGAAGTCTTCAAAGAAATATCAATTTAGGGATAAGCAGCATTAATATTTTGTACACAACATCATCTGCTTAGAAAGCTTTACTAGATTCCTTTATGTCTTAGAAAAAGATGGCAAAAAAGGGCAGTGCAGGGAGTGGCTTAGTTTAGAACCTGCTGCTGCTTCTTTAGTGGATTTTATTAATAAAAATATGAGGTTGTGTTTTAATAAAATTAAAAAGGTTGATGCAGGCGACACTGCTGTGTCTGTTCATGGCGGCAAGAGAGTTTTGTCCCACACTGGGTGGAGAGAGGAGCATCAGGAGAGCAGCTGGGGGAGCAATTCCCTCTGACACTGCTGGTGACCTTGCCAGGTGTCACTTGCATTTTCCTTCTGTGTGCTCCTCTTCCTGTCACAGGGGCTGAACTCCACAAACCAGCTTCAAATGTTATGGGTCCCCCAGTGTGGAGGTTCTGCACATTTCTGAGTGTCCTCAGGGCTGGTAGGAAGGTTTCTATTGTCGGTTCCCACTCAAATTTTGTTGTTGGCAAATATCGTGCAAAAAAACCCCAACCAAACTGGGGTGCACCAGCAATGAGCAGCCTGGCTGAAACCTGTTCTTTTTGCCATTTGGGAGAGTGAAAATCACTGAGTATTTATCATATTTTAATAATTCTCATATATTTTAGTATTTCTCATATTTTAGTATTTCTCATATTTTCGTATTTCTCATATTTTCATATTTCTCATATGGGGGGATATTGCAAATAGCTCAGAGAGTTTGTGCCATTGCTCCTTTCACAGATGCTGCTCTTTCCCAGGCACTGCAGATCTGCTTTGTCAGGGAATGGCTTAGGAGCAGCAGAGTCCAGAAAATCCCACAATGGCTTGTGTTGGAAAGGATCTTTAGGATTCACTCATTCCACCCCCTGCCATGGGCAGGGACACCTTCCATGATGCCAGGTTGCTCCAAATCCCATCCAATTTGGTCTGGACACCTCCAGGGGTGGGGCAGCTTCTCTGGGCACGCTGTACCAGGGACACACCACCTTCACAAGCAAGAATTTCTTCCCAATCGTCCATCTAATCCTGCTCTCTGTGAGTTTGAGGCCATTCCCCCTGATGAGTTTGCTCAGTTTTTAGCAGCAGCTGACATTTGTGCTTCCCTGGGTGGACATGGAGGACACAGGGTCCTCTCCAAGCATCCCCTGGATTGTCCCCCCAGGAGCAGACCCTGCCTCCTCCTGCCCAGGGTTCTGTGGTGATCCTCAAAGGCTGAACTCTGATGCCAGAGGTGCCACTGTCCCATCTTCCCAAGGCTTCCTCATTGGGCAGAGGCTCTCACTAAAAATGGTTATTTTGCCATCCGCTGTTGGGTTGAGCTTCCTCCAGCTCTGGCACAAAGAACCAATTTTATCTTTCCTTCCTGGGCTCAGTCAGGCCACCCACAATAATTTGAGCTTCTTGTTGATTTTCCTTCTCTCCTTCTGTCCTTGGATTCCTTCTCTATTAAATCGATAAAATAATTGTGGGGCCAAGAGGAAACCCCTCTGACACTGAAAATGGGGCTCAGCAAAGGCCATTTCTGAGGAATCTGTGCTGTTTTTCTTTGAGGTGAAAAGAATCCAAGTGTTTTCTTAAAGAAATGAGAGCTTTAGCAATTGGTGTATCCATGGTACTGTTGGAGTAAGGGACTTGTGTTTAGATAGGGGCCAGATTGGAAACCCATGTGACTGAGTAGTCATTTTCAGAAATATTTGGGTTGCCGCCAGCAAGGCTCCTGGTGGGTGTAGGGTTTGGGGACATCAGCAGCATTCTTAGGGAGCTTAAATTCAGCCTCTCTTTAGCTGTCCCCGCCTCTCCACCTGGTGTGACAGCAGATAAGCTGCCATCAGGTGATGTTTTTGAAGTATTCTTTTTGTCTTTAAGGAAGACAGCCTCCCTCGCCCTGCCGGGGCTGTGCCAGAACAAGGCTTCCAGCAGAGTGGCAGAGTTGAGCTGCCTCTCGCATTAAACACCAGAGATTTCATTAAATGGCAGAGGAGGGAGCTTGTGTGGAGGGGAGGCTCACCCCAGAGACATTACAGATTGTCTCATGCTATTTAAGTGGGCTAAAATTAGAGGGAAAGAATCTGCGGCTAATTGGACTTGTGCATTAATCATAGTCTGCTGCTGGAGTACTTCACCCATTAGAATGTGTTAATTTGGTAATTACAAGGTGAGGGGGAGGTCTCTCTTTGTAATCCAAAGCCCTTCTTCATGCTTACTGCACATATCAGGAACAGGTAGAGTGAGAGGCTGGAGGCAGGATTAGGTGTGGGGGTCCCTATTACCACCTCCCACCCCACCTGTGAACGCACACAGGCTCCCCAGCTCCAGACACCTATAATTAAACTGGGTTGGATATTGGGAGCAGAAGGTCCTTCATTCCCGTTAACAGGTAATTAATTATATCTCAGTTTCCATTGTAATTCCCCCCTGTCCCTTGTTATAAGAAATAATGTAAATGTTCAGTGGCCTGCAGTGTTTGGGAGGGAGGGGCTTCTCCTTGCTCCTCTTTTTCTAAGGTTCCTCTGAAGGGTTTGGGGAGCTCAAGGAGGGTCTGGAGGAGCTGTCCCTGTCTCTGTCCCCATTGCAGAAGGCATAGACATGCAGACATGATCCTGCAGCTGAGATGAAATTGGTTGTTTAATTTCATATATCCCATAGATATCAGGAAGAAGGTTTTACAGTGAAGCCCTGGAAAAGGTTGTCCAGAGAAGCTGTGGCTGCCCCATCCCTGGAAATATTCAAGGTCAGGTTGGATGGGCTCTGAGTCCATCCCTGGAAATATTCAAGGTCAGGTTGGATGGAATTTGAGCAGCCTGGCCTCATGGAAGGGTTATTTTCCTTCCATGGGAGGGGGGATGGACGTCCATTTAAAAATCCCTTCCAACCCAAAGCACTCCACGATTCTGTAACTCCAATTTGTTCATGGATTTACCTTGCTCTTAAGGGCTGCCTTGCCTCCTTCCTGGCAGGTTTTGCTGCATTCAGAGGGGCTCCATGAATCAGGGCAGATGGGAAAATAGAGAAGAGAATTAACAAGACGGGGAACAGGCAGAAAACTCAGGCAGGGAAATGTAAGAGACTAAACACTGAGACAGCTAGTGCAAAATATGGATTTTCTGAGGGATGTAAAACACTAATGAGTAAAAACACTGAGATGTATGTGGTCTAATGAGAAGCAAATCAGACTGGAGCTTGCAAAGCAACGCTGCCTCCAGTGCCTTTATTCTGGCAGGAGGCTCCTTCCCCAGCTCTGCCCTCAGAGATGCTCGGAGAGGAGAAACCCCTCCATGTGAAATCCTATTTTTCCCCCTCCCTGTCCATTTGCTGCTTTACCTGTGGGACCACCAGCCTTTCAGGGGGGGTGTTTTCCACTCCAGCTGGACCCTGGGCAGGGCAGTGTTTGCTGGCAGGACCCTGCTGTGCTGACAGAGCCCTGCACAACCCCTGCAGTCGTTGCCAGCCCATTTCCCAGCCTATTTCCCCGCAATTGCAGCTGCTCCCTAATCTCTGCAAAGGTCGCAGCAGTGACTTCAGCTGTGATATATTTGTGGGCAGCCCCGGTGGTTGCAGGCAGCCCTCACAAACAGTGACCTGAAGTGGTGACCTCCACAAACCACATCATTTTCCACTTGGGCACCTCCAGATTGGCTCTCTGGATCTGCAGAACCACAAGGCCAGTTTTGACTCCAGTGCAATAATTTGCTGCCTCATTAGCACTAACTCCTTCAAGGGGCACCTTTAATGTTACTAAGCCTAAAAATGTGACCTATTTCCCCCTCCTCTGTTACAGCTCCTTGCAAATTCCCTGTCGTTAATCTGTGTGTACTCTCATCCTTCCACACCTCCTCCTGAAAGATCAGAAGTCTTGTGAGCAAAATAAAAATCCTGCCCTCAAATGGGTCCTGATGCTGTGTCGCAGCCAAACTGAAACCTTGCAGAATATATTTCATTTACTAATGAAGGAGCTGGTGCTGGAGGGACACAAAGGGGAGCTCAGCCTTCTTCCGAGGTCTGTCGGCTCTCTGGTGTCACAATTTAGGACATTTTGTAGTAAAATACTTCACAATAAACCAACAGCAGGTACCAAGGACACGAAGTGCAGACTTTAATTTTATTAAACTTGTAGAGAGTTGCAATAAACTATAAGAAAATAATTTGTGGTCAAAACAGCCCCATTTTTATTAAAAAATTGTAGTCAAAACAGCCCCATTTTTATTTAAAATTTTATTTGCATTTTCTGAAACCAATGCTGAAAATTGGAAGTGTGAGAAGGATCTTTTTAGTAGTATAAACTGTGCATGTGGGCTACAGACTGCACCCATTGGAATAAAGTGATTACCACCCTCATTAAGTGGATAAAGACCATTCACTGCCTTCTATTTCAAGGATGACTAATGTGAAATCACGTTCAACACAGCGGATGCTAAAGGGATAATTTTGTTGGAACAGATCTATAATGCACAGTGACTAGGTGTGAAAGGCACTTCTTGTGTGCAAGGCACTTTGCACATCCAGGCTCAGCTTCTGGATTAATTAGCAGCCATCCTGAGGAGCTGGTGCTGCCAGGCCAGGTTCACGCGTGATAATCGAGTGCTTTTAACTCCATGATCACAGAATCATTTCTTAAAGGTCTTTTGGAAAAACCTTTAAGAGCATGAGTCAAACCTCTGCCAAGGCTACCAATAAACCATGCCCCATTTTTGCAAAGTTTTTTAAATAATGGGGAATACACCTCTCCCCCTGGCAGCCTCCTCTGGTGTTCAGCAGTGCTTTGGTGAAGAAATCTTTCCTGAGGTCCAACCTAAACCTCCCCTGGTGCTGCTTGAGATTATTTCCCCTTGTTTTGTTACCTGGGAGGAGAGCCTGGCCCCCACCTGGCCTCAACCTCCTGTCAGGTGGTTGGAGAGAGCAAAAAATTCTCTCCTCAGCCTCCTTTTCTCCCCTAAGTTCCCCCAATTAACATCCAACACTTCACCTCAGTCTGGCTGAAGCTTTTACTTTGTATCTCCAGATATATTATTATATAATATATATATTTCTAAATAATAGATTATTATATTATATTATAATATTAACATTATATATACTAGATAATGTATAATATTATAATAGTATATACAATAAATATAATATATTACCTTATAACATTATAATATAGTATAAAATTATATATTGTACTACATTATATAATATACTGCATAATGTATAATTATATATTGTATTATATAAAATGTAAATTATAAAATATATAATAAATTATTATTTTATAATAATTATACATTATCACTTATATAATATATACATTATTAAATTATATAATATTGAATTATACATTATATACTATATAACATATAGTATATAATACAATATAAATTCTATATAATATAATAAATATTATATTATATTATATTATATTGTATTATATTATATTATATTATATATTTCCAGATATAATTCAATTCATTTCTTCAGTGAAAAAGCTTTTTCTTTTCTTCTCTAATTTAACTTCTCAGAATGAGTCGATTCTGAGAAATTTGTTTCAAATTTGAAAATGAAATTCTGGATTTCTGAGTATTCAATTTGTCTTCCTTATGCTTTTATTATCCATCTCCCATATCTCTGTGTTTTATTTCACGACATCAAACTGGCAGATGCCTGTTACAAAAGGTATAATTCTTTGTAGAAGACAAAAAGTTGTTTTGATCAGTATTTAGTAGATGCCATTACTTCAAAAAACAGCAGCGTTTCACCTACTACTCACCTACTCTTTTGGTAGGTTCACTCTAGTCACAACAGACAAACCAATGCATAATTACCATAAATAAGAGATTTAATGTGTTCCACTGACATTTGGGGCTGTTCTTGAACAGAAGGCTTTACAAAATGCCATCTTTTCACAGGGAAATCAATCAGTAATAATTTCCAGCGACCGTTTTCCTCACAAGAACTCCTCCCTGCTTGTTTCTCCCATAAACCTGGAGGTGAAGTGGATGGATGAGTGAAGAGATGCAAGTGAGCTTGTGGGGTGCTGCAGAGCTGCTCTCTGCTGCCTGTGTCTCTCTTTGTTCTTGTTGGGTTGCAGAGCTGGTGGCACACCAGTGTCACTGTCATATTTTCTGAAAAATCCCTTCTCCAGGATTTCTTCTCCTGGGAAACTGAGAAGCCTCAGAGAAAAATGAAAACAATATTATCTCATTTGCTTCTCCTGTGTTTTGCTGCTTTGGAATGTGGTTTGGAGATTGTTTATCCAACAGCTGAATGTTTGATTGGTTTCATGTGAATTGTTTTAACTTAATGACTGATCACAGCTGGCTGTGTCAGGGCTCTAGAAGGAGTCATGGGTTTTTATTATTATCTTTGTAGCCTTCTGTCTGTATGCTTTCTCTATTCTTTAGTATAGTTTTAGTGTAATTTATAATATAATATCACAAAATAATAAATTAGCCTTCTAAGAACATGGAGTCAGATTCATCATTTTTTCCTTTGTCCTGAGGACCCAGCAAATACCATACAACAGGACAGTTCATTTGTTCTTATTGGATTGCAGAGCTGGTGGCACACCAGAACAGTTTTGTTCCTGTTGGGTTGCAGAGCTGGTGGTGGCACACCAGAACAGTTTATTTTTGGTAAAACCTTGCTGCCATCCCACAGCTCAGGTTACACTGAGGGTCAGGATCCAAGCCCCAGGCTGTAACAAACCCAGCTGTGTTGGGCTGAGCTCTGGGCTTTTCTCAGAGCAGTTCCTGAGCCCAGCCCAGCTGCTCAGAGCTGCAGGTGACCACTGAAAGCTGCAGGTGACCACTGAAAGCTGCAGGTGACTGCTCAGAGGTGCAGATGACCACTCAGAGGTGCAGGTGACATCTCAGAGGTGCAGGTGACCATTCAGAGCTCCAAGTGACCACTCAGAGGTGCAGGTGACCATTCAGAGCTCCAAGTGACCACTCAGAAGTGCAGATGACTGCTCAAAGGTGCAGATGACCACTCAGATATGCAAATGACTTCTCAGAGCTCCAAGTGACCATTCTGAGATGCAGGTGACCATTCAGAGCTCCAAATGACCATTCTGAGATGCAGGTGACCATTCAGAGGTCCAAATGACCACTCAGAGGTGGAGGTGACCATGCCAGCCCCTGTCACTGCCCTTCCCTTGGGCAAACCCCTGGGAAAGGCACTGTGCCTAGGGGCTCTGCATTCCCACCATGCCCCATTCATTTTTGGGTGGGTGGTTTGCCATGGGTTTATGGACAATCCAAGCACCACAGGGGAGGAAACTCTTCTGTAAAGTCCTGGACTTGTTCATACAGCTCAACTCCAGGTGAAAGGATCGATTTGGCTTTGGCATTAAGAGGAGACCTCCACTGGGCAGGTGACAGAGGAGGTGCGCCCTCACATGAGCTGTGCCAGCCCCCTCAGCTCCTGCAGTTTGCTCCACGGCCCAAGCCCTGCTGCCCAGGGATGAAATGGGATGGCAGCATCTGAATGAGGGAGCTGCTCTCATTGCACAGACATTCACCTGCTCCCTCAGCAGCTGAGACACTGAATGGCCCCAGTTCCTCCTGTATTCCCCTTATCCCAAGACATCAGAGCTGTTTTGGGGATTTTTCCTTCCCCAGCAGACCCTGATGTGGGCAAGGGAAGGCAGAGCAGTGGCCAGGCTGCCCTGCAGGGCACTGCCTGCCCATGAGGAGCAGCCACAGGACTGAGCCTGCCCTGCCTCTGGTCCCAGAGAGGATGATGGCTGAGCTGGGGGAGGAAGCAAATCACCTTAGAAAGCCATGTAGATATATCTGAAGCATATTTGCTGTTTTTATTTAGGTCAAAGATTCAAACAAATGCAAACAAAATTCCTTTTTTCCTGTTGGTATCAACAACTGTCAGCACAGACATGTAAAGTCAGTGTTTGGGTTGAGCTTACAGCAATAATAAGATTTTAGCTGCATTGAAAAAACAGTTCATCATGGCACTAAGAAATAGTAATGACTGCTCAAGAAGTGTTTTGTGTATTTTTTCTTCCAGTTAAGATTGTTTGTTTTTTTTTAACTGCCTATTAAAAATGTGTTTGGGCATGTTTTCCATACAGCCACACTGCTGAGCTGGTACTGGCTGCATGTGAGCATTTATGGGGGTGGGTGTGCTCCTTGGGGTAAGCTGTTGGTGTCTTTAAAGAAATGGCTTTGAGAACCTGTTGTGATTTCAGCATTTGTGCAAACACCTTGTCTTCCCCAGATGCCACAGAGTGTAAATCCACAGGAAGCCTGTCGCAGACATCTTTTATGGAAAATCCTTTCCTTAGGATTTTTTCCTCCTGAGAAGCTGAGAGGCCTCAGGAACAAAATGTAAACAATGATTATCTGCTGCTGTGGAATGCAACAGGTGCATCTGTGATTGGCCCATGTTGGATGTTTCTAATTAATGGCAAATCACAGTCAGCTGGCTCAGACTCTTTGTCCGAACCACAAACATTTGTTATCATTCTTTCTTTTTCTATTCTTAGCCAGCCTTCTGATGAAATCCTTTCTTCTATTCTTTTAGTATAGTTTTAATGTAATATATATCACAAAATAATAAATCAAGCCTTCTGAAACATGGAGTCAGATCCTTGTCTCTTCCCTCATCCAAGAACCCCTGTGAACACCGTCACAGAAGCCAATGTTGGTGTTGCTGTGCTCCTTAAAGCATTTTTTTGGGAAGGCCATCGATAATTTACTGGTGGTGCTGTTTTTTAGCTGCTCAGCACTGGTGGATATTCCCAGAGGGAGCAGAGGGTGTGAAATTGGGCTGGATTGGAAACCTGTGGTCTGCGCTTGCCTGTGGTTCCATGTAAGAACCCTCAGCTCTTATTGCACCAGATCTTTGGAGAGTGTGGAGCACAGCCTGTGCTGCTTTGCCCTACTTGCCTGTTCTCCCCACATTTCTGCTACTAAAATGAAGCAGAAAGACTTTATTTGCTGCAGCTGCAGTGGAAGGCAGTGCTGGAAATGCACCACTGAGCCCTGATTCTTCCTTCCTTCCCTTAATTGTGTCCTTCGAAAGCAGAGTCCTCTAGTGCTAAAAGAAGATGATGGCAAACTGCCTTGTTAACCTATTTTAAGTAAATCTGTATTGAGTTTCCTGCTGTGCCTAAAAGCTGGAAGTCCCAGTAGAGTTTTATATTTTATCCCTGCACTAGCTTTCTCTCTGGACTTTAATTCCCCACTTCCTCTTTCTTCTACCCCAAAAGAAATGCAAATTTAATTTCACAGGAAATAAGGATATGCTTGAATAAGACAAGATTTTTTTCTTTTTTTTGCCCAATATCTCTGTGTCTCCCACTGGTTAGGAGCTGATTTTGAGGGATCTAACATTTTGCCTTTCTTAAAACAAATTCTTTGCATACAGCAGCCTCCCACAGACTCCTTTAGCACAGAATGGCAAAAGAATTTTAGCAGGGAAAATTCTGCATGGAAGAAAAGGACAGCACAGGCCACCTGTATGATATTAGGAGGAGACGAGCGAAAAGATATTGCTGATCTGTATTAATAATTAATTTCATTTTCTATAGCCCTCTGATAAAAGTTCCTCAACAAATTTGCAGAGTGTATAATATATGTATCACTGAATTGTAGCTATTTCTGGAGTACTTCATCTGTTCCACTGCAGACATGGGGATGGTTTTTAATAGTTTAGGTCAGTAAGTCATTATGAAAGTCTCCACTGAAATAATACTCTTGAAATAATAATATTGGATGTGGGCTATATTGTTAAAGGGCTTTTTTTACCTTTTCTCCTTCATTATGAGTTCCTGCTTTCTTTCTGTTGTGATATGACACGTGGGTTGCAGCAATAGCCACTGGACCTGTGTGGAACACTGAGAGAATATTTAACTTTTTTCTAAAGGGCATTTTACAGGAGAATATAAAGAATGAAATACAGCCATGGACTGCTAAAAGGTGCTCCAGCCCATGCATCCTTACCAAATAAAAACATCCAGAGAGATCCTTACTGGGGATTTTTATTACTCATCACAGTGGCAAATACACTGGCAAAGTTCTTGGGGGAAAAAATTGCTGTCTGCTGGTGTCACTTGTAAATTTTACCTGAAACAAGTTCCTCACCCCCACCCTGGTATCCATCCACACTGGTTAATGCCAACCTTGGAAAGATATTTTCTGAACTTGGGTCTGGCTCTGCTCAGCCAAGCCCCAGGCTGCAGCCCAGGCCTGTCCTTGCCCTTAGGCTCGTGTTTAAGCGCTGTGCTAATTCAGGGCAGGAATCATCACCACATCCTGTAAGATGCTTGTTTATCTTTTTACCTTCTTCTCACCAAAGCTTCAAGCTCTGGGGACCTGGCAAAGCTCTCCACCAGTGGTGTGGCTGGCAGGAAGGTCTGAGCACTGGGAAATTGGGTCTAAAATGCAAGAGCAGCAGCCCAGGGTGATGGCAGTGTGGCTAGGCAACAGCATGGGGAGAGGAGAAATGATCTCTCTTTGTCAGACAGCAGAGCTGTTAGAGGTTATGAGATTCTTTTATTGCACTAATTTGCAGTGCAATGTGCTGACATTCTCTCCCTGTTGCACAGAGAATATATAAATTATGCCTGCAGGACGATTAACTGTTTGTCCAGGCTAATTGTCAGTATTAAATCTTGCTCAGTCACAGTTTTAAAGCTTAATTTAAACTCTCTATCTTTAAGGAATCTGCACTCCCACTCCCCCTCCCACCACAGGGAAAAAAATAATAAAGATTTAATGGTTTAAGTCAGTTCCCTTTGTAAGAGCTAAAGTTATAATTGGGTGTGTGGATGGTGGAAGCATCTGCACACGATGAGCCTGTGGAGTTTTCCTTTTGCTTTGGCCATGATGTTCATTTCAAATCCCATTGTCTTTGCTACCCTGTATTAATTTCTGAATTATGTATTATTGTTCTGAGACCCCGGAGCCACAGCTATTCCCCACATCTATTACTGCATAAATCTTTGCTGTGTGCTTAAACCAGCAATGATTCATCCTGAAAGATGGAGAGGAGCACCAGTGCTAGAGAAAAATCTCTCTCCTGGTGAAATGGGCACAAATCCCATGCTCAGACCTGGGGGGGTGGCTGGGGAGGGAGGGCAGGCAGGGAGGAGCTGCACCACAGGCAGGAGAGGGATGGAGCTCACTGTGGGTTTGGGCATTGCATCCTCACACACTGCAGGGGCAGGCCTGGCTGTGCAGGGGATGCCCAGGGGGAATTCTCAAGCTGCACCAAAGGAAATACAGGTTGGATATCAGGAAAAAGTTTTTCACAGGAAGGGTGATAAAGTTCTAGCATGGCTGCCCGGGGAGGTGGTGGAGTCCCCATCCCTGGGTGTGTTTAACAAAGCCTGGATGTGGCACTGGGTGCCAGGGTTTAGTTGAGGTGTTGGGGCTGGGTTGGACTCAATGGTCTTGAAGGTCTCCCAACCCGGTGATTCTGTGAATTCTGTGAATTCTGTGAATCCTGCTTTCCTGTGTCAAGGCCCAGCCCTCTGGGTGAGGCCCATCCTTATGTTGCCACAGGAGATGAAGATCACTGGCCACACTGGCAGAGATTTCACATTTTCAATTACTTCTACTGTTTTCTTCTATGGTGATTCTTAATTTAGCCTCCTGTAAAGACACAGATGTATGAATTTGGCCCATCTCCTCCCAAAATTTTTAGCAGCAGTGCTGAAGTGTCTGTTCCTCATCTCTGCTTGTCCCTAGGTTTGATTTTCTACAGCTCTGTACCAGCAGCATGGGTTTAGCTGATGGTTGCCCAGTCCTTGTGATGCTTCAGATTTTAGTTTTTCTATTTTTCAGATTCTGTGCTGCTTTAGTGTGTGGGTCTGGGTTCACATCAGGGGATGGTGAGCTCTGTGCACAGAGCAGGGAGACAAAACAATTCCTGCTCCAGCTGAGGACCAAGAACAAATGATCCAAATCTCAGCCCAAGAGCACAGACAATGTGGGCTGAAGAGAAAAAAACAAGCAGGGTGGGACTTGGTGGGCTAAAGCTGGAATTGGACAATGAACTCCAATATGCACATGGAGCAGAACTGATCAAAGTGAGAGACTCTGTGTCCATTTTGGGACCATTTTGGTTCATCTTGGGTGCAGCCCTGGCTGGGCTCTTGTGCTGCCCAAGGTGGATCCATTGAGGAGATCTTTTTAATAAATCCCTGCTTTATTCTTTAACACTGTCCAGCCTCTGTTCTGGATCAGCATTCTCAAGGCATCACTTGCTGGAGCCAAGGCCTGGCTCTCAGTGGCTGTCACTGCCCTCAGCCCACCTGGGCACCCCACTTTGGCTGTGTGTGGTGCAGTTCCAGCAAATGAAAAGGTGATATTTCATCTTGGTTTTAAATGTACCTGATTGCATCATTCCTGGCCTTGGTTCAGCTTCACAGCCCCAGGGTCTGCCACGAGCCTGGTACTGACCCCACAGCTCAGGGTGGGCAGCACTGAGGGTCATGGAATCACAGAATGGGTTGGGTTGGAAGGGAACCTTAAAGATCAGCTCATTCCACCCCCTGCCATGAGCAGGGACACCTCCCACTGTCCCAGGGTGCTCCAAGCCCCACCCAGCCTGGCCTTGGGCCTTCCAGAGATGGGGCAGCCACAGCTGCTCTGGAAACCCTGTGTCAGTGCCTCACCAACCTCAGAGTGAAGAATTCCTTCGCAATACCCCATCTAATTCTGCCTTCTCTGAATTTGAAACCATTCTCCCTTGTCCTGTCACTCCATCCCTTGTCCCCAGTCCCTCTCCGGCTCTCCTGGAGCCCCTTCAGGCCCTGGAAGGGGCTCTGAGCTCTCCCTGGATCCTTCTCCTCTCCAGGTGAGCATCCCCAGCTCTCCCAGCCTGGCCAGAGCAGAGGGGCTCCAGCCCTTGGAGCATCTCCATGGCCTCCTCTGGACTCTCTCCAGCAGCTCCACATCCTGTGCTGGCTGACCTGACTTGTACCAGAACTGAGGATTGAGGCTCCAAAAGGATTTCAGGGATATTTTATTTCATGTTGTGATTTCTGTAGGACACAGTGCCATTGGAGAGCTTGGGGAGCTTCAATCTTGAGCCCTTTTGGGTTTTCCTTGATCTCTTGAAAGACTTTAACAGGACTTTGCTTTCTGGAGAAGAGCAGGAGAGAAAATGCTCCCTGTGCTGTTAATCTGTGCTGCAGGGTTTGTTCCTGTGCCACAGGTCAGAGCTGAGCATGTTCTAACTGGGTGAAAGGGGTCAAACCCTTTGTGACCTGGGGCAGGTGGTAATTGAAAATCAGGCAGCTGTGGGTAGAAATGAGCCTGGTGACGTGGTGACATAACCAGCCTGCTCCCTCTGTTCCTGGAAAATGACAGTGGTGACAGGCAGGAGGGAGAGCTGAGAGTCTGATGCCTTGCACAGCTCCTGACCCCAGCTCTGTGCACTGTGATGGGGATGAGGTGTGGGACCACTAAGCACAGCATCTGTGCTCTCTGCCTGGTGAAGGAGCAGGTTTGGGTGTCCCTGGGAGCTGGGAGAGGTGAGCAGGTCAGTACCTGCAGGAGAAAGCAGCCACCTGGGAGCTGAGGAGGAAACGGTTCTCACCAATCCTGCTCCTTCTGACATTACAGAAACAAAAGGGCTCTGCTGTTCTGCTCTGTTAGAGCTTCCTTTAGCAGTGACAGCTTTCCTCACTTCTCTGAAATCTGCAAAATTAGGGTGAGTGAAAGGTGGGGGGAGGAGGAGAGAGCCAAGTCAGTGTGGAGAGGAATGCCTGACAGGAACCCCCAGGCAGGAGAGGAGAATTAGCAGGTGAAAAAGGAGCAGGGCTGAGCACAGGTGGCACAGGACAACCTGGACCCTTGGTGTGTTTTGCAGAGAGAGGGAGGCAGGGGAGGATTTCAGAGCTGTGTGCAGGGCAGGGCAGCCAGTCCCTGTGCTCTGCCCCTGCCCCAGGAGCTTTGGTGTGAACAGAGAGGTGACAGCTCCCTGCCTGGCCCAGGGACTGGGCTGCAGGATTTGTCAGTGTGGGTGCCTGGGATATTATTATCATTACTATTATTATTATTATTATTATTATTATTATTATTATTATTATTATTATTATTATTTTGCTTTATTACATCTGTAAAACAGAGCAGCCAGTCAGGCCCCATGGTGCACAGTTCCTGCTTCCAGGTCTGGCACCCCTGCACACAAGCATGGGCCCATGGAATTATTTTGGGGAAACCACTTCTTGTGACTCCCAAGGGGAAGTGAGCATGTTTTGTGTGTGAATTTGAATGGCCCTACTGTAAATTTGAGCATTTTTATTAAGCCAGCAGAATGGGAGAGGCTCTGCAGTCGCTACGTAGCACAATTCCATGGCTGCCAAGAGCAGGACCAAGGAGCACATCCTGACAAGATATTTCTGCCTAATCCCAGCACCTAGCAGCTGGTTTATGCCTCCCAAAAGATTATTTTTATTTTTCTGGCTCTTATCCCAGTGATCATCAAAGCAAATATTCCCACTCTCCATGAGAAACCTCTCATTCCCTTCTTTGTAACTCAGATCTGGTGTCAGCCAGGTTTGGCTGCTCAAGTGTAAAAGCAGGAGATGGGGCAGCAGTGAGGGCAGGGTTTGGGGTTTGTCTGTATGAAAAACACCAATCACTTGTTTTTAAATTTTTAAAAGTTTAATAGCAATAAAATGGTTATAAAAATAGTAATACAATAAGAGTAATAATAATTTGAACAAATTGAATTTGGACAATATGAGACAGTAGAAACAAAGAGTTATGGATGGTCTAGGTACCTTTTTCTGGGCAGCAAGAGCCTGAAAAAGGATCCACATTAACAAAGGATTAACCCTTAAAAGCAATAGCCTGTTGCATACTTATACACCTCATACATGATGCACAAATTCCATTCACACACAGGATTCTGTATGGTCATCACCAACTTCTTCCTCTGAATCCTGACAGCGCCTTCGAGGCGGGAAGAAGTTCGTTTCTTCTGATAATGGGGCAATAAATTCCCTTTCTCTGAAAGACTGAGGTGTCCTGTGGCTGCTGTCTCGCTGCGAGTCCTTTCTTTAAAAAAAAAATATCCTACATAGCACAGTTTCTATTTTAACATTTTTTATGACCTAAAACTATATTTAACGCACTACTTAAGTGAATTAATTCAGCATTATTTTCTAACACAACGTATATAATATTCTTTTTAAAATTTGCAAAAAGCCAATCATAAAAGGTGCATTTTTCACACTCAGCAGTCCCTGACTGCTTGCCCAGGACTGGGCAGCGGGAGAGGCTAAATCCAGAGGAGGCAACCCCATGCTCCTGCTGCCTTCTTATTTCAGGCAGCTTTTCCACCCTGTCTCCTATTTGTCTTCCCTCTGAAGGGGGGAAGAAGTTAGGGCACAGCTCTAGCTGGAATATATTTGTAAGCAGGAGTCCTTAAAACAGATAACGCAGCGTGCAGGGAGGAAATAAAAATAAAAACCTCTCCTAGGAGAAGAACAAAAGAAGAGGGGCTGAAATACCTGGGATCACAGCCTGTGCAGGGGGAGGGCTGCCGAGCTTAGGCAGGGGAGATGCTGTCTTTAGCATATGCTCTGCATATTTTACTGCCAGAGAAGATGTGGCAATGATTTAATATGCAAAAGTAGATATGGCATTGATATGCATCCACACCGCATAACATGTGCATACATATTTCAGAGGTGCTACAAGAAAGTGCATCGCTGAAGGCAAGCATTTATCAGGCTCCTGGTCAAACGTTTGAGACCTTCACAGCCTTAGGAGATCCTGCAGCAGGAGGAGGAAAAAAAAAAATAACACGGCTTGATGATTATTAGTGTTTTAAATACAAAACGGCCAGGATGCTGGGGAGCAGTGGGGCTGAGGGATGTGCTGAGGGATGTGCTGGGTGAGGAGCAGCCGTGCGGGTAAACAAAGGCTGCAGAGGCGGGGATGGAGCGGGGAGAGGCAATCACTCACCTGAGCCCAGCTCTCCTCTGCTCCGCTTGTGCTTAAGCTCCGGGAAATGAGGAGCCCGTCTGAGAGATCTGCACTTGGGGCGGCTGGTACTGCCCAAAGGGGTTTTTGTTTTGTTTTGTTTTGTTTGTTTTGTTTTGTTTTTGTTGGGTTATTTTTGGTTTTTTTGGGATTTTTTTGTGTGTGTGGTTTTTTTTGTTGTTGGGTTTTCTTGCTTTTTTGTTTTTTTTTGGGGGGGGGGTTTGGGTTTTGTTCTTTGTTTTTGGTTTGGGATTTTTGGGGTTTTTTTTGTTTTGTTTCATTCTGGGAGCAGAGTGTTACAAAAATTAATCCACAAACACCAGAAGTTTATGTCCAAAAATGAGACAGAGGAGTCCTTTTAGTTCATTCGAATAAAGGGAGAGGCAATGGGGCATTCCCCTAGGATCTCTCAAATTTTTGGGGTAGGCAGCCTCCTTTTCATCCCAATTTCCCAGCCACATTTCCCTTCTCTCTTTCCCCATTTCTGAGGTACTTGAGAGGTACAGACAAGCAAAAGGGAGGTTTGTGGGGGTTTTTGTGGATTTTTTGTTTGTTTTTGTTTGGGAGGGTTTTTGTTTTGTTTCATTCTAGGAGCAGAGTGTTAGGAAAATTAATCCACAAACACCAGAGACTTCTGTCCATAAAGGAGACAGAGGAGTCCTTTTACTTTATTCAAATAAAGGGAGAGGCCATGGGGGCATTCCCCTGGGGTCTCTCAAATTTTTGGGGGACGCAGCCTCCTTTATATCCCAATTTCCCCTCTCTCTTTCCCCATTTCTGAGGTCCTTGAGAGGTACAGACAAGGAAAAGGGAAGTTTGTCACACACAGCTCTGACAAGTGCAGGGGGACACAGCCCTCACCCCTCACCTCTCACCTGGGGCTGCCCCCTTGGTTGTTTCTATTTGCTCCTCCTTGGGCACAGCACAGCCCTCAGAGGCTGCACCGAGCTAAAACCAGGCCAGCAGCTCTTCCTGCTGCAAGAACAAACTGGGAAACCCCTGGGAAACACATGAACTGTGTCCCACTGAGGTGTGCCTGGGGTGCTGCTGTCCCCAGGCTGGCACGGCCCCTGGCTGCAGGGCTGGATGCAGGATGCTGTGCAGATGAAAGCACAGACAGTTCGTGTTTGTTTTGCTCAGTGACAGCTCTAGATTTTAATGTTTGATCACAGCAGGCGGGGAGGTCCTGCAGGGATTTCAGGACGCTCTGTCCCCATGCACCAACGTGCATTTTCTTTACATTAAAAAAGTGCCTGCCTCGCTGGGAAAAACTAGTTTGGGTTTAATGTAAATTTGGCTCAGGATGAGCATTTTG
Source organism: Ammospiza nelsoni (assembly GCF_027579445.1). Taxonomy (NCBI): domain Eukaryota; kingdom Metazoa; phylum Chordata; class Aves; order Passeriformes; family Passerellidae; genus Ammospiza; species Ammospiza nelsoni. The sequence goes on from NC_080651.1 coordinate 6,648,536, forward strand.
GCATTAGGAGGGGTCTGTCCTGCTCTGTTGTGTCTGCCTGCTAGCCCATTTCTAGGAGCTTGCAGGTCACTTTAGCACTGCTGTGACACTCATTTCCCTGATCTGACCAGCCCAGATTTGCACTCATCCTTTAGGACAGCAGGAGAAGGAGGAGCTGAGCTGGTTCAGCTCTTGGCTGGGGTTTGGCAGCAATGCCAAGGTGGCTGCCCTCACCCCAAACCCCGTGTGCTCTGAGGAGCTGCCCACTCTCCATGGGAAGGGGTTGAGAGGAATGGTGGAATTGTCTTTTCAAACCAGCTGTGCGTCTGCAGGTGGATAAAACCAACACTGGGAGGTAAATAAACAAATGGGAAGGATTCCACTGATTGATTAATGGAAAAAAGATATTTGCTTTTACAAATAAACTTTAGGTTTGCTGATAAATGAAATTAGACACTGAAAGATGAAAGAAACAATGGGGAAAACCCCTAAATGCCATAAGAATTAAAAACTAAGAGGGAGTGTTGTACATTAGAGGGAATTCTTTGGTAAAAGGCATTCCAGGGAGTCTGAACCTCTCAAGTACCTCAGAAATGGGGGGAAAAAAACCCTAAATTCTGTAAGAATTAAAAATTAAAAGGGAGGGTTATACATTAGAGAGAAATCTTTGGTATCAGGTGTTCTGGGAAGTCTGAACCTCTCAAGTACCTCAGTCAATGGGGAAAGAGAGAGGGAAATTGGGATAAAAAGGAGGCTGTGTCCTCCAAGAATTTGGCAATGCCCCATGGCCTCTCCCTTTATTCAAATAAAGCCAAAAGGACTCCTCTGTCTTCTTTTTGGACATCAGCCTCTGGTGTTTGTGGATTAATTTTCCTGACAGGCTGAAGCACAAGCAGCTCTGCTGTCCTGCAGTTTGGCTCCTGCCAGCTCAGGCTCCTGTCTCCTTTTGCACCTTCAGGTGGCAGGAGAGGGACAGAGCTGGGTTTGGTGGCCAGGGACAGCAGGGACCACAGCTGGGTGGCCCCTGGGGAGGAGGACAGAGCCAGCAGCGAGGTGTGGAGAGCAGAGAGGGATTTTCCAGCACTAATGACAGCAGGCAGCACTCCCACCGCCGTGGAGGCCACTGCAACTCCATCTCTCCTTAATTATCTGGAATTATAGCACTGCTCTCGCCCTTTTTATGTTACGGTGGGAGAAATCAGGACATACATTAATTATCTAATCCGTATGTAAAGTGTCACATATAATTTTCCCAGAGCAAAAGGTTCTAGCTTTAAGACCTGCATCGTCTCTTAATAACCATGTGCGAGGGAAGAAAATAATATCCAGATATATGATTATTACAGTGCTGGTTGGCCACTGGTGCTCCTGTCCCTGCTTTTGGGGAAGTGTCTCTTA